>NC_067250.2:333067466-333667466 GCF_019359855.2 Lolium perenne | reverse complement strand
AGGGGGCCACGCCGGAGGGGACGGGAAGACAACAGACCGGTCTGTCTTGGCGACGGACGGGAGGGGACACCGACGGAGTGAAGCATATGGTCTCTCCCGACGATCTCCGGGACGGAGGGCAGGGGCCGCGACCGAGGGAAGCGCGGGGTGGAGGGGACGGCGGCCACGGAGGGTGCCCGGCGAGGGGAGGATCATCGGCGTTGGTCGAGTACAGCGAGGGGAGAAGAGGCGGATGCGGCGGACATGGCCGGCGAGGGGAGACGCGGTGGCGGCGGTGGGTGGGTTTCGGCCGCCGGAGCTAGGCAAGGAAGGGGTGGGCGGCCGCGGCGGCGGCTCAACTTCACATCTCCTGTAAGTATGTCGTCTCTAATGCCATTCACTAATGTGAATTTGCTAGTATCTGAATTCGATTAGACTCGTAGCACATGAAATGTATGTGAGCCTATGGATCCGTTCTGCTGTGCACTTTGATGCATCGATGCTATCCAAACTACATAATGATATCCATATTTATGTTGCAGTATAAACTTGATGTCAACATGTCGTATGTAGGTTATTATGGCATTTCGTGTTTTTAGGGACTGCGAGTTTTCTCGTATTCCTAGAGGATACTATGAATTACCCGGCGAGACGATAATTACTGAACCTGCCACCAAAGTGGAGTGGTCAGAATTGCAAGGCGCTCTGTGTACATGCTTTTGGTAGAAATTCCGAATTGTACCACATCAAGCCTAGGTGTGTACCACCGGAAGGATTGGTCCTCCTCTTAAATCAAGAGGATGTAGAGGAAATGGTGAGAGCCCATCAAGATACAAAAAAGTGTGATTTGTACATTGTGGCAAATCATCATTTTCGAGGTGATGGTTACGATGAGAGTGACGAGGTAGGGTATATTGCCAATCTCGTGTTGTATCATTTTTTGCATGCATTATTTTTATATTAACTTTAATACTTTGCTTTGCACTCATAAGAAATAGTAGTTGAAGCGAAAGAGAGCATCCAGAGGCAAATTCAAAACACATTTAAGTCTAACATGCTTCCTATGCATAGGAATCTTGTAAATAAACAAGTTCATAAAAAGCAAAGTAACAAGCATAGGAAGATAAAACAAGTGTAGCTTCAAAAATTTCAGCACATAGAGAGGTGTTTTAGTAACATGAAAATTTCTACAACCATATTTTCCTCTCTCATAATAACTTTCAGTAGTGTCATGAGCAAACTCAACAATATAACTATCACATAAAGCATTCTTATCATGAGTCTCATGCATAAAATTATTACTACCCACATAAGCATAATTAATTTTATTAGTTGTAGTGGGAGCAAATTCAACAAAGTAGCTATCATTATTATTATCATTATCAAATATAGGAGGCATATTGTAATCATAATCAAATTTATCCTCCATAACAGGCGGAACCAAAAGACCAATATCATTATAATCATCATAAATAGGAGGCAAAGTATCATCAAAGAAAATTTTCTCCTCAATGCTTGGGGGACTAAAAAGATCATGAAAACCAGCTTCCCCAAGCTTAGAATTTTCCATATCATTAGCAACAATGGTGTTCAAAGCGTTCATACTAATATCATTGCTACTAGCATGCAAATAAGATTCCATGGGTTTTTTAATTTTCGCATTAAACCATTCATGTCTTGACTCAGAAAATAGAATAAAAAGCTCACAGATGTTGTCCATTATGCCTTAATAGTGTAAACAAGAAACAAAAAAATGCAATTGCAGGATCTAAAGGAAATAGCTTTGAGTTCTTACGGCGCCGGAAAATAGCTTAGTAGCTGATACGTCTCCGACGTATCGATAATTTCTTATGTTCCATGCCACATTATTGATGATTTCTACATGTTATATGCACACTTTATGTCATATTCGTGCATTTTCTGGAACTAACCTATTAACAAGATGCCGAAGTGCCAGTTCCTGTTTTCTGCTATTTTTGGTTTCAGAAATCCTAGTAACGAAATATTCTCGGAATCGAACGAAATCAACGCCCAAGTTCCTATTTTCACAGGAAGCATCCAGAACACCCGGGAAGGACCAGAGGGGGGGCACTGGGCCCCCAGACCATAGGCCGGCACGGCCCAGGCCCTGGCCACGCCGCCCTATGGTGTCGTCGCCCCTTCGACCCTCCTGCGCCGCCTCTTCGCCTATTTAAAGCCCCTGTATCGAAAACCCTGATGCGTTCGACGAAAACCACAGAAACCTTCCAGAGCCGCCGCCATCACGAAGCCAAGATCTGGGGGACAGGATCTCTGTTCCGGCACGCTGCCGGAGCGGGGAAGTGCCCCCGGAAGGCTTCTCCATCGACACCGCTGCCATCTCCACCGCCATCTTCATCACCGCTGCTGCTCCCATGAGGAGGGAGTAGTTCTCCATCGAGGCTCGGGGCTGTACCGGTAGCTATGTGGTTCATCTCTCTTCCATGTACCTCAATACAATAATCTCATGAGCTGCTTTACATGATTGAGATTCATATGAGTTTTGTATCACTACTATCTATGTGCTACTCTAGCAAAGTTATTAAAGTAGTTTTATTCCTCCTGCACGTGTGTAAAGGTGACAGTGTGTGCACCGTGTTAGTACTTGGTTTATGCTATGATCATGATCTCTTGTAGATTGCGAAGTTAACTATTGCTATGATAATATTGATGTGATCTATTCCTCCTACATATGCATGAAGGTGACAGTGTGCATGCTATGTTAGTACTTGGTTTAGTCTGTTGATCTATCTTACACTATAAGGTTACTTAAATATGAACAAATTGTGTAGCTTGTTAACTTCGGCATTGAGGGTTCGTGTAATCCTACGCAATGCGTTCATCATCCAAAAAAAGTGTAGAGTATGCATTTATCTATTCTGTTATGTGATCAATGTTGAGAGTGTCCACTAGTGAAAGTCTAATCCCTAGGCCTTGTTCCTAAATACTGCTGCGTTACTACTGCTTGTTTACTGTTTCACTGTGTTACTACTGCTGCAATACTACCACCATCAACTACACGCCAGCAAGCTATTTTCTGGCACCGTTGCTACTGCTTATATATATATTTATACCACCTGTGTTTCACTATCTTTTCGCCGAACTAGTGCACCTATTAGGTGTGTTGGGGACACAAGAGACTTCTTGCTTTGTGGTTGCAGGGTTGCATGAGAGGGATATCTTTGACCTCTTCCTCCCTGAGTTCGATAAACCTTGGGTGATCCACTTAAGGGAAAACTTGCTGCTGTTCTACAAACCTCTGCTCTTGGAGGCCCAACACTGTCTACAGGAAAGGAGGGGGAACGTAGACATCAAGCAATTTTCTGGCGCCGTTGCCGGGGAGGAAAGGTAAAAGGTACTCACACTCCGTATCTCGGCTACTAAGCTAGTTTCCGGCGTTGTAAGTACTCAAAGCTATTTCCTTTAGATCCTGCAATTGCAACTTTTTGTTTCTTGTTTACACTAGTAAGGCATAATGGACAACATCTGTGAGCTTTTTATTCTATTTCCTGAGTCAAGACATGAATGGTTTAATGCGAAAATTAAAAAACCTATGGAATCTTATTTGCATGCTAGTAGCAATGATATTAGTATGAACGCTTTGAACACCATTGTTGCTAATGATATGGAAAATTCTAAGCTTGGGGAAGCTGGTTTTGATGAGCATGATCTTTTTAGTCCCCCAAGCATTGAGGAGAAAATTTTCTTTGATGATACTTTGCCTCCTATTTATGATGATTATAATGATATTGGTCTTTTAGTGCCGCCTACTATGGAGAGTAATTTTTATGATGATAATACTATGCCTCCTACACTTGATGAGAATAATAATGATAGCTACTTTGTTGAATTTGCTCCTACTACAATTAATAAGAATAACTATGCTTATGTTGGGAGTAGTAATAATTTTATGCATGAGACTCATGATAAGAATGCTTTATGTGATAGTTATATTGTTGAGTTTGCTCATGACACTACTGAAAGTTATTATGAGAGAGGAAAATACGGTTGTAGAAATTTTCATGTTACTAAAACACCTCTCTATGTGCTGAAATTTTTGAAGCTATACTTGTTTTATCTTCCAATGCTTGTTACTTTGCTTTTCATGAACTTGTTTATTTACAAGATTCCTATGCATAGGAAGCATATTAGACTTAAATGTGTTTTGAATTTGCCTCTTGATGCTCTCTTTTGCCTCAAATACTATTTCTTGCGAGTGCATCATTAAAACTGCTGAGCCCATCTTAATGTCTATAAAGAAAAGAACTTCTTGGGAGATAACCCATGTGTTATTTTGCTACAGTACTTTGTTTTATATTTGTGTCTTGGAAGTTGTTTACTATTGTAGCAACCTCTCCTTATCTTAGTTTTGTGTTTTGTTGTGCCAAGTAAAGTCTTTGATAGTAAAGTCAATACTAGATTTGGATTACTGCGCAGAAACTGTTTTCTTTGCTGTCACGAATCTGGGCAAAATTCTCTGTAGGTAACTCAGAAAATTATGCCAATTTACGTGAGTGATCCTCAGATATGTACGCAACTTTCATTCAATTTGAGAATTTTCATCTGAGCAAGTCTGGTGCCCTTTTAAAATTCGTCTTTACGGACTGTTCTGTTTTGACAGATTCTGCCTTTTATTTCGCATTGCTTCTTTCGCTGTGTTGGGTGGATTTCTTTGTTCCATTACCTTCCAGTAGCTTTGAGCAATGTCCAGAAGTGTTAAGAATGATTGTGTCACCTCTGAACATGTGAGTTTTTGATTATGCACTAACCCTCTAATGAGTTTGTTTCGAGTTTGGTGTGAAGGAAGTTTTCAAGGGTCAAGAGAGGAGGATGATATACTATGATCAAGAAGAGTGAAAGCTCTAAGCTTGGGGATGCCCCGGTGGTTCACCCCTGCATATATCAAGAAAACTCAAGCGTCTAAGCTTGGGGATGCCCAAGGCATCCCCTTCTTCATCGACAACATTATCAGGTTCCTCCCCTGAAACTATATTTTTATTCGGTCACATCTTATGTGCTTTACTTGGAGCGTCTGTTTGTTTTTGTTTTTGTTTGTGTTTGAATAAATTGGATTACATCATGCTTATGTGGGAGAGAGACACGCTCCGCTGGTTCGTATGAACACATGTGTTCTTAGCTCATAGTATTCATGGCGAAGTTTCTTCTTCGTTAAATTGTTATATGGTTGGAATTGGAAAATGATACATGTAGTAATTGCTATAAATGTCTTGGGTAATGTGATACTTGGCAATTGTTGTGCTCATGATTAAGCTCTTGCATCATATGCTTTGCACCCATTAATGAAGAAATACATAGAGCATGCTAAAATTTGGTTTGCATATTTGGTTTCTCTAAGGTCTAGATAATTTCTAGTATTGAGTTTGAACAACAAGGAAGACGGTATAGAGTCTTATAATGTTTACAATATGTCTTTTATGTGAGTTTTGCTGCACCGGTTCATCCTTGTGTTTGTTTCAAATAAACCTTGCTAGCCTAAACCTTGTATCGAGAGGGAATACTTCTCATGCATCCAAAATACTTGAGCCAACCACTATGCCATTTGTGTCCACCATACCTACCTACTACATGGTATTTTCCGCCATTCCAAAGTAAATTTCTTGAGTGCTACCTTTAAAATTCCATCATTCACCTTTGCAATATATAGCTCATGGGACAAATAGCTTAAAAAACTATTGTGGTATTGAATATGTAATTATGCACTTTATCTCTTATTAAGTTGCTTGTTGTGCGATAACCATGTTCACTGGGGACGCCATCAACTATTCATTGTTGAATTTCATGTGAGTTGCTATGCATGTCGGTCTTGTTTGAAGTAAGAGCGATCTACCACCTTATGGTTAAGCATGCATATTGTTAGAGAAGAACATTGGGCCGCTAACTAAAGCCATGATCCATGGTGGAAGTTTCAGTTTTGGACATATATCCTCAAATCTCAAATGAGAAAATTATTAATTGTTGTTATATGCTTATGCATAAAAGAGGAGTCCATTATCTGTTGTCTATGTTGTCCCGGTATGGATGTCTAAGTTGAAGAATAATCAATAGCGAGAAATCCAATGCGAGCTTTCTCCTTAGACCTTTGTACAGGCGGCATAGAGGTACCCCTTTGTGACACTTGGTAAAAACAGTGCATTGTGATGATCCGGTAGTCCAAGCTAATTAGGACAAGGTGCGGGCACTATTAGTACACTATGCATGAGGCTTGCAACTTATAAGATATAATTTACATGATGCATATGCTTTATTACTACCGTTGACAAAATTATTTCATGTTTTCAAAATCAAAGCTCTAGCACAAATATAGCAATCGATGCTTTTCCTCTATGGAGGACCATTCTTTTACTTTCAATGTTGAGTCAGTTCACCTATTTCTCTCCACCTCAAGAAGCAAACACTTGTGTGAACTATGCATTGATTCCTACATACTTGCTTATTGCACTTATTATATTACTCTATGTTGACAATATCCATGAGATATACATGTTACAAGTTGAAAGCAACCGCTGAAACTTAATCTTCTTTTGTGTTGCTTCAATGCTTTTACTATGAATTATTGCTTTATGAGTTAACTCTTATGCAAGACTTATTGATGCTTGTCTTGAAGTGCTATTCATGAAAAGTCTTTGCTATATGATTCACTTGTTTACCCATGTCATATACATTGTTTTGATCGCTGCATTCACTACATATGCTTTACAAATAGTATGATCAAGATTATGATGGCATGTCACTCCAGAAATTATCTGTGTTATCGTTTTACCTGCTCGGGCCGAGCAGAACTAAGCTTGGGGATGCTGATACGTCTCCGACGTATCGATAATTTCTTATGTTCCATGCCACATTATTGATGATTTCTACATGTTATATGCACACTTTATGTCATATTCGTGCATTTTCTGGAACTAACCTATTAACAAGATGCCGAAGTGCCGTTCTGTTTTCGCTGTTTTTGGTTTTAGAAATCCTAGTAACGAAATATTCTCGGAATCGGACGAAATCAACGCCCAAGTTCCTATTTTCACCGGAAGCATCCAGAACACCGGGAAGGACCAGAGGGGGCACCGGGGCCCCCAGACCATAGGCCGGCGCGGCCCAGGCCCTGGCCGCGCCGCCCTATGGTGTCGTCGCCCCTTCGACCCTCCTGCGCCGCCTCTTCGCCTATTTAAAGCCCCTGGATCGAAAACCCTGATGCGTTCGACGAAAACCACAGAAACCTTCCAGAGCCGCCGCCATCGCGAAGCCAAGATCTGGGGGACAGGATCTCTGTTCCGGCACGCTGCCGGAGCGGGGAAGTGCCCCCGGAAGGCTTCTCCATCGACACCGCTGCCATCTCCACCGCCATCTTCATCACCGCTGCTGCTCCCATGAGGAGGGAGTAGTTCTCCATCGAGGCTCGGGGCTGTACCGGTAGCTATGTGGTTCATCTCTCTTCCATGTACCTCAATACAATAATCTCATGAGCTGCTTTACATGATTGAGATTCATATGAGTTTTGTATCACTACTATCTATGTGCTACTCTAGCAAAGTTATTAAAGTAGTTTTATTCCTCCTGCACGTGTGTAAAGGTGACAGTGTGTGCACCGTGTTAGTACTTGGTTTATGCTATGATCATGATCTCTTGTAGATTGCGAAGTTAACTATTGCTATGATAATATTGATGTGATCTATTCCTCCTACATATGCATGAAGGTGACAGTGTGCATGCTATGTTAGTACTTGGTTTAGTCTGTTGATCTATCTTACACTATAAGGTTACTTAAATATGAACAAATTGTGGAGCTTGTTAACTCCGGCATTGAGGGTTCGTGTAATCCTACGCAATGCGTTCATCATCCAACAAAAGTGTAGAGTATGCATTTATCTATTCTGTTATGTGATCAATGTTGAGAGTGTCCACTAGTAAAAGTCTAATCCCTAGGCCTTGTTCCTAAATACTACTGCGTTACTATTGCTTGTATACTGTTTCACTGTGTTACTACTGCTGCAATACTACCACCATCAACTACACGCCAGCAAGCTATTATCTGGCACCGTTGCTACTGCTTATATATATATTTATACCACCTGTGTTTCACTATCTCTTCGCCGAACTAGTGCACCTATTAGGTGTGTTTGGGGACACAAGACACTTCTTGCTTTGTGGTTGCAGGGTTGCATGAGAGGGATATCTTTGACCTCTTCCTCCCTGAGTTCGATAAACCTTGGGTGATCCACTTAAGGGAAAACTTGCTGTTGTTCTACAAACCTCTGCTCTTGGAGGCCCAACACTGTCTACAGGAAAGGAGGGGGAACGTAGACATCAGTAGCCGAGGTCCGGGGTGTGAGTACCTTTTACCTTTCCTCCCCGGCAACGGCGCCAGAAAATAGCTTGATGTCTACGTTCCCCCTCCTTTCCTGTAGACAGTGTTGGGCCTCCAAGAGCAGAGGTTTGTAGAACAGCAACAAGTTTTCCCTTAAGTGGATCACCCAAGGTTTATCGAACTCAGGGAGGAAGAGGTCAAAGATATCCCTCTCATGCAACCCTGCAACCACAAAGCAAGAAGTCTCTTGTGTCCCCAACACACCTAATAGGTGCACTAGTTCGGCGAAGAGATAGTGAAATACAGGTGGTATGAATATATATGAGCAGTAGCAACGGTGCCAGAAAATAGCTTGTTGGCGTGTAGTTGATGGTGGTAGTATTGCAGCAGTAGTAACACAGTGAAACAAAGAACAAGCGTAGTAACGCAAAGATTTAGGAACAAGGCCTAGGGATTACACTTTCACTAGTGGACACTCTCAACATTGATCACATAACATAATAGATAAATGCATACTCTACACTATTGTTGGATGATGAACACCATTGCGTAGGATTACACGAACCCTCAATGCCGGAGTTAACAAGCTCCACAATTAATGTTCATATTTTAGTAACCTTGTAGTGTAAGATAGATCAAAAGACTAAACCAAGTACTAACATAGCATGCACACTGTCACCTTCATGCACATGTAGGAGGAATAGATCACATCAATACTATCATAGCAATAGTGAACTTCGCAATCTACAAGAGATCATGATCATAGCATAAACCAAGTACTAACACAGATGCACACACTGTCACCATTACATCGTGCAGGAGGAATAGACTACTTTAATAACATTGCTAGAGTAGCACATAGATAAATTGTGATACAAACACATTGCAATCATAAAGAGATATAAATAAGCACCTCACTATGCCATTCAACAGTGAATAAGTATTCTGTGAAATATAGCCTAAGAGACCCACACAGTGCACACACTGTCACCTTTACACACTTGGGACAAGGAGTCTCCGGAGATCACATAAGTAAAACTCACTTGACTAGCATAATGACATCTAGATTACAAGCATCATCATATGAATCTCAATCATGTAAAGCAGCTCATGAGATTATTGTATTGAAGCACATATGAGAGAGATGAACCACATAGCTACCGGTACAGCCCCGAGCCTCGATGGAGAACTACTCCCTCCTCATGGGAGCAGCAGCGGTGATGAAGATGGCGGTGGAGATGGTAGCGGTGTCGATGGAGAAGCCTTCCGGGGGCACTTCCCCGTTCCGGCAGCGTGCCGGAACAGAGACTCCTGTCCCCCAGATCTTGGCTTCGCGATGGCGGCGGCTCTGGAAGGTTTCTGTGGGTTTCGTCGAACGCATCAGGGTTTTCGATCCAGGGGCATTATATAGGCGAAGAGGCGGCGCAGGAGGGTCGAAGGGGCGACGACACCATAGGGCGGCGCGGCCAGGGCCTGGGCCGCGCCGGCCTATGGTCTGGGGGCCCAGTGCCCCCCTCTGGTCCTTCCCGGGTGTTCTGGATGCTTCCGGTGAAAATAGGAACTTGGGGGTTGATTTCGTCCGATTCCGAGAATATTTCGTTACTAGGATTTCTGAAACCAAAAACAGCAGAAAACAGGAACTGACACTTCGGCATCTTGTTAATAGGTTAGTTCCAGAAAATGCACGAATGTGACATAAAGTGTGCATAAAACATGTAGATAACATCAATAATGTGGCATGGAACATAAGAAATTATCGATACGTCGGAGACGTATCAACGTACAACTATACATGCATTAAATTATGTATGGAAACTTGTTCAAACTTGTATATGGTCATCCGATGATATTGAATATATATTGTATATTTCTCTTGAATTCTTTTTGGTTCTAATTTCAAATTTGTTTGAAATTGTACATTCATATGCATGTATGTAGTACCGTAGAATATGTGAAACTCCTTCAAAATTACAATAAAGCACAAAAGAAATAAAACAATACAAATTAAACAGGTTTAGGGGGGGCAGGTTTAGGGGGAACCTAAAACCCTAAACCTGCGGCGGCCTTTAGTCGCGGTTGGCCAGAAGAACCGCGACTAAAGGTCCTCCGCCCCGACGGTCGCCTGGCGCCCACGTGGACGGGCCTTTAGTCGCGGTTCGTAAGCAACCGCTACTAAAGGGGGGCCTTTAATCGCGCTTAATTGGTCGCGGTTGCGCAACCGCGACTAATGGCAGTTGCGAACCGCGACCAAAGGCCCTTTTTCCACCAGTGATAGGCGCTAGCCAACCATTGAGAACGAGCAACTGGATTTCTAAGTTTTACAACTATAATTATATTAGTAGGCAAATACGTCAATGTTTTTGATTTGTGCAAAATCATGAAACAACAACCAAAGTGATCTGGTCGGATTAAACAAGTCTGGAAATGAGCACAAAAGTCAAAATCATTGTTACCATTTAAAGTAGATGTTGGGGCTTTTTCCCCTGAGGACTATTGGATTTACTGGTAGGAACATGTTACGCTATCACTTGTAATCTAGGACATAGAGTACGAGATCCAGTGTTACAACGGGATTTAGGGATACAAGTGGGTGTTTCTCTCTCACTTTCTTCACTAATGTTCATCGCCTCTTGTCGCAGCCCTTCCTCCTTATACTCATTGATCGATCCCCTTCGCATCACTGGCTTCGTGTTCTCCAAGTTGGGCGAGGCCCAACTGTCTCTTGCGCCTTTTCTTATGGGCCTTACTCCTGGGCTTGGGCTGTACCGTGACATGCCCCACTCCTTGAGCGATGGCTTGACCCCAAGCCATGGCATCAGGGAACGCCTGCTGGAGTGCGAAGGCGTCTTCCCAAGTTGATGTAGGTGGTGTAGCCACATCCCAGGTGACACGAACTTGGGGAATGGCCACGCCGCCCCGTTGAATTGAGCGGGACTCCACAATGGACAAGGGCTGCAGAACTTGATCAGGATCAATGAGCATGAGTGCCTGAAGATCACTGACCTGATGTTGCGGAGGCAGATGTTTCTTCAGTTGTGAGACGTGCACAACGTCGTGGATCCTGCTGCCGACTGGCAACTCCAGCTTGTACGCCACCGCACCCACCCGCTTGATCACCTTGTATGGTCCATAGAACTTGAACGCCAACTTTTGAGTACTGCGACGGGCAATGGATGTCTGCACATAGGGTTGGAGCCGGAGGTAGACCATGTCGCCGACCTTGAAGGAGCGCTCCAGACGGTGTTTGTCGGCTTGTCGCTTCATTCGTTCCTGTGCACGCAGAAGTTGTTGTTGCAGCAGCGCCATGGTGGCTTCCCTGGCACACAGCATTTGTTCCAGGTCTGGAGTGTGCACTGCTGCCTCTGGTGGTATACCAAAATGCCGAGGTACGTGCCCATAGAGTGTCTCGAAAAGGGTACGAGTCAGAGCTGAGTGATAGGAAGTATTGTACCAGTACTCTGCCAACGGCAACCATTTTGCCCATTGTGTTGGTGTTGCATGAGAAGAGCAGCGAAGAAAAGCTTCCATACACTGGTTCAGCCGCTCAGTCTGCCCATCAGTTTGGGGGTGGTAAGCGGAGCTCATCATCAGTTGGGTGTCGGTAAGTTTGAACAATTCCTGCCATAGAGAACCGGTGAAAACCTTATCTCTGTCAGAGATGATGCACTGAGGAAGTCCATGCAACTTGTAAATTCCATCCAGAAATGTTTGAGCCACTTGGGCAGCTGGCATTTTCGTGTGCTCTGTTTTTGCCTGCTGGCAAACTGAACAAGTACTCACAAAATCTGTCACTGTTTGCTTCATTCTTGGCCAAGCAAACAGTCTCTTGACGCGTTGGTAAGTAGCCAATACACCTGAATGACCACCGATGCCACTAGCATGCAGGGCCTGGAGGAGGTGGAGTTGTGCTGTCTTGTTATTCCCTACCCATACTCTCCCTTTGAAACGAATCACACCCTGCTCTAGAGAGTAACCTTTGTCGTTTGTAGCTGTTAAACTGAGTTCGGCCCATAATTTTTTTGTTGCAGGGTCCTCATCATACCCACTGATCAGATTTTGTATCCAAGTAGGCTCCACTGCTGAAATCGCCAACACTTCAGATGTGTGTTGACGGCGAGAGAGAGCATCAGCAGCTGCATTAGTGATCCCTTTCTTGTACTGGATCTTGTAGGTGAGCCCCATCAGTTTCACAAATGCTTTGTGTTGAATGCCAGTTGTGAGTCGTTGTTCAGCCAAGTGAAACAAACTTTTTTGATCTGTTCTGATGAGAAATTCCTGGTGTTGCAAATAAGAGCGCCATTTATCAATGGCTAAGAGAATAGCCATGCATTCCTTTTCGTAAGTCGACAATGTTTGATTTTTCGGACAGAGGGCTTTGCTGAGATATGCCACTGGATGTCCATTCTGCATCAAAACTGCTCCCACTCCATATTTACAGGCATCAGTTTCGATCACAAATTGTTGCGTGAAGTCTGGCACGGCCAGGACTGGAGCTTGAGCTAGGGCAGCCTGAAGTGTCTGGAACGCTGTAGCTGTCACCGGTGTCCATTGAAATGGCACCCCTTTTTTCAGGAGCTCAGTTAAAGGGCGACTAATCACGCCATAGCTGCGAATAAACTTGCGATAGTATCCAGTTAAGCCCAGAAATCCACGTAGCTCTTTCAAGTTCTTGGGTACTGGCCAGGTCTGCACATCAACAATCTTCTCTGGGTCGGTAGCAACAGCCTCACCACTAATCACATGCCCCAGGTATTCGAGCTTTGACTGCGCGAACAAACATTTGGATGGTTTGATGAATAGCTGATTGTCCTTCAGAATTTGGAGAACTGCACGGAGAAGAACCCGATGTTCTTCGAGAGATGGAGTATATACCAATATATCATCCATGAACACCAACACTCCATGGCGCAACAACTTGTCAAATAAGATGTTCATAACGCCCTGGAACGTCGCTGGTGCGCCTGTGAGACCAAATGGCATGACCAGGAATTCATATAGTCCCTGGTGGGTGCGGAACGCCGTCTTGTGCTCGTCTCCTGCCGACATCCGAATCTGATGGTAACCAGAACTAAGATCGAGTTTGCTGAACCACTTGGCACCCGCTAACTCGTCAAGTAACTCGTCGACCACAGGGAGAGGATGTTTGTTCTTCACTGTCAGAGAATTGAGCTGGCGGTAATCGACACAAAAACGCCAGGAGCCATCTTTCTTGCGAACTAGGAGAACAGGTGAAGCGAACGGGCTCGAGCTGTGCCGAATTGTTCCATGCTTCAACATCGCTATGACTTGGCGCTCAATTTCCGTTTTCTGGTGCGGTGCATAGCGATACGGCCGCACATTCACAGGTTGCGCCCCTGGCACCAATGGAACACGGTGATCACAGGCACGTGGTGGCGGCAGTGCTTGTGGCTCGCCAAAAATGGAGTCGAATTCCTGTAAGAGAGCTTGTATGTCAACGGGAATTGCCTCGACTGTCGAGTCTGCTGTTAGAGAGTTCAGTTCTTGCTCTTGGTGCACTGGTGTCACTTGCACACATTCAGTCACCGCACCCCTCTTTAGCAACCCATGCAATTTAGCTGCGGATACAGGACGGCAATCAGCCTGGTTGTCGAGGATCCCTTGTAGCTGAATTCGACGCGTCTGGTGCGTGAACTTCATTCGCCTCTTTTTCCAATGGACCCACATTGGGCTGTGATCTTCCAGCCAATCCGCTCCCAGAATCATGTCATAGCAGGGCAGGGGAAGTACATGAAAATCTTGTTGGAATGTGTGACCCTGACACAACCACTGCAGGTTTGGCAATTTAAGCGCGCTTGTGAGAGGAGCACCATTGGCAGCCACAAAACGAGTTGGGCTGGTATCAGTCATTGTACGTCCCAATTTGGCTGCCAACGCAGCGTCAATGAAGGAAGAATTGGCTCCAGAATCCACCAGAATTAGCACGTGTTGCTTGTCAATCATGCCATGCAGACGCATTGTGCGTCGTTGCCTTGCAGTTGGAGTAGCAGCTGATGGTGCCAGCTGGAGCAGCATGAAATTATCCTCAGATTCAGATGAACTGTCCGAAGAAGAATGGGAATCATCATCAGGCTGCAAAACTTCCAGGAGCTCTTCCATGATGTGTAGGCGAATTTGCGCAGGACACTTGTGTGTTCGGTTCCACTTCTCTCCACAAGTGAAACACAAGTCCTTCGACTTGCGGTATGCTCTCAAAGCTTCCAGCTTCTCATTCCACTTTGGACTGTCAGTTCTTTTTATCTCATCGGCACGGACAGTGTGCTTGTACTTATCTGAATGAGCTTTGGACTTGTCTCTGTTGGTGTACTTGTGGTGAGAAGCACCCTTGTCAGAGTCCAGTTCCGCCTCCTGCAATTTAGCCAACAAACTAGCAGTTTCTGTGTCGTTTGGACAATGTAAAACAACAGCAGTTCTTACATCAGGACGCAACCCAGCTAAATAGCGCTCTACAAATAAAACCTCACTGGCGTAGGGATCTTCTAGCAGGATTTGGTGTTTCAGGGTGTCAAATTTTGCAGTGTATTCATCAACCGTTCCAGACTGGCTGAGTATCAGTAGCTGGCGCATATAGAACGGGTGCTTGCTTTTTCCCCACCTAGCAACTACTGCTTTAGCTAGCTCACAGTTATCCAACCAAATCTGATGATCATCCCCATCAAATTTAGGGAAGTCCATCTTAGGAGTGCTAGTGAAGGACGTGCGGTGTTGGGTGTGATGCGTGGAACGGAAAGCACGAAAGTCGTCTGGGTCAGGCTCTCTATCGAACATGTGGTGGTTGTTTCGAGACGTACCATGATTGGGAGGAGGATCTGGGGGATGATTTCCCCCACATGCCTGCCCCCGGTTTGTTGTTGCAGAGCCGCGCCCTTGGGGCTGTTTGTCGGCGTCGATCCGCACGACGGTGGTCGTCGGCGTGACCAGCTCCTTGCCGCTCTCCCGCCGCGCAGCAACTCCCGACTCGAGCAGGCCGAGCCGAGATGCCGTGTCCTCCGCGTGAAGTTGCAGCAGAGCGGTATTCTTCGCGAGATCGGAGGTCGTCCCATTCACGGACTGCATCCAGCTCGTGAGGGCGCCCATCTTCACCATGAGCTCGTCGAGCTTGGCGCTCGTCGCGGCGTGGTTCTCGTCTGCGGTGGCCATGGCGGAAGCGATTTGCGTCTCGACCACCGTGGCCTTCTTCCTGGGCGCCAGATCGAACTCTCGGTGACGCGATCGGACCGAGAGATAGGATTTACGGTAGCAATTCGAAAATCACCACCAACCCCAGACGGATCTACAGATCAAGCGTCGGCCGGCGAATCGAAACAAGGCTCAGGATACCAATTGTTACGCTATCACTTGTAATCTAGGACATAGAGTACGAGATCCAGTGTTACAACGGGATTTAGGGATACAAGTGGGTGTTTCTCTCTCACTTTCTTCACTAATGTTCATCGCCTCTTGTCGCAGCCCTTCCTCCTTATACTCATTGATCGATCCCCTTCGCATCACTGGCTTCGTGTTCTCCGCGTTGGGCGAGGCCCAACTATCTCTTGCGCCTTTTCTTATGGGCCTTACTCTTGGGATTGGGCTGTACCGTGACAGAACACTCGGTCATTAGGATAATAATTAATAATCATCCACCAAGTAGGCTGATTTTTATTCGTCGTCCACGAGTAAATGTCCACGAATAGATAAAGCAATAGCTATTGAAGTAGTGGGAATCAAAATCTGCTAGCCGGTGGCCTAATTAATGGAATTTTTTTATTGTGACTGGTAGCAGCACTCCATCGGCCTCTCCATCGGCCTCGTCCTATTTAACCAAGACAACAGAGCACAGTCGCCATGCACCATCACATCACATATTCATACAGAGCGAGATAATATTCATACCGAGGGACATGGCGACAATCAAGACCTCATCCTTCTGCATCATCATTCTACTTCTCGTCAGCACGGCAACGGCAGCAGACCCGGCGGCAAGGGATTCAAGAATGCAAGTGTGCCCCAGCGGCTGCTGGGGCTGCCTCCTCGCCGACGCGGGAAAATGTCTTGGTATTTTCACGTACTTCAACAAGAGCAAATTCGTGACATGCTTCGTGGGACGCATAATCGATGACGGCTGCTTGATAAAAATCTAGTATATGTACTAGTTTGCTACTGCGTGCTCGTCATATATCATACCATGTATGAGCCCAAGGCTGGTTATAATAATAAATAATAACGAGGTTGTGCTACTGCGTGGGAGTTCAACTTACATGCAACGACAAATTGTCTTAATTCTTCCTTCTCCGTCTCTAAAGTTACTGTACATCATTTTTCTGAAATAGTTATTGTACATCCTTGTTCATCTAGGTAGAAATCGTGGTTATACGCAAGTCAGTCCGCTGACCACGCCGACAAATTAATTCACCAAAGCAGCATCTCATCTCCATCTTTAGCAAAGAAAGCCAACCGGCCCTCTTTCAAATCACATGACTCTATTTCAGAATTTAGTTTCGTGGATCTGATGGCAAATACAGGCGTATGGAGAGTTAACACAAAAAATTGATCGATCGTATCAGTTTGCACGTGACTTGCACGGAACCAACTCCAAAGCTAATATTTAGTTTTCACGTGTTACTTGCCAAAGGAATTAATACTACGCTTGCAGCTAGGAACATTGTAGCAAAAATCATGAAAGGCTTTAAAGAATACTTCCTCCCTCCTAAATATAAGTACAAGTTTTAGGGTGATTGGCATTTTTAATAACCGTCCATCTGCCCTGATCTAACGGTAGTAATTAGACGGAACCAAACTGACGGAACCAAAATTGCGGGACCGGAACCAAATTATGTGGGACCGGGACCTCAAATATATTTTGCGAACTTTATAAAACAGAAACGTCCTTTGAAGCGGTCAAATCATCTGATGAGATTACACAAATCTTAAAGCAGCAAATAAATGTTAATATTTGCACATCTTAAAATCACTGTCCTATTATTCTCACCAATCTAAATCAACATCACGGAAAGAACACGGGATTTTATCTCTCTCACACTCACAACCTCTCTCTCTCACTCCGGACCAGAGAGAGTGTCCCGGCGGCAGGCGGCCGGCGACGGATGGGATCCACGATGGAGGAGGAGTGGATGGCGGCGGAGGTGAGGGCACGGAGGGCTCTCACTCTGGACGAGAGTGTCCCGGCGACGGAGGGGATCCACGATTGGGGGGAAGTGGATGGCGGCGGAGGGGAGGGCACGGAGGCTCTCTCCTGGCGAGCCCCGCGGTGGAGGGGAGTGGAAGGCGACGGAGGGTCTCTCCCGGCGAGCCTAGGCGAGCCCCGCGATGGAGGGGAGTGGGCCTTGTCGGAGGGCCTCTCCCAGCGAGCCCCGCGATGGTGGGGAGGGGGCCGCGCCGGAGGGGACGGGAAGACAACGGACCGGTCTGTCTTGGCGACGGACGGGAGGGGACGCCGACGGAGTGAAGCATATGGTCTCTCCCGACGATCTCCGGGACGGAGGGCAGGGGCCGCGACCGAGGGAAGCGCGGGGTGGAGGGGACGGCGGCCACGGAGGGTGCCCGGCGAGGGGAGGATCAGCGGCGTTGGTCGAGTACAGCGAGGGGAGAAGAGGCGGATGCGGCGGACATGGCCGGCGAGGGGAGACGCGGTGGCGGCGGTGGGTGGGTTTCGGCCGCCGGAGCTAGGCAAGGAAGGGGTGGGCGGCCGCGGCGGCGGCTCAACTTCACATCTCCTGTAAGTATGTCGTCTCTAATGCCATTCACTAATGTGAATTTGCTAGTATCTGAATTCGATTAGACTCGTAGCACATGAAATGTATGTGAGCCTATGGATCCGTTCTGCTGTGCACTTTGATGCATCGATGCTATCCAAACTACATAATGATATCCATATTTATGTTGCAGTATAAACTTGATGTCAGCATGTCGTATGTAGGTTATTATGGCATTTCGTGTTTTTAGGGACTGCGAGTTTTCTCGTATTCCTAGAGGATACTATGAATTACCCGGCGAGACGATAATTACTGAACCTGCCACCAAAGTGGAGTGGTCAGAATTGCAAGGCGCTCTGTGTACATGCTTCTGGTAGAAATTCCGAATTGTACCACATCAAGCCTAGGTGTGTACCACCGGAAGGATTGGTCCTCCTCTTAAATCAAGAGGATGTAGAGGAAATGGCGAGAGCCCATCAAGATACAAAAAAGTGTGATTTGTACATTGTGGCAAATCATCATTTTCGAGGTGATGGTTACGATGAGAGTGACGAGGTAGGGTATATTGCCAATCTCGTGTTGTATCATTTTTTGCATGCATTATTTTTATATTAACTTTAATACTTTACTATGCTTTTCGCCAGGATGGTGATGATGGGTCAAATGATGAAGCCCCTTTTGGTGCCTGCCTCGATGTTGGTCAGAGTAGAAAGGACGAAGATAGATCATCGCCATAAACGAATATTATGTGTGCTTTTCATTTAGATGAAGCTCCTTTTGGGTCGAATTATAGTGTGCTACCATGAACGAATACCGGTTGTGGTTGATGATTATGTGTTTTTTAAATTATGATATTTCGGATCTAGATTATAAATGAATTATTTTTGTAATGTCCGAAAGTCTTTTTGGCTTTCGGTTAGGTGCCACTTTGACCGTTAGAAGAGCAAATTTGCTCCTCTAAAGGTTTTTTGCCTTTGGGTTACAGATGCTCTTATGTGAAGAAAAGACTCGAATAGTCAATTTATTTTGCATGAAATAGTCAATTTATTTCACTACTGAATTTACTTGCACTATGAGTAGTCTAACAATATTTTATCGGAAGTGCCACCACCTATTGATGCATTTATAAGAGTATAAACATTTGCAAAAGTAAATGGTAGTACTGGCATAGCCAAAAATGCGATTGAAGAAAACAACTCCTCCTTGATCCATACTTATGTGTTAAGAGTGTAAGTAATATCTGCTAATTGATATGCTTAACAACCATCCTAGATCCTGGTTTCAGCAACAGGTCCATGATACGTCTCCAACGTATCGATAATTTCTTATGTTCCATGCCACATTATTGATGTTATCTATATGTTTTATGCACACTTTATGTCATATTCGTGCATTTTCTGGAACTAACCTATTAACAAGATGCCGAAGTGCCAGTTCCTGTTTTCTGCTGTTTTTGGTTTCAGAAATTCTAGTGACGAAATATTCTCGGAATCGGACGAAATCAACGCCCAGATTCTTATTTTTCCCGGAACCATCCAGAACACCCGAGAGCCGCCAGAGGGGAGCCCTGGGGGCCCCACACCACACCCTGGCGCGGCCAGAGGGGGGGCCGCGCCGCCCTATGGTGTGGGCCCCCCCAGAAGCCCTCCTGCGCCGCCTCTTCGCCTATATAAAGCCTCCGTCGCGAAAACCCTGATGCGTTGGACGAAACCTACAGAAACCTTCCAGAGCCGCCGCCATCGCGAAGCCAAGATCTGGGGGACAGGAGTCTCTGTTCCGGCACGCTGCCGGAGCGGGGAAGTGCCCCCGGAAGGCTTCTCCATCGACACCGCTTCCATCTCCACCGCCATCTTCATCACCGCTGCTACTCCAATGAGGAGGGAGTAGTTCTCCATCGAGGCTCGGGGCTGTACCGGTAGCTATGTGGTTCATCTCTCTCCTATGTACCTCAATACAATAATCTCATGAGCTGCTTTACATGATTGAGATTCATATGAGTTTGTATCACAATTTATCTATGTGCTACTCTAGCAAAGTTATTAAAGTAGTTCTATTCCTCCTGCACGTGTGTAAAGGTGACAGTGTGTGCACCGTGTTAGTACTTGGTTTATGCTATGATCATGATCTCTTGTAGATTGCGAAGTTAACTATTGCTATGATAATATTGATGTGATCTATGCCTCCTACATATGCATGAAGGTGACAGTGTGCATGCTATGTTAGTACTTGGTTTAGTCTTTTGATCTATCTTACACTATAAGGTTACTTAAATATGAACAAATTGTGGAGCTTGTTAACTCCGGCATTGAGGGTTCGTGTAATCCTACGCAATGCGTTCATCATCCAACAGAAGTGTAGAGTATGCATTTATCTATTCTGTTATGTGATCAATGTTGAGAGTGTCCACTAGTGAAAGTCTAATCCCTAGGCCTTGTTCCTAAATACTGCTGCATTACTACTGCTTGTTTACTGTTTTACTGCGTTACTACTGCTGCAATACTACCACCATCAACTACACGCCAGCAAGCTATTTACTGGCACCGTTGCTACTGCTACTATATATTCATACCACTTGTATTTCACTATCTCTTCGCAGAACTAGTGCACCTATTTGGTGTGTTGGGGACACAAGAGACTTCTTGCTTTGTGGTTGCAGGGTTGCATGAGAGGGATATCTTTGACCTCTTCCTCCCTGAGTTCGATAAACCTTGGGTGATCCACTTAAGGGAAAACTTGCTGCTGTTCTACAAACCTCTGCTCTTGGAGGCCCAACACTGTCTACAGGAAAGGAGGGGGAACGTAGACATCAAGCTATTTTCTGGCGCCGTTGTCGGGGAGCAAAGGTAAAAGGTACTCACACTCCGGATCTCGGCTACTAAGCTGTTTCCCGGCGCCGTAAGTACTCGAAGCTATTTCCTTTAGATCCTGCAATTGCAACTTTTTTTTCTTGTTTACACTAGTAAGGCATAATGGACAACATCTGTGAGCTTTTTATTCTATTTCCTGAGTCAAGACATGAATGGTTTAATGCGAAAATTAAAAAACCCATGGAATCTTATTTGCATGCTGGTAGTAATATTAGTATGAATGCTTTGAACACCATTGTTGATAATGATATAGAAAGTTCTAAGCTTGGGGAAGCTGGTTTTCATGATCTTTTTAGTCCCCCAAGCATTGAGGAGAAAATTTTCTTTGATGATACTTTGCCTCCTATTTATGATGATTATAATGATATTGGTCTTTTAGTACCACCTGTTATGGAGGATGAATTTGATTATGATTACAATATGCCTCCTATATTTGATGATGAGAATAATAATGATAGCTACTTTGTCGAATTTGCTCCCACTACATCTAATAAAATTGATTATGCTTATGTGGGTAGTAATAATTTTATGCATGAGACTCATGATAAGAGTGCTTTATGTGATAGTTATATTGTTGATTTTGCTCATGATGCTACTGGATATCATTATGAGAGAGGAAAATATGGTTGTAGAGATTTTCATGTTACTAAAACACCTCTCTATGTGCTGAAATTTTTCAAGCTACACTTGTTTTATCTTCCTATGCTTGTTACTTTGCTCTTCATGAACTTGTTTATTTACAAGATTCCTATGCATAGGAAGCATGTTAGACTTAAATGTGTTTTGAATTTGCCTCTGGATGCTCTCTTTTGCTTCATATACTATTTCTTGCGAGTGCATCATTAAAATTGCTGAGCCCATCTTAATGGCTATAAAGAAAGAACTTCTTAGGAGATAACCCATGTGTTATTTTGCTACAGTACTTTGTTTTATATTTGTGTCTTGGAAGTTGTTTACTATTGTAGCAACCTCTCCTTATCTTAGTTTTGTGTTTTGTTGTGCCAAGTGAAGCCTCTAATCGAAGGTTGATACTAGATTTGGATTTCTGCGCAGAAACAGATTTCTATCTGTCACGAATCTGGGCTGTTTTCTCTTTAGGTAACTCAGAAAATATGCCAATTTACGTGCGTGTTCCTCAGATATGTACGCAACTTTCATTAGTTTTGAGTTTTCTGATCTGAGCAACGGAAGTATTTATTAGAAATTCGTCTTTACGGACTGTTCTGTTTTGACAGATTCTGCCTTTTATTTCGCATTGCTTCTTTCGCTGTGTTGGGTGGATTTCTTTGTTCCATTACCTTCCAGTAGCTTTGAGCAATGTCCAGAAGTGTTAAGAATGATTGTGTCACCTCTGAACATGTGAGTTTTTGATTATGTACTAACCCCTCTAATGAAGTTTATGAGAAGTTTGGTGTGAAGGAAGTTTTCAAGGGTCAAGAGAGGAGGATGATATACTATGATCAAGAAGAGTGAAAGCTCTAAGCTTGGGGATGCCCCGGTGGTTCACCCCTGCATATATTAAGAAGACTCAAGCGTCTAAGCTTGGGATTCCCAAGGCATCCCCTTCTTCATCGACAACATTATCAGGTTCCTCCCCTGAAACTATATTTTTATTCCATCACATCTTATGTACTTTACTTGGAGCGTCTGTGTGCTTTTGTTTTTGTTTGTGTTTGAATAAATTCGATTACATCATGCTTGTGTGGGAGAGAGACACGCTCCGCTGGTTCGTATGAACACATGTGTTCTTAGCTCATAATATTCATGGCGAAGTTTCTTCTTCGTTAAATTGTTATATGGTTGGAATTGGAAAATGATACATGTAGTAATTGCTATAAATGTCTTGGGTAATGTGATACTTGGCAATTGTTGTGCTCATGTTTAAGCTCTTGCATCATATACTTTGCACCCATTAATGAAGAAATACATAGAGCATGCTAAAATTTGGTTTGCATAATTGGTCTCTCTAAGGTCTAGATAATTTCTAGTATTGAGTTTGAACAACAAGGAAGACGGTGTAGAGTCTTATAATATTTTCAATATGTCTTTTATGTGAGTTTTGCTGTACTAGTTCATCCTTGTGTTTGTTTCAAACAACCTTGCTAGCCTAAACCTTGTATCGAGAGGGAATACTTCTCATGCATCCAAAATCCTTGAGCCAACCACTATGCCATTTGTGTCCACCATACCTACCTACTACATGGTATTTCTCCGGCATTCCAAAGTAAATTGCTTGAGTGCTACCTTTCAATTTCCATTCTTCACCTTTACAATATATAGCTCATGGGACAAATAGCTTAAAAACTATTGTGGTATTGAATATGTACTTATGCACTTTATCTCTTATTAAGTTGCTTGTTGTGCGATAACCATGTTTCTGGGGACACCATCAACTACTCTTTGTTGAATTTCATGTGAGTTGCTATGCATGTCCGTCTTGTCTGAAGTAAGAGAGATCTACCACCTTATGGTTAAGCATGCATATTGTTAGAGAAGAACATTGGGCCGCTAACTAAAGCCATGATCCATGGTGGAAGTTTCAGTTTTGGACATATATCCTCAATCTCAAATGAGAAAATTATTAATTGTTGTTACATGCTTATGCATAAAAGAGGAGTCCATTATCTGTTGTCTATGTTGTCCCGGTATGGATGTCTAAGTTGAGAATAATCAATAGCGAGAAATCCAATGCGAGCTTTCTCCTTAGACCTTTGTACAGGCGGCATAGAGGTACCCCTTTGTGACACTTGGTAAAAACATGTGCATTGTGATGATCCGGTAGTCCAAGCTAATTAGGGCAAGGTGCGGGCACTATTAGTATACTATGCATGAGGCTTGCAACTTGTAAGATATAATTTACATGATACATATGCTTTATTACTACCGTTGACAAAATTGTTTCATGTTTTCAAAATCAAAGCTCTAGCACAAATATAGCAATCGATGCTTTTCCTCTATGAGGACCATTCTTTTACTTTCAATGTTGAGTCAGTTCACCTATTTCTCTCCACCTCAAGAAGCAAACACTTGTGTGAACTGTGCATTGATTCCTACATACTTGCTTATTGCACTTATTATATTACTCTATGTTGACAATATCCAGGAGATATACATGTTACAAGTTGAAAGCAACCGCTGAAACTTAATCTTCTTTTGTGTTGCTTCAATGCCTTTACTTTGAATTATTGCTTTATGAGTTAACTCTTATGCAAGACTTATTGATGCTTGTCTTGAAGTGCTATTCATGAAAAGTCTTTGCTATATGATTCACTTGTTTACTCATGTCATATACATTGTTTTGATCGCTGCATTCACTACGTATGCTTTACAAATAGTATGATCAAGATTATGATGGCATGTCACTCCAGAAATTATCTGTGTTATCGTTTTACCTGCTCGGGACGAGCAGAACTAAGCTTGGGGATGCTGATACGTCTCCAACGTATCGATAATTTCTTATGTTCCATGCCACATTATTGATGTTATCTACATGTTTTATGCACACTTTATGTCATATTCGTGCATTTTCTGGAACTAACCTATTAACAAGATGCCGAAGTGCCAGTTCCTGTTTTCTGCTGTTTTTGGTTTCAGAAATCCTAGTAACGAAATATTCTCGGAATCGGACGAAATCAACGCCCAGGTTCCTATTTTTCCCGGAACCATCCAGAACACCCGAGAGCCGCCAGAGGGGAGCCCTGGGGGCCCCACACCACACCCTGGCGCGGCCAGAGGGGGGGCCGCGCCGCCCTATGGTGTGGGCCCCCCAGAAGCCCTCCTGCGCCGCCTCTTTGCCTATATAAAGCCTCCGTCGCGAAAACCGTCATGCGTTGGACGAAACCCACAGAAACCTTCCAGAGCCGCCGCCATCGCGAAGCCAAGATCTGGGGGACAGGAGTCTCTGTTCCGGCACGCTGCCGGAGCGGGGAAGTGCCCCCGGAAGGCTTCTCCATCGACACCGCTGCCATCTCCACCGCCATCTTCATCACCGCTGGTGCTCCCATGAGGAGGGAGTAGTTCTCCATCGAGGCTCGGGGCTGTACCGGTAGCTATGTGGTTCATCTCTCTCCTATGTACCTCAATACAATAATCTCATGAGCTGCTTTACATGATTGAGATTCATATGAGTTTGTATCACAATTTATCTATGTGCTACTCTAGCAAAGTTATTAAAGTAGTTCTATTCCTCCTGCACGTGTGTAAAGGTGACAGTGTGTGCACCGTGTTAGTACTTGGTTTATGCTATGATCATGATCTCTTGTAGATTGCGAAGTTAACTATTGCTATGATAATATTGATGTGATCTATGCCTCCTACATATGCATGAAGGTGACAGTGTGCATGCTATGTTAGTACTTGGTTTAGTCTTTTGATCTATCTTACACTATAAGGTTACTTAAATATGAACAAATTGTGGAGCTTGTTAACTCCGGCATTGAGGGTTCGGGTAATCCTACGCAATGCGTTCATCATCCAACAAAAGTGTAGAGTATGCATTTATCTATTCTGTTATGTGATCAATGTTGAGAGTGTCCACTAGTGAAAGTCTAATCCCTAGGCCTTGTCCTAAATACTGCTGCGTTACTACTGCTTGTTTACTGTTTTACTGTGTTACTACTGCTGCAATACTACCACC
This sequence comes from Lolium perenne, assembly GCF_019359855.2. Taxonomy (NCBI): domain Eukaryota; kingdom Viridiplantae; phylum Streptophyta; class Magnoliopsida; order Poales; family Poaceae; genus Lolium; species Lolium perenne. The sequence continues at coordinate 333,641,933 of NC_067250.2, read as the reverse complement.
ATCAACTACACGCCAGCAAGCTATTTACTGGCACCGTTGCTACTGCTACTATATATTCATACCACTTGTATTTCACTATCTCTTCGCCGAACTAGTGCACCTATTTGGTGTGTTGGGGACACAAGAGACTTCTTGCTTTGTGGTTGCAGGGTTGCATGAGAGGGATATCTTTGACCTCTTCCTCCCTGAGTTCGATAAACCTTGGGTGATCCACTTAAGGGAAAACTTGCTGCTGTTCTACAAACCTCTGCTCTTGGAGGCCCAACACTGTCTACAGGAAAGGAGGGGGAACGTAGACATCAGTCCATGATCACCAGCTACGTCAGTAAGAGGAGAAACAATCCCAGATTCGCAAATATAAACTAGTACCCCCGCGGGGCCGTAGCATGTTACAGAATGCACTAAAAGCTCTTCACTGTCTTTACTGTCTTTCGCTGAGTGTGGCCTACCCTAAACCCTAAACCCTAAACCCTAAACCCTAAAACCCTAAAACCCTGAACCCTGAACCCTGAACACTGAACCCTGAACCCTAAACCCTAAACCCCTAAACCCTAAACCCTAAACCCCTAAACCCTAAACCCCTAAACCCTAAACCCCTAAACCCTAAACCCTAAACCCTAAACCCTAAACCCTAAACCCTAAAACCCTAAACGCTAAACCCTAAACCCTAAACCCTAGAGGAGTCGCAGCTACGGGTCCACCTCATCCGATGCTGCCCTCCTGCCTACCGCCTCCCACCGCAGGTGCTGCTGCAGCTCCTCCCACTCCTCTATCTCCGCGAGTTGCGGGTCCACCTCCACTGGTTGCGGGCACGGCTTTGGGGCATTGTGAAATGGGCTAGGTTTTGGTGAGTGAAGTAGGAGACGGGGATGTAGGAGCTATTTATAGAGGTGTGTAGGCGGGAAATCTCTCGCGCGGCATCGTGGCGAGAAACTTTCCCGCGCGGTGTCGTGGCGGGAAACTTTCCCGCGCAGTGTCTTGGCTGGAAACTTCATATTCATAAGGAATGTAAATATTTAAGGAATGTCAATATTTAAATGTTTATAATGAGTAAATTATACTTTTATTACATAGATATTTCTTTTCTGAACTTTTTAATATATCATATGTCATATTTTGATTTGAAATAAGGCGGGAAACGAAAATATTTGAAAAGGCACGTACAAATTTGCCTTTGCTCCCAGCTCGTGCCACGAACCGAGACCAAATGGTTAATTTGCGAGCGTAGTGAGCAACCACCAAAATAGGCATTAGGTCCCGGTTGGTGGCACGAACCGGGACCAAGGGACCAAAAGGGTCCTCCAAGATAAAGCTCCGCTTCGTCTGCGCCGGAGATTAATCGCGCGGAGGAACCCACAGATGCAGCCAGCTGCCAAAACACCGATCGCGGCCGCCTGCCCTTGCCGCCGCCCACCGTGCCGCCCTCCGCGCGTGCGCCCTGGCCGCCCCTCTCTCCTCCCAACGCCGCGCGCCGTCTCCTCCTCCGTCTCCGCCTCCGTCCGCCGCGCTTCAACCTCCGGAGACGCCTTCTCCGCTCCGTCCACACCATCCACCGGGCCGACCACCCCATCTCCCCGCGCTGCCGGTTATCCCCTCTCTCCTCCGGCCAACCGCCGGCCGCCACCCGCCGGCCTGGCCCCTTTTTTATTTTTTCCTTTTTAGTGAAATATTATTTGTGTTGGAAATATTTGTGTTAGTGAAATTCGTGTTAGAAATATTTGTGTTAGTGAAATTTGTTAGTTATAAATAATTTTAGAAATATTTGCCGCACGACAAAGTTTAGGTAAATGCACGGCAAAGATGGTCGCACGGCAAACGACGCCAAAAACGCATGGCAAAGAAAAACGCACGACAAAAGGAATAGGAGGCGCACGGCAAAGAAAGCTCGCACGAAAAAGAAAACCAAAGCGCACGACAAAGAGACCACGCACGGCAAAGGTTTTCTTTGCCGTGCACTTTTGAAAAAACGCACGGCAAAGATTGCAGTAATACAAACCGTAGGATCACGCTTTTGTTGAACGGCTGAGATAGATAATCACCTGGATATATGACATGGCACACCCAACTCCCTGGCCCCACCACCACCACTCGACCACCAGCACCCACCCGTGACCACACCCTCTCTCTCTTATTCATTTTCTCTCCACACACGCACAACGCACCAAGGAAGAGAGCGTGGCTCTCAGGGAGACGGGAAGATGGAGGGTGGCGCTGGCGAGGAGCGTGGCTCTCCGCACGCGCGGCCACTGGAGGACTTACCGGCCTGGCCGCCCGATGCTCCGCCGGTGTCGACGCCTGGCTGCGCCGCCACTCCACCCGACGTCGCGCCGCCGGCCTCGACGCCCTCCGCCGCCGGCAGCCACCGCCTCGACGCCCTCCGCTGCCGCCAACCACCGCCTCGACGCCCTCCTCCACCGCTAGCCAACCCCACTTCGCCCGACACAGCGCTGCCGGCCTCGACGCCCTCCTCCATGGCCAGCCATCGCCTCGACGCCCTCCTTTGCCGCTAGCTTACCATTGGCGGCTCGCCACTGGTCGCTCGACGGCTCCGGCGCTTGCCTTTTTTTGTTTTTCTTGAATTTATTGTTCGCTGCAAATTCTCCATCATGGGTAAACCTCGCGATACTAAAGTCGTCATATTACCATCCACTACAAGAAAAGGTACAACTCTGAGTACCTCTGCTGCTCTTGATTCACCATCTGTGATAGATAAACATGTTTCACCACCACGAGCTTCGCATGCTGGTACTTCTGCTAGATCTGAAAATTCCTCTCATAATTTTGATGATGCTTCTGCTGTGCTTGATAATGATGGTTCATTAGGATCTTTTCTAGATGCTACAATTGCTAGGTCTAGACAAATTGAAAATACTGAAACTCCTAATGAAGATGCTGCTACACCTGTTAATTCACCTGAGTCTGTTGAATACTCTAGTGATGATCTTGATGAAGATTATGTAGAACTTGATGATGATTTTATTGACAAATGCAATGCTACTACTGATGCAAGAAAAATTCAAAAGTTGCTTGCACAACATACTGTTAGATATAAACTTTCTCCTGATCCTAAATTTGCCACATCTCCTATAAACATTAAGGATTAGGATTATGATTTTCCTCTTGATTTGTCTCATATATCTATTGTTGAGAAAACACCTTTTTGTGGTACTGAAAAAGAAAGTGTTGTAGAACACATGATTGAGCTATCTACTCTGAGTAGCTTGTTTTCTGATGATGTTAAGAAGCGTACTTATTGACAAGGTATCAACTTGTCAATGCCTATGGATTGTAGACTAGGGTTTAGTTGGAAGTAAAGGGCAAGTAGATCTCGAAGGTTTCAGCCGAAAAGTACTCGACGATTATGAGAACTAGGGTTTGCAACAATGATTTGATAATCTCTTCGTCCCTCGACTCCCCCTTTATATAAGAGGCGGAGCCGAGGGTTTCGTTTTGTACAAGTTACAGAGTCCGGGACGGTTTCCAACTCATCCCGCCAAATTACAAATAACACTTCTTATTACAACTCTAACTTTCCTTAATATATCTTGGGCTCCCGAATCTTCCTATTCTTCGGGTAATGGGCCTTCAAGAAACCCGGGTACTATCTTCGGCAGGCCCATTGGGGATGCCTATGTCAAGAGTCTCCGAGATTTTGCTTGAATCTTTAGAGTCAGGGAAAATCTCCACTTTTTATTTTTATTCAACAGTTTCAACCTTTTTATATTTCTTCACATAAAATTCTATATTGTACAGGGATAATGGTAATTGGGGCTAGTTCATCTGACGGATCAGGTAGTAGTTAACTGCTCTAGTGGCAATCCGCAAAAACCTACTTCAAGATCACGTCCCTGGACATGATCTCAGGATACTGGTGTAAACTTCGACAGGTGCCGCTTAAGGTCTTACCATTCTGTCGAGTCCCATTCAAATTTATCGAGTACCTAACGCGTCCGTTAGGATTTTTCTTCGTATCTGTTGATACGGATAAAAAGTAGCGAGCGCAGTCTTCGGCGATGCCACGCCCAACAGAACGGATCTGGGATCTTACCTTCGCAAATTTGCGACATTCAGAAATTGATCGCAACTTTGGCGTTCTGAGAATATATTGTCGAGTGCTTTTTTGGCTGTTGGAATGGCACATTTTAACGAGTCAAATATGACTTATATTGCTCTCCCGATGGGAGTATATGTAGAGTGAATTATAACTCGAAATATACTCTCTTACTTTTCTATCTTTTTTTTTTAATTTCATCGGGCACGCGAACAGCGTTCCCGATGGGAGTAGCCCCCGAGGCTACAACCAAGAACTTGTGCTTGGTTGTAGGCTCAACATTTTAGTCCACTTTGTCGATATATTGTCATTATTTCCCGATATGGTCTTCTTTTCATCTCTCGGGTGCGCGAACAGTGCTCCCGATGGGAGTAGCCCCCGAGACTACAGCCAAAGGCTTGTGCTTGGTTGTAGGCTCCCACAATTTCTATACTGCCATACTCGAAATTTTACTTTTGTCGAAGTAGCCCCCGAGCATTTGGGCAAAAACTTGTATTTTGATCAAAGGCTCCCGAAGTATTCAGTGACTTCTCCTGTCGCCGATCTTCTTTCATTTTTCTTGTCGACATGCTTCCCTTAGTCAAATTTACTTCATCTCTGTTGATAGTCATAATTTTTCTGCCTTGTGGGTCCATTGTTTCCACCACGTTGACACGTCGTGCAAGTGGGGGACACACGTCCTCCGCTTTTCCTGGCGCACGTACGGTAGTGCCACACGATTTCTTCATCCAACGGTGAATTGCTTCGCCCGATTCCTATATAAACCTTTCTTCAACCTCCGTTCACTCCTTCGCTTGCGCCGCACATCTGTTCCTCTTTGCAAAAACTTCCCCTGCGCCCAACTCGCTTTGATCTTCCGCACGCACGAACACTGCTTTTCCAGTGCCGTTGATGCCACCGCGCACGCGACTCACTCGCCACAGCACTCCAGAGTCCAGGATGGCCGCTGAAGATCTTGAGTGGGAGAGATCTAAAATCTCCAACCAAGATATCAACATGCTGAAGAGGCTTGGCCTGATGAAGAAAGAGGACGCCATCCGCTTTCCCAGCGAAGAAAGCTACCCAAACCCTCCAATGGAGTACCGGGTTAGTTTCGTTGATCACCTTATCCGTGGCCTTTCTGCCCCAATTCACGATTTCCTCCGCGGCCTTCTTTTTGTTTATGGGATTCAACTGCACCAGTTGACCCCCAATTCCATCCTCCATGTCTCTATTTTTATCACTCTTTGCGAGTGCTTCCTTGGAGTCCCTCCTAACTGGGCTCTGTGGAAACGTATTTTCTGTCTCCGCCGCAATGGCTCCCACAACGCCACCTATAACATAGGCGGCGTTGTTATCTGTGTCCAAACTGACGTTGATTACTTTGACGTCAAATTTCCTGATTCTGTCCAAGGATGGCGCAAAAGGTGGCTCTACATACATGAAGAAAGTGCCAATTCCATTGAGCACAACATAGTCCCTTTCGACGGAAGTGCTAAAATTCAGCGCCGCTGCTCCTGGGATGCTGAAGCTTCCGAAGAAGAGAAAAAGGCGACAGAAGCACTTATGTCTCGTATTCATCAGCTTCAAAATACTCGAGGCAAAGAGCTGTCTGGTGTTCAAATCACTGCCTACTTTCTTAGGATTAGAGTGCAGCCTCTTCAGGCTCGCAAAAATCCCCTTTGGACGTATTCTGGTGGAAATGATGCCAATAGGCTCTCCAATGATCTTTCTGTAAAGGACTTGGAGAAGCTGATTCGAAGAATTTCCTCGCTGAACAAGAAGGATCCTATTCCCTCCTCTTGCCGTGTGGAACCATACAGCTCCGCCAATCCTCCCCCTGAGGTATTTTGTCTTCCCGAATTTTTGTCTTGTTCCGAACTTTCCCTGCATCTTATTGTATTGATACCTCTCTAATTTTCTTTTGTCGCTATTTTCCTGCAGAACCATCCTACTGTGGCTTCCCTTCCTCCTCTTCCTGAGGATGGAGAAGTCGAAGAAAGGGCCATTGTCACAGATGACAATCAAGAAGCTCCATCCTTTGTGAACGAACCCGTGGATTCACGAAAATCTGCGGGTAATTCCGAAGGTATTTCGTCGGCACAATCTCCTCCTCCCGCTGTCTCCCCGAAAGGCAAAAGGAAAAGGAATGATGTCGAAGATTCCGGTACTTCTAAAGCCGAAGAAGTTGATCCTTCACGCTAGAAGGCAACTTACGATCCTTATCTTGAATCCTTCGTCAGCTCGTAAGTCTTTTTTATTTTTCCTTATTTCTGTACCCGAAATGTTTTGTCTTGTCTTGCTTTTTATGCTGTCTTCTTTTAATCTCAGTGATGACGAGGAAGAAATACGAACTGTCGACGCGGCTCCCCGTACAAGCACGTCACATACTTTGCTTGCTTCGGATACACTAGTTGAAGGAGAAGAAACTTCGCCTCCTCAACGAAACGTCGTCACCACTACTTTGCCATCAAGCCCCCTTGCGCCTTCACCAAAAAGGGCAAGGATTGAAAAGATTGTTGAGCCTGCCCCTCAGTTAGGCAGTTCTTCTACTTTGCTCTTGGATGATGTAAGTTTGTCGATATCTATATTTCCTCTATTTTGCTTGTTCACGCCTTCACTCGTTTTTCATACCGATATTTCTCTTTCTTTGTTCTTCTTTGACAGCCCATGATCAAAGAGCTTATTCGCATCGGATCCCAATTCATTGGGTACCGTGAGTATGCCAACAGAACTGAAGGTAATGACTTTTTTGTTGTCTTTGTTTTTGATTTCTTGCTCCTGTCCTTTGTCGCAAGCTTTTTGACCTTTCTTTTTTCTTTTTTACTTCGACAGAGAAACTTGCAGAGGCCAACAAACGTGCCGACGCACTTGCTCAAAAACTGGAGCAAAGTGAGGCGGCTCGCAAGGAAGCCGAACTTGTTGCTAGCGAAGCCAAAGTCGAGGCTGATGAAGCCAAAGCAAAAGCTGCTAGTATCGAGGAACTGCAGAAAAGACTTGAGGATGCTGAATCTGCTTTAAACGAGCATAAAGCTGCACAAGCTGCTCGTGAACAGGGGATCCTCAAGCGCCTGAAATCACAAAGTCGACGCACTTTCAGTAATACCATTGATCCTTTCTATTTTTATGAGAACCGTTGTTTATTTTTGTTGACCAACGTTTTGTTTCCTGTGGCAGACCAAACAAACCAAGATTTTGATCTGGAGAATCCCGTCAACGACCCTCTCCTTGACGCACTTTCTTATCTGGAGCTTCATGGGTCCGAAATTCGTGAAGGCGTGGCAAATGCTAATGCAGGATTGTCATCACTGTTCCCCTACTTCTTCCCGAAGAAAGAGGAGCCCTCGACTTTCCTTACCCTGGCCAAGAGCTTCAATTCCTCAGAGGACCTTGGACTGAAGATGCGTCAGGAAAACATGAAGATTGCTGTCGAAAGCACTGTTGCCCTGGTTGCTGACAGCCAACAGACTGTTGATTGGATGAAAGTTGGCGACACCAATCAGATAGAGCAATCAAGATGGAGGTCGCTGATTAAGGCAGCCAAGCCCAACACGAAGAAAATCTTGGCCTATCTCGGGATCAAACCAGCTTCGACTCCCAGCTCATCAAGGCCGGAGGTCTAGTTGCATGCCTCTTTGTTTTTCTTCCTCTGTTTCTTTTGCTCTTGTCGCCAAAGTAGTTATTTGGCGACACGTGCTTCATTAGCTCCACTGTAAGGCCTTTGTAATTATTCCGAAAGATTAATGAAAACTCTATCTTTTGCTTGTTGATTGATGTTGTCTTGTTTTATTAAATTTCAGTTGGTATTTGATAACTATACTCCATCTTCCGCTCCTTCCAATGTTTCGCCTTCTTCTTCTCGCTCAAGGAGAACCCTTGCTGATGCTACACCTGTCGAAGATTCCTTGTCGCGAGAATTGGATGAACTTCGGCAGCAACTTCAGTATGCAAAGAAGCAAACACTTGTGATGATGGAAAAATCTCGTAAGTCATCGAAGCCGAAAAATTGCACTTCAACAAGCTCGCGAGGCTGTGGCTGCTAAGGAAATCGCTGCCTCCGAAGTTGAAAAGGCGACTACTCGAGAAAATGTCATGCTCGAGTTAATGAATGAAGCCATGCGGATATGTCAGGTATGCTTGTTTCATCCTCCGATATCTTTCGTCTTCATGCTACGTCTCTTAAAGTTTTCTACTCCGTTGTTTTAATAGGTTCCTTTAGTGATGCTGTTGCCGAGGAAGAGAGGGTAAATACTAGGACGAACCTCCTTGTTAACCTTTCCCTTGACCATGGTTCGCTGTTTTGGGCTACCCCAGAGAGGACTCGCCAGATTGTCCGATTTCAGGATCGCACCTCTCAAACTCGCGACTTCCTTGACTTCTGTACCAAGACCCTGTTTATGGTGTATAACTCCATGTTTCCTCGGAACGTTCAACCAAAAACTCTTCCCGAGTTAATGGAGAAATTCAAAGATGCCCACAGGATCCATGGTTTTGTCAGAGCTCAACTGGTAGCTGGCGCCAGATTTGCCCTTACCATGCTTCGGATTTGCCACTCAAAGCTTGACCTGACCCAGGTTGTTGCGAAAGTTCATGAGAAGGTAAGGCGCCGAAGAGTTGGTGTCGACCGAATTAACACGAAGGTTTCGCCTATAGCCGAAGAAATGATTGAAGACCTTCTTCGGATGGATGCCGACTTTTTTGCAGATGGTCATTATGCTGATTTTCTTGGCGCTGCTCCTGAAGAAAATAGAATTACCCTTGATGATATATTGAATCATAACTGATTATTTTCCTCTGGTAGATAACTCTTCTTTGTAACCCATTATTGTGATTATATTGTGAAACAATCATCATATTTCTATATTTGTCTAGCCCCCGAGTACTTCGGTGGCTATTTTCTGTATTTGTGTATTGCGAGGTTTTGAACCAAGGCATTTATTCAATATGCAGTGTTAGCGAGAATCAGCCCCCGAGCTTTTTTGTTAAGTACTATTTTGTATCTTTATTGACTCGCGAGGTATTTTAATACCAAGGCGAGGCGTTTCTTTTTTCGAGGAACTATATTGAAATTCGTCGTGTCGGAGACTTTGAGCGTGTTGATGAAGAAAAGTTATATTGATACTATCTTTATTATATTGCAGCACCGCGAGCCCGCCTCATTAAAAACCTTTCCCGGCCCCACTCGGTGCCCCGAAAAAGGAAAAGAGTGCGTCTGAAAACTCGCGGGCTTTTCAGTACATTGAAGTTTTACAAGGACTATTTTTCAATTCTAGGCGTAGAACCGCCTGAGTTGCGCCACATTCCAGGGGTTTTGCTCCTCCACCCCTGTCTTCTTGTCCTTTATCCTGTATGCTCCTCCTCCGATTGCTTCCGTGACAATGTAAGGGCCAAGCCATGGTGACTCGAGTTTTTCATGACTTTTTTGCGTGAGCCGAAGAACCAGGTCTCCCACCTGAAAAGATCTTGGCCGCAAACGTCGACTGTGGTAATTCTTCAAGTCCTGTTGGTATTTGGTTACCCTTGATAATACTTCGTCTCGAGCTTCGTCGAGTGCGTCGACGTCGTCTTCCAATGCTATCTTGGAAGTTTCTTCATTATACTCTGTGACTCTAGGGGAGTCGTGCTCTATTTCTATTGGCAGTACTGCCTCTGCTCCATGGACCAGGAAAAACGGGGTTTCCTGTGTCGCTGTATTTGGTGTTGTTCGGATGCTCCACAACACACTTGATAGTTCTTCAGGCCAGTGATACGTCTCCGACGTATCGATAATTTCTTATGATCCATGCCACATTATTGATGTTATCTACATGTTTTATGCACACTTTATGTCATATTCGTGCATTTTCTGGAACTAACCTATTAACAAGATGCCGAAGTGCCGATTCTTGTCGTTTTCTGCTGTTTTTGGTTTCAGAAATCCTAGTAACGAAATATTCTCGGAATTGGACGAAATCAACGCCCAGGGGCCTATTTTTCCACGAAGCTTCCAGAAGTCCGAAGACGAGACGAAGAGGGGCCACGGGGTGGCCAAACCCTAGGGCGGCGCGGCCCCCCCCTTGGCCGCGCGGCCCTATGGTGTGGGCCCCCCGTGCCGCCTCTTGACTTGCCCTTCCACCTACTTAAAGCCTCCGTGACGAAACCCCCAGTACCGAGAGCCACGATACGGAAAACCTTACTGAGACGCCGCCACCGCCGATCCCATCTCGGGGGATCCAGGAGATCGCCTCCGGCACCCTGCCGGAGAGGGGAATCATCTCCCGGAGGACTCTACACCGCCATGGTCGCCTCCGGAGTGATGAGTGAGTAGTCTACCCCTGGACTATGGGTCCATAGCAGTAGCTAGATGGTTGTCTTCTCCCCATTGTGCTATCATTGTCGGATCTTGTGAGCTGCCTAACATGATCAAGATCATCTATCTGTAATTCTATATGTTGCGTTTGTTGGGATCCGATGAATAGAGAATACTTGTTATGTTGATTATCAAAGTTATATCTACGTGTTGTTTATGATCTTGCATGCTTTCCGTTACTAGTAGATGCTCTGGCCAAGTAGATGCTTGTAACTCCAAGAGGGAGTACTTATGCTCGATAGTGGGTTCATGCCTGCATTGACACCGGGACAAAGTGAGAAAGTTCTAAGGTTGTGTTGTGCTGTTGCCACTAGGGATAAAACATTGATGCTATGTCTAAGGATGTAGTTGTTGATTACATTACGCACCATACTTAATGCAATTGTCTGTTGCTTTGCAACTTAAAACTGGAGGGGGTTCGGATGATAACCTGAAGGTGGACTTTTTAGGCATAGATGCAGTTGGATGGCGGTCTATGTACTTTGTCGTAATGCCCAATTAAATCTCACTATACTCATCATGATATGTATGTGCATGGTCATGCTCTCTTTATTTGTCAATTGCCCAACTGTAATTTGTTCACCCAACATGATGTTCGTCTTATGAGAGAGACACCTCTAGTGAACTGTGGACCCCGGTCCAATTCTCTTTACTGAAATACAATCTACTGCAATACTTGTTTTACTGTTCTCTGCAAACAATCATCTTCCACACAATACGGTTAATCCTTTGTTACAGCAAGCCGGTGAGATTGACAACCTCACTGTTTCGTTGGGGCAAAGTACTTTGGTTGTGTTGTGCAGGTTCCACGTTGGCGCCGGAATCTCTGGTGTTGCGCCGCACTACATCCCGCCGCCATCAACCTTCAACGTGCTTCTTGGCTCCTCCTGGTTCGATAAACCTTGGTTTCTTTCTGAGGGAAAACTTGCTGCTGTGCGCATCATACCTTCCTCTTGGGGTTCCCAACGAACGTGTGAGTTACACGCCATCAAGCTCTTTTTCTGGCGCCGTTGCTGGGGAGATCAAGACACGCTGCAAGGGGAGTCTCCACATCCCAATCTCTTTAATTTATTTTTGTCTTGCTTAGTTTATTTACTACTTTGTTTGCTGCACTAAATCAAAATACAAAAAAATTAGTTGCTAGTTTTACTTTATTTGCTATCTTGTTTGCTATATCAAAAACACAAAAAAAAATTAGTTACTTGTTTTACTTTACTTAATATCATGCATGTTTTTATTTCACTAGTTAAGCATAATGGAAAACAACAAAAATATGAGAGATCTTTATGAACTTTATCTTGAATTAGGACATGATGTGTTTGAAGAGAGAATTAAAAAACCCATGGAACTTTATATGCATGCTAATGGGAATGTTATTACTATGGATGCTTTGAACACCATTGTTGCTAATGCTATGAAAAATTCAGTTGTGAGACGTGCACAACGTCGTGGATCCTGCTGCCGACTGGCAACTCCAGCTTGTACGCCACCGCACCCACCCGCTTGATCACCTTGTATGGTCCATAGAACTTGAACGCCAACTTTTGAGTACTGCGACGGGCAATGGATGTCTGCACATAGGGTTGGAGCCGGAGGTAGACCATGTCGCCGACCTTGAAGGAGCGCTCCAGACGGTGTTTGTCGGCTTGTCGCTTCATTCGTTCCTGTGCACGCAGAAGTTGTTGTTGCAGCAGCGCCATGGTGGCTTCCCTGGCACACAGCATTTGTTCCAGGTCTGGAGTGTGCACTGCTGCCTCTGGTGGTATACCAAAATGCCGAGGTACGTGCCCATAGAGTGTCTCGAAAAGGGTACGAGTCAGAGCTGAGTGATAGGAAGTATTGTACCAGTACTCTGCCAACGGCAACCATTTTGCCCATTGTGTTGGTGTTGCATGAGAAGAGCAGCGAAGAAAAGCTTCCATACACTGGTTCAGCCGCTCAGTCTGCCCATCAGTTTGGGGGTGGTAAGCGGAGCTCATCATCAGTTGGGTGTCGGTAAGTTTGAACAATTCCTGCCATAGAGAACCGGTGAAAACCTTATCTCTGTCAGAGATGATGCACTGAGGAAGTCCATGCAACTTGTAAATTCCATCCAGAAATGTTTGAGCCACTTGGGCAGCTGGCATTTTCGTGTGCTCTGTTTTTGCCTGCTGGCAAACTGAACAAGTACTCACAAAATCTGTCACTGTTTGCTTCATTCTTGGCCAAGCAAATAGTCTCTTGACGCGTTGGTAAGTAGCCAATACACCTGAATGACCACCGATGCCACTAGCATGCAGGGCCTGGAGGAGGTGGAGTTGTGCTGTCTTGTTATTCCCTACCCATACTCTCCCTTTGAAACGAATCACACCCTGCTCTAGAGAGTAACCTTTGTCGTTTGTAGCTGTTAAACTGAGTTCGGCCCATAATTTTTTTGTTGCAGGGTCCTCATCATACCCACTGATCAGATTTTGTATCCAAGTAGGCTCCACTGCTGAAATCGCCAACACTTCAGATGTGTGTTGACGGCGAGAGAGAGCATCAGCAGCTGCATTAGTGATCCCTTTCTTGTACTGGATCTTGTAGGTGAGCCCCATCAGTTTCACAAATGCTTTGTGTTGAATGCCAGTTGTGAGTCGTTGTTCAGCCAAGTGAAACAAACTTTTTTGATCTGTTCTGATGAGAAATTCCTGGTGTTGCAAATAAGAGCGCCATTTATCAATGGCTAAGAGAATAGCCATGCATTCCTTTTCGTAAGTCGACAATGTTTGATTTTTCGGACAGAGGGCTTTGCTGAGATATGCCACTGGATGTCCATTCTGCATCAAAACTGCTCCCACTCCATATTTACAGGCATCAGTTTCGATCACAAATTGTTGCGTGAAGTCTGGCACGGCCAGGACTGGAGCTTGAGCTAGGGCAGCCTGAAGTGTCTGGAACGCTGTAGCTGTCACCGGTGTCCATTGAAATGGCACCCCTTTTTTCAGGAGCTCAGTTAAGGGCGACTAATCACGCCATAGCTGCGAATAAACTTGCGATAGTATCCAGTTAAGCCGTAAATCCACGTAGCTCTTTCAAGTTCTTGGAGTACTGGCCAGGTCTGCACATCAACAATCTTCTCTGGGTCGGTAGCAACAGCCTCACCACTAATCACATGCCCCAGGTATTCGAGCTTTGACTGCGCGAACAAACATTTGGATGGTTTGATGAATAGCTGATTGTCCTTCAGAATTTGGAGAACTGCACGGAGAAGAACCCGATGTTCTTCGAGAGATGGAGTATATACCAATATATCATCCATGAACACCAACACTCCATGGCGCAACAACTTGTCAAATAAGATGTTCATAACGCCCTGGAACGTCGCTGGTGCGCCTGTGAGACCAAATGGCATGACCAGGAATTCATATAGTCCCTGGTGGGTGCGGAACGCCGTCTTGTGCTCGTCTCCTGCCGACATCCGAATCTGATGGTAACCAGAACTAAGATCGAGTTTGCTGAACCACTTGGCACCCGCTAACTCGTCAAGTAACTCGTCGACCACAGGGAGAGGATGTTTGTTCTTCACTGTCAGAGAATTGAGCTGGCGGTAATCGACACAAAAACGCCAGGAGCCATCTTTCTTGCGAACTAGGAGAACAGGTGAAGCGAACGGGCTCGAGCTGTGCCGAATTGTTCCATGCTTCAACATCGCTATGACTTGGCGCTCAATTTCCGTTTTCTGGTGCGGTGCATAGCGATACGGCCGCACATTCACAGGTTGCGCCCCTGGCACCAATGGAACACGGTGATCACAGGCACGTGGTGGCGGCAGTGCTTGTGGCTCGCCAAAAATGGAGTCGAATTCCTGTAAGAGAGCTTGTATGTCAACGGGAATTGCCTCGACTGTCGAGTCTGCTGTTAGAGAGTTCAGTTCTTGCTCTTGGTGCACTGGTGTCACTTGCACACATTCAGTCACCGCACCCCTCTTTAGCAACCCATGCAATTTAGCTGCGGATACAGGACGGCAATCAGCCTGGTTGTCGAGGATCCCTTGTAGCTGAATTCGACGCGTCTGGTGCGTGAACTTCATTCGCCTCTTTTTCCAATGGACCCACATTGGGCTGTGATCTTCCAGCCAATCCGCTCCCAGAATCATGTCATAGCAGGGCAGGGGAAGTACATGAAAATCTTGTTGGAATGTGTGACCCTGACACAACCACTGCAGGTTTGGCAATTTAAGCGCGCTTGTGAGAGGAGCACCATTGGCAGCCACAAAACGAGTTGGGCTGGTATCAGTCATTGTACGTCCCAATTTGGCTGCCAACGCAGCGTCAATGAAGGAAGAATTGGCTCCAGAATCCACCAGAATTAGCACGTGTTGCTTGTCAATCATGCCATGCAGACGCATTGTGCGTCGTTGCCTTGCAGTTGGAGTAGCAGCTGATGGTGCCAGCTGGAGCAGCATGAAATTATCCTCAGATTCAGATGAACTGTCCGAAGAAGAATGGGAATCATCATCAGGCTGCAAAACTTCCAGGAGCTCTTCCATGATGTGTAGGCGAATTTGCGCAGGACACTTGTGTGTTCGGTTCCACTTCTCTCCACAAGTGAAACACAAGTCCTTCGACTTGCGGTATGCTCTCAAAGCTTCCAGCTTCTCATTCCACTTTGGACTGTCAGTTCTTTTTATCTCATCGGCACGGACAGTGTGCTTGTACTTATCTGAATGAGCTTTGGACTTGTCTCTGTTGGTGTACTTGTGGTGAGAAGCACCCTTGTCAGAGTCCAGTTCCGCCTCCTGCAATTTAGCCAACAAACTAGCAGTTTCTGTGTCGTTTGGACAATGTAAAACAACAGCAGTTCTTACATCAGGACGCAACCCAGCTAAATAGCGCTCTACAAATAAAACCTCACTGGCGTAGGGATCTTCTAGCAGGATTTGGTGTTTCAGGGTGTCAAATTTTGCAGTGTATTCATCAACCGTTCCAGACTGGCTGAGTATCAGTAGCTGGCGCATATAGAACGGGTGCTTGCTTTTTCCCCACCTAGCAACTACTGCTTTAGCTAGCTCACAGTTATCCAACCAAATCTGATGATCATCCCCATCAAATTTAGGGAAGTCCATCTTAGGAGTGCTAGTGAAGGACGTGCGGTGTTGGGTGTGATGCGTGGAACGGAAAGCACGAAAGTCGTCTGGGTCAGGCTCTCTATCGAACATGTGGTGGTTGTTTCGAGACGTACCATGATTGGGAGGAGGATGCGGGGATGATTTCCCCCACATGCCTGCCCCCGGTTTGTTGTTGCAGAGCCGCGCCCTTGGGGCTGTTTGTCGGCGTCGATCCGCACGACGGTGGTCGTCGGCGTGACCAGCTCCTTGCCGCTCTCCCGCCGCGCAGCAACTCCCGACTCGAGCAGGCCGAGCCGAGATGCCGTGTCCTCCGCGTGAAGTTGCAGCAGAGCGGTATTCTTCGCGAGATCGGAGGTCGTCCCATTCACGGACTGCATCCAGCTCGTGAGGGCGCCCATCTTCACCATGAGCTCGTCGAGCTTGGCGCTCGTCGCGGCGTGGTTCTCGTCTGCGGTGGCCATGGCGGAAGCGATTTGCGTCTCGACCACCGTGGCCTTCTTCCTGGGCGCCAGATCGAACTCTCGGTGACGCGATCGGACCGAGAGATAGGATTTACGGTAGCAATTCGAAAATCACCACCAACCCCAGACGGATCTACAGATCAAGCGTCGGCCGGCGAATCGAAACAAGGCTCAGGATACCAATTGTTACGCTATCACTTGTAATCTAGGACATAGAGTACGAGATCCAGTGTTACAACGGGATTTAGGGATACAAGTGGGTGTTTCTCTCTCACTTTCTTCACTAATGTTCATCGCCTCTTGTCGCAGCCCTTCCTCCTTATACTCATTGATCGATCCCCTTCGCATCACTGGCTTCGTGTTCTCCGCGTTGGGCGAGGCCCAACTATCTCTTGCGCCTTTTCTTATGGGCCTTACTCTTGGGATTGGGCTGTACCGTGACAGAACACTCGGTCATTAGGATAATAATTAATAATCATCCACCAAGTAGGCTGATTTTTATTCGTCGTCCACGAGTAAATGTCCACGAATAGATAAAGCAATAGCTATTGAAGTAGTGGGAATCAAAATCTGCTAGCCGGTGGCCTAATTAATGGAATTTTTTTATTGTGACTGGTAGCAGCACTCCATCGGCCTCTCCATCGGCCTCGTCCTATTTAACCAAGACAACAGAGCACAGTCGCCATGCACCATCACATCACATATTCATACAGAGCGAGATAATATTCATACCGAGGGACATGGCGACAATCAAGACCTCATCCTTCTGCATCATCATTCTACTTCTCGTCAGCACGGCAACGGCAGCAGACCCGGCGGCAAGGGATTCAAGAATGCAAGTGTGCCCCAGCGGCTGCTGGGGCTGCCTCCTCGCCGACGCGGGAAAATGTCTTGGTATTTTCACGTACTTCAACAAGAGCAAATTCGTGACATGCTTCGTGGGACGCATAATCGATGACGGCTGCTTGATAAAAATCTAGTATATGTACTAGTTTGCTACTGCGTGCTCGTCATATATCATACCATGTATGAGCCCAAGGCTGGTTATAATAATAAATAATAACGAGGTTGTGCTACTGCGTGGGAGTTCAACTTACATGCAACGACAAATTGTCTTAATTCTTCCTTCTCCGTCTCTAAAGTTACTGTACATCATTTTTCTGAAATAGTTATTGTACATCCTTGTTCATCTAGGTAGAAATCGTGGTTATACGCAAGTCAGTCCGCTGACCACGCCGACAAATTAATTCACCAAAGCAGCATCTCATCTCCATCTTTAGCAAAGAAAGCCAACCGGCCCTCTTTCAAATCACATGACTCTATTTCAGAATTTAGTTTCGTGGATCTGATGGCAAATACAGGCGTATGGAGAGTTAACACAAAAAATTGATCGATCGTATCAGTTTGCACGTGACTTGCACGGAACCAACTCCAAAGCTAATATTTAGTTTTCACGTGTTACTTGCCAAAGGAATTAATACTACGCTTGCAGCTAGGAACATTGTAGCAAAAATCATGAAAGGCTTTAAAGAATACTTCCTCCCTCCTAAATATAAGTACAAGTTTTAGGGTGATTGGCATTTTTAATAACCGTCCATCTGCCCTGATCTAACGGTAGTAATTAGACGGAACCAAACTGACGGAACCAAAATTGCGGGACCGGAACCAAATTATGTGGGACCGGGACCTCAAATATATTTTGCGAACTTTATAAAACAGAAACGTCCTTTGAAGCGGTCAAATCATCTGATGAGATTACACAAATCTTAAAGCAGCAAATAAATGTTAATATTTGCACATCTTAAAATCACTGTCCTATTATTCTCACCAATCTAAATCAACATCACGGAAAGAACACGGGATTTTATCTCTCTCACACTCACAACCTCTCTCTCTCACTCCGGACCAGAGAGAGTGTCCCGGCGGCAGGCGGCCGGCGACGGATGGGATCCACGATGGAGGAGGAGTGGATGGCGGCGGAGGTGAGGGCACGGAGGGCTCTCACTCTGGACGAGAGTGTCCCGGCGACGGAGGGGATCCACGATTGGGGGGAAGTGGATGGCGGCGGAGGGGAGGGCACGGAGGCTCTCTCCTGGCGAGCCCCGCGGTGGAGGGGAGTGGAAGGCGACGGAGGGTCTCTCCCGGCGAGCCTAGGCGAGCCCCGCGATGGAGGGGAGTGGGCCTTGTCGGAGGGCCTCTCCCAGCGAGCCCCGCGATGGTGGGGAGGGGGCCGCGCCGGAGGGGACGGGAAGACAACGGACCGGTCTGTCTTGGCGACGGACGGGAGGGGACGCCGACGGAGTGAAGCATATGGTCTCTCCCGACGATCTCCGGGACGGAGGGCAGGGGCCGCGACCGAGGGAAGCGCGGGGTGGAGGGGACGGCGGCCACGGAGGGTGCCCGGCGAGGGGAGGATCAGCGGCGTTGGTCGAGTACAGCGAGGGGAGAAGAGGCGGATGCGGCGGACATGGCCGGCGAGGGGAGACGCGGTGGCGGCGGTGGGTGGGTTTCGGCCGCCGGAGCTAGGCAAGGAAGGGGTGGGCGGCCGCGGCGGCGGCTCAACTTCACATCTCCTGTAAGTATGTCGTCTCTAATGCCATTCACTAATGTGAATTTGCTAGTATCTGAATTCGATTAGACTCGTAGCACATGAAATGTATGTGAGCCTATGGATCCGTTCTGCTGTGCACTTTGATGCATCGATGCTATCCAAACTACATAATGATATCCATATTTATGTTGCAGTATAAACTTGATGTCAGCATGTCGTATGTAGGTTATTATGGCATTTCGTGTTTTTAGGGACTGCGAGTTTTCTCGTATTCCTAGAGGATACTATGAATTACCCGGCGAGACGATAATTACTGAACCTGCCACCAAAGTGGAGTGGTCAGAATTGCAAGGCGCTCTGTGTACATGCTTCTGGTAGAAATTCCGAATTGTACCACATCAAGCCTAGGTGTGTACCACCGGAAGGATTGGTCCTCCTCTTAAATCAAGAGGATGTAGAGGAAATGGCGAGAGCCCATCAAGATACAAAAAAGTGTGATTTGTACATTGTGGCAAATCATCATTTTCGAGGTGATGGTTACGATGAGAGTGACGAGGTAGGGTATATTGCCAATCTCGTGTTGTATCATTTTTTGCATGCATTATTTTTATATTAACTTTAATACTTTACTATGCTTTTCGCCAGGATGGTGATGATGGGTCAAATGATGAAGCCCCTTTTGGTGCCTGCCTCGATGTTGGTCAGAGTAGAAAGGACGAAGATAGATCATCGCCATAAACGAATATTATGTGTGCTTTTCATTTAGATGAAGCTCCTTTTGGGTCGAATTATAGTGTGCTACCATGAACGAATACCGGTTGTGGTTGATGATTATGTGTTTTTTAAATTATGATATTTCGGATCTAGATTATAAATGAATTATTTTTGTAATGTCCGAAAGTCTTTTTGGCTTTCGGTTAGGTGCCACTTTGACCGTTAGAAGAGCAAATTTGCTCCTCTAAAGGTTTTTTGCCTTTGGGTTACAGATGCTCTTATGTGAAGAAAAGACTCGAATAGTCAATTTATTTTGCATGAAATAGTCAATTTATTTCACTACTGAATTTACTTGCACTATGAGTAGTCTAACAATATTTTATCGGAAGTGCCACCACCTATTGATGCATTTATAAGAGTATAAACATTTGCAAAAGTAAATGGTAGTACTGGCATAGCCAAAAATGCGATTGAAGAAAACAACTCCTCCTTGATCCATACTTATGTGTTAAGAGTGTAAGTAATATCTGCTAATTGATATGCTTAACAACCATCCTAGATCCTGGTTTCAGCAACAGGTCCATGATACGTCTCCAACGTATCGATAATTTCTTATGTTCCATGCCACATTATTGATGTTATCTATATGTTTTATGCACACTTTATGTCATATTCGTGCATTTTCTGGAACTAACCTATTAACAAGATGCCGAAGTGCCAGTTCCTGTTTTCTGCTGTTTTTGGTTTCAGAAATTCTAGTGACGAAATATTCTCGGAATCGGACGAAATCAACGCCCAGATTCTTATTTTTCCCGGAACCATCCAGAACACCCGAGAGCCGCCAGAGGGGAGCCCTGGGGGCCCCACACCACACCCTGGCGCGGCCAGAGGGGGGGCCGCGCCGCCCTATGGTGTGGGCCCCCCCAGAAGCCCTCCTGCGCCGCCTCTTCGCCTATATAAAGCCTCCGTCGCGAAAACCCTGATGCGTTGGACGAAACCTCTGAGAAACCTTCCAGAGCCGCCGCCATCGCGAAGCCAAGATCTGGGGGACAGGAGTCTCTGTTCCGGCACGCTGCCGGAGCGGGGAAGTGCCCCCGGAAGGCTTCTCCATCGACACCGCTTCCATCTCCACCGCCATCTTCATCACCGCTGCTACTCCAATGAGGAGGGAGTAGTTCTCCATCGAGGCTCGGGGCTGTACCGGTAGCTATGTGGTTCATCTCTCTCCTATGTACCTCAATACAATAATCTCATGAGCTGCTTTACATGATTGAGATTCATATGAGTTTGTATCACAATTTATCTATGTGCTACTCTAGCAAAGTTATTAAAGTAGTTCTATTCCTCCTGCACGTGTGTAAAGGTGACAGTGTGTGCACCGTGTTAGTACTTGGTTTATGCTATGATCATGATCTCTTGTAGATTGCGAAGTTAACTATTGCTATGATAATATTGATGTGATCTATGCCTCCTACATATGCATGAAGGTGACAGTGTGCATGCTATGTTAGTACTTGGTTTAGTCTTTTGATCTATCTTACACTATAAGGTTACTTAAATATGAACAAATTGTGGAGCTTGTTAACTCCGGCATTGAGGGTTCGTGTAATCCTACGCAATGCGTTCAGTATGCATTTATCTATTCTGTTATGTGATCAATGTTGAGAGTGTCCACTAGTGAAAGTCTAATCCCTAGGCCTTGGTCCTAAATACTACTGCGTTACTACTGCTTGTTTACTGTTTCACTACTGCTGCAATACTACCACCATCAACTACACGCCAGCAAGCTATTTATCGCACCGTTGCTACTGCTACTATATATTCATACCACTTGTATTTCACTATCTCTTCGCAGAACTAGTGCACCTATTTGGTGTGTTGGGGACACAAGAGACTTCTTGCTTTGTGGTTGCAGGGTTGCATGAGAGGGATATCTTTGACCTCTTCCTCCCTGAGTTCGATAAACCTTGGGTGATCCACTTAAGGGAAAACTTGCTGCTGTTCTACAAACCTCTGCTCTTGGAGGCCCAACACTGTCTACAGAAAGGAGGGGGAACGTAGACATCAAGCTATTTTTACGGCGCCGTTGTCGGGGAGCAAAGGTAAAAGGTACTCACACTCCGGATCTCGGCTACTAAGCTGTTTCCGGCGCCGTAAGTACTCGAAGCTATTTCCTTTAGATCCTGCAATTGCAACTTTTTTTTCTTGTTTACACTAGTAAGGCATAATGGACAACATCTGTGAGCTTTTTATTCTATTTCCTGAGTCAAGACATGAATGGTTTAATGCGAAAATTAAAAAACCCATGGAATCTTATTTGCATGCTGGTAGTAATATTAGTATGAATGCTTTGAACACCATTGTTGATAATGATATAGAAAGTTCTAAGCTTGGGGAAGCTGGTTTTCATGATCTTTTTAGTCCCCCAAGCATTGAGGAGAAAATTTTCTTTGATGATACTTTGCCTCCTATTTATGATGATTATAATGATATTGGTCTTTTAGTACCACCTGTTATGGAGGATGAATTTGATTATGATTACAATATGCCTCCTATATTTGATGATGAGAATAATAATGATAGCTACTTTGTCGAATTTGCTCCCACTACATCTAATAAAATTGATTATGCTTATGTGGGTAGTAATAATTTTATGCATGAGACTCATGATAAGAGTGCTTTATGTGATAGTTATATTGTTGATTTTGCTCATGATGCTACTGGATATCATTATGAGAGAGGAAAATATGGTTGTAGAGATTTTCATGTTACTAAAACACCTCTCTATGTGCTGAAATTTTTCAAGCTACACTTGTTTTATCTTCCTATGCTTGTTACTTTGCTCTTCATGAACTTGTTTATTTACAAGATTCCTATGCATAGGAAGCATGTTAGACTTAAATGTGTTTTGAATTTGCCTCTGGATGCTCTCTTTTGCTTCATATACTATTTCTTGCGAGTGCATCATTAAAATTGCTGAGCCCATCTTAATGGCTATAAAGAAAGAACTTCTTAGGAGATAACCCATGTGTTATTTTGCTACAGTACTTTGTTTTATATTTGTGTCTTGGAAGTTGTTTACTATTGTAGCAACCTCTCCTTATCTTAGTTTTGTGTTTTGTTGTGCCAAGTGAAGCCTCTAATCGAAGGTTGATACTAGATTTGGATTTCTGCGCAGAAACAGATTTCTATCTGTCACGAATCTGGGCTGTTTTCTCTTTAGGTAACTCAGAAAAATATGCCAATTTACGTGCGTGTTCCTCAGATATGTACGCAACTTTCATTAGTTTTGAGTTTTCTGATCTGAGCAACGGAAGTATTTATTAGAAATTCGTCTTTACGGACTGTTCTGTTTTGACAGATTCTGCCTTTTATTTCGCATTGCTTCTTTCGCTGTGTTGGGTGGATTTCTTTGTTCCATTACCTTCCAGTAGCTTTGAGCAATGTCCAGAAGTGTTAAGAATGATTGTGTCACCTCTGAACATGTGAGTTTTTGATTATGTACTAACCCCTCTAATGAAGTTTATGAGAAGTTTGGTGTGAAGGAAGTTTTCAAGGGTCAAGAGAGGAGGATGATATACTATGATCAAGAAGAGTGAAAGCTCTAAGCTTGGGGATGCCCCGGTGGTTCACCCCTGCATATATTAAGAAGACTCAAGCGTCTAAGCTTGGGATTCCCAAGGCATCCCCTTCTTCATCGACAACATTATCAGGTTCCTCCCCTGAAACTATATTTTTATTCCATCACATCTTATGTACTTTACTTGGAGCGTCTGTGTGCTTTTGTTTTTGTTTGTGTTTGAATAAATTCGATTACATCATGCTTGTGTGGGAGAGAGACACGCTCCGCTGGTTCGTATGAACACATGTGTTCTTAGCTCATAATATTCATGGCGAAGTTTCTTCTTCGTTAAATTGTTATATGGTTGGAATTGGAAAATGATACATGTAGTAATTGCTATAAATGTCTTGGGTAATGTGATACTTGGCAATTGTTGTGCTCATGTTTAAGCTCTTGCATCATATACTTTGCACCCATTAATGAAGAAATACATAGAGCATGCTAAAATTTGGTTTGCATAATTGGTCTCTCTAAGGTCTAGATAATTTCTAGTATTGAGTTTGAACAACAAGGAAGACGGTGTAGAGTCTTATAATATTTTCAATATGTCTTTTATGTGAGTTTTGCTGTACTAGTTCATCCTTGTGTTTGTTTCAAACAACCTTGCTAGCCTAAACCTTGTATCGAGAGGGAATACTTCTCATGCATCCAAAATCCTTGAGCCAACCACTATGCCATTTGTGTCCACCATACCTACCTACTACATGGTATTTCTCCGGCATTCCAAAGTAAATTGCTTGAGTGCTACCTTTCAATTTCCATTCTTCACCTTTACAATATATAGCTCATGGGACAAATAGCTTAAAAACTATTGTGGTATTGAATATGTACTTATGCACTTTATCTCTTATTAAGTTGCTTGTTGTGCGATAACCATGTTTCTGGGGACACCATCAACTACTCTTTGTTGAATTTCATGTGAGTTGCTATGCATGTCCGTCTTGTCTGAAGTAAGAGAGATCTACCACCTTATGGTTAAGCATGCATATTGTTAGAGAAGAACATTGGGCCGCTAACTAAAGCCATGATCCATGGTGGAAGTTTCAGTTTTGGACATATATCCTCAATCTCAAATGAGAAAATTATTAATTGTTGTTACATGCTTATGCATAAAAGAGGAGTCCATTATCTGTTGTCTATGTTGTCCCGGTATGGATGTCTAAGTTGAGAATAATCAATAGCGAGAAATCCAATGCGAGCTTTCTCCTTAGACCTTTGTACAGGCGGCATAGAGGTACCCCTTTGTGACACTTGGTAAAAACATGTGCATTGTGATGATCCGGTAGTCCAAGCTAATTAGGGCAAGGTGCGGGCACTATTAGTATACTATGCATGAGGCTTGCAACTTGTAAGATATAATTTACATGATACATATGCTTTATTACTACCGTTGACAAAATTGTTTCATGTTTTCAAAATCAAAGCTCTAGCACAAATATAGCAATCGATGCTTTTCCTCTATGAGGACCATTCTTTTACTTTCAATGTTGAGTCAGTTCACCTATTTCTCTCCACCTCAAGAAGCAAACACTTGTGTGAACTGTGCATTGATTCCTACATACTTGCTTATTGCACTTATTATATTACTCTATGTTGACAATATCCAGGAGATATACATGTTACAAGTTGAAAGCAACCGCTGAAACTTAATCTTCTTTTGTGTTGCTTCAATGCCTTTACTTTGAATTATTGCTTTATGAGTTAACTCTTATGCAAGACTTATTGATGCTTGTCTTGAAGTGCTATTCATGAAAAGTCTTTGCTATATGATTCACTTGTTTACTCATGTCATATACATTGTTTTGATCGCTGCATTCACTACGTATGCTTTACAAATAGTATGATCAAGATTATGATGGCATGTCACTCCAGAAATTATCTGTGTTATCGTTTTACCTGCTCGGGACGAGCAGAACTAAGCAGGGATGCTGATACGTCTCCAACGTATCGATAATTTCTTATGTTCCATGCCACATTATTGATGTTATCTACATGTTTTATGCACACTTTATGTCATATTCGTGCATTTTCTGGAACTAACCTATTAACAAGATGCCGAAGTGCCAGTTCCTGTTTTCTGCTGTTTTTGGTTTCAGAAATCCTAGTAACGAAATATTCTCGGAATCGGACGAAATCAACGCCCAGGTTCCTATTTTTCCCGGAACCATCCAGAACACCCGAGAGCCGCCGGAGGGGAGCCACGGGGGCCCCACACCACACCGGGCGCGGCCAGAGGGGGGGCCGCGCCGCCCTATGGTGTGGGCCCCCCAGAAGCCCTCCTGCGCCGCCTCTTTGCCTATATAAAGCCTCCGTCGCGAAAACCGTCATGCGTTGGACGAAACCCACAGAAACCTTCCAGAGCCGCCGCCATCGCGAAGCCAAGATCTGGGGGACAGGAGTCTCTGTTCCGGCACGCTGCCGGAGCGGGGAAGTGCCCCCGGAAGGCTTCTCCATCGACACCGCTGCCATCTCCACCGCCATCTTCATCACCGCTGCTGCTCCCATGAGGAGGGAGTAGTTCTCCATCGAGGCTCGGGGCTGTACCGGTAGCTATGTGGTTCATCTCTCTCCTATGTACCTCAATACAATAATCTCATGAGCTGCTTTACATGATTGAGATTCATATGAGTTTGTATCACAATTTATCTATGTGCTACTCTAGCAAAGTTATTAAAGTAGTTCTATTCCTCCTGCACGTGTGTAAAGGTGACAGTGTGTGCACCGTGTTAGTACTTGGTTTATGCTATGATCATGATCTCTTGTAGATTGCGAAGTTAACTATTGCTATGATAATATTGATGTGATCTATGCCTCCTACATATGCATGAAGGTGACAGTGTGCATGCTATGTTAGTACTTGGTTTAGTCTTTTGATCTATCTTACACTATAAGGTTACTTAAATATGAACAAATTGTGGAGCTTGTTAACTCCGGCATTGAGGGTTCGGGTAATCCTACGCAATGCGTTCATCATCCAACAAAAGTGTAGAGTATGCATTTATCTATTCTGTTATGTGATCAATGTTGAGAGTGTCCACTAGTGAAAGTCTAATCCCTAGGCCTTGTCCTAAATACTGCTGCGTTACTACTGCTTGTTTCTTTGTTTCTTGTGTTACTACTGCTGCAATACTACCACCATCAACTACACGCCAGCAAGCTATTTACTGGCACCGTTGCTACTGCTACTATATATTCATACCACTTGTATTTCACTATCTCTTCGCCGAACTAGTGCACCTATTTGGTGTGTTGGGGACACAAGAGACTTCTTGCTTTGTGGTTGCAGGGTTGCATGAGAGGGATATCTTTGACCTCTTCCTCCCTGAGTTCGATAAACCTTGGGTGATCCACTTAAGGGAAAACTTGCTGCTGTTCTACAAACCTCTGCTCTTGGAGGCCCAACACTGTCTACAGGAAAGGAGGGGGAACGTAGACATCAGTCCATGATCACCAGCTACGTCAGTAAGAGGAGAAACAATCCCAGATTCGCAAATATAAACTAGTACCCCCGCGGGGCCGTAGCATGTTACAGAATGCACTAAAAGCTCTTCACTGTCTTTACTGTCTTTCGCTGAGTGTGGCCTACCCTAAACCCTAAACCCTAAACCCTAAACCCTAAAACCCTAAAACCCTGAACCCTGAACCCTGAACACTGAACCCTGAACCCTAAACCCTAAACCCCTAAACCCTAAACCCTAAACCCCTAAACCCTAAACCCCTAAACCCTAAACCCCTAAACCCTAAACCCTAAACCCTAAACCCTAAACCCTAAACCCTAAAACCCTAAACGCTAAACCCTAAACCCTAAACCCTAGAGGAGTCGCAGCTACGGGTCCACCTCATCCGATGCTGCCCTCCTGCCTACCGCCTCCCACCGCAGGTGCTGCTGCAGCTCCTCCCACTCCTCTATCTCCGCGAGTTGCGGGTCCACCTCCACTGGTTGCGGGCACGGCTTTGGGGCATTGTGAAATGGGCTAGGTTTTGGTGAGTGAAGTAGGAGACGGGGATGTAGGAGCTATTTATAGAGGTGTGTAGGCGGGAAATCTCTCGCGCGGCATCGTGGCGAGAAACTTTCCCGCGCGGTGTCGTGGCGGGAAACTTTCCCGCGCAGTGTCTTGGCTGGAAACTTCATATTCATAAGGAATGTAAATATTTAAGGAGTGTCAATATTTAAATGTTTATAATGAGTAAATTATACTTTTATTACATAGATATTTCTTTTCTGAACTTTTTAATATATCATATGTCATATTTTGATTTGAAATAAGGCGGGAAACGAAAATATTTGAAAAGGCACGTACAAATTTGCCTTTGCTCCCAGCTCGTGCCACGAACCGAGACCAAATGGTTAATTTGCGAGCGTAGTGAGCAACCACCAAAATAGGCATTAGGTCCCGGTTGGTGGCACGAACCGGGACCAAGGGACCAAAAGGGTCCTCCAGTATAAACTGCTCCGCTTCGTCTGCGCCCGGAGATTAATCGCGCGGAGGAACCCACAGATGCAGCCAGGCTGCCAAAACACCGACTGCGCGGCCGCCTGCCCTTGCCGCCGCCCACCGTGCCGCCCTCCGCGCGTGCGCCCTGGCCGCCCCTCTCTCCTCCCAACGCCGCGCGCCGTCTCCTCCTCCGTCTCCGCCTCCGTCCGCCGCGCTTCAACCTCCGGAGACGCCTTCTCCGCTCCGTCCACACCATCCACCGGGCCGACCACCCCATCTCCCCGCGCTGCCGGTTATCCCCTCTCTCCTCCGGCCAACCGCCGGCCGCCACCCGCCGGCCTGGCCCCTTTTTTATTTTTTCCTTTTTAGTGAAATATTATTTGTGTTGGAAATATTTGTGTTAGTGAAATTCGTGTTAGAAATATTTGTGTTAGTGAAATTTGTTAGTTATAAATAATTTTAGAAATATTTGCCGCACGACAAAGTTTAGGTAAATGCACGGCAAAGATGGTCGCACGGCAAACGACGCCAAAAACGCATGGCAAAGAAAAACGCACGACAAAAGGAATAGGAGGCGCACGGCAAAGAAAGCTCGCACGAAAAAGAAAACCAAAGCGCACGACAAAGAGACCACGCACGGCAAAGGTTTTCTTTGCCGTGCACTTTTGAAAAAACGCACGGCAAAGATTGCAGTAATACAAACCGTAGGATCACGCTTTTGTTGAACGGCTGAGATAGATAATCACCTGGATATATGACATGGCACACCCAACTCCCTGGCCCCACCACCACCACTCGACCACCAGCACCCACCCGTGACCACACCCTCTCTCTCTTATTCATTTTCTCTCCACACACGCACAACGCACCAAGGAAGAGAGCGTGGCTCTCAGGGAGACGGGAAGATGGAGGGTGGCGCTGGCGAGGAGCGTGGCTCTCCGCACGCGCGGCCACTGGAGGACTTACCGGCCTGGCCGCCCGATGCTCCGCCGGTGTCGACGCCTGGCTGCGCCGCCACTCCACCCGACGTCGCGCCGCCGGCCTCGACGCCCTCCGCCGCCGGCAGCCACCGCCTCGACGCCCTCCGCTGCCGCCAACCACCGCCTCGACGCCCTCCTCCACCGCTAGCCAACCCCACTTCGCCCGACACAGCGCTGCCGGCCTCGACGCCCTCCTCCATGGCCAGCCATCGCCTCGACGCCCTCCTTTGCCGCTAGCTTACCATTGGCGGCTCGCCACTGGTCGCTCGACGGCTCCGGCGCTTGCCTTTTTTTGTTTTTCTTGAATTTATTGTTCGCTGCAAATTCTCCATCATGGGTAAACCTCGCGATACTAAAGTCGTCATATTACCATCCACTACAAGAAAAGGTACAACTCTGAGTACCTCTGCTGCTCTTGATTCACCATCTGTGATAGATAAACATGTTTCACCACCACGAGCTTCGCATGCTGGTACTTCTGCTAGATCTGAAAATTCCTCTCATAATTTTGATGATGCTTCTGCTGTGCTTGATAATGATGGTTCATTAGGATCTTTTCTAGATGCTACAATTGCTAGGTCTAGACAAATTGAAAATACTGAAACTCCTAATGAAGATGCTGCTACACCTGTTAATTCACCTGAGTCTGTTGAATACTCTAGTGATGATCTTGATGAAGATTATGTAGAACTTGATGATGATTTTATTGACAAATGCAATGCTACTACTGATGCAAGAAAAATTCAAAAGTTGCTTGCACAACATACTGTTAGATATAAACTTTCTCCTGATCCTAAATTTGCCACATCTCCTATAAACATTAAGGATTAGGATTATGATTTTCCTCTTGATTTGTCTCATATATCTATTGTTGAGAAAACACCTTTTTGTGGTACTGAAAAAGAAAGTGTTGTAGAACACATGATTGAGCTATCTACTCTAAGTAGCTTGTTTTCTGATGATGTTAAGAAGCGTACTTATTGACAAGGTATCAACTTGTCAATGCCTATGGATTGTAGACTAGGGTTTAGTTGGAAGTAAAGGGCAAGTAGATCTCGAAGGTTTCAGCCGAAAAGTACTCGACGATTATGAGAACTAGGGTTTGCAACAATGATTTGATAATCTCTTCGTCCCTCGACTCCCCCTTTATATAAGAGGCGGAGCCGAGGGTTTCGTTTTGTACAAGTTACAGAGTCCGGGACGGTTTCCAACTCATCCCGCCAAATTACAAATAACACTTCTTATTACAACTCTAACTTTCCTTAATATATCTTGGGCTCCCGAATCTTCCTATTCTTCGGGTAATGGGCCTTCAGTAAACCCCGGGTACTATCTTCGGCAGGCCCATTGGGGATGCCTATGTCAGTAGCCCCCGAGATTTTGCTTGAATCTTTAGAGTCAGGGAAAATCTCCACTTTTTATTTTTATTCAACAGTTTCAACCTTTTTATATTTCTTCACATAAAATTCTATATTGTACAGGGATAATGGTAATTGGGGCTAGTTCATCTGACGGATCAGGTAGTAGTTAACTGCTCTAGTGGCAATCCGCAAAAACCTACTTCAAGATCACGTCCCTGGACATGATCTCAGGATACTGGTGTAAACTTCGACAGGTGCCGCTTAAGGTCTTACCATTCTGTCGAGTCCCATTCAAATTTATCGAGTACCTAACGCGTCCGTTAGGATTTTTCTTCGTATCTGTTGATACGGATAAAAGTAGCAGAGCGCAGTCTTCGGCGATGCCACGCCCAACAGAACGGATCTGGGATCTTACCTTCGCAAATTTGCGACATTCAGAAATTGATCGCAACTTTGGCGTTCTGAGAATATATTGTCGAGTGCTTTTTTGGCTGTTGGAATGGCACATTTTAACGAGTCAAATATGACTTATATTGCTCTCCCGATGGGAGTATATGTAGAGTGAATTATAACTCGAAATATACTCTCTTACTTTTCTATCTTTTTTTTTTTAATTTCATCGGGCACGCGAACAGCGTTCCCGATGGGAGTAGCCCCCGAGGCTACAACCAAGAACTTGTGCTTGGTTGTAGGCTCAACATTTTAGTCCACTTTGTCGATATATTGTCATTATTTCCCGATATGGTCTTCTTTTCATCTCTCGGGTGCGCGAACAGTGCTCCCGATGGGAGTAGCCCCCGAGACTACAGCCAAAGGCTTGTGCTTGGTTGTAGGCTCCCACAATTTCTATACTGCCATACTCGAAATTTTACTTTTGTCGAAGTAGCCCCCGAGCATTTGGGCAAAAACTTGTATTTTGATCAAAGGCTCCCGAAGTATTCAGTGACTTCTCCTGTCGCCGATCTTCTTTCATTTTTCTTGTCGACATGCTTCCCTTAGTCAAATTTACTTCATCTCTGTTGATAGTCATAATTTTTCTGCCTTGTGGGTCCATTGTTTCCACCACGTTGACACGTCGTGCAAGTGGGGGACACACGTCCTCCGCTTTTCCTGGCGCACGTACGGTAGTGCCACACGATTTCTTCATCCAACGGTGAATTGCTTCGCCCGATTCCTATATAAACCTTTCTTCA
This sequence comes from Lolium perenne, assembly GCF_019359855.2. Classification (NCBI taxonomy): domain Eukaryota; kingdom Viridiplantae; phylum Streptophyta; class Magnoliopsida; order Poales; family Poaceae; genus Lolium; species Lolium perenne. The sequence goes on along the minus strand of NC_067250.2, from coordinate 333,611,147 downwards.
ACCTCCGTTCACTCCTTCGCTTGCGCCGCACATCTGTTCCTCTTTGCAAAAACTTCCCCTGCGCCCAACTCGCTTTGATCTTCCGCACGCACGAACACTGCTTTTCCAGTGCCGTTGATGCCACCGCGCACGCGACTCACTCGCCACAGCACTCCAGAGTCCAGGATGGCCGCTGAAGATCTTGAGTGGGAGAGATCTAAAATCTCCAACCAAGATATCAACATGCTGAAGAGGCTTGGCCTGATGAAGAAAGAGGACGCCATCCGCTTTCCCAGCGAAGAAAGCTACCCAAACCCTCCAATGGAGTACCGGGTTAGTTTCGTTGATCACCTTATCCGTGGCCTTTCTGCCCCAATTCACGATTTCCTCCGCGGCCTTCTTTTTGTTTATGGGATTCAACTGCACCAGTTGACCCCCAATTCCATCCTCCATGTCTCTATTTTTATCACTCTTTGCGAGTGCTTCCTTGGAGTCCCTCCTAATTGGGCTCTGTGGAAACGTATTTTCTGTCTCCGCCGCAATGGCTCCCACAACGCCACCTATAACATAGGCGGCGTTGTTATCTGTGTCCAAACTGACGTTGATTACTTTGACGTCAAATTTCCTGATTCTGTCCAAGGATGGCGCAAAAGGTGGCTCTACATACATGAAGAAAGTGCCAATTCCATTGAGCACAACATAGTCCCTTTCGACGGAAGTGCTAAAATTCAGCGCCGCTGCTCCTGGGATCTTGAAGCTTCCGAAGAAGAGAAAAGGCGACAGAAGCACTTATGTCTCGTATTCATCAGCTTCAAAATACTCGAGGCAAAGAGCTGTCTGGTGTTCAAATCACTGCCTACTTTCTTAGGATTAGAGTGCAGCCTCTTCAGGCTCGCAAAAATCCCCTTTGGACGTATTCTGGTGGAAATGATGCCAATAGGCTCTCCAATGATCTTTCTGTAAAGGACTTGGAGAAGCTGATTCGAAGAATTTCCTCGCTGAACAAGAAGGATCCTATTCCCTCCTCTTGCCGTGTGGAACCATACAGCTCCGCCAATCCTCCCCCTGAGGTATTTTGTCTTCCCGAATTTTTGTCTTGTTCCGAACTTTCCCTGCATCTTATTGTATTGATACCTCTCTAATTTTCTTTTGTCGCTATTTTCCTGCAGAACCATCCTACTGTGGCTTCCCTTCCTCCTCTTCCTGAGGATGGAGAAGTCGAAGAAAGGGCCATTGTCACAGATGACAATCAAGAAGCTCCATCCTTTGTGAACGAACCCGTGGATTCACGAAAATCTGCGGGTAATTCCGAAGGTATTTCGTCGGCACAATCTCCTCCTCCCGCTGTCTCCCCGAAAGGCAAAAGGAAAAGGAATGATGTCGAAGATTCCGGTACTTCTAAAGCCGAAGAAGTTGATCCTTCACGCTAGAAGGCAACTTACGATCCTTATCTTGAATCCTTCGTCAGCTCGTAAGTCTTTTTTATTTTTCCTTATTTCTGTACCCGAAATGTTTTGTCTTGTCTTGCTTTTTATGCTGTCTTCTTTTAATCTCAGTGATGACGAGGAAGAAATACGAACTGTCGACGCGGCTCCCCGTACAAGCACGTCACATACTTTGCTTGCTTCGGATACACTAGTTGAAGGAGAAGAAACTTCGCCTCCTCAACGAAACGTCGTCACCACTACTTTGCCATCAAGCCCCCTTGCGCCTTCACCAAAAAGGGCAAGGATTGAAAAGATTGTTGAGCCTGCCCCTCAGTTAGGCAGTTCTTCTACTTTGCTCTTGGATGATGTAAGTTTGTCGATATCTATATTTCCTCTATTTTGCTTGTTCACGCCTTCACTCGTTTTTCATACCGATATTTCTCTTTCTTTGTTCTTCTTTGACAGCCCATGATCAAAGAGCTTATTCGCATCGGATCCCAATTCATTGGGTACCGTGAGTATGCCAACAGAACTGAAGGTAATGACTTTTTTGTTGTCTTTGTTTTTGATTTCTTGCTCCTGTCCTTTGTCGCAAGCTTTTTGACCTTTCTTTTTTCTTTTTTACTTCGACAGAGAAACTTGCAGAGGCCAACAAACGTGCCGACGCACTTGCTCAAAAACTGGAGCAAAGTGAGGCGGCTCGCAAGGAAGCCGAACTTGTTGCTAGCGAAGCCAAAGTCGAGGCTGATGAAGCCAAAGCAAAAGCTGCTAGTATCGAGGAACTGCAGAAAAGACTTGAGGATGCTGAATCTGCTTTAAACGAGCATAAAGCTGCACAAGCTGCTCGTGAACAGGGGATCCTCAAGCGCCTGAAATCACAAAGTCGACGCACTTTCAGTAATACCATTGATCCTTTCTATTTTTATGAGAACCGTTGTTTATTTTTGTTGACCAACGTTTTGTTTCCTGTGGCAGACCAAACAAACCAAGATTTTGATCTGGAGAATCCCGTCAACGACCCTCTCCTTGACGCACTTTCTTATCTGGAGCTTCATGGGTCCGAAATTCGTGAAGGCGTGGCAAATGCTAATGCAGGATTGTCATCACTGTTCCCCTACTTCTTCCCGAAGAAAGAGGAGCCCTCGACTTTCCTTACCCTGGCCAAGAGCTTCAATTCCTCAGAGGACCTTGGACTGAAGATGCGTCAGGAAAACATGAAGATTGCTGTCGAAAGCACTGTTGCCCTGGTTGCTGACAGCCAACAGACTGTTGATTGGATGAAAGTTGGCGACACCAATCAGATAGAGCAATCAAGATGGAGGTCGCTGATTAAGGCAGCCAAGCCCAACACGAAGAAAATCTTGGCCTATCTCGGGATCAAACCAGCTTCGACTCCCAGCTCATCAAGGCCGGAGGTCTAGTTGCATGCCTCTTTGTTTTTCTTCCTCTGTTTCTTTTGCTCTTGTCGCCAAAGTAGTTATTTGGCGACACGTGCTTCATTAGCTCCACTGTAAGGCCTTTGTAATTATTCCGAAAGATTAATGAAAACTCTATCTTTTGCTTGTTGATTGATGTTGTCTTGTTTTATTAAATTTCAGTTGGTATTTGATAACTATACTCCATCTTCCGCTCCTTCCAATGTTTCGCCTTCTTCTTCTCGCTCAAGGAGAACCCTTGCTGATGCTACACCTGTCGAAGATTCCTTGTCGCGAGAATTGGATGAACTTCGGCAGCAACTTCAGTATGCAAAGAAGCAAACACTTGTGATGATGGAAAAATCTCGTAAGTCATCTGAAGCCGAAAAAATTGCACTTCAACAAGCTCGCGAGGCTGTGGCTGCTAAGGAAATCGCTGCCTCCGAAGTTGAAAAGGCGACTACTCGAGAAAATGTCATGCTCGAGTTAATGAATGAAGCCAGTGCGGATATGTCAGGTATGCTTGTTTCATCCTCCGATATCTTTCGTCTTCATGCTACGTCTCTTAAAGTTTTCTACTCCGTTGTTTTAATAGGTTCCTTTAGTGATGCTGTTGCCGAGGAAGAGAGGGTAAATACTAGGACGAACCTCCTTGTTAACCTTTCCCTTGACCATGGTTCGCTGTTTTGGGCTACCCCAGAGAGGACTCGCCAGATTGTCCGATTTCAGGATCGCACCTCTCAAACTCGCGACTTCCTTGACTTCTGTACCAAGACCCTGTTTATGGTGTATAACTCCATGTTTCCTCGGAACGTTCAACCAAAAACTCTTCCCGAGTTAATGGAGAAATTCAAAGATGCCCACAGGATCCATGGTTTTGTCAGAGCTCAACTGGTAGCTGGCGCCAGATTTGCCCTTACCATGCTTCGGATTTGCCACTCAAAGCTTGACCTGACCCAGGTTGTTGCGAAAGTTCATGAGAAGGTAAGGCGCCGAAGAGTTGGTGTCGACCGAATTAACACGAAGGTTTCGCCTATAGCCGAAGAAATGATTGAAGACCTTCTTCGGATGGATGCCGACTTTTTTGCAGATGGTCATTATGCTGATTTTCTTGGCGCTGCTCCTGAAGAAAATAGAATTACCCTTGATGATATATTGAATCATAACTGATTATTTTCCTCTGGTAGATAACTCTTCTTTGTAACCCATTATTGTGATTATATTGTGAAACAATCATCATATTTCTATATTTGTCTAGCCCCCGAGTACTTCGGTGGCTATTTTCTGTATTTGTGTATTGCGAGGTTTTGAACCAAGGCATTTATTCAATATGCAGTGTTAGCGAGAATCAGCCCCCGAGCTTTTTTGTTAAGTACTATTTTGTATCTTTATTGACTCGCGAGGTATTTTAATACCAAGGCGAGGCGTTTCTTTTTTCGAGGAACTATATTGAAATTCGTCGTGTCGGAGACTTTGAGCGTGTTGATGAAGAAAAGTTATATTGATACTATCTTTATTATATTGCAGCACCGCGAGCCCGCCTCATTAAAAACCTTTCCCGGCCCCACTCGGTGCCCCGAAAAAGGAAAAGAGTGCGTCTGAAAACTCGCGGGCTTTTCAGTACATTGAAGTTTTACAAGGACTATTTTTCAATTCTAGGCGTAGAACCGCCTGAGTTGCGCCACATTCCAGGGGTTTTGCTCCTCCACCCCTGTCTTCTTGTCCTTTATCCTGTATGCTCCTCCTCCGATTGCTTCCGTGACAATGTAAGGGCCAAGCCATGGTGACTCGAGTTTTTCATGACTTTTTTGCGTGAGCCGAAGAACCAGGTCTCCCACCTGAAAAGATCTTGGCCGCAAACGTCGACTGTGGTAATTCTTCAAGTCCTGTTGGTATTTGGTTACCCTTGATAATACTTCGTCTCGAGCTTCGTCGAGTGCGTCGACGTCGTCTTCCAATGCTATCTTGGAAGTTTCTTCATTATACTCTGTGACTCTAGGGGAGTCGTGCTCTATTTCTATTGGCAGTACTGCCTCTGCTCCATGGACCAGGAAAAACGGGGTTTCCTGTGTCGCTGTATTTGGTGTTGTTCGGATGCTCCACAACACACTTGATAGTTCTTCAGGCCAGTGATACGTCTCCGACGTATCGATAATTTCTTATGATCCATGCCACATTATTGATGTTATCTACATGTTTTATGCACACTTTATGTCATATTCGTGCATTTTCTGGAACTAACCTATTAACAAGATGCCGAAGTGCCGATTCTTTGTTTTCTGCTGTTTTTGGTTTCAGAAATCCTAGTAACGAAATATTCTCGGAATTGGACGAAATCAACGCCCAGGGCCTATTTTTCCACGAAGCTTCCAGAAGTCCGAAGACGAGACGAAGAGGGGCCACGGGGTGGCCAAACCCTAGGGCGGCGCGGCCCCCCCCTTGGCCGCGCGGCCCTATGGTGTGGGCCCCCCGTGCCGCCTCTTGACTTGCCCTTCCACCTACTTAAAGCCTCCGTGACGAAACCCCCAGTACCGAGAGCCACGATACGGAAAACCTTACTGAGACGCCGCCACCGCCGATCCCATCTCGGGGGATCCAGGAGATCGCCTCCGGCACCCTGCCGGAGAGGGGAATCATCTCCCGGAGGACTCTACACCGCCATGGTCGCCTCCGGAGTGATGAGTGAGTAGTCTACCCCTGGACTATGGGTCCATAGCAGTAGCTAGATGGTTGTCTTCTCCCCATTGTGCTATCATTGTCGGATCTTGTGAGCTGCCTAACATGATCAAGATCATCTATCTGTAATTCTATATGTTGCGTTTGTTGGGATCCGATGAATAGAGAATACTTGTTATGTTGATTATCAAAGTTATATCTACGTGTTGTTTATGATCTTGCATGCTTTCCGTTACTAGTAGATGCTCTGGCCAAGTAGATGCTTGTAACTCCAAGAGGGAGTACTTATGCTCGATAGTGGGTTCATGCCTGCATTGACACAGGACGATGTGAGAAAGTTCTAAGGTTGTGTTGTGCTGTTGCCACTAGGGATAAAACATTGATGCTATGTCTAAGGATGTAGTTGTTGATTACATTACGCACCATACTTAATGCAATTGTCTGTTGCTTTGCAACTTAAAACTGGAGGGGGTTCGGATGATAACCTGAAGGTGGACTTTTTAGGCATAGATGCAGTTGGATGGCGGTCTATGTACTTTGTCGTAATGCCCAATTAAATCTCACTATACTCATCATGATATGTATGTGCATGGTCATGCTCTCTTTATTTGTCAATTGCCCAACTGTAATTTGTTCACCCAACATGATGTTCGTCTTATGAGAGAGACACCTCTAGTGAACTGTGGACCCCGGTCCAATTCTCTTTACTGAAATACAATCTACTGCAATACTTGTTTTACTGTTCTCTGCAAACAATCATCTTCCACACAATACGGTTAATCCTTTGTTACAGCAAGCCGGTGAGATTGACAACCTCACTGTTTCGTTGGGGCAAAGTACTTTGGTTGTGTTGTGCAGGTTCCACGTTGGCGCCGGAATCTCTGGTGTTGCGCCGCACTACATCCCGCCGCCATCAACCTTCAACGTGCTTCTTGGCTCCTCCTGGTTCGATAAACCTTGGTTTCTTTCTGAGGGAAAACTTGCTGCTGTGCGCATCATACCTTCCTCTTGGGGTTCCCAACGAACGTGTGAGTTACACGCCATCAAGCTCTTTTTCTGGCGCCGTTGCTGGGGAGATCAAGACACGCTGCAAGGGGAGTCTCCACATCCCAATCTCTTTAATTTATTTTTGTCTTGCTTAGTTTATTTACTACTTTGTTTGCTGCACTAAATCAAAATACAAAAAAATTAGTTGCTAGTTTTACTTTATTTGCTATCTTGTTTGCTATATCAAAAACACAAAAAAAAATTAGTTACTTGTTTTACTTTACTTAATATCATGCATGTTTTTATTTCACTAGTTAAGCATAATGGAAAACAACAAAAATATGAGAGATCTTTATGAACTTTATCTTGAATTAGGACATGATGTGTTTGAAGAGAGAATTAAAAAACCCATGGAACTTTATATGCATGCTAATGGGAATGTTATTACTATGGATGCTTTGAACACCATTGTTGCTAATGCTATGAAAAATTCTAAGCTTGGGGAAGCTGGCTCTGATGAGCATGATCTTTTTAGTCCCCCAAGCATTGAGGAGAAAATTTTCTTTCATGATTACAATATGCCTCCTATATATGATGATAGCCATTTTGTTGAATTTGCTCCCACTACAACTAATAAAATTGATTATGCTTACGTGGAGAGTAATAATTTTATGCATGAGACTCATGATAAGAATGCTTTATGTGATAGTTACATTGTTGAGTTTGCTCATGATGCTACTGAAAATTATTATGAGAGAGGAAAATATGGTTGTAGAAATTTTCATGTTACTAAAACACCTCTCTATGTGCTGAAATTTTTGAAGCTACACTTGTTTTATCTTCCTATGCTTGTTACTTTGCTCTTCATGAACTTGTTTATTTACAAGATTCCTATGCGTAGGAAGCATTTTAGACTTAAATGTGTTTTGAATTTGCCTCTTGATGCTCTCTTTTGCTTCAAATACTATTTCTTGCGAGTGCATCATTAAAATTGCTGAGCCCATCTTAATGGCTATAAAGAAAGAACTTCTTGGGAGATAACCCATGTGTTATTTTACTACAATACTTTGTTTTATATTTGTGTCTTGGAAGTTGTTTACTACTGTAGCAACCTCTCCTTATCTTAGTTTTGTGTTTTGTTGTGCCAAGTAAAGTCTTTGATAGTAAAGTCAATACTAGATTTGGATTACTGCGCAGAAACTGTTTTCTTGCTGTCACGAATCTGGGCCTAATTCTCTGTAGGTAACTCAGAAAATTATGCCAATTTACGTGAGTGATCCTCAGATATGTACGCAACTTTCATTCAATTTGAGCATTTTCATCTGAGCAAGTCTGGTGCCATTTTAAAATTCGTCTTTACGGACTGTTCTGTTTTGACAGATTCTGCCTTTTATTTCGCATTGCTTCTTTCGCTGTGTTGGGTGGATTTCTTTGTTCCATTACCTTCCAGTAGCTTTGGGCAATGTCCAGAAGTGTTAAGAATGATTGTGTCACCTCTGAACATGTGAGTTTTTGATTATGCACTAAACCTCTAATGAGTTTGTTTCGAGTTTGGTGTGGAGGAAGTTTTCAAGGATCAAGAGAGGAGTATGATGCAACATGATCAAGGAGAGTGAAAGCTCTAAGCTTGGGGATGCCCCGGTGGTTCACCCCTGCATATATCAAGAAGACTCAAGCGTCTAAGCTTGGGGATGCCCAAGGCATCCCCTTCTTCATCGACAACATTATCAGGTTCCTCCCCTGAAACTATATTTTTATTCCATCACATCTTATGTGCTTTTTCTTGGAGCGTCGGTTTGTTTTTGTTTTTTGTTTTGTTTGAATAAAATGGATCCTAGCATTCACTTTATGGGAGAGAGACACGCTCCGCTGTAGCATATGGACAAGTATGTCCTTGGTTTCTACTCATAGTATTCATGGCGAAGTTTCTCCTTCGTTAAATTGTTATATGGTTGGAATTGGAAAATGATACATGTAGTAATTGCTATAAATGTCTTGGGTAATGTGATACTTGGCAATTGTTGTGGTCATGATTAAGCTCTTGCATCATATGCTTTGCACCCATTAATGAAGAAATACATAGAGCATGCTAAAATTTGGTTTGCATATTTGGTTTCTCTAAGGTCTAGATAATTTCTAGTATTGAGTTTGAACAACAAGGAAGACGGTGTAGAGTCTTATAATGTTTTCAATATGTCTTTTATGTGAGTTTTTCTGCACCGGTTCATCCTTGTGTTTGTTTCAAATAAGCCTTGCTAGCCTAAACCTTGTATCGAGAGGGAATACTTCTCATGCATCCAAAATACTTGAGCCAACCACTATGCCATTTGTGTCCACCATACCTACCTACTACATGGTATTTTCCGCCATTCCAAAGTAAATTGCTTGAGTGCTACCTTTAAAATTCCATTCTTCACCTTTGCAATATATAGCTCATGGGACAAATAGCTTAAAAAACTATTGTGGTATTGAATATGTAATTATGCACTTTATCTCTTATTAAGTTGCTTGTTGTGCGATAACCATGTTCTCTGGGGACGCCATCAACTATTCATTGTTGAATTTCATGTGAGTTGCTATGCATGTCCGTCTTGTCTGAAGTAAGAGAGATCTACCACCTTATGGTTAAGCATGCATATGTTAGAGAAGAACATTGGGCCGCTAACTAAAGCCATGACCCATGGTGGAAGTTTCAGTTTTGGACATATATCCTCAATCTCAAATGAGAAAATTATTAATTGTTGTTACATGCTTATGCATAAAAGAGGAGTCCATTATCTGTTGTCTATGTTGTCCCGGTATGGATGTCTAAGTTGAAGAATAATCAATAGCGAGAAATCCAATGCGAGCTTTCTCCTTAGACCTTTGTACAGGCGGCATAGAGGTACCCCTTTGTGACACTTGGTTAAAACAGTGCATTGTGATGATCCGGTAGTCCAAGCTAATTAGGACAAGGTGCGGGCACTATTAGTACACTATGCATGAGGCTTGCAACTTATAAGATATAATTTACATGATGCATATGCTTTATTACTACCGTTGACAAAATTGTTTCATGTTTTCAAAATCAAAGCTCTAGCACAAATATAGCAATCGATGCTTTTCCTCTATGGAGGACCATTCTTCTACTTTCAATGTTGAGTCAGTTCACCTATTTCTCTCCACCTCAAGAAGCAAACACTTGTGTGAACTGTGCATTGATTCTTACATACTTGCTTATTGCACTTATTATATTACTCTATGTTGACAATATCCATGAGATATACATGTTACAAATTGAAAGCAACCGCTGAAACTTAATCTTCTTTTGTGTTGCTTCAGTGCTTTTACTTTGAATTATTGCTTTATGAGTTAACTCTTATACAAGACTTATTGATGCTTGTCTTGAAGTGCTATTCATGAAAAGTCTTTGCTTTATGATTCACTTGTTTACTCATGTCATATACATTGTTTTGATCGCTGCATTCACTACATATGCTTTACAAATAGTATGATCAAGATTATGACGGCATGTCACTCCAGAAATTATCTGTGTTATCGTTTTACCTGCTCGGGACGAGCAGAACTAAGCTTGGGGATGCTGATACGTCTCCGACGTATCGATAATTTCTTATGATCCATGCCACATTATTGATGTTATCTACATGTTTTATGCACACTTTATGTCATATTCGTGCATTTTCTGGAACTAACCTATTAACAAGATGCCGAAGTGCCAGTTGCTGTTTTCTGCTGTTTTTGGTTTCAGAAATCCTAGTAACGAAATATTCTCGGAATTGGACGAAATCAACGCCCAGGGGCCTATTTTTCCACGAAGCTTCCAGAAGTCCGAAGACGAGACGAAGAGGGGCCACGGGGTGGCCAAACCCTAGGGCGGCGCGGCCCCCCCTTGGCCGCGCGGCCCTATGGTGTGGGCCCCCCGTGCCGCCTCTTGACTTGCCCTTCCGCCTACTTAAAGCCTCCGTGACGAAACCCTGTTATCACCAGATTTTGGACAAATCCAGAGGTGGGCCGTAAGAGAGATGGGCTTGGAAGACTACACGTGGAAGATCTCTGAAACGGCCTTGCGCGGAGAATTTGGGCTAGATTGCCCGTGTATCTTTGATTATAGTAGATTATATCTTAGATCAAAAGTTAGAGGTTGTATCGTGCACGGTGGGATATTCCCACGTTAGAAAGTCCGCTGGACTATAAATATGTATCTAGGGTTTATGGAATAAACAACAACACAACGTTCACCCCAAAAACAAACCAATCTCGGCGCATCGCCAACTCCTTCGTCTCGAGGGTTTCAATCAGGTAAGCGACATGCTGCCTAGATCGCATCTTGCGATCTAGGCAGCACAAGCCCCACGTTGTTCATGCGTCTGCATCGAAGCGTCTTTGATGGCGGGCAACGTAGTTATCATAGATGTGTTAGGGTTAGCCTTGTTCTTCGTATAAACATGCTTACGTAGTGCAACCCTTGCATATCTAGCCGTCCCCACGCCTATCTCAGGCGTGGGGGCGGCACCCTGCTTGTTCATCGTTTAGTAGATCTGATCCGTTACGATTGCTCCTTGTTATGCAAGGATTAGTTTAATATCTGCAATAGTTAGGCCTTACAAAGGGGGGGAGGATCCAGTGGCACGTAGGGTGGCGTTCGCAAGTCCTAAACAGGATGTTCCGCGGATCAACATCATTGTTGGTTCTTTGGCCTTGTTTAGGATCGGCTTATGAGCACCGTGCGTGGCCGCGAGGCCCAACCTGGAGTAGGATGATCCGATTATGCGGTGAAAACCCTAAATCGTCGTAGATCTCATTAGCTTTATCTTGATCAAGCAGGATCACCAAGTATTCGTGCACCCCGTACGAATCATGGGTGGATCGGCTCTTTGAGCCGATTCACAGGATAACCTGAGAGCCGATCGAGGCTCGTATTTAATGTTTACGAGTATGCCATGCAGGAACTAAGCGAGGCATCCCCATCACCTTCCTGACCAGGTATAGGTCAGGTGGCACGCCCTTGCACTTCGCATCGCCGCGTGTGACCAGAAGAGCATTGCGGGCCGTCGCTCGGAGGGGTCTCAGCCAGCCGCAGCTCTAGGCTCTTCCCGGCTCTACGGTGTTGACAGGCCGCTGCCCGTCGGTGGGTTTTGGCGATCAACACATTCTGGCACGCCCGGTGGGACAATCCTCTACATCAACCACATCGCCATCTACATCTGAGATGGCGACGGACGGCACGCCAGTCACCTACGAGGAGTTGCCTGCTGAGCTCAAGAAGAAACATGACGAGATCAAGGCCACCCTCGAAGCCGACCTCATCGGCTCTTTTCAGAGAACCCGTACCCATGGCATCAGATGGAAGGGATTCTCACCACAAGGTGCACTCGATGGGATAGATCTCTCTGCCCCGTCGGAGGAACGCACCAGGGCCCTTCGGCAGGAGATCAACTACTTGGTGGCTCACTCGCTACACCGCCACTCTGAAAACTTGGTCAACGTGTTGGAGCGTCTCGCTCTGCGCGTGATCCAGGAGATCATGAGCCGCCAGTACTCGCCGTCAGGACCAGCTCTCGGGACGCACCAAGGAGAGTTGCCACTCCAGTCCCGTCCACCGCTGCCATATGCGTTGGCAGCACCACCCGAAGTGCCGGCTACACCGGCATTCGTCGTCTACAAGATCGGTGGTGACCCTAGTGACCGCCAGTTCTTGGCTGAGGCGCCTAAGGAGATCCCTCAAGGATACGCGTGCACGTATGTGCCAGATTGTGGCAACTGGGCACTCTCAAACCAGGCCACAACGTCAGGGACTCCGGCGCAAACAGGAGGAACGTCAGCAACAGAGCTTGAGAAGCAGACGTGGCTAACTAAGTACGCCACCCCGACGAAACTCCAGAGCCCAGCTCCTGCAGTTGGCTCAGAGCTGGAAAAGCAAACCTGGCTGGCTAAGTACGCCACCCCGGCGAATCTTCAGAGTGCATCTACTGCAGCCAGCACGGCGGATCAGATCAGTACCATACTGAGAGACCAGTTCGGCATTGTGCCGAAAAGGAGGGCAATCGGCTATTCCAAGCCGTACCCCGACGAGTACGAGATGATCCCGCTGCCACCTAAATATCGGCTCCCTGACTTCTCCAAATTCAGTGGATCAGATGGCTCCAGCTCCATCGAGCACATCGGCCGATATTTGGCACAACTAGGACCGGCTTCAGTGTCGGATCAGCTACGCGTGAGGCTCTTTTCACAGTCCCTCACAGGATCGGCCTTTGGATGGTACACCTCTTTGCCAGCAAACTCCATCCAGTCTTGGAAGCAATTGGAAGAACAGTTCCATATGCAATATCATTCAGAAGCTTCCGAGTCTAGCATTGCCGATCTAGCACAACTACGGCAGAAGCGCGGAGAAACGGTGACAGAGTACATCCAGCGTTTCAGGAATCTTAGGAACCGATGTTATTCGGTTCGTATAACTGAAAAGGAAGCAGTCGAGTTGGCAGTAGCTGGCCTTGCAACACAGCTCAAGGACATGGCCTCCCAAGCAGATTATCCCTCGCTGGCGCACATGGTTCAGAAACTATCAGCATATGAACAGCGCCACCCAGACCTGTACCAAGACAAGTTCAAGCGTGCAGTAGTCATGGTCGATACAGAGGAAGGTGAAGTGCCTGCGGGAGACCAAGAAGTAGCAGTGGCTGAGTGGACTCGGGGAGGAACCCCCGTGTCCTGCAAATGGGTAAAGCCACCAGGGCCGCCCAGGGGATTTGATTTTGACGTGACCAAGACTGAACAAATCTTCAACCTCCTGCTCAAGGAGAAACAGTTGACGATTCCTGAAGGTCTCAAGTTCCCCACGGCGCAAGAGCTAAACGGAAAGCCGTACTGCAAATTCCACAACTCGCTTTCCCATGCCACCAACGACTGCAGGGTGTGGCGTCAGCACATCCAAGCGGCGATAGAGAAGGGGCGCTTAATTTTCAACCAGTATGCCATGAAGGTAGACACCCAGCCCTTCCCCGCCGTTAACATGGTAGAAGTCATCTACCCCGAGGGCTGCCAGCCAGGTCCCACGTTCAACATCAACATGGTAGGACCTGGGAACCACTCTAGCAAAGATGGAGATGAGGGCAGCTGCTCTCATAGCAAGGATACAGAGGAGGCCGCTCCACGCGATCGGCTCCATCATGATGGCAAGCGCTACGTCACAGAGGGAGAAGTGAAGAACATAAGATATCAACGACCTCTCTCTGATCACCTCCTCAACAAATATGTGAGTCAGTATGACCAACGCCGACGGTCCGATTATGATGATGAAGGAGATCGTCTGGCTAAAGAAGCCAGAAGACATCGTCGGCAGGATCGCTATGAAGAGGAGCACGAGCGCCGTGCCACAGACAAATCAAGGGAGCAAGATGACAACGCCAGACACTGGGACTGCCCTTTCTTCAGACACTGTTGGGATTCAGGAATGAGCCGATTGCCCACAATCGGCAATTGCCCAGAATGCAACAAGAAGAAGAAGGAGGCAGCCAACGTGTCTGTGTTTGAGCGCTTAGGGCCTCTCCCACCACCAAGCAAACGTGCTGAGTCACCTCGTTGGGCAGATATTGAAGATTCCGAAGACGAGGGACTAGAAGAAGAAGAAGACAGGTACCACCGTCCAAGGTGGTGCCCTGACGGACTCAGCCGTTCACAGAAACGCAGGGTTCAGCGATTGCGCGGCCTGGAGGAAGCCGAAAGGTTATACCTGCATACGCTAAGGAAGGCACGGCCTGATCTGGCTGCGAAAGTTCAGCAAGCCCTGGATGAGGAGGGTCGTCCACGGAGAATGGAGTGGCGTCCCAAGCAAAAGAAAGCCGATGGTGAAACATCGGCTGGCACAAACATGGTGCTTGTCTTGCCGACAGAGCTTAATGCTCCACGATTATACGATGCACTCAAGGTGGACGACAGCAGGCGCATCAAGTCAGAGGTTGGGTTGGTTTTATCCAGCCTAACTGAGTAGCAAGATTAAACCAATGAGCAAACCGTGCGAGGCTGATCCTTGTGATCGGCCCCAAAAAATTTATGGAGGGACATTACAAAACCTTCATCGAACAAGCAATGTGGAGGCCGATTCCAGCAATCGGCCAAGATTGTCTTCTGCACATATTCTGTTTGTGGTCAACAACGATCTACTGGGCAGCGGCCACGTCGGCAGATGAAAGTCAGCATGAATCTTTGCGAAGCCGACGTGCAAGTGCAGTGCCCTGACTTACCAAGAAAGCCGATATCTGCAGTCATTTGGCAGATTCGGCTCGGGGGGCATATAGTCAGATAAACATGTGCAGACATGCGTGCAGTAAAACATTGGAGGCCGGTTAAGAAAAATCGGCCAAAAAAAAATTCAAGAAGCAAAGCCGATGCGCAGCCATCGACTTTAGTACAGTTACGCAAGATCACGACCTATTGACTATGTACTCAAGGTTTGCATCAACGTCGACGTTCAGTAGAAGAAAGATGGTCAGCAACCTGTGCGTCCTTGCTGGTGTTCTTGCCTTAATTAAGGCTCGGGGGGCAGCTCGCCTTTAAAAATTCTCTGGGAAGCCGATTTTGATAGAATCGACTAATTCTGCATTACAATTCGGAGGCCGATGGTGGCACATGTGGTTTGTTCACTACTGTTCTCGCCTTGATGAGGGCTCGGGGGGCAACGGACTACATGGATGTTTGGTTCTTAAGGAACCAATTGGAAGCTACATCGACGGATCCTTTATCGTGATGTTCTCTGGAAGCAATTTTGGTCGCGATAGAAGATTGCTGAAGCTATGGAGAGGAATCAGGAAAAGAGGCCGTCGGCTTTTACAGATTTTGGACTGTCCTGTCGCTGCAGAGGGATTGGATTCTCAAAATAGCCGATGAATAGTCATCGGCTAAGGGATTGCGAAAAATTATGGTCAGATACCAGATCGCAGCCTGAAATTGAGAAGTTCTTGGCCTGCGAGCTAATCGACATGAGAATCCAGCTTCATGGGCGTCCAAAAGAAGAAAATCGATACATTGCTATCGGTCTTGATATGACAGGCGGGAGGAATGAAATTGGGGCAATTGAAGGATGAATCAAAAGAACAATTTCATTAATTCAGAGGAGCGGCTTTACAAGAAAGAGCCGATGGCTCTCAAAAGAGGGATCTAGTGCCTAGCGCACTGCTACTACTAGTCCTATTCTACTAGTCGTCGCTGTCCTCGTCGTCACCGCCGTCGATGTCGTCGGCGCTGCTCCCGGGGAGCTCCTCGTCGCTGCTACCCCAGCCCGGGGCCGGAGCCTCTGCCTCCTCGTCATCATCATCGTCCTCGCTGTCCGCCCAGGAGCGGAAGCGCTTGGTTGGCGGGTACCCGGCGGAAGAGGAAGATTCATCTTCTTCCTCCTCTTCTTCTTCTTCGTCGTCATCTTCATCCTCGCTGTCCGCCCACATGCGGGAGCGCTTCTTCGGCGGGAGCTTGGCGGAGGGGAGGGTCTTGGCCTTTGCTACTTCTCCTTCTTTCTTCTCATTATCGGAGGAGAGGGGGTTCACCTCGGAATGAGGCTTGTCCTCGTTCTTCTTCGGTGAGAATGGGGGGAAGAGGTTTGAGAAGGAGGAAGAAGAGGAAGACATGGCTGAGGGAGAAGAGGGTTTTTTGGTGCCGATGGCTGGAACAGAGGAAGGGGATGAAGAAAGCTAATCGATCGGCACAGTTAAATAATGAGGAGCCTGGTGGAAATTTATTGTCATTACAGTTTCCAAGGGGATGACGCCAGGGCTATCGAATTTTGCAGAGAAGCTGAGAAGACGGGGTATAATGATAACGGATACTGCAACAGCTCTGCTCTTCCACGACATGACCCGACGAAGGAAAGCATAATGATTTTGGAAAAATTATTTCCAAAACCAGGGGGCATGTGTTATCGCCAGATTTTGGACAAATCCAGAGGTGGGCCGTAAGAGAGATGGGCTTGGAAGACTACACGTGGAAGATCTCTGAAACGGCCTTGCGCGGAGAATTTGGGCTAGATTGCCCGTGTATCTTTGATTATAGTAGATTATATCTTAGATCAAAAGTTAGAGGTTGTATCGTGCACGGTGGGATATTCCCACGTTAGAAAGTCCGCTGGACTATAAATATGTATCTAGGGTTTATGGAATAAACAACAACACAACGTTCACCCCAAAAACAAACCAATCTCGGCGCATCGCCAACTCCTTCGTCTCGAGGGTTTCAATCAGGTAAGCGACATGCTGCCTAGATCGCATCTTGCGATCTAGGCAGCACAAGCCCCACGTTGTTCATGCGTTGCCCGTACTGAAGCGTCTTTGATGGCGGGCAACGTAGTTATCATAGATGTGTTAGGGTTAGCCTTGTTCTTCATATAAACATGCTTACGTAGTGCAACCCTTGCATATCTAGCCGTCCCCACGCCTATCTCAGGCGTGGGGGCGGCACCCTGCTTGTTCATCGTTTAGTAGATCTGATCCGTTACGATTGCTCCTTGTTATGCAAGGATTAGTTTAATATCTGCAATAGTTAGGCCTTACAAAGGGGGGGAGGATCCAGTGGCACGTAGGGTGGCGTTCGCAAGTCCTAAACAGGATGTTCCGCGGATCAACATCATTGTTGGTTCTTTGGCCTTGTTTAGGATCGGCTTATGAGCACCGTGCGTGGCCGCGAGGCCCAACCTGGAGTAGGATGATCCGATTATGCGGTGAAAACCCTAAATCGTCGTAGATCTCATTAGCTTTATCTTGATCAAGCAGGATCACCAAGTATTCGTGCACCCCGTACGAATCATGGGTGGATCGGCTCTTTGAGCCGATTCACAGGATAACCTGAGAGCCGATCGAGGCTCGTATTTAATGTGTACGAGTATGCCATGCAGGAACTAAGCGAGGCATCCCCATCACCTTCCTGACCAGGTATAGGTCAGGTGGCACGCCCTTGCACTTCGCATCGCCGCGTGTGACCAGAAGAGCATTGCGGGCCGTCGCTCGGAGGGGTCTCAGCCAGCCGCAGCTCTAGGCTCTTCCCGGCTCTACGGTGTTAACAGGCCGCTGCCCGCCGGTGGGTTTTGGCGATCAACAAACCCCCAGTACCGAGAGCCACGATACGGAAAACCTTACTGAGACGCCGCCACCGCCGATCCCATCTCGGGGGATCCAGGAGATCGCCTGCGGCACCCTGCCGGAGAGGGGAATCATCTCCCGGAGGACTCTACACCGCCATGGTCGCCTCCGGAGTGATGAGTGAGTAGTCTACCCCTGGGCTATGGGTCCATAGCAGTAGCTAGATGGTTGTCTTCTCCCCATTGTGCTATCATTGTCGGATCTTGTGAGCTGCCTAACATGATCAAGATCATCTATCTGTAATTCAATATGTTGCGTTTGTTGGGATCCAATGAATAGAGAATACTTGTTATGTTGATTATCAAAGTTATATCTACGTGTTGTTTATGATCTTGCATGCTTTCCGTTACTAGTAGATGCTCTGGCCAAGTAGATGCTTGTAACTCCAAGAGGGAGTACTTATGCTCGATAGTGGGTTCATGCCTCGCATTGACACAGGACAGTGATGAGAAAGTTCTAAGGTTGTGTTGTGCTGTTGCCACTAGGGATAAAACATTGATGCTATGTCTAAGGATGTAGTTGTTGATTACATTATGCACCATACTTAATGCAATTGTCTGTTGCTTTGCAACTTAATACTGGAGGGGGTTCGGATGATAACCTGAAGGTGTACTTTTTAGGCATAGATGCAGTTGGATGGCGGTCTATGTACTTTGTCGTAATGCCCAATTAAATCTCACTATACTCATCATGATATGTATGTGCATGGTCATGCTCTCTTTATTTGTCAATTGCCCAACTGTAATTTGTTCACCCAACATGCTTTTCGTCTTATGGGAGAGACACCTCTAGTGAACTGTGGACCCCGGTCCAATTCTCTTTACTGAAATACAATCTACTGCAATACTTGTTTTACTGTTCTCTGCAAACAATCATCTTCCACACAATACGGTTAATCCTTTGTTACAGCAAGCCGGTGAGATTGACAACCTCACTGTTTCGTTGGGGCAAAGTACTTTGGTTGTGTTGTGCAGGTTCCACGTTGGCGCCGGAATCTCTGGTGTTGCGCCGCACTACATCCCGCCGCCATCAACCTTCAACGTGCTTCTTGGCTCCTCCTGGTTCGATAAACCTTGGTTTCTTTCTGAGGGAAAACTTGCTGCTGTGCGCATCATACCTTCCTCTTGGGGTTCCCAACGAATGTGTGAGTTACACGCCATCAGCCAGGTATGCCGAGCTTTTTCGAGTGGTCCTAACAGGCGCTTCTTGATGCCATTGCAAATGATGCCATTGGCTTTTTCGACTTGTCCATTG
The DNA here is from genome assembly GCF_019359855.2 of Lolium perenne. NCBI lineage: Eukaryota > Viridiplantae > Streptophyta > Magnoliopsida > Poales > Poaceae > Lolium > Lolium perenne. The sequence goes on along the minus strand of NC_067250.2, from coordinate 333,592,289 downwards.
GTTTGAGGATGTGCAACTGACGCAAAGTGCAACTTGATACCCACTTCTTTGCAATAATCTTTGAATTCGTGGGATGTGAAGTTACTGCCATTGTCTGTGACGATCTTTGTAGAATTACTCCAAATCTGAAGACGAGGCCTTTTATGAATTTTACTGCGGACGCTCCGTCTGGTGAATTTATCGGCTTCGCTTCTATCCACTTTGTAAATTTGTCGACAGCTACTAGCATATACTCCTTTCCTCCTGGCCAGGATTTGTGTAACTTGCCCACCATATCAAGTCCCCATTGGGCAAAGGGCCACGACAATGGTATTGGTGTTAGTTCTGCTGCTGGAAAGTGAGGTTTTGCGGCAAACCTTTGACACGCGTTGCAAGTTCTTACTATTTCCTTGGCGTCCTCGATTGCTGTCAACCAGTAGAATCCTGCCCGAAATACCTTGGCTGCAATAGCTCGACTACTTGCGTGGTGGCCACATATTCCTTCGTGTACATCCTTCAGGATTATTCTTCCTTCTTCGGGTGTGACACACCTTTGCAGGACGCCTGAAATACTCCGCTTGTACAATTCTCCTTTAATCACCGTGAAAGCTTTGGAACGTCGAATTACTCGCCTTGCCTCAACTGGATCATCAGGTATTTCTTTCTTGAGGATGTATGATATGTACGTCTGCATCCATGGTATCTGTATCACCATGACCAGGTCCTGATCTTCTTCTTCTTCCTCTTGTTCTTCCTTGGTAGCCCCCGAGGGTTTCTTCTCCTTCTTTTTTGATTTTATCGATTTGGTGGATCTCTCTGTTATCTCTTCCTAGAATACACCTGGCGGAACTGCAAGGCATTGCGACCCGATGTTTGCAAGAACGTCGGCTTCGTCGTTGCTCAATCTGCTAATATGATTTACTTCGCATCCATCGAATAACTTCTCGAGCTCGTTGTACACTTCCTTGTATGCCATCATGCTATCATTGACTGCATCACATTCGTTCATAACTTGCTGAGCCACCAATTGTGAGTCGCCAAAGATTTTTAGTCGAGTTGCACCGCAAGCTTCCGCCATTTTCATCCCGTGTATGAGAGCTTCATATTCTGCTTCGTTATAGGATGCGTTAGGGAACGTCATCCGAAGGACATATTTTAACTTGTCCCCTTCAGGTGATATAAGTACTACTCCTGCGCCAGCTCCTTCAAGTCTCTTGGACCCATCAAAGTACATGGTCCATGTTCTCGACAAGTCTGGGGGTCCTGTGTTTTGCAACTCCATCCATTCTGCGATGAAGTCTGGCAGAACTTGCGACTTGATTGCTTTTCTTTTTTCATACGTGATGTCCCGAGGGGAAAGTTCTATTCCCCAAAGGGAGACACGACCCGTAGCTTCTGGATTGTTTAGTATATTTGACAAGGGAGCTTCATTGACCACTATGATCGGATGTGCCGAAAATTAGTGGCGCAATTTTCGTGCTGTTGTGAACACTCCATATGCTAGCTTTTGGTACTGAGGGTACCTTTGTTTTGAGGGCGACAGAACTTCGCTCACGAAGTATACTGGCCTCTGCACTCCATGGATTTTTCCTTCTTCTTCTCTTTCGACGACTAGCACAGTGCTAACCACTTGAGGTGTGGCTGCGATATACAGCAGGAGAGGTTCCTTTTCCTTTGGCGCCACCAAAATTGCGCTTCAAATCCTCGAAAGCTCTATCGGCCTCTTCGTTCCATTGGAATTTATCTCCTTGCTTTATCAAAGTGTAAAATGGTAACGCTTTTTCTCCCAACCTGGCGACGAATCTGCTCAAAGCTGAGACTCGCCCAGTTAGCTGTTGTATCTCTTTCAACTTTGTTGGCTTCCTCATTGTTACTATAGCTTGTATTTTGTCGGGATTTGCTTCAATCCCTCTTGCTGAGACCAGAAACCCCAGAAGTTCTCCTGCTGGGATGCCAAAAGAACACTTCGTCGGGTTCAGCTTGAGGCAGAATTTGTCGAGGTTGTCAAAAGTTTCCTTGAGATCCTCGATCAGCGTTGCCCCCTTTTTTGACGTTATGACGACATCATCGATGTATACTTGCACGTTTTTCCCAATCTGTGTCGCCAGACACTTCTGCATCATCCTCTGATATGTTGCTCCCGCATTTTTTAGACCAAAGGGCATTGTTCCGTAGCAAAACACGCCATATGGTGTAATAAACGCGGTCTTTACTTCATCTTCTTCTTTCAATCTGATCTGGTTATAACCAGAATATGCGTCCAGGAAGGAAAGACGTTCGCATCCAGCCGTGGAATCGATAATTTGATCGATCCTCGGGAGGCGAAAGTGATCCTTTGGACAATGTTTATTGAGACACGTAAAGTCGACGCACATGCGAAGGACTGTCGTGTGTTTCTTCGGCACCATCACTGGGTTAGCTACCCATGTGGCTTCTGTAGATATCTCTTTGATAAAACCAGCATCCTTGAGTCGATTTATTTCTGATAGCATAGATTTGCGGTTTGGTTCCGAAAAACGCCGCAAGGGTTGTTTGATTGGTCTCGCGAGAGGATCTAAGTTGAGGTGATGCTCGGCAAGTTCCCTGGGTACTCCTGGCATGTCAGCTGGACACCATGCGAAGATTTTCCAGTGCTCACGGAGGAACTTGACGAGCGCGCTTTCCTATGCGATATCCATATTTGTTGCAATGGACGTCGTCTTTTTCGGGTCTGTCGGGTGAATCTGCACCTCCTTAGAATTTTTCTCGATATTGAAGGTTGAGTCTTTATTTGGCCTTCCAACATCTGGCAGCACGTCGTAGTCAGTCATACTTTTTGACGCCAAATACTCAGCTTGCATCCCGAAAGTTTCTGATAGCCGATGAAAATCCTTGTCGCATTTATCGGCTAAAGCGAAGCTTCCTTTGACTGTGATTGGTCCCCTTGGTCCAGGCAATCTCCATAGCAGGTATGTATAGTGTGGCACTGCCATAAATCTAGCATATGCTGGTCATCCCAACAAAGCGTGGTACTGCGACGGAAAATCCACGACTTCAAATTCCAGCCTCTCGATTCTATAATTCTCTCGGGTTCCAAACTGAACGTCGAGATTAATTTTTCCCAATGGATAATTTGGCTTCTCTGGTGTGATACCGTGGAACCTTGTGTCTGTTGGCTTCATGTTCGCTAAGGATATGTTCATCTTCCTCAATGTGTCTGCATACATGAGGTTTAAGCTGCTGCCGCCGTCTATGAACACTCGAGAGACATCAAATCCCGCAATAACTGCTGGCAGAATAAGTGCTGACTTCCCTGGTCGAGGAACTTGTTGCGGATGATCTGCTATGGTGAAGCCAATATCTTGCCCTGACCAATTAAGATACTCGACAGTTGGTGGAGGCATTTTTTCTGCCATAAACACTTGTCGTGAGATTACTTTCTGAGCTCTATTTGACGGCCTTGCCTTCTGAATCATCGACACCGCTCCGTGAGAGTTGGGATCAACATAAGGTGGTGGTGGGGGTGCTGCCGCTATTCTGAGCTGGTGTCGATTGTCGTCTGTAATCGCGGGAGGTGGTGGCAGGTGAATCTCGCTCCTGGGTTCCCGAGGATTTCTCTGTGCTGCTCGAGCATTAGCGTGCTCTGCATACCTTAGCATTGCCTGAAAATTTCGACAGTCTTTCTGCTGGTGCCCTGACTGTCTTTTACCGTTGCTGTCAAGGAAAAAGTGCATCTGACATGGCCCATTCATCATCTCTTCAGGGGACACGAAAGGCCTTGGGAACCTAGGCCCGCTATTTTGCATGTTGTTGCGAGAATCATCCCTATTATCACCTCGCTGTTCACTGCTTCTCTGATAATCATCTCTGTTGTTTCCCCCTGTGTTTGCTCGAAAACCTGCCGAAATTTGCCCTGGAGCGTCATAATTTGGGTACTGCCGAGGAAATCGTCGCCTCGGTTGATAATTTCGACCACGGTCCTCCTCTGGCGACCTGTGCCGTTTGTTGTAGACAACGTCTTCTCCATCTGCCCATTTGTTTGCTATCTCCATTAACGCAGATACTGTCTTTGGATTGGTCCTTCCCAAGTCCTCGACAAAATCTCCACGCCTGATTCCTACGACAAACGCATCTATTGCTCTCTCGTCAGATATATTTTCTGTCGAGTTTTTGATGATATTCCACCTTTGGATGTACTTTCTCATTGGCTCATCTGGCTTTTGTCGACATGCTCTCAACTCCTCTAGCGACGCAGGTTTTTTGCACGTGGATCTGAAGTTCTTGACGAACACGTCCTCGAAACTTTCCCAGCTGTCGATAGATCCTGGAGTAAGTTTCTTTATCCACGATCGTGCGGCTCCACTCAAATGCACTTGAATGCTTTGCATAGTTGTTGCCCTGGTTCCTCCTGTGAGCTTCACTGTCTCGAGATAATCAACTAGCCAATCCTCTGGATCTTGAAGGCCGTCGAACTTCTTGAAGTTGTCGGGTAACTTGAATCCCGAGGGGACTCGAGTTTTTCGGACTCTCCTCGTGAAGCATGGCAAGCCGCACATATCTTCGTCGTTAAGCTCCGGAGATTGCCGATGATCCCTTCTGCTTTGCCGCGCTCTGTCGACCCTTGTTTGTGCTGCTGTGTCTCTTGCTCCACTTGGTCCTTCAGGTGCTGCCGCCGTTGCTGCTGCGGGTCGTGGACTATTTTGTCTTGCCGCTCCTTCGGGAGGCGTTGATACAAACGCTGTCCCCATAGCTCCAACCCCTGCTATCGCCATATTGTATAGTGTTTCCCTTGGATCACCTGGAGGTGGTTTAGATGCAAGGATAAAGGCTTGTGTCGCCATATACCCAGCTTCTGGTGTCTTAGGGATAATGTTCCCTCTTGTGTCTATCGACATAAAGGACATGTCGAGGTTTTGAACCAAGTGCTCTCTTTCAGCTTCGGGTATGTGTTGTAACCTTGATCTTCCTCTGTTCCGAGCCTCTCTGTGGCTATCACCCGAAGTTCTAGATTGTCGACTTAGATCTGCCCTTCTCCTGCTGGATGCGGAAGCTGCCTCCTTTCTTCTGTTTAACTCGACTGTCTATTTTTCTAACTCTCTGGCAGCTCGTGCGAGCCTATATTGATATGCTTGTAATTCCTCTGGTGTGGCCGTGGTAGCCATTGGTTCTGTACCGTTCATAGCTCTCGCGGCTCTGTCCCACGCTGCTTGTGAAAGTTGAACTCTGTCTCGCGGCTCTGGCCCGACGTATTTGTTGCCCAGGCCTTGTCGCAAATTGGAGGGATCGACGTATGGATTTCCCAAATCGTCGAAAGCCTCAGATGTTTCCTCTTGATCTTCAATGGCATAAATCTGATGATGCTTTGTACTCAGATCTATGTTGGGTTTGGTGACATCATCGTTGAGATTGATGAAGACCTTGCCCACTGTGATAGATTTGTCGATGAAGTCGTAACTGTCGACATCGCTTGAGCCATCGCTTATATATGAGTCCGCAGATGACTCAAATGACATGTCGTTGAAGATCTTGGCGAGTTTCTCTCTTGTTCTGGTGCCGACGTAGCGTGTCGATGAAGTTTCTTCTTCTCCGGACTTGGTTGACGATGTATAGCTTGAAAAATCGGAATCGACCGCCGACGATCCCGACGAAATCGGAATTTCGACACGATACGATCCTTCTTTCTCGACGCGAAAACGAAACCTTCCGAACGTCATCTCCATAGGCTCCGCCAGGTACGCATATGCATCCAAACGGGAGGATGGGTGAGGAACAAAATCGACAAGACCAGCAGCGATCTGTTTACCTCGATCCATTGCGTTGCTTGCGGTTGATGATGTCGAAGATCTTGAACGTGCCATCGAGATCAGATCCTTACGCCTCTAGTTCCCACAGACGGCGCCAATTGACAAGGTATCAACTTGTCAATGCCTATGGATTGTAGACTAGGGTTTAGTTGGAAGTAAAGGGCAAGTAGATCTCGAAGGTTTCAGCCGAAAAGTACTCGACGATTATGAGAACTAGGGTTTGCAACAATGATTCGATGATCTCTTCGTCCCTCGACTCCCCCTTTATATAAGAGGCGGAGCCGAGGGTTTCGTTTTGTACAAGTTACAGAGTCCGGGACGGTTTCCAACTCATCCCGCCAAATTACAAATAACACTTCTTATTACAACTCTAACTTTCCTTAATATATCTTGGGCTCCCGAATCTTCCTATTCTTCGGGTAATGGGCCTTCAGTAAACCCCGGGTACTATCTTCGGCAGGCCCATTGGGGATGCCTATGTCACTTATTTCATTGCTAAATTTTTTCCTTTCTCATTAAAGGATGATGCTAAAACTTGGTATAATAGTTTGCCACCTGATTCTATTAATAGTCCAAAAGAATTGCTTGATGTTTTCTTCCGGAAATACTTTCCTGCTAGTGCTCAACATATTGCTTTGCAGAGAATTTATAATTTTGATCAGGAAGATGGAGAGAAATTGCCTGAGGCTTGGGCTAGATTTTGCTCTCTTATTAGAGCTCGGCCTGAACATGATTTGGAAAAGCATGATTTACTTGATATATTTTATAGTGGACTAACCATTGAGTCTAGGGCATACCTGGATAGTTGTGCTGGTTGTGTTTTCAGGAAAAGAACTCCAGACGACGCTGAAGAATTATTGGCTAGAATAGGCCGGAATCATGATGATTGGTCTACACCTGAACCAACCCCGACACCAATATTGAAGAAGAGAGGTATGATTAAATTAAATGATGAAGATATGAGGGAAGCCAAGAAATCTCTTAAAGAGAAAGGTATTAAATCCGAAGATGTGAAGAATTTACCTCCCATAGAAGATTTATGCAAGATAACTCCCCCTTCATCCATGATTGAGATACACTCTCTTGAACGCTTTACTAGGGAAGATATTCCGTATTCAAAACCTCCTGCTCAATGCTTAGATGAGTTTGATAATTATATTGTTAAGCAAAATAATTTCAATATGAGAGTAGAGAATCATTTAATGGAAAATTCTCGAGCTATTAGTGAATTGCATGGTATTGTGGAGAGAACCTCCAATGATGTTAAGATACTTGTTAAACATTTTCATATGGTTCAAACTCAAATTGATCAACTCACTAAAGTGCAAAATGACTTGTTAAAAAATAATTCTAAAGAAAAACATGCTTATGAAGTAACAACTAGAGGTGGTGTTTCTACCCAGGATCCTCTATATCCTGAAGGGCATCCCAAAAGAGTTGAACAAGATTCTCAACAAACTGAAACTAGTGCTTCATCTAAGAAAAAGAAAAAGAAACATAAAATTGTTGTAGAATCCTCTGAGCATGTTAATGATCCTAATAGTATTTCTATTTCTGATGCTGAAACTGAAAGTGGTAATGAACATGATAAAGATAATGATAAGAATGATGCTTCTGATAAAGAAGAGGTTGAAGAAGAACCTTAAAAGCATGCTAAAAATAAAAAGTATACTAAAGAAGATTTTATTGCTAAGAAACATGGTAATGAAAGAGAACCGTGGGTTCAAAAGCAAATGCCTTTTCCTGCTAAGAAACTAAAATCAAAGGAAGAAGAACACTATAACAAATTTTGCGATTGGATGAAACCTTTATTCCTGCAAATCCCTTTGACTGATGCTATTAAATTGCCTCCTTATTCAAAGTATATGAAAGATATTGTCACTAACAAAAGGAAAATTCCTAATGAGGAGATTTCCACTATGCTTGCTAATTATTCTTTCAATGGCAAAGTTCCAAAGAAGCTTGGCGACCGAGGTATACCGACTATTCCTTGTTCAATCAAGAATAATTATGTTAGAACCGCTCTATGTGATTTGGGAGCAGGTGTTAGTGTTATGCCTTTCTCTCTTTATAAGAGACTTCATTTAGATAAGTTGATACCAACTGATATATCTTTGCAAATGGCTGATAAATCTACTGCTATTCCTGTTGGTATATGTGAGGATGTTCCTGTTCAAGTTACTAATAATTGCTTAATATTAACTGATTTTGTTGTCTTGGAAATGCCTGAAGATGATAATATGTCTATTATTCTTGGGAGACCTTTTCTTAACACCGCAGGGGCTGTTATTGATTGCAATAAAGGAGAAGTTACTTTCAATGTTGATGACAAGGAGCATACCGTTTATTTTCCCAAGAGGATTGAGAAAGCATGTGGAGTTAATACAATTTCTAATATGAGAACTATCAAAGTGGGAACCATTGATTGTCCTATATATGAGCCTAAAGAAGAATATCAAACTCTTGTGATTGGATCCATATCAATACAATACAAGGTAACATGATTGATTTGAGGTTTAATTCTTCTTATGCTATGTAAAATTTATTTGGTGGCAAGACTTGATCAACCTTGTTAACAAATTCATTTTATATGCATAGAGGAACTAAACAACATCTCTTTCTTCCTCCAATTGTTCTACTTGCTGTAGCATTTTTGTTTTGCAAAGTTATTTAATTAATTAGAGATTTCAAAATCTTTTTCTGCCCAGTAATAATAAATTTGACACCCAGAAATGTGCATTTCTCAAAGTTTTCAAAAATTCACAAAAATTATACCATTGGTCTTATTTTCCGAAGAGCCACCTGGGGCACATGGGAATGACCAGTGGGGCACCCCAGGGTGGCACCCCACAGGCCGGCGCGGCCAGCAAGGGGGGCGTGCCACCCTGGTGTGTGGGCCCCTCCTTGCCCCACTACATCATCTTTGAGAGTGGATTCGGTGAACAGGGGGGTACGTGAGCACCCGATTATCACCGTTGGATTTGGCCGAGCACCGTTGGATGCTCTCCATCCTAGCTTGTCAACTAACGGAGACTACACGGTCCAATATGGACTTTTCATCCTGATACATGATGCATGCTCGTGGGGCCCAATTGATGGAGAGAATAAAATTATCCTGAACTCCCTTTTCTGCTTCTCCTATCGGTCTATCACGAGGAGAGAAACTCGCTGGAGGCATCCACTTGCAGAGGAGGGAAGAAGGTGGCACGGCCTCCTCCGCCGAGCTCTGGCCATGGGGGCGGGCGGCGTTCTACGGCGGGACCCAATCAGCTCCGCCCTTCCTCTAGCTGCCGATGCGGGATTCTTCCTCGCCATCGCTCCTGCGCGGAGACCACCCGCGCCCAGCACCACCCCTCTCAGCCGCTCGCGCCTGCGCTGCCCTACCGCTGTCGCTGCTCGTCTCCGCTCGCCGCCAAGACGCCCGCGGCCGCCGTTCACCTCCCCGACGCCGGCCTCGCCGCTGCTCCAGCCAAGCCCGATGCCACGGGCCGCCGCCTCTTCTCTGGCCCCGCCTCGTGCCTCCGCGTGCTGCGGCGCACCGCACGCCGGCGCCCTCCTCTGCAAGCTCGCCAGCCGCCGCTCGAGCTCCTCGCTTACTGGCGCCGCTCCTTGTTCTGCCGCTGTGGTTCGTGCCATCCTGGCCGTCGTCGACGTCGGTCGATTTTGGGAGGCTTGTAGCTCCCCAATCCAATCCGATTTTGTGTCTAGCAGAGTTTGTCCTCCGTGGGATCAGAACAAGAGGAGTCCGGTACGCATCGCCTTCCGCCGCCGCGGAGATCGTGGCTGCGCTCCGACTCCCGCCGTCGTGGAGCTCGTTTCTGCTCTCTGCCTCTTCACTAATGAAAAAAATATAAGAACCTCCGCCCGCTCCGCTACGCCGCATCGAGGCCGGATGGCGCGAAGGGGCCTCACGCCGCGCTCCAGTCCCCGAAGCCTGCGCAGGCGCCGCCCAGGAAGAGGGGCTTCGCCGTCGCGCTCACCCCGGACGAGATCACGCACGACTTCGCCGCCATCCGCCGATGCGCCACGCGCCCCACACCAGCTGCCCCGCGCCGCTCCTCCAAGAAGCGAACCAACCGCGTGCAGAACGCGATCGATGTAAGCAATCAGAACCTCTGCTTCCTTCCTTAATCTCGATCGGGGGTCTCGGTGTTTGATTCTCTAATCCGTCGTCAACGCAATCAAGTTGTTCTAGCTTGTGTAGAATCGGGGGAAAAGAAAGCGTAGAAAGATGGAGGCTCCAAGCCGGCGATAGCAAAAGGAGAGGCGAATCTTTGACTTGTCCACTTCACACGTTCACGGAATAATGGATGGCGTTAGACACGTGTTGATCAGCTAGGGGGTGCTCACGTATCCCCTTGCTCACCAGGCTTCATTTGCATCATCTTTTCCTCCCATCTCACTCTCTCTCCCGAAAAAACTCGCACCAGTTTTCTCTCACTCGCGTTTCTTCTCAAGAACTCAAGATTTCTTAATCTCTTTGCTCAACCCAGATTTCTGTCTGAAATTTGGCACATTTGCTCTCCGGTATGTGACTCCTCCGATTATCCAAATAGAATTTTGTTTGGTTGAGTATATCTTGAATATTTTGCTGTTGTAGGTAACATGTTTAGTGAGCTTGCATGCTTGTTCTAAGTGGTAAAAACTAGTTTTAATGCATGATTAGTACTCTAGCAAGTTCCTATAGTATTTTCCCTCAAATATATGTCACCAAATCAAATTTTATAATGTTTGTTGAAAATTTTCAGAAAATGGAGTGGAATAGGCACCAACTCAACCAACAAGAATTGGAGGTGCAACAGGTTATGAGATTTCACCGTGAAGAAGGAGTATACCCCTCTTACTACCCGTGCGTTGATTTTATGAGAAGTGCAGGAATCTTGCAAGATGTTCAAAATCTGATTTCCAATGCAGGTTTGGGAAATTTTGTTGTTGGTGAACCATACCAATATGCGAAACTGACCATGTCTGTAGTGCAGGATTTTAGACACGGCTCTGATACCACCGTCGGGATTCGTTGCATAGAAAACAAAAAAATTCCTACCGCGAGAACGCAATCCAAGCCAAGATGCAATCTAGAAGACGGTAGCAACGAGGGGATGATCGAGACTCACCCTTGAAGATTTCCAAAGCCTACAAGATGAGGCTCTTGTTGCTGCGGTAGACGATCACTTGCCGCTTGCAAAAGCGCGTAGAAGATCTTGATCACGGTGCCACAATCGGGCAGCACCTCCGTACTCGGTCACACGTTCGGTGTTGATGAAGACGACGTCCTCCTCCCCGCTCCAGCGGGCAGCGGAAGTAGTAGCTCCTCCTTGAATCCGGCAGCACGACGGCGTGGTGGCAGTGGCGGTGGAGATCTCCGGCGGAGCTTCGCTAAGCATGCGGGAGAGGTGGAGGAGAGAGGGGGCGGCTAGCGTTTGGGAGGGGGTGGCCAGCCACTAAGGGGGTGCGGCAAGGCTGTGGTCATGGGGTGGCCGGCCCCCTCCCCTTGGCCCCTCATTATATAGGTGGAACCCCCAAGTGTTGGACTACAAGTCTTCGAATAAGACCCCAACCCAAAACCTTCCATGTAGTAGGGAAACCTACCCAAGGTGAGAATCCCACTTGGGGTGGGATTCCCCCCTTCCATGAGGGGGGTTGGCCGGCCCCCTTGGTGGAGCCCAAGGTGGACTCCCCCCTCTAGGGTTGGCCGGCCATGGGGAGGTGGAGTCCCTCCGGGACTCCTCCTTCCTTAGTGATTTCTTCCGGACTTTTCTAGAACCTTTCGTAAAATCTTCCAGATCATTTTAAATCTTATAAAATGACTTCCTATATATGAATCTTATTCTCCGGACCATTCCGGAACTCCTCGTGATGACCGGGATCCCATCCAGGACTTCGAACAAAACTTCGAACTCCATTCCATATTCAAGATCTACCATTTCAACATCAAACCTTAAGTGTGTCACCCTACGGTTCGCGAACTATGTGGACATGGTTGAGTACTCTCTCCGACCAATAACCAACAGCGGTATCTGGAGATCCATAATGGCTCCCACATATTCAACGATGACTTTAGTGATCAAATGAACCATTCACATATGATACCAATTCCCTTTGTCACACGATATTTTACTTGTCCGAGGTTTGATCATCGGTATCACTCTATACCTTGTTCAACCTCGTCTCCTGACAAGTACTCTTTACTCGTACCGTGGTATGTGGTCTCTTATGAACTTATTCATATGCTTGCAAGACATTAGACGACATTCCACCGAGAGGGCCCAGAGTATATCTATCCGTCATCGGGATGGACAAATCCCACTGTTCATCCATATGCCTCAACTCATACTTTCCGGATACTTAATCCCACCTTTATAACTACCCATTTACGCAGTGGCGTTTGATGTAATCAAAGTACCTTTCCAGTATAAGTGATTTACATGATCTCATGGTCATAAGGACTAGGTAACTATGTATCGAAAGCTTATAGCAAATAACTTAATGACGTGATCTTATGCTACGCTTAATTGGGTGTGTCCATTACATCATTCATATAATGATATAACCTTGTTATTAATAACATCCAATGTTCATGATTATGAAACTAATCATCCATTAATCAACAAGCTAGTTAAGAGGCATACTAGGGACTCTTTGTTGTTTACATATCACACATGTATCAATGTTTCGGTTAATACAATTATAGCATGCTATATAAACATTTATCATAAACATAAAGATATATAATAACCACTTTTATTATTGCCTCTTGGGCATATCTCCAACAATTATATGCACCAACTTGATATGCATCACCTTGATCTTCATGTACTACGTAAACCCAAACGCGTTTCTGGTGCATCGACGCGATATGAAACGCTCCGATACCCCTAAACCCCTGCAAAAACCCTAAACCATGAATTCTCTGCCGCGGCAGAGATTCATGCATATTTCCCGCCGCGGTAGCCAACCTTTGGTACCGGTTTGTAATACAAACCGGTACCAAAGCTCCCTCGCCATGCGCTCTCCCGGGCGCCCATGTGGAAGTCCCATTAATACCCTCCCGGATTTTTTATACCAGATTTTTTATACCGGTTGAGAAACCGATGCAAATGACCCTCTGGAACCAGTATAGATGAGCGTTTTTTACTAGTGTCGGGAGTTTACATGAATTTTATCATTTCGATCAAATTTAAGCCGATGCGGTTTTTAAAAACAGGGATTCATGTCTCTAGGCAAAATGTTTGACGAGAGGTATGAATTAAAATTTATTTTTAGGCAAAACGACCTACCACGAGTTTGGTCTGCTGCTATTGACTTGTTGCATGTACGATGTGCATGTCAGCCACGCTCTCTTGCTTCTTCCTGAACGCGTGACACAAGCCTTGCGATGCAATTAGGGGAGTAAATTACATAAGGATACGTCTAGCGGACGGCCGCGTGCTTGTTTGCAGTGTCCGGCATACCCTCTATATCAGGAAAGTTTTATCCCCTTCATAAAAACGGAAAGATTCCATAATTAATTAGCTGGTTGGCAGGCCGCGGGCACGCTTTTTCTTTCCTAAACGTACATGCAACCAGTAGGCCAGCTAGATATTGTAGATCTATTTCAAAAAGCTATAACTTTTAAACCGTGTATCGGAATTATGATTCATTTTCACATTTAGAATCATCGGGACAAGATCTTCAAACTTAGATCTCGCTTGCATATATTTTGACAAAAAAATAAGAAGCAACTTTGGTGTCCTACAAAGCAACCAAGGTGAGCAACTAAGCAATTTTGGTAGCTGCGAAAAAAATTATGTCTGGCATTATCAACACTAGAGTTACACACTAAGGTACCAATGTTATTATGTCGGACACCAAGAATGTGCCGCAAGCACCAAAGTTGCTCTGTCCGGCAGCAAAGTTGATCTGTCGGGTTCCGAAGTTGCTCTGATGGGCAGCAAAGTTGCTTCGTCGGGTTTCAAAGTTGATTCGTCTGGTTCCAGCGGCTTCATAATAGTGGTACCGGTGGCTGCTCCCCCTTTTTGGCTGCTTCGGCACAGGCGGCTGCTCCCCGAAACCATGAGCACCAAATTTGTTCTAACATGCACCATAATTGCACCGTTAGGCATCAAGGTTACGCTATTAGGCATCAGAATTGCATTATTAGGTACCAAAGTTGCTCTTTTAGGCACTAGAATTGCGCCGGCAAGCAACAAAGTTGTTCTGACACCCAGCGTTGCTCTTTAGGGCACCATTAGTTGTGATGTAAGGCAACAAAATTGTCCGTTCATGCACCAAAGTTGCTATGTCGGAAACCAGAGTGGCTTCGTCATGCACCAAAGAACAAAAGTTTCTCGGTCGCGCATGATAGTTCCTGTGTTGGCACTAAAGTTGTGTCCCCAGGCACCAAAGTTGCTCTGTTGGCATCAAAGTTGTGCCGTCAGACACCAAAGTTGTGTCCCCAGGCACCAAAGTTGCTCTGTTGGCATCAAAGTTGTGCCGTCAGGCACCAAAGTTGCTTCATCACACATTGAAATTGTTCCGATGGACACCAAAATTGTTGTCGAGCACCAAAGTTGTGCTTTCGTGTACCAAAAATGTACATGTTCGTTGCACACAAAAGTTACTTTGCAGCGCACCAAAGTTGTTTTTCTACAAAACAAATTTGCCATATCGCGCATCAAAGTTGCTCGTTAAAAAAATTCGTCAAAACATATAAAAATGTGGTCTAGTTTCGAAGCTCTCGTCGTGAGGATTTTAGAAGTGAAAAAGAATTGTAATTTCACTGCACGATTTAAAAGTTACAGCTTTTTAAAAAACAACACGTGATATCAGCTAGACTACAGTTGGACGCATGGAGCTGTTCCTGTAGTGCGCCCGCCCGGAACTTTGGTTTGGCACGCGCCCGTCCGGAAGAATTCATGATTACATAAATCTATTATAATTGGGACACTAGTAACGGGTCAGTAAGTGAGCCCCATTTGTCAGTGTTGAGTTGGGGATACAGATGGAGGAGAAGATGAGCTGGAGTGTCTTTTTTTCCTCTAACTTTTTTATGTTCCCTTTTTTCTTGCGTTGACCCGAGCCCCATCTTCTCTTCGTTACCCACCCCCATCTCGTTGCCGCACACGTCATTGCCGCACCGGTCAAGCTCGCCGGCGCCAACATACTCCTCGTCCCCGAGCTCACCGGCGCCCACTTCCACCCGTCCCCGAGCTCGCTGGTGCCCATGTCATCCCTTTTCCCGAGCTCGCTCGCGCCCAAGTCATCCCCGTCCCTGAGCTCATCGGTGCCCACGTCCTCCCAGTCCCCGAGCTTGCCGGCGCCCATGTCCTCCCTGTTCCTCGAGCTCGCCGGCGCCCGCGGCTGTCCCTGGTTGGCTCTCGGATCTTGGCCAGACGGCGCATCTGCAGAGGAAATGTAACATCCCAAATTTTAAAACAAAGAGAAATGAATTTCCTTTTTCCAAAAATGAGAACCAACAAAAAGTTTTATTACATCATGTGCTATGCATAGTGCTCATACTTAATTCTTGTGCAATTGCCATGATGATTGTTGGTATGCTTATCAAATGTTCCAAAACCATAAATCTCACTCTTCATTTCACCATCCAAGATAAAACAAAATAAAAATAAATTAAATTAAAAAGACAGGGCCTATGGAAGCCTATGGCTATTATTGCAAATAATGAACTAGGCCATGATCTATCTTGTTTAGATGGTTTGAAAAACATCAACCAACCCAACCTATCAATTACCAACTAAATCCAATGTGAAATAAAAAGAAAATAAAATTATACATAGAGGCATATGTGGCACATAGCCATAATTGCAAATCTTGACCTATGACCACATACTTTGCCCAAATGGTTTGAAACCATCACTAAACCTAATCTAACCCTAAATGGACCCTAGACCATGCCTAAGTGAAGCAAGTGGAACAAAACAGAAGAATAAGAAAAATGCAAATAGCACCACATATGTGCTTATGGCCAATTTTGCAAATATTTAACCTAGGGCATTTTACTTTGTTTCAATAGTTGGATAATGTTACTAAACATATAATAACACTTTTTGAATCAAAGAAACTCAAATCAAATCAAATTAGAATTCAAATTTAGCTCACATATGATAATGGTCAAATCTGCCATTTTTAACAACATACCCACTTTGAGCCTCTTTATTAAGAGATTTCTAAACTAAACCCTCTCAACTCTTTGCACCTCATCCAAGACCTCATCGAGATGAACAACTTTTATGTTGACCATGTTGACCATATCATTGACCATTGCTCAAGTTAGTCAAGCCAAGATGCTATGTTGAAACAGATTCTAGATTCCCCCAAATTTTAAAATTTTCACAAATCAATTCCAAAAATCAAACAAATTCCATGAGTGGCTGCCCAATATCATTTAGAACCCATCTATGAAGAAACTTAGTAAAATTCAACACACATGAGACCATGGCATAAGATCCAATTATTTACATAGAGTAAAACTAGGGTACAACCACTATTCCACCAACTAAGTACCTCTCACCTTCTCTCTCTTGAGCTCATCTATAGTGCATTGTACCTCTCACTACCCACCATGACCTCACCTAGTAATGCATGGTCACCATCCCACCAATACCATATCCAAATTCTTGCATGTGCCTGATACGTCCAAAACGTATCTACTTTCCCGAACACTTTTGCTATTGTTTTGCCTATAATTTCTGTGTTTTGGATGCAACTAACGCGGACTAACGCTGTTTTCAGCAGAACTGTTCTGGTGTCTCGTTTTTGTGCAGAAATCCAACTTTCAGGAAAATCCTCGGAATTTATGCGAAAGGTCTTATTTTTCCAAAAGACTCACGGAGCCGGAAGGGCAAGCCAGGTGGAGGCCCGAGGGCCACACATAATAGGGCAGCGCGGCCCAGGAGGGGGGCGTGCGGCCCTAGCGTGTGCCCCCCTCGGCCGGCCTCCGACGCCCTCCTCTGGACTACTTAAGGGGTTTCGATCTAAAAATCGCGACCAAGAAGTCGAAGTCGCCAGAAACCCTCCAGAACGCCGCGACATCGCGAAACTCCGTCTCGGGAGCCAGAAGTCTCCGTTCTGGCACTCCGCCGGGACGGGGATTGGAGGAGATCATCGCCATCATCACCACCGACGCCACTCCATCGACCAACAATGTTTCCCCCATCCATGTGTGAGTAATTCCCCCGCTGTAGGCTGAAGGGGATGGTAGGGATTGGATGAGATTGGTCATGTAATAGTATAAGATTGTTAGGGCATAGTGCCTAGTGTCCGTAATTGGTACTTTGATGATATTGTTGCAACTTGTTATGCTTAATGCTTGTCACTAGGTGACAAGGTATTAACTTGTCAATGCCTACGGATTGTAGACTAGGGTTTAGTTGGATGTAGAGGGCAAGTAGATCACGAAGGTTTCAGCCGAAAAGTACTCGACGAATATGAAAGCTAGGGTTTGAGAAAACAACGATTCGATCCTTTCTGCATCCCTCGACTCCCCCTTATATAGGAGGCGGAGTCGAGGGTTTCGTATTGTACAAGTTGTTGGAGATATGCCCAAGAGGCAATAATAAAAGTGGTTATTATATATATCTTTATGTTTATGATAAATGTTTATATACCATGCTATAATTGTATTAACTGAAACATTGATACATGTGTGATATGTAAACAACAAAGAGTCCCTAGTATGCCTCTTAACTAGCTTGTTGATTAATGGATGATTAGTTTCATAATCATGAACATTGGATGTTATTAATAACAAGGTTATATCATTGTATGAATGATGTAATGGATACACCCAATTAAGCGTAGCATAAGATCTCGTCATTAAGTTATTTGCTATAAGCTTTCGATACATAGTTACCTAGTCCTTATGACCATGAGATCATGTAAATCACTTATACCGGAAAGGTACTTTGATTACATCAAACGCCACTGCGTAAATGGGTGGTTATAAAGGTGGGATTAAGTATCCGGAAAGTATGAGTTGAGGCATATGGATCAACAGTGGGATTTGTCCATCCCGATGACGGATAGATATACTCTGGGCCCTCTCGGTGGAATGTCGTCTAATGTCTTGCAAGCATATGAATAAGTTCATAAGAGACCACATACCACGGTACGAGTAAAGAGTACTTGTCAGGAGACGAGGTTGAACAAGGTATAGTGTGATACCGAAGATCAAACCTCGGACAAGTAAAATATCGCGAGACAAAGGGAATTGGTAATGTATGTGAATGGTTCATTCGATCACTAAAGTCATCGTTGAATATGTGGGAGCCATTATGGATCTCCAGATCCCGCTATTGGTTATTGGTCGGAGTGAGTACTCAACCATGTCCGCATAGTTCTCGAACCGTAGGGTGACACACTTAAAGTTGGATGTTGAAATGGTAGTACTTGAATATGGAATGGAGTTCGAATATTTGTTCGGAGTCCCGGATGAGATCCCGGACATCACGAGGAGTTCCGGAATGGTCCGGAGAATAAGATTCATATATAGGATGTCATTTTATGTGAATAAAATTGACGCGGAAGGTTCTATGGAAGGTTCTAGAAGGTTCTAGAAAAGTCCGGAAGAAACCACCAAGGAAGGTGGAGTCCACATGGGACTCCACCTCCATGGCCGGCCAGCCCTAGTGGGGGAGGAGTCCCAAGTGGACTCCCCCTAAGGGGGCCGGCCAACCCCCCATAAGGGAGGTGGAACTCCCACCTTGGTGGGAGTCCTAGCTTGGCTAGGTTTCCCCCTCCCTATGGAAGGTTTTTGGTTCGGGTCTTATTCGAAGACTTGGAGACCAACTCTTGGGGTTCCACCTATATAATGAGGGGCATGGGGGAGGGGGCCGGCCACACCAAAGCCACAGCCTGGCCGACCCCCTTGAGTGGCCGGCCACCCCCTCTCCCCAAACCCTAGCCGCCCCACTCCTCCTTCTTCCCCGCACGCTTAGCGAAGCTCCGCCGGGATTCTCCACCGCCACCGACACCACGCCGTCGTGCTGTCGGATTCAAGAGGAGCTACTACTTCCGCTGCCCGCTGGAACGGGGAGGTGGACGTCGTCTTCATCAACAACCGAACGTGTGACCGAGTACGGAGGTGCTGCCCGTTCGTGGCGCCGGAACCGATCGTGATCAAGATCTTCTACGCGCTTTTGCAAGCGGCAAGTGAACATCTACCGCAGCAACAAGAGCCTCATCTTGTAGGCTTTGGAATCTCTCCAAGGGTGAGACTCGATAATCCCCTCGTTGCTACCGTCTTCTAGATTGCATCTTGGCTTGGATTTCGTGTTCGCGGTAGGAAAATTTTTGTTTTCTATGCAACGTTATCCTACAGTGGTATCAGAGCCGTGTCTATGCATAGATGGTTGCACGAGTAGAACACAATGGTTTGTGGGCGTTGATGCTCTTGTTATCTTTAGTTGAGTACTTTGCATCTTTATGGCATAGTGGGATGAAGCGGCTCGGACTAACTTTACATGACCGCGTTCATGAGACTTGTTCCTCGTTCGACATGCAACTTGTATTGCATAAGAGGCTTTGCGGGTGTCTGTCTCTCCTACTATAGTAAAGATTCAATTTACTCTTCTATTGACAACATTAGTATCAACGTTGTGGTTCATGTTCGTAGGTAGATTAGATCTCTCTCGAAAACCCTAAACCACGTAAAATATGCAAACCAAATTAGAGACGTCTAACTTGTTTTTGCAGGGTTTGGTGATGTGATATGGCCATGATATGATAATGAATATGTATGAGATGATCATTATTGTATTGTGGCAACCGGCAGGAGCCTTATGGTTGTCTTTAAATTTCATGTTGAGTAGTATTTCAAAGTAGTTGTAATAGTTGCTACATGGAGAACAATCATGAAGACAGCGCCATTGACCTTGACGCTACACCGATGATGATGGAGATCATGCCCGAAGATGATGGAGATCATGTCCGTGCTTTGGAGATGAAGATCAAAGGCGCAAAAGACAAAAGGGCCATATCATATCACATATGAACTGCATGTGATGTTAATCCTTTTATGCATCTTATTTTGCTTAGATCGCGACGGTAGCATTATAAGATGATCCCTCACTAAAATCTCAAGATAATAAAGTGTTCATCCTTAGTAGCACCGTTGCCAAGACTTGTCGTTTCGAAGCATCTCGTGATGATCGGGTGTGATAGAATCAACAAGTGCATACAACGGGTGCAAGACAGTTTTGCACATGCGGATACTAAGGTGGCCTTGACGAGCCTAGCATGTACAGACATGGTCTCGGAACACATGATACCGAAAGGTAGAGCATGAATCATATGGATGATATGATGAACACTTTGAGTGTTCGCCATTGAAATCACACTTTGTCTCGTGATGATCGGGCTTAGGTGCGGTGGATTTGGTTCGTGTGATCACTAAGACAATGCGAGGGATATTGTTTTGAGTGGGAGTTCACCTAGATTTTTAATTATGTTGAATTAAAATTTGAACTCAATTTGTCATAAACTTAGTCTAAACTATTGCAAATATATGTTGTAGATATGGCGTCCCCAATCAATTTTAACCAGTTCCTAGAGAAAGAAAAGCTTAAGAGCAACGGTAGCAACTTCACCGACTGGTTCCGTCATGTGAGGATCTTCCTCTCTGGCGGAAATCTGCAATATGTGCTTGATGCACCGCTAGGTGACCCTCCAGCAGAAACAGAAACCGATGAAGTAAAGAATGTTTACGCGACTCGGAAAACTCGGTACTCTCAAGTTCAGTGTGCCATCCTATGCAGTCTGGAATCCGATCTTCAAAAACGTTTTGAGCACCACGATCCTCATGAGTTGATAAAAGAGTTGAAGACTATTTTTGAGACTCATGCGGCTGTGGAATGCTATGAAGCATCGAAACAATTTTTCAGTTGCATGATGGAAGAAGGTAGCTCCCTTAGTGAGCACATGCTCGCCATGACCGGGCATGCGAAGAAACTCAGTGACATGGAAATAGTTATTCCTAACAGACTGGGGATTAATCGTATCCTTCAATCACTGCCACCTAGTTACAAGAACTTTGTGATGAACTACAATATGCAGAACATGAACAAAGAGTTACCTGAACTCTTTGCCATGCTTAAAGCTGCTGAGATTGAGATCAAGAAAGAGCACCAAGTGTTGATGGTCAACAAGACCACCAGTTTCAAGAAACAGGGCAAGTCTAAAGGAAAATTCAAGAAGGGTGGCAAGAAAGCTGCCACACCTCATATGAAACCTAAGAACGGTCCTAAGCCTGATGCTGAGTGCTATTACTGCAAGGAGAAGGGACACTGGAAGCGTAATTGCTCCAAGTATTTGGCGGATCTGAAGAGCGGCCTTGTCAAGAAGAAGAAAGAAGGTATATCTGATATACATGTTATAGATGTTTATCTCACTGGTTCTCGTACTAGTACACAGGTATTTGATCTTGGTTCGGTTGCTCATATTTGTAACTCGAAACAGGAACTAAAGAATAAACGAAGACTACTGAAAGATGAAGTGACGATGCGCGTTGGAAATGGATCCAAAGTCGATGTGATCGCTGTCGGCACACTTCCTCTACATCTACCTTCGGGATTAGTTTTAAGCCTAAATAATTGTTATTTTGTACCCGCGTTGAGCATGAACATTATATCTGGATCTTGTTTAATGCAAGACGGTTATTCATTCAAGTCTGAGAATAAAGGTTGTTCTATTTTTATGAATAATATCTTTTATGGTCGAGCACCTGAAAAGAATGGCTTATTTCTGTTAGATCTCGATAGTAGTGATACACATATACATAACATTGATGCTAAGTGAATTAAATTAAATGATAATTCTACTTATATGTGGCACTGTCGTCTTGGTCATATTGGAGTGAAACGCATGAAGAAACTCCATACTGATGGATTACTTGAATCACTTGACTTTGAGTCACTTGATAGATGCGAAGCATGTCTAATGGGAAAAATGACTAAGACTCCATTTTCTGGTATAATGGAGCGAGCTACTGACTTATTGGAAATCATACATACCGATGTGTGCGGACCAATGAGCGTAGCATCGCGCGGTGGTTATCGTTATGTTCTAACCTTCACAGATGATCTGAGTAGATATGGGTATATCTATTTCATGAAACATAAATCCGAAACTTTCGAGAAGTTTAAGGAATTCCAAAGTGAAGTAGAAAATCAACGTAACAAGAAGATCAAATTTCTACGATCTGATCGCGGAGGTGAATATCTGAGTTATGAGTTTGGCATGCATTTAAAGAAATGCGGAATACTTTCACAATTGACTCCGCCGGGAACACCTCAACGAAACGGTGTGTCCGAACGTCGTAATCGAACTCTCTTAGATATGGTTCGTTCTATGATGTCTCTTACTGATTTGCCGTTATCTTTTTGGAGTTATGCATTAGAGACAGCCGCATTCACTTTAAATAGAGCACCATCAAAATCCGTTGAAACGACACCGTATGAATTATGGTTTAATAAGAAACCTAAGGTGTCGTTCCTAAAAGTTTGGGGATGCGAAGCCTATGTAAAGAAGTTACAACCGGACAAGCTAGAACCCAAAGCGGAGAAATGCGTCTTCATAGGATACCCTAAGGAAACTATAGGGTACACTTTCTATCACAGATCCGAAGGCAAAATCTTTGTTGCTAAGAACGGAACCTTTCTTGAGAAAGAATTTCTCACTAAAGAAGTGACTGGAAGAAAAGTAGAACTCGATGAGATTGATGAATCTATACTCGTTGATCAGAGTAGCGCAGTACCGGAAGTTGTACCTGTACCGCCTACACCGGCAACAGAGGAAGCTAATGATAATGATCATGAAACTTCGAACGAGGAAACTACTGAACCTCGCAGATCAACAAGGGAACGTGCCACTCCTGATTGGTATGATCCTTGTCTAAATGTCATGATTGTAGATAACAATGATGAGGACCCTGCGACGTATGAAGAAGCAATGATGAGCCCAGATTCCAACAAATGGCAAGAAGCCATGAAATCCGAAATGGGATCCATGTATGATAACCAAGTATGGACTTTGGTCGACTTACCTGATAGCCGAAAGGCTGTCGAGAATAAATGGATCTTCAAGAGAAAAACAGATGCTGATGGTAATATTACTGTCTATAAAGCTCGACTTGTCGCAAAGGGTTTCCGACAAATTCAAGGAGTTGACTACGATGAGACTTTCTCACCTGTAGCGAAGCTAAAATCTGTGAGGATTTTGTTAGCAATAGCTGCATTTTTCGATTATGAGATTTGGCAGATGGATGTCAAAACAGCGTTCCTTAATGGAGACATTGAGGAAGAGTTGTATATGGTACAACCCAAAGGTTTTGTCGATCCTAAAAATGCTGACAAAGTATGCAAACTTCAAATGCTCAATCTATGGACTGAAGCAAGCATCAAGAAGTTGGAACCGACGTTTTGATAAGGTGATCAAAGACTTCGGGTTTATACAGTGTCATGGAGAGGCCTGTATTTACAAGAAAGTGAGTGGGAGCTCTGTAGCATTCCTGATATTATATGTAGATGACATATTATTGATCGGGAATGATATAGAACTATTAAGCAGTGTTAAAGGTTATTTGAATAATAGTTTTTCAATGAAAGACCTTGGTGAAGCATCGTATATATTAGGCATCAAGATTTATAGAGATAGATCAAGACGCCTAATAGGGCTATCACAGAGTACATACCTGGACAAGATTCTAAAGAAGTTTAGAATGGACGAAAGTAAGAAAGGATTCTTACCTATGTTACCAGGAAAGGTCTTGAGTAAGACTCAAGGTCCGGCTACGGCAGAAGAAAGAGAAAGGATGAGTCAGATCCCCTATGCCTCGGCAGTAGGCTCTATCATGTATGCCATGCTATGTACTAGACCGGATATAGCACTTGATGTTAGTTTGTCTAGCAGAGATCAAAGTGATCCAGGAATGGAACACGGGAGAGCGGTCAAGAATATCCTGAAGTACTTGACAAGATCTAAGGAGATGTTTCTTTGTTATGGAGGTGACGCAGAGCTCGTTGTAACAAGTTACACCGATGCTCGTTGGAACACTGATCCTGATGACTCTAAGTCACACTGCAGGTACGTGTTTATATTGAATGGTGCTGCAGATGGTCGGGCAAGCTCGAAGCGGTGCACGGTGGTGAAGTCTTCAACAGAATCGAGTACATAGCGGCTTCAGGCTTCATCGAAGCGGTATGGATGAAGAGGTTCATTGTAGAGCTCGGTGTGGTTCCTAGTGCATTGGACCCATTAATCATTTACTGTGATAACATGGGTGCCATCGCCAATGCACAAGAGCCAAGGTCACACAAGAGGCTGAAGCATATCAAGCTGCGTTACCACTCGATTCGCGAATACATCGAAGATGGAGAAGTAAAGATTTGCAAAGTACACACTGATCTGAATGTAGCAGATCCGTTGACTAAAGCTCTCCCTAGGGCAAAGCATGACCAACACCAGAATGCCATGGGTGTTAGGTACCTTACAATGTAATCTAGATTATTGACTCTAGTGCAAGTGGGAGACTGTTGGAGATATGCCCAAGAGGCAATAATAAAAGTGGTTATTATATATATCTTTATGTTTATGATAAATGTTTATATACCATGCTATAATTGTATTAACTGAAACATTGATACATGTGTGATATGTAAACAACAAAGAGTCCCTAGTATGCCTCTTAACTAGCTTGTTGATTAATGGATGATTAGTTTCATAATCATGAACATTGGATGTTATTAATAACAAGGTTATATCATTGTATGAATGATGTAATGGATACACCCAATTAAGCGTAGCATAAGATCTCGTCATTAAGTTATTTGCTATAAGCTTTCGATACATAGTTACCTAGTCCTTATGACCATGAGATCATGTAAATCACTTATACCGGAAAGGTACTTTGATTACATCAAACGCCACTGCGTAAATGGGTGGTTATAAAGGTGGGATTAAGTATCCGGAAAGTATGAGTTGAGGCATATGGATCAACAGTGGGATTTGTCCATCCCGATGACGGATAGATATACTCTGGGCCCTCTCGGTGGAATGTCGTCTAATGTCTTGCAAGCATATGAATAAGTTCATAAGAGACCACATACCACGGTACGAGTAAAGAGTACTTGTCAGGAGACGAGGTTGAACAAGGTATAGTGTGATACCGAAGATCAAACCTCGGACAAGTAAAATATCGCGAGACAAAGGGAATTGGTAATGTATGTGAATGGTTCATTCGATCACTAAAGTCATCGTTGAATATGTGGGAGCCATTATGGATCTCCAGATCCCGCTATTGGTTATTGGTCGGAGTGAGTACTCAACCATGTCCGCATAGTTCTCGAACCGTAGGGTGACACACTTAAAGTTGGATGTTGAAATGGTAGTACTTGAATATGGAATGGAGTTCGAATATTTGTTCGGAGTCCCGGATGAGATCCCGGACATCACGAGGAGTTCCGGAATGGTCCGGAGAATAAGATTCATATATAGGATGTCATTTTATGTGAATAAAATTGACGCGGAAGGTTCTATGGAAGGTTCTAGAAGGTTCTAGAAAAGTCCGGAAGAAACCACCAAGGAAGGTGGAGTCCACATGGGACTCCACCTCCATGGCCGGCCAGCCCTAGTGGGGGAGGAGTCCCAAGTGGACTCCCCCTAAGGGGGCCGGCCAACCCCCCATAAGGGAGGTGGAACTCCCACCTTGGTGGGAGTCCTAGCTTGGCTAGGTTTCCCCCTCCCTATGGAAGGTTTTTGGTTCGTGTCTTATTCGAAGACTTGGAGACCAACTCTTGGGGTTCCACCTATATAATGAGGGGCAGAGGGGAGGGGGCCGGCCACACCAAAGCCACAGCCTGGCCGACCCCCTTGAATGGCCGGCCACCCCCTCTCCCCAAACCCTAGCCGCCCCACTCCTCCTTCTTCCCCGCACGCTTAGCGAAGCTCCGCCGGGATTCTCCACCGCCACCGACACCACGCCGTCGTGCTGTCGGATTCAAGAGGAGCTACTACTTCCGCTGCCCGCTGGAACGGGGAGGTGGACGTCGTCTTCATCAACAACCGAACGTGTGACCGAGTACGGAGGTGCTGCCCGTTCGTGGCGCCGGAACCGATCGTGATCAAGATCTTCTACGCGCTTTTGCAAGCGGCAAGTGAACATCTACCGCAGCAACAAGAGCCTCATCTTGCAGGCTTTGGAATCTCTCCAAGGGTGAGACTCGATAATCCCCTCGTTGCTACCGTCTTCTAGATTGCATCTTGGCTTGGATTTCGTGTTCGCGGTAGGAAAATTTTTGTTTTGTATGCAACGTTATCCTACACAAGTTATAGAGTCCGGGTAGGTTTCTAACTCCTCCCGCAAGATTACAAATAATGCTTCCTATTACAACTCTAACTTTCCTTAACAATATCTTGGGCTTCCGAACCTTCTTATTCTTCCGATAGTGGGCCTTCAGTAAACCCCGGGTACCATCATCGATAGGCCTATTGGGGATGCCTATGTCAGTAGCCCCCGAGATTTTGCTTGAATCGTAGAGTCAGGGAAAATCTCCACTGTTTATTTTTACTCGACAATTCAAAAACCTTTCTATATTTCTTCACATAAGTTTCTATATTGTGCAGGGATAATGGTAGTTGGGGCTAGTTCATCTGACGGATCAGGTACTAGTTAACTGCTCTAGTGGCAATCCGCAAAAACCTACTTCAAAATCACGTCCCTGGACATGATCTCGGGATACTGGTGTAATCTTTGACAGGTGCCGCTTAAGGTCTTACCATTCTGTCGAGTCCCAGTTATATTTATCGGGTACCTAACGCGTCCGTTAGGATTTTTCTTCATATCTGTTGATACGGATAAAAGTAGCAAACCGACGTCAGAGACGGCGCCATGCCTCACAGAACGGATCTGGGGTCTTACCTTCACAAAGTTCTGCGGCATTCAGAAATTGATCGCAACTTTGGCGTTCTGAGAATATATTGTCGAGTGCTTATTCGGCTGTTGGAATGGCACATTTTATTGAGTCAAAGATGACTTATATTGCTCTCCCGATGGGAGTATATGCAGAGTTATTTATAACTCGAAATATACTCTTTTGCTCTTCTATCTTTCTTCTTTTCATTCTTTCTTTCTTTTTTATAATTTCATCGGGCACGCGAACAGCGTTCCCGATGGGAGTAGCCCCCGAGGCTACAGCCAAGGACTTGTTCTTGGTTGTAGGCTCCACGCCTTATGCCGCTATATTTTCTTTCTCTCCCGAAGTTTTATAATTTCTCGGGTGCGCGAACAGCGCTCCCGATGGGAGTAATCCCCGAGGCTATGAATAAATACTTGTATTTGATCATAGGCTCATGCCTTTTCTATTTTGTCTTTCTTGATCTTTTCATTTTTTCAGAGTAGCCCCCGAGCATTTGATCAAAAACTTGTATTTGATCAAAGGCTCTCTAACATTTTTTCATATCTCCTTTTTATGCCGCTGTTGAGTCGAATTTTTCTCTCTGACAAGGTGACGGTATTGCTGACGATAGCCACGATTGTGAATCCGAAAATGGCGTGAAGTTTTCTCCCACTGCCTTGCGGGCCCAAATTATCCATTATCTTGACACGTCGTGTAAGTGGGGGACACACGTCCTCCGCTTTTCCTGGCGCACGTATCGTAACTGCTCCAGTGTTAAAATACTTTTTTACCCTTGTTTCCACGTGGTTATCATCTGCCACACATTTTTTCCATCCAACGGTCCGCCGCTTCGCCGCACCTCTATATAAGATCTCCTTCTTCTTCCTCGAGCACTTCCGCTCACGCCGCTCTCCTGCTCTCCTTTGCAAAACCTCCGCCTGCGCCCTACAACTTCCTAAGCTCCTCTTCTCCAAGCTGCATTCCTGCGCCATTGTTGATGCCACCTCGTCGATTGATCAAGTGCAACACCCCTGAATCGTCAATGGCTGCCGTAGATCTGGGAAGCGCGGAGTGGGAAAGGTCCAAGATTTCCACCCAGGACATCAATCTCTTGAAGAAGATGGGGATTAGCAAGAAGCCTAAGGCGCTATGCTTCCCTAGTGAAGAAAGCTACCCAACTCCTTCAATGGGGTATCGGGTAAGTTTCATCGACCATCTCATCCGCGGTCTTTCCGCCCCCATTCATCCTTTCCTCCGTGGATTGCTTTTTGTTTATGGTCTTCAACTTCACCACCTCACGCCCAACTCTATCCTTCATATCTCCATTTTCATCACCCTCTGTGAGGCCTTCCTTGGCGTCCAGCCTAACTGGGCGCTATGGAAGCGCATTTTCTTCTGTCGCCGTAATGGCTCTCCCAATGTCGCCTATAATATAGGCGGCGTCGTTATTTCTGTGCGCCCTACTGTCGATTACTTCGACGTCAAACTCCCTGACTCAGTTCAAGGGTGGCGCAAGAAGTGGTTGTATATTCAAGAGGAAAACCATGGATGCGCTGAAGACAACATCCCTCTTTTCGATGGTGCCGAAAAAATCCTTCGCCGCCGCCGCTGGGATGCAGAGGCTACCGAGGAAGAAAAATCATCGACAGAGGCCTTGATGACTCGCATCCATGAGTTGCAAAATACTCGTGGCGAAGAATTGTCAGGTATCCAAATCACAGCGTATTTTCTTAGAACTAGAGTGCAGCCTCTTCAGGCTCGCAAAAATCCTCTCTGGAAGTATGCTGGCGACGAGGACGTAGATCGGCTATCGGTGGATTTGGAGGTCAAGGATTTAGAAAAGCATGTCCGAAAAATCTCTTCTCTCAGCAAAAAAGATTCTGTCCCTTCTTCCTGTCGTGTAAAACCGTACAGCACCACCAATGCGCTTCCCGAGGTATTTTTTGTCGGTTGATTTGTTATTGCCTTGCTATTTTCCTGTAATTCCTTTTTATTGACATCTTCCCCTGTTTTTATATAGAACCATCCAAATCTTGTCTCGCTTCCTCCCCTTCCTGAAGGTGGAGAAGTCGAGGAAAGGGCCGTTGTTACCGACGACAACCAAGATGCCCCCTCTTTTGTGAATGAACCCGCAGATTCTCGAAAATCTGCGGGATCTGTTGAAAAGGAAGCTGCCTCTGAAGGCACTGCATCAGCAGAATCTCCTCCTCCTGCTGTTTCTCCAAAGAACAAAAGGAAAAGGAATGATATCGAAGATTCCGGCACCTCCAAAGCCGAAGAAGCTATTCCTCCACATCACAAGGCAGCTTATGATCCATACCTTGAGGCCCTCATCAGTTCGTAAGTCACTTCTTTCTCTCCCTTTTTTTTCTTCTTTTGCACTCGAAGATTTTTTCCTATCTTGCTTTTTATGCTGCCAACATTTAATCACAGTGATGATGAGGAAGAAGTACCAACTGTTGATGTGGCTGCTCGAACGAGTACGTCACATACTCTAGTTGTTTCGGAGATGCCAGTTGAAGGAGAGGAATCCTCGCCTCCTCAACAAAACTTTGGTGCTTCTACTCCTCCTTCAAGCCCCCTTGTCCCTTCACCGAAAAGGGCAAGGGTTGAAACAATTCCGGAGCCTACTCTTCAATTGAGTAACTCCTCTAACCCTCTCTTGGATGATGTAAGTTCTTAATTTTCTTGTCACTTTCTATATTTCCTCCATTTGCTTCTTTATGCCATCATATTTTTCCCATACCGATATTTTCTTTCTTTGTCCTTCTTTGACAGCCTATGATCAAAGAGCTTATTCGTATCAGTGCCCAATTCATTGGGTATCGTGAGTATGCGAGTAAGACTGAAGGTAATGCCTTGCTGCTTCTTTTTGCCCTTGCTTTCTTACTCCTTTGTTGTCGATTTTTTTAACTATATTTAACTTTCTTGGCAGAAAAACTGGCGGAGGTCAACGAACGTGCCAGTACACTTGCTCAACAATTAGAGCAAAGTGAAGAGGCTCGTAAGAAGGCCGAATCAGATGCTATCCAAGCTAGAATAGAGGCTGACAAGGCTAAGGCCGATGCCGCTGGTGTCGAAGATCTTAGGAAGAGACTTCACGATGCCGAGACCTCGCTGAGCGAGCATATAGCCGCACAATCTGCTCGCGAGGAAGCGATCATTAAGCGCATAAAGTTGCAAAATCGTCGCTTTGTCAGTAAGTATCTGAACCATTTCATCTCCTTTGGACTTTCTTTCCTTCACTTGTTTGTTGATTAATAAGTTTTTTATCTTGACAGATAAAACTTCTCAGGAATTTGAGCTTGAAGATCCCGACAATGATCCCCTTCTTGACGCCATTTCGTTCCTTGAGTTTCATGGAACAGAAGCACGCGAGGGCATTGATGAAGCTAAAGCCGGGTTGTCGCGACTCTTCTCCTATTTCTTCCCGAAGAAAGAGGAACCCGCGACTTTCCTTACTCTTGCCAAGTGCTTTAATCCTCCTGAAGATCTTGGGCTGAAGATGCGCCAGGAAAATATGAAGGTCGCTGTTGAAAGCACTGTTGCCTTAGTTGCTGATAGCCAACAAACCATCGACTGGGCGAAAGTAGGCGACACAGAACAGATAGAGCAGAAAAAATGGCGATCGTTGATCAAGGCGGCAAAGCCCAACACGAAGAAAATCCTTTCCTATCTCGGGATCAAGCCATCTTCGACTCCTAGCTCATCAAAGCCGGAGGTCTAGTTGAATGACCCTTCTTTTTATTTTTCTTGTTTCTTTAGCTATTGTCGCCATATTAGCTTTGGCGACAATTTCCTTAGTACTTTTGAAGAACTCCTTATGTAATATCCATGTAAATTTCTTGAAAATCAATGGAATTCTGTCTTGTGCAATCCTTTGATATTGGAATTTTCTTTTCCAGTTGATATTTGATAACTACTCTGCCGATCCTCGTTCCACCGATACTTCTCCTGCTTCCTCATTCTCGAAGAAAACGCTGGTCAATGACAACTTTGTCGACGGTTCTTCTGGGCAATATCTGTCGCAAGATTTGCAAGAGTTGCGCCAACAACTCCAATCCATGAAAAAACAAACTCTTGCAATGATGGAACAATCTCGACAAGCATCCGAGAGAGAAAAAATTGCTCTTCAACAGGCACAAGAAGCCATTGCTGCAAGGGATGCTGCTGTTGCTGAGGCTATCGAAGCTTCCTCTCGAGAAAATTATATGCTTCAGCTGATGACTGACGCCAGCTTGGACATGACAGGTATGTTTCTTGTTTATAACCATGCTGGACGTTATTTTTGCTAGTTTTCCTTCCTAATCAATTTCTTCGATGTACCAGGCTCATTTTTGGATACTGCTGCCGAGGATCAACGTGTTGAAGCTCGATCCAATGCTTTGCTCAAACTGTCTGCACAACATGGTTCAAACTTTTGGGTTACTCCCGAGCGTACCCGTCAAATTGTCAGATTCCAAGATCGCGCGGGTCAGGTCCGTGATTTCCTTGATTTCTGTACGAAGACCTTATTTTTAGTTTACGGAACCATGTTCCCTCGCAACAAAATGCTAGAAACTCTTCCTGCATTAATGGAAAAATTTCGAGATGCTCCTCGAATCCATGGCTTTGTGCGGGCTCAACTCTCTGCTGGCGCAAGATTTTCTATGATGATGATAAAGATTTGCCATCCAAAATTTCCCATCGATCAAATTGTTCCCACGTGGCTGGCTAAGATGTCGAAGAAAAAGAGAAATATGAGCAAGATTGATGATCTGGTGACTCGTGTAGCCGAAGATATGATGGATGAACTTCTTCGGATGGACGCTGAATTCTTCGTGAAGGGTAGCTATGCCGAGCATAGTACTCGTCCTTCCAATGAACAAGTAACCATAGACCATGTGCTAGGTATCCATTGAGGGTTTTTCCTTTTTTCTTGCTGTAGTTTCACCATTGATACACCTTTGTAAACATGATCTATATTGTAAAGCTGTCGACTCTGTAACTATGTATTGTTTTTATTTTTGATCGTCCAGCCCCCGAGCCTTTGGCTGGAGTTTGTACTATTTTGTTATCTCGAAGATTTTTCTCTTATTGCGAGAAGGTATATATATTTTACTATCAATGGTCATGAGCCCCCGAATGTCTTGGTGGTCACGTTCTATATTTTTGTTGCGAGGTTTTCAGACCAAAGCAATAATATTTTGACGAGTACGCTATATTTAGCTTCCGATATTCTATTTGGCGAGGTAATCTTGTACCAAGGCGAAATATTTCGGTAAGTCTAGTTTATCTATATTGTATATATTTTGTGACTTGAAGGCATTGAGACCCCGAGCGTGTCGAAGAATAAGAAGTATATCTCCACTATCTTTATTATATTGCAGCACCGCGAGCTCGCCTCATTAAAAACCTTTCCGGCCCCACTCGGTGCCCCGAAAAGGAAAAGAGTGCGTCTGAAAACTCGCGGGCGTTTCAGTACATTGTATTTTTACAGAGGAGGACTATATTTCGACTCTAAGCGTAGAACCGCCTGAGCTGTGCCACGTTCCAGGGGTTTTTCTCGGGAACCCCTGTCTTCTTGTCTTTTATCATGTACGCTCCTCCTTCAATTACTTCCGTGATGACGTAGGGGCCAAGCCATGGCGACTCGAATTTTTCAGTGCACTCTTGATTGAGTCGCAAAACTAAGTCTCCGACTTGAAAAGATCTTGGTCGCAAACGTCGACTGTGGTAATTTTTCAGGTCCTGCTGATATTTAGTTACCCTTGACAATACTTCGTCTCGAGCTTCGTCGAGTGCGTCGACGTTGTCTTCCAGTGCTTTCCTGGAAACTTCTTCGTTATACTCTGTGACTCTGGGGGAGTCGTGCTCTATTTCTATCGGCAGCACTGCCTCTGCTCCGTGGACAAGGAAAAACGGGGTCTCCTGTGTTGCTGTATTTGGTGTTGTTCGGATGCTCCATAACACACTTGGTAACTCTTCTGGCCAGGTATGTCGAGCTTTTTCCAGTGGTCCTAACAAGCGTTTCTTGATGCCGTTGCAGATGATATCGTTGGCTTTCTCGACTTGACCATTGGTTTGAGGATGTGCAACTGATGCGAAGTGCAATTTGATGCCTACCTCTGCACAGTACGCCTTGAACTCCTTTGACGTAAAGTTACTGCCATTGTCTGTGACGATGCTGTGAGGTACTCCAAATCGAAAAACGATGTCCTTCACGAACTTTATTGCTGATGCTGCATCTGGAGAATTTATCGGCTTTGCTTCTATCCACTTGGTGAATTTGTCGACAACAACCAACATGTACTCGTATCCTCCTGGCGAAGCTTTGTGTAATTTTCCCACCATATCGAGACCCCATTGAGCGAAAGGCCAAGATAAGGGTATTGGCATTAATTCTGCTGCCGGAGAGTGAGGTTTTGAGGAAAATCTCTGACATGCGTCACAAGTTTGTACTATCTCCTTCGCATCCTCAATTGCTGTCAACCAGCAGAATCCTGCTCGAAAAACTTTGGCTGCAATAGCTCGACTGCTCGCGTGGTGGCCACATACTCCTTCGTGTATGTCCTTCAGAATTATCCTTCCTTCTTCGGGTGTGACGCATCGTTGTAACACACCCGAGATACTGCGTTTGTACAACTCTCCTTTGACCACCGTGAAAGCTTTGGATCACCTAATAACTCGCCTTGCTTCAACTGGATCATCGGGTATTGTCTTTCTTAGGATGTATGATATGTACACTTGCATCCATGGGATTTGTACCATCAGTACTAGATCCTGTTCCTCGTCTTCTTCTTCCAATGCTTCTTTCACAGCCCCCGAGGGTTTCTCGCTCTTCTCCTTCTTTGTTGGTTTCTTCGGCTTCGTGGACCTCTCTGTTATTTCTTCCCAGAACACACCTGGGGGAATTGCGAGGCACTGCGACCCGATGTTTGCGAGAACGTCGGCTTCATCATTGCTCAACCTGCTGATATGGTTTACCTCGCATCCATCAAACAGTTTCTCCAGCTCATTATACATCTCTTTGTACGCCACCATGCTATCATTGACCGCATCGCATTGGTTCATGACTTGCTGAGCTACCAATTGTGAGTCGCCAAATATTTTTAGTCGAGTTGCGCCGTAGGCTTTCGCCATCTTCATCCCATGTATAAGGGCTTCGTATTCTGCCTCATTATTAGATGCGTTTGGGAACGTCATCCGCAGGACGTACTTCAATTTGTCGCCTTCAGGTGATATGAGTATTACCCCTGCTCCAGCTCCTTCTAACCTTTTGGACCCGTCGAAGTTCATAGTCCAGGTTCTCAATAAATCCGGAGTTCCTGTATTTTGCAACTCCATCCACTCTGCGATGAAGTCTGGTAGAATTTGTGACTTTATTGCCTTTCTTTTTTCATACGTGATGTCCCGAGGAGAAAGTTCTATTCCCCAAAGGGAGACACGGCCTGTGGCTTCTGGATTGTTGAGTATGTTGGATAAAGGCACCTCATTGACCACTATTATCAGATGCGCCGAAAAATAGTGGCGCAAGTTTCTTGCGGTTGTGAATACTCCATATGCTAGCTTTTCGTACTGCGGGTACCTCTGTTTTGAAGGCGATAATACTTCGCTGATGAAATATACTGGCCTCTGCACTCCATGGAGTTTTCCTTCTTCTTCTCTTTCGACAACTAGCGCTGTGCTGACCACCTGAGGTGTAGCCGCAATATATAACAGGAGCGGTTCTTTCTCTTTTGGCGCTACTAGAATTGGTGGTGTCGAAATTTTCCGCTTGAGGTCCTCGAAGGCCCTATCTGCATCTTCGTTCCGTTGGAACTTCTCTCCTTGTTTGATTAAGGCGTAGAATGGTAACGCCTTTTCTCCCAGCCTGGCGACGAATCTGCTTAAAGCTGTGACTCGCCCAGTTAGCTGCTGTATTTCCTTCAACTTTGTTGGCTTCCTCATTGTTACGATAGCTTGGATTTTTTCAGTATTTGCTTCAATCCCCCTCGCTGAAACTAGGAAACCGAGAAGTTCTCCTGCAGGGATGCCGAAAGAACATTTCGTCGGGTTCAACTTGAGACAAAATTTGTCGAGGTTGTCGAAAGTTTCCTTCAAGTCCTCGACTAATGTTGCCCCCTTTTTTGATGTGATGACGACATCGTCGATGTACACTTGTACATTTTTCCCGATCTGTGTTGCTAGGCACTTCTGCATCATCCGTTGATATGTTGCTCCCGCGTTTTTCAACCCGAAGGGCATTGTTTTGTAACAAAATATGTCGTACGGTGTGATGAACGCTGTTTTAGCTTCGTCGTCTTCTTTTAATCTGATCTAATTGTAACCAGAATATGCGTCCAAGAAGGAAAGACGTTCACATCCTGCCGTGGAGTCGATAATCTGATCGATCCTTGGGAGGGGAAAGTGATCCTTTGGACAATGTTTATTGAGGCACGTAAAGTCGACACACATGCGAAGGACTTTCGTGTTTTTCTTCGGCACCATCACTGGGTTAGCTACCCAAGTGGCCTCAGTAGATATCTCTTTGATGAAACCAGCTTCTCTAAGTCGATCAATTTCTGACAGCATGGCTTTGCGGTTTGGTTCCGAAAAACGCCGCAAGGTTGCTTGATTGGTCTCGCAATAGGATCCAAGTTTAGGTGGTGCTCGGCAAGTTCCCTGGGTACTCCTGGCATGTCTCCTGGACACCATGCGAAGATTTTCCAGTGCTCACGGAGGAACTCGACGAGCGCGCTTTCCTATGCAAGGTCCATGTTCGTTGCGATGGACGTCGTTTTCTTCGGATCTGTCGGGTGAATCTGCACTTCCTTAGAATCTTTTGCTGTATTGAAAGTTGATTCCTTGTTGGGCCTCCCTACGTCTGGCAGCACATCATAATCAGTCATGAGCCTTGACGCTGCGTACTCTGCCTGCATCCCGAAAGTTTCTGATAGTCGATGGAAATCTTTGTCGCATTTATCGGCTAGCGCGAAGCTTCCTTTGACTGTGATTGGTCCCTTGGGTCCAGGTAACCTCCAAAGCAAGTACGTGTAATGTGGTACTGCCATAAATCTGGCGTATGCTGGTCGCCCCAACAAAGCGTGATATTGCGACGGGAAATCCACAACTTCGAATTCCAACCTCTCTATCCTGTAGTTTTCTCGGGTCCCAAACTGAACGTCGAGATTGATCTTCCCCAGTGGGTAACTTGGCTTCTCTGGTGTGATGCCGTGGAAACGTGTGTCGGTTGGTTTCAAATTTGCGAGGGAAATATTCATCTTTCTTAGCGTATCTGCGTACATAAGGTTTAGACTACTGCCGCCATCTATGAATACTCGAGATACATCGAATCCTGCAATTACTGCTGGTAAGATCAGTGCTGACTGCCCTGGTCGAGGAACTTGCTGTGGATGATCAGCTATTGTGAAGCCAATATCTTGCCCTGACCAGTTAAGGTACTCGACTGTTGGTGGTGGCATCTTTTCTGCCATAAACACCTGTCGCGAGATTACTTTCTGAGCTCTATTGGATGGCCTGCCTTTCTGAATCATCGAGACCGCTCCGTTAGAGTTAGGATCGACGTAGGGCGGTGGAGCAGGTGCTGCCGCTATTCTGAGCTGATGTCGATTTTCATCCGTAACCGCGGGAGGAGGTGGCAAGTGAATCTCACTCCTAGCTCCTTGAGGATTTCTGTGTGCTGCCTGAGCATTTGCATGTCCTGCCCATCTTAACATTGCCTGGAAATTTCGGCAATCCTTTTGCAAGTGTCCTGACTGTCTTTTTCCATTGCTATCGAGAAAGAAATGCATCTGACACGGCCCGTTCATCATCTCTTCGGGAGACACAAAAGGTCTCTGGAACCTTGGCCCGCTATTTTGCCTGTTATCTCTATTGTCGCCTTGATGTGCATTACTTCTCTGGTAGTCATCTCTACTGTTTCCTCCATTGTTTCCCGAAAGCCAGCCGATATTTGGCCAGGTGCATCGTAACTTGAAAATTGACGAGGGAATCAACGTCTATTTTGAAAATTTCGACTGCGATCTTCCTCTGGGGACCTATGTCGTTTGTTATGTACCGCATCTTCGCCATCTGCCCATCTGTTTGCTATCTCCATTAAAGCTGATACTGTTCTTGGGTTTGTCCTCCCCAAGTCCTCCACGAAATCTCCTCGTCGAACTCCTGCAACAAATGCATCTATCGCTCTTTCGTCAGATATATTTTCTGCCGAGTTTTTGATGATGTTCCACCTTTGAATGTACTTCCTCATTGATTCATCATGCTTTTGTCGACATGACCTCAACTCCTCTAGTGTCGCAGGTTTCTTGCAGGTTGATCGGAAATTCTTGATAAACACGTCCTCGAAACTTTCCCAGCTGTCGATGGAACCTGGGGGAAGCTTTTTTATCCATGATCTGGCGGCTCCACTCAGATGTATCTGGATGCTCTGCATAGCTGTCGCTCTGGTCCCGCCTATCAATTTTACTGTCTCGAGATAATCCACAAGCCAATCCTCAGGGTCTTGCAGGCCATCGAATTTCTTGAAACTATCGGGTAGCTTGAATCCTAATGGAACTCGAGTTTTTCGGACCCGTCGTGTGAAGCATGGGAGTCCACACATGTCCTCTTCAGCAAGTTCTGGTGAATGCCGACGTTCCCTTCTTTCTTGTCGCGCTCTATCAACTCTGGCTTGAGTTGTTGTGTCCCTGGCTAACAAGGTATTACCTTGTCAATGCCTACGGATTGTAGACTAGGGTTTAGTTGGATGTAGAGGGCAAGTAGATCTCGAAGGTTTTAACCGAAAAGTACTCGACAAATATGAAAGCTAGGGTTTGAGAAAACAATGATTCGATCCTTTCTGCATCCCTCGACTCCCCCTTATATAGGAGGCGGAGTCGAGGGTTTCGTATTGTACAAGTTACAGAGTCCGAGTAGGTTTCTAACTCCTCCCGCAAGGTTACAAATAATGCTTCCTATTACAACTCTAACTTTCCTTAACAATATCTTGGGCTTCCGAACCTTCTTATTCTTCCGATAGTGGGCCTTCAGTAAACCCCGGGTACCATCATCGATAGGCCTATTGGGGATGCCTATGTCAGTAGCCCCCGAGATTTTGCTTGAATCGTAGAGTCAGGGAAAATCTCCACTGTTTATTTTTACTCGACAATTCAAAAACCTTTCTATATTTCTTCCCATAAGTTTCTATATTGTGCAGGGATAATGGTAGTTGGGGCTAGTTCATCTGACGGATCAGGTACTAGTTAACTGCTCTAGTGGCAATCCGCAAAAACCTACTTCAAAATCACGTCCCTGGACATGATCTCGGGATACTAGTGTAAACTTCGACAGGTGCCGCTTAAGGTCTTACCATTCTGTCGAGTCCCAGTTATATTTATCGGGTACCTAAGGCGTCCGTGTGGATTTTTCTTCATATCTGTTGATACAGATAAAAGTAGCAAACCGACATCAGAGACGGCGCCACGCCTCACAGAACGGATCTGGGGTCTTACCTTCGCAAAGTTCTGCGGCATTCAGAAATTGATCGCAACTTTGGCGTTCTGAGAATATATTGTCGAGTGCTTATTCGGCTGTTGGAATGGCACATTTTATTGAGTCAATGATGACTTATATTGCTCTCCCGATGGGAGTATATGCAGAGTTATTTATAACTCGAAATATACTCTTTTGCTCTTCTATCTTTCTTCTTTTCATTCTTTCATTCTTTTTTATAATTTCATCGGGCACGCGAACAGCATTCCCGATGGGAGTAGCCCCTGAGGCTACAGCCAAGGACTTGTTCTTGGTTGTAGGCTCCACGCCTTATGCCGCTATATTTTCTTTCTCTCCCGAAGTTTTATAATTTCTCGGGTGCGCGAACAGCGCTCCCGATGAGAGTAATCCCCGAGGCTATGAACAAATACTTGTATTTGATCATAGGCTCATGCCTTTTCTATTTTGTCTTTCTTG
The DNA here is from genome assembly GCF_019359855.2 of Lolium perenne. NCBI lineage: Eukaryota > Viridiplantae > Streptophyta > Magnoliopsida > Poales > Poaceae > Lolium > Lolium perenne. Next base: position 333,553,711 of record NC_067250.2, on the reverse strand, counting down.
ATCTTTTCATTTTTTCAGAGTAGCCCCCGAGCATTTGATCAAAAACTTGTATTTGATCAAAGGCTCTCTAACATTTTTTCATATCGCCTTTTTATGCCGCTGTTGAGTCGAATTTTTCTCTCTGACAAGGTGACGGTATTGCTGACGATAGCCACGATTGTGAATCCGAAAATGGCGAGAAGTTTTCTCCCACTGCCTTGCGGGCCCAAATTATCCATTATCTTGACACGTCGTGTAAGTGGGGGACACACGTCCTCCGCTTTTCCTGGCGCATGTATCGTAACTGCTCTAGTGTTAAAATACTTTTTTACCCTTGTTTCCACGTGGTTATCATCTGCCACACATTTTTTCCATCCAACGGTCCGCCACTTCGCCGCACCTCTATATAAGATCTCCTTCTTCTTCCTCGAGCACTTCCGCTCACGCCGCTCTCCTGCTCTCCTTTGCAAAACCTCCGCCTGCGCCCTACAACTTCCTAAGCTCCTCTTCTCCAAGCTGCATTCCTGCGCCATTGTTGATGCCGCCTCGTCGATTGATCAAGCGCAACACGCCTGAATCGTCAATGGCTGCCGTAGATCTGGGAAGCGCGGAGTGGGAAAGGTCCAAGATTTCCACCCAGGACATCAATCTCTTGAAGAAGCTGGGGATTAGCAAGAAGCCTAAGGCGCTATGCTTCCCTAGTGAAGAAAGCTACCCAACTCCTCCAATGGGGTATCGGGTAAGTTTCATCGACCATCTCATCCGCGGTCTTTCCGCCCCCATTCATCCTTTCCTCCGTGGATTGCTTTTTGTTTATGGTCTTCAACTTCACCACCTCACGCCCAACTCTATCCTTCATATCTCCATTTTCATCACCCTCTGTGAGGCATTCCTTGGCGTCCAGCCTAACTGGGCGCTATGGAAGCGCATTTTCTTCTGTCGCCGTAATGGCTCTCCCAATGTTGCCTATATATAGGCGGCGTCGTTATTTCTGTGTGCCCTACTGTCGATTACTTCGGCGTCAAACTCCCTGACTCAGTTCAAGGGTGGCGCAAGAAGTGGTTGTATATTCAAGGGGAAAACCATGGATGCGCTGAAGACAACATCCCTCCTTTTGATGGTGCCGAAAAAATCCTTCGCCGCCGCTCCTGGGATGCAGAGGCTACCGAGGAAGAAAAATCATCGACAGAGGCCTTGATGACTCGCATCCATGAGTTGCAAAATACTCGTGGCGAAGAATTGTCACGTATCCAAATCACAGCGTATTTTCTTAGAACTAGAGTGCAGCCTCTTCAGGCTCGCAAAAATCCTCTCTGGAAGTATGCTGGCGACGAGGACGTAGATCGGCTGTCGGTGGATTTGGAGGTGAAGGATTTAGAAAAGCTTGTCCGAAAAATCTCTTCTCTCAGCAAAAAAGATTCTGTCCCTTCTTCCTGTCGTGTAAAACCGTACAGCGCCACCAATGCGCTTCCCGAGGTAATTTTTGTCGGTTGATTTGTTATTGCCTTGCTATTTTCCTGTAATTCCTTTTTATTGACATCTTCCCCTGTTTTTATATAGAACCATCCAAATCTTGTCTCGCTTCCTCCCCTTCCTGAAGGTGGAGAAGTCGAGGAAAGGGCCGTTGTTACCGACGACAACCAAGATGCCCCCTCTTTTGTGAATGAACCCGCAGATTCTCGAAAATCTGCGGGATCTGTTGAAAAGGAAGCTGCCTCTAAAGGCACTGCATCAGCACAATCTCCTCCTCCTGCTGTTTCTCCAAAGAACAAAAGGAAAAGGAATGATATCGAAGATTCCGGCACCTCCAAAGCCGAAGAAGCTGTTCCTCCACATCAGAAGGCAGCTTACGATCCATACCTTGAGGCCCTCATCAGTTCGTAGGTCACTTCTTTCTCTCTCTTTTTTCTTTTGCACTCGAAGATTTTTTCCTATCTTGCTTTTTATGCTGCCAACATTTAATCGCAGTGATGATGAGGAAGAAGTACCAACTGTTGATGTGGCTGCTCGAACGAGTACGTCACATACTCTAGTTGTTTCGGAGATGCCAGTTGAAGGAGAGGAATCCTCGCCTCCTCAACAAAACTTCAGTGCTTCTACTCCTCCTTCAAGCCCCCTTGTCCCTTCACCGAAAAGGGCAAGGGTTGAAACAATCCCGGAGCCTACTCTTCAATTGAGTAACTCCTCTAACCCTCTCTTGGATGATGTAAGTTCTTAATTTTCTTGTACCTGTCTATATTTCCTCCATTTGCTTCTTTATGCCATCATATTTTCCCCATACCGATATTTTCTTTCTTTGTCCTTCTTTGACAGCCTATGATCAAAGAGCTTATTCGTATCGGTGCCCAATTCATTGGGTATCGTGAGTATGCGAGTAAGACTGAAGGTAATGCCTTGCTGCTTCTTTTTGCCCTTGCTTTCTTACTCCTTTGTTGTCGATTTTTTTAACTATATTTAACTTTCTTGGCAGAAAAACTGGCGGAGGTCAACGAACGTGCCAGTACACTTGCTCAACAATTAGAGAAAAGTGAAGAGGCTCGTAAGAAGGCCGAATCAGATGCTATCCAAGCTAGAACAGAGGCTGACAAGGCTAAGGCCGATGCCGCTGGTGTCGAAGATCTTAGGAAGAGACTTCACGATGCCGAGACCTGTTATCACCGGAATTTGACCGAGTCAGAGGTGGGCCGCGATCGAGATGGATTCGAAGATTATATATGGAAGAAATACGTGAATCGGCCTTATGTACCAAGTTGGGCGAATTGCCCGTGTATCTGTAACATATTAGGATACGTGTCGGTTAGTTAGAGTTTTACCCGTGCACGGTTAGGTGCACGCCTAAATTAGAAAGTCCCCTGGACTATAAATATGTATCTAGGGTTTATGGAATAAACAACAACCAACATTCAACCAACCAAATCAATCTCGGTGCATCGCCAACTCCTTCATCTCGAGGGTTTCTACCGGTAAGCAACATGCTGCCTAGATCGCATCTTGCGATCTAGGCAGCACAAGCTCCACGTTGTTCATGCGTTTCTCGTACTGAAGCCTTGTTGATGGCGAGCAACGTAGTTATCATAGATGTGTTAGGGTTAGCATAGTTCTTCGCGTAAACATGCTATCGTAGTGCAACCCTTGCATATCTAGCCGCCCTCACACCTATCTCAGGTGTGGGGGCGGCACCCCGCTTGATCGTTATTTAGTAGATCTGATCCGTTACGATTGCTTCTTGTTCATCAAGGATTAGCTTAATATCTGCAATAGTTAGGCCTTACAAGGGGCTGGAGGATCCAGCGGCACGTAGGGTGCCGTTCGTTAGTCCTAGACAGGATGTTCCGGGGATCAACCTCGTGTTGGTTTTTAGGCCTTGTCTAGGATCGACTTACGATCACCGTGCGTGGCCGCGAGGCCCAATCCTGAGTAGGATGTTCCGATTATGCGGTGAAAACCCTAAATCGTCGTAGATCTAATTAGCTTTATCTTGATCAAGCAGGACCATATATTCGTGCACCCCGTACGAATCATGGGTGGATCGGCTCCTTGAGCCGATTCACAGGATAACCTGAGAGCCGATCGAGGCTCGTATTTAATGTTTACGTGTATGCCATGCAGGAAACTAAGCGAGGCATCTCCATCACCTTCCTGACCAGGTATAGGTCAGGTGGCACGCCCTTGCAATCAGCATCGGACGTGTGACCAGAAGGCTTTGCGGGCCGTCGCTCGGAGGGACCTCGGCCAGCCGCAGCCCTAGGTTGTTCTCGGCTCTACGGTGTTGCCCGTCGCTGCCCGCCGGTGGGTTTCTGACGTCAACACATTCTGGCACGCCCGGTGGGACAAGCTTCTACATCGACCACGTCGCCATCTACATCTGAGATGGCGGACGGCACTCCTGTCACATACGAGCGTCGACCGCAAAAGAGGAGTATGACGCCCCAAACAAAGGAAGGCCGGTGATGAGGCATCGGCCGGCACGACTAGGTATAAACCTTTTTCGAGCAGTGCAGTCGAAATAGGGGCCAATTCAGCGGCCGCCCCGTATTATCCGTGCCATACGTTTTCGCCGGTATTCAGCATCAATCCAGCGGATGACGGGAGACTGGAGCGTGGGTTTACATCGATTTGCAAGGGCAGGGAACTCGGCATTGGTCCGTGACTACAGAGCCGATGTTCAGGCACGATCCTACCGACAACCGCAGAGCCGATATCCGCAGTTACCTAACAGATTCGGCTCGGGGGCACATGAACAGGCAGACAGACACATAGGGGCAATAAAAAAATGCCGATGGAAAATCGGCCAGTGAAAAAATAAATGTAGCAAGTACAGTCGAAGCAGATTCACTCGAAGTTCAGCGAAACAGGTCCCTACTGGAGGAACGCGTCGAGGGCATGAAGGGCGTCGACACGGATGCGATCTACCTCAGCGATCTCAGCTTCGTCGTCCTCGTCTCTACCCGTCACCAGCTGGCCGCTCAGGGTACGAATTTCAGCCAGAGCGGTCTTCAGATCGGCTGTGAGGCCTTTTGCTTCGTCTTCAGAATGGGCAATAAGGGCTTCCTTGTCTTGGATGAGCTGCTTGGTCATCCTTACCCTCTCTTCAAGGCTCTCCAGCTCCGTGCGCAGGGTCTCGAGTTCGGCGCGATCGGCAGAAGTGTCCGTCTTGGCGTCCAGGGCAGCCTTCTGCTCGTTGAGCCGTCGACACTTTTCGGCAATATCGGCTCTCTGGGGAAGCTGGGAGTGGCGAAGAGTAATCCGTTGACGAGCCGATTGCACCCTTGACTTAAAGACCGACAGGGTAACAGCGGGCCAGAGCTTCACTTGCAGTGTCATAGGAAGATGAGGCTGGATATCCTCGAGGATGCCTTTGCACTACTAGGAAAAGCCTTATAGCAGCACACCTTACCACCGGCGAGTATGGATAGAAGATGCCGGCGGTAATGCATTACAGGGGTGCCTAACTCTACCGCCGGCGAGTTTGAATGGAGGTCGCCGGGGGTGCGTGGGTTACCACCGGCGAGTAGGGCACGAAGGTGCCGGCGATATGATGGGCTGTGGGGTCCCCGTTGGGCCTGGACTTACCGCCGGCGGTTTGGGCCCAAAGCGCCGGGGGTAGAGGGCTCTACCGCCGGCGAACCCGAATAGACGATGCCGGGGGTAATGAGTCGCAGGGTGGGCCACCCAGCGGCCACCCATCTTGCCCTTACCTCCGGCGGTTTAGCCTCAAAATCGCCGGGGGTAATGCTCCCTACCGCTGGCAACTTCGTTCGTAGGCGCCGGCGGTAACCTGGGCCATGCCTTAAGACGACCAGCCACCTACCACCACCCACACACACTCATATGTGATGGCAAATCAACCCAAGCACTAGTTAGCTCATTCCCCCACCCATTTTAGCTATTTCAACCAATAAAATATGATGTATTTGAGCAAATCATGCACTACCTAGCCCCTCTAGCATGATTTGCATAATCTAGATCTAGATCTATCTCCTTCCACCACCTTTTCCACTAGATCTAGCTAGATCTCTCCATTTCTTAGATCTCTAGATCTCTCAAGCATTAAAGTCGACGTGTGGCGTCTCTCGGGTGCTTTTGGACATCGCATCAACTAGTAGGTACATAAACTAAATGAGTGGAATGTTCATGTGTTGGCGAAAATTCGCGGTTATATCACTAGTACTAGTGGTGGCAAAAGGCGTGGTTCCATATATGTAAATGCATTGTTTTGCATTTGTTTACGCGTGCAGGAACATTGAGTTGCCAATGTTTTGCCGGAATGTTGATTAACTTCCGTTCCGGCGAATTTTGGAACTCCAGCATGACAATATTTAGCAAAGGTCATGCCGAATTTTTTCCGTGAAAACCGAGACGGTGGTGTAATCAATTATCTTGTCTTGTAGGCGGCGATGGTCATCGCGATGAGGGAAAGCGTCGTGGATAGATACGTGGAACGCGCGACGGCCGACATGTATCGAAAAAAGCGAAAGGATATAATGTGTCCTTGTCGAAGATGCAAGCTAGGATCGTTGTTTGACCCCTTCTCAGGCATAGTGAATCAACACCTGCTCAGGTATAGTTTCATGGAGGGGCATACTCAGTGGATGAGTGATGATGGAGATGATGATATCGATGGTGATGAAGATGGAGGTGATGATGGTGGAGATGATGATAACGAAGGTGATGGAGAGGATGCCCCACACGACAATGGAGAGGAGGTTGAAGAGGATGGCGCACACGTTGATGGTGATCAAGAAGGCCGGGAAGAACATGCGGCCGACGAGGACATGAGTAGAAATACCCCGCTAACCGCGGCCGTGCAGGACCGTCATGTTCAAGAACTTCTTCTCAGCAACACATCGACCGACCCCAAAATCGCTGGTAGACGGAAGGCTAAGCTGGATCAACTCGAGGTAGACTCGAGAACTCCGTTGTACGATGCAGCTCGTGGGACGGAGGAGAGCCGTCTGAGATACGCTCTCGATATTATGGAGATGAAGGCAAAGCACAAATGGACGGACACAAGCGTGGACGAACTCTTCGGATACTTGAAGATCCACTTTCCTAAAGATAACACGTGTGCCTGTAGCCTATAGGAGGCCAAGAAAATCGTGTGCCCTCTCGATTTACCGCACCAGAAATACCACGCATGCATCAGTGACTGCGTAATATATCGGAACGAGCATGCCAATCTCGATACATGCCCACAGTGTGGCGAATCTCGATACAAGAGAGGGACAAGAAAATCTCCTCGAAAAGTTGTGTGGTACTTCCCGCTCACGCCCCGTCTGCAGCGGTACTTCGTGGACCCCAAGGAAGCAAAGCTCATGCGCTGGCACGCGGAAAGAAAGGAGGCGGTGATGCGTGATGTGGAACGGGTTGAAAACCCAGTGCTAACACACCCTTCGGATGCAAGCCAGTGGAAAACATTAGACGATGAGTATTACGAAGAATTCGGGAAAGAACCAAGGAACATCAGGTTGGGTGCGAGCACCGACGGACTCAATCCGTTTGGGAACCAAAGCAGCAAGCACAGCACCTGGCCCGTGTTTGTATGGATGTACAACCTCCCTCCATGGCTATGCCTGAAGAAGAAGTACATACACATGAGTATGCTAATCCAAGGGCCGACGCAGCCAGGGAGCGATATCAACCTGTATCTGGAGCTATTGAAGGAGGAGCTAGTCACTCTGTGGGAGGAAGGGACAGAAACTTGGGACGCCTACGGACAAGAAACTTTCCGTATGAAAGCTGCACTGTTGACGACGGTGCAGGACTATCTTGGATACGGATATATTGCGTGCCAGGTGTGCCACGGACACAAGGCATGTGTGAGGTGCATGGAAAAGACGCCATTTTTACAGCTGGGTAAGGATCCCGGGTCTTCAAAAACCGTCTACATGAGGCATCGAATGTGGCTTCCCAAGAATGACCCGTGGAGGAAGCGTGGAGACCTGTTCAATGGGAAGGATGAGGTCGAGGGACCTCCACCTAGGCGAAGTGGCGAAGAGATAGATACTCTGTTGAAAAACTGGAAAGACTGCCCTCCGGCGGGGAAGATAAAGATCCAGAAGCGGAAGAAAGGAGACAAGAGAAAGAAAAAGGAACCCGGGCCGCTCTTGGGGGTATGGAAAAGGAGGTCCGTGTTTTGGGACTTGCCGTACTGGAAGATCCTCGGTACGCCTCATAGCCTTGATGTCATGCATATCACGAAGAACGTGTGCGAGAGCTTGCTTGGCACTGTGCTCAACATGCCGGAGAGGACCAAAGACGGGTCGAAAGCAAGACACGACCTGATGGCCCTTGATATCAGAAAAGAGCTTCATTTCGCCCAGGTTGACCAGGAAACCGAGGAGGAGGAAACAGATGGTCGCAAACGCAAAAGGGTGGCCAAGCAGCGCGAAACTCCTCGCCCCTCCTGCTTCACTCTAAATCCCGATGAGCTCGAACAATTCTTCAAGTGCCTACTAGAAGTCAAATTTCCCCTAGGCTACGCGGGGCTGATACGCAGATGGCTGGACCCGACGAAAAAAATCTTCAGCAGGATGAAGTCTCATGACTGTCATGTCATGATGACGCAGATACTTCCGGTTGCTATCCGAGGGATAGTGGAACCGCACGTTCGTGCGACGCTGACTGACCTGTGTAACGTCTTCGACGTTATCACTCGAAAGTCGATAACCGTCAAGAAACTCGGGAGGTTGCAGGAAGAGATCGTCACCATCCTATGCGAGATGGAGATGTACTTCCCGCCCGCATTCTTTGACATCATGGTCCATCTGCTGGTGCATATAGTGGACGATATCGAGGATCTCGGGCCCACGTTCCTTCACAACATGATGGCGTTAGAAAGAATGAACGGCTTCATCAAAGGATACGTTCGTAACAGGGCACATCCGGATGGAAGCGTCGTCCAGGGCTTTCTCACCGAGGAGTGCATCTCTTTCTGCAAGAATTATTTAAACGAGGACGACCCACGTCCGGTTGGATTGCCCGCCAACAAGCACCTCGGCAGATTCGAGGGAGTAGGCCACAACGCTGGCATGAGGGAACTCGACGCGGATCAAGATGATAGGAGAACAGACTTTAACAGGGCCCACTTAGTAGCACTACAGCACATGAATGAGGTAGAGCCTTGGGTGGATCAGCACATAAACATGATCAAGAGCAGGGCTGACAAGCCGATGACGGAACAAGAGGTATTTAGAGCGCACAACTCCTCTTTCGCGAGCTGGTTCAAAGACCAGATTGATGCCAATCCCCCACCAATGGCAAGCGACGTAGACAAAATGATATTGGCCTTATCTTATGGGCCCGCCGCCAACCTCATGACTTATCAGAAATACGACATCAACGGTTACACATTCTCCACAGAGGAGAGAGACAAAAAAAGTGACTATCAGAACTCGGGCGTGACGATGGAATCGTACATGGGTGAAGAGAAGAAAAGATACTACGGAAGGATCGAGGAAATCTGGGAGCTCGACTACGTCGGGGAGAAGCTACCGATGTTTCGTGTCAGATGGGCTACGGACGTCACAAAAGAAGATGCGTATGTCACCACCATGCGACTGCCCCCCAAATCCAAGACCAAGAACCCCACCGCGCAAAATGAGCCTTGGGTATTGGCTAAGCACGTCGAGCAATGCTTCTTCATAACTGACCCGTCAAGGCCCAGCCGTGTTGTCGTAAGGAGAGGAAAAAGGGCCCTCGTCGGAATGGATGGAGTTGCCGACGAGCAAGACTTCGACGGCCTCGTCGGAGACCCAATGATGGAAGAACCCGATGAAGACGATAGAACCTACACACTAAGAAGAAGAAGGACGACGCTACCTAGGTCAAGTGTTCCTCCGTACACAAGGAGTCGCGACGATACCGGTGGGGTCACAAGGACCAAGCGGAAGGGACTTTGAAGTCATTTGTGTATTTATAATAATTATCTCTCGAACAACCATTTGTCCTTCTCAAGTGTATCCTAAATTTATGTCTTTGTTTTTTATCGGATATCCTCGAAAGGACTTTGAAGTCATTCAAGAATTAAAATCGTCAATTTATGTCTCGCAATTTATCTTAAATTTATGTCTTGGTTTTTTATGTCTTGGTTTTTTATCGGATGTTGCCAAAGGACTTTACAATTTATCTAAATAACTAGAAACAATAAAAAAAGTCTTAAGAAAAGTGCAAAAAATGGTGCCTTTTTGGCACCCACAGGGATTCGAACCCGGGGGGCTTCGGCTGTGCAGCGAAGCGACTGGCCGAACCACTGCGCTATCGAATCGATTTTGTGTAACTACGAGGGTTTACGGAATTAATACATAGACACCTGTTATCCCCGGCGAATTGCTCGATTTTGCCGGTGGTAAACGCTCTTGGGCCCACCTGTTAGTGGCTCAAACGTTACCGCCGGCGTTTACGGCAAAACGCCGGGGGTAAAGTGTCCACGACTTAGTCGTTTTGGCGTCTGTCGTCGTTAATTCCCCCCAAATCGACCGCCGTCGATCCGCCGTTGATCCGCCGTCGCCGCCTGCCTCTCCTCGCCCTGCCGTCCGTGCGCGGCGCTCCGTCGAGCTGGCCTGACCGCCTCCCGAGCCACGAGCAGGCGGCCTCCTTCCTCCTGCCGCCGCCCCTGCTGCCAACCAACCAACCTGCTCGTCCCTCTCCTCGTCGCAGGCAGGCGGGCGATCGACATCCACGGACGGAGTCCGCCTCCACCTCACCGGACCGCCTCCTTGCGTGCTACGGTAATAAGCTCCCCATCTGACCACCGATTTCCCTTTCTCCTTGTTCATGCGTCTGCCTGTGCGGCCAGCGAGATCCGCCCAATCCATCCCCACCACTAGCTACGATTCGGTCTGGCCGCCCACGAGATTCAAACAAAAAAGAATTGTTTTGGCTACTGATCTTATATTCATAATTTATTTTAGGCAATAGGGACTAGATGGCATACTGATTCTTTGCAATCATTTACACTACTAGCACTATGCCCGCGCTTTGCTGCGTGCCCAAAAAATAAGGGTTCTTTTATGGTAAGAAGCCAAAAATAAATAGTTGAGAAAATATTGATACGGTATGCGTTGCACCAAGACCTCATGGCCACACCGAGCTTGGCGATGTACCAACTCGACGAGGCTGAAGCTGTCATGGAGGTCAGCACTCCACCTGACACGAGGCTTGGGGTCCGTCGTCAGCATTAGGATCGGTGCTCCACTGGAGTGCGGCACCTCTATAGCCTAGAGCCATTCGAGCGGTGGGACATCAAGCCATGGGTGAACATCATCTGCCTGCCCTCGTTGGCTCTCTCGATGCTAGCTGTCCACGTCAACTCCCTCGCGGGGGAAATGCAGCACCGCGCCATGCACGACTTTGCACCGCACCACGACACGTTGATGTGCCTCCACCTCGGCGAGTTCCTTGTGGCTACCAGTGGATCGATATGGGAAAGGGGTCGGGATTCTCCTCCCTCTCCAGCTCCGACTGCCAGCCCCAGGGAAAGAAACGTACGGGCATTAAAGATACCTGCATTTAAATTCAATCATTGTATGCTTTTAAATTATGATAATTACCTAGTCTAATTTAATATTTAAATTTTTAGAAAATCCTAAATAGGAAAATAGTAAAATTGGATCTCAATTTAATTAAGAACTTTTAAGGTACTTCATGAGCTAATCTTTTTTTGCCGGTAGACAGTGCAGCTAGCCAAGCAGTTAATCACGTGGCTTAGTGGGCTAGCTATTCCTTGCATCAATCGCGCGTGAAAAGTGATAAGTCACGGCCCAAAAAAATTTGAGGTAGCATCCTGTCCGTGACTCCGTGGCCGTGGCAAACAAATAATACCACCTCGCTAACACGATTAGAGAGATGGCTCGCGGGATTTCGTTAGCTGGTTTTCCTTGCTCCAGCCGGTTTTTCTTGCACGGGACACATGAGCGCTCGATAGCCCTGGTTTTTCTATGTGTTTCGCAAGATTGCTAGGGGTGAGGGAACGGTTTTCTTGACGTACAAAATTTAACAGACGGGCACCATCATTTTTTCTTGACGTACCACCGCTTTTTTAACGTACGACCACCACCTATTGCCGTATAATAGTAAAGATGAGGCTTTAGTTTCAGTAGATGCGGTTTTTAATTTTTCACATCTGCTGTGTGCAAACTTACAGCATGTATCATTCACTGTCCTTGATTTTTATTTGCTTAACCAAATGCCTCTATACTGTTCTGAACTCAAGTTGGAATTTATCAATGTTTAAGCCATGAATGCATAGGTAACACAAATCAAAAGTTCTGTTAGAGTATTTCAATCTGGATAAATAGTAATGTTGCTGTTTCACGTCTTATTAATTTGTGTGTGGAGATATGGTACATTCTTGTTACGAGCGAAACTTGTGCCAGTGCTTTGGTCATGCTAGCTGTAATTCTACTTCAGAATGTACATCTTTTACACATCCATTCCATTTTATCAGTTCATTTTAGTTTGGAAGTTCAGGATGTTAGGCAGTCTGCTCTCTTAGCTCTACCTGAATCTTTTGGTGTGAAGCAGCAACAGTCCATTATTTGATTTCCTGACAGTTGCAAGATCTAGTTGTATGCTGTAGTTAGCTGTTTCGATACTGTAAGTGTGCTGCTTGGTGGGAAATGGGAATAACTGTTATTTTCCTATTTGATTTTGCATAGCCCAGTAAGTATTAGTCTAAGGCATCTGCGTGTTGTTCACACATAAGTTCTCCCAGAAGCTGAACATTAACATCCATAAAGCAATAGTTTTCAGTTTTTACTGTGAGGTTGGACTGGACACTTCGTTCCTTTTATTTTTGTGTTTCAGTTTTTACTGTCAGGTTGGACTGGTTGATATTAAGAAGTGCTGTTGAGTTCATTTGTTTAAGTACATGGCTTACATATTTAGACAGTGATGGTGCCAGCCTATCCCCACCACTAGCTAATTGCACCTATTGCTTTCAATCATGAAAATGAAGCAGATTTTGTGTATTTCTTTCCATATTATTATGTTTGTCTATTTGGTTGGAGAAGTTCAGAAAATGAAGCAGATTTTGTGTTTGGATGGTCCAAACTCTGTCATTTCCTTTTGATGGTGGTAGACCTGAGCCTGATATGGTGGTGGTAGACCTGAGCATGTGTTTGGAAAAGTTGTGTGAAATCTCTTTGCAGGTACACATTGAGTGTCCATGTTTCGCCGGAATGTCGATTAACTTCCGTTCCGGCGAATTTCGGGCACTCCGGCATGACCATTTTTAGCAAAGGTCATGCCGAATTTTCGCATGGCATTGTCTTGCTTCTAGATTGGCAGTGCACTAATGAATTTAGTATAGCTAGGTTCTTTGGTTTTGTCAAATTAAAAATAGGTCAATTACATCTGGTGCTCATGTGCTCTAGGTCTCTTGGTTTGGTGTTCATATTTAGACTAAACTGCAACATTAGGCTCATGGTCAAATTAATGAATTTAGTACTTACTATACTTTTGATGCTATTGTTCTCTAGCTAGCGATGTCGTCTTCTGCAGACCCCAACGAAGACGTTGACGGGTCTTCTCAGCGGAAGTTGGATGAGCACTACAGGCTCATGGTCTCGGATCAGCTGGAGGAACTTCCAGGCAGCGATGACGAGTCCTCGGAGGAGGAGGATGCTGAGATGGACAACGATGGTGAGGATGAGAGGGCCGCTGCCGACGAGACCACCGACAGTGGCATTGCCGGGGGTAGCTCGGATACTACTACCGAGGCCAAGAGGAAACGTAAGCAGCGGCGCCCAAACAGGGTCGGCACCACTCGTGACATAATCACCGCGGTGGACGCCAAGACCGGGATTCCTACTGAGCCCAAGCACGTGGCGAAGGGGTACGGCCTCCAACTGGGAGCAATCCTTCGGGACGTCGTCGACGTCAACGAGACGAAACTCCGAACCAAGAAGAAGCAGCATCTGCAGGCCCAACTCCTTGCGCGGCTGCACGCACGGTATGAGTTCCCTGTGGAATACAGGAACGAGGATACCAAGGATAACATCGTGAACAGACGAGCCCTCTCTAAGTTCTCCAAGAACCTCAGCGGTTATAAAACCATGCTGAGGGGATGCTTGGTGACAATGAGACTTGGGAAGAGATCCAGCGCCACTTCCTGCGGATGACGCTGGATCAGTATAATATATTCTTGGAAAACGAGGAGCTCGAGTACACCAAAAGACAATCGACCTGGGGGAAGGAGCTGGCGGATAAGAACATCGGTCACCACAATCTCGGTTGCCGTGGCTTCGAAGGCAAGCAGCCGGTATGGGACAAGGAGGACCAGGCCTACATAAATGCTGGCCTCGAGCCCCCTTTTGCCAAGTACAAAGACCCACTCTTCAGGGCATATCTCAGGTCCCGATACCATCGAGAATTGGCTGGGAAACGTGTCACGAAACCTGATGTGGTGGTGGGAGTTGAGTTGGTCGCCGACGCGAAGGTGATGGCACTAGAGAAAGCAGTGGTAAGCAATTTACCAGCTTATTAATTTGATACTGCTCACCAAGTCCATTACATTCTAAAATTGTTCATGTTACTTCTGGCAGTTGGCGGAACAAGCAGCCGCCGAATCAGCTGGCTCCTCGTCCCAGACGTCGACGGGCAAAGTCCCGTGGGACACGCCTTTTATCAGGGGTCTGAACACCATGAAGGCGCGGCCGCTTTTGGACAAGCCCCACCGTGTCCCCGGCGCCGGAGGAGGTCGCAAGCTTGCCGACTATGGCTTGGACGTGCCCGCAAGCACTAAGGAGTCGCGGCAGGCGCAGAAGGACCGGGAGCACGAGGCTCTGCTGAAAAAGGTGGCCGACTTGGAAACAACCATGGAGCAACGCGTCAGTGCCGAGGTTCAGCAACGAGTCAGTGCCGAGGTTCAGCAACGCGTCAGTGCCGAGGTTGCTAGCAAGGTCGATGACGCGGTGGCCACCAGGGTCAATGAAATCATCCCTGATCTTGTGTTGTCGATGAAGAATTACTTCGCCGGCGGCCAAAAGGGACCGATGCCGTTATCAGCCTAGGCGCCAGCAACTCGGACAACCGGCCTCCAACTAGACACGCTCAATGCACACCCAACTTGGTGACTCCACCCGCCGGCAATGTGGGCGCTAGAGAGCATTCGTCGGACCTGGCGGGGGGCCACAGTACTAGCCCCTCAGTCACCTGCACGCCTGGCCTCGGTCCTTCAACGCGAGCCGAGCTCGACGCCCTCACGGTAATTAATTTAGTCTCTCAAGCTCTACAAATTAGTTACTTTGTCGTCGCCCCTCTCTGACCTACACATGTTTTCACAGGAGAACGCGACTCCTTGCACCTTGCTGCGAATGTGGACAATAAGTTGAAGGCTGTAGCGAGCGGCGGTGTCATCTCGCCAACACAGCGGATTTTCCACTGCGTCGGGATGGATGATAGCGTGAGCCGGGTTCGCGTGAACCGGTCGTTACCGGGATGCCAAGACCTCCATCCTCCTTATCAACCCCCGGAAACGGAAACCCCGCTCACTCTCGGGGACCTCAAGAATCACATCCTTCTATGGCCGAAAGCCCTAATTCGACCGAACACCGCCGCCTCAGGTTCGGAGGCAAGCTATGGCATGGTCACTCCTCAGATGCGACGGCTGCCCCGAGTCCTCCACCGGCTGGTGGTCCTTTTGGGCCCGATAGCCAGCCCGACAGTCAGCCCGAGAGTCAGCACGGCAACGCGTTGGACATCGATCAAGCTCCAATCGATACGTTCATCGCTGAGATGGAGGGCGACGGGGTTTCTCCTTACAAGCCACCCGCCGATCGTACACTAAAGAAGAAGATGTACATTTCACAAGAAACTCCCGAGCAGAAGACCCTACCGCCTTCACCGCTCCACCCCGAGTTGGGCTTACCCGAGGACACTCCTTGGTGCGACCATGGAGGGTATGAAACAAAACGCCACTCCCGGTTGCGGTAAGAAGAAGGCCAGAAGCGGAAGAAGTCAGGAGATGTTGCCGCAAGCAAGAAAGTGGTTAATGACAAGTTGCCGACCCCGTGGAGGAAGATGCATCACCTAGGCCAGCCTATGCTGCCGGCACACATTGTCCAAACAGGTGACGCCCGATATGAGGAGCTTGCATGATGCTGTTATAGTGAAGGAGGAACTACTTCTTCGAGATAGAAATCCCTCGTACCCGGTTTTGACTCGCCAAGGTGCACAAAAGTGGCTTTGGATTTGTAACGACATACCCTGCGGACTTGATGTTCATTCGATATGAAGACATCTTCGGGCTATTGAACATGCAACAGCTCGACCGAAACTTGGTCCGCCTCCTATCGCTCAGCATGGCGCACGATATCGCCATGGAGAACACAGCGGACATCGCTATCATGGACCCCTTCTACATGACTCCAATCGTCGTCCCGAGAACGAACAAGCGTTTACGCGAAGTACATCAAGGATTTCTTGGTGTTAAACAAGGATAAGAAATGCTTTGCCATACCATATTTCCGAGTAAGTATTTGGTTACTAGAGTACCCTCTATTACATTCATTCATGAATTTCCTTCATAGTCGATCGAGTATGATGGTTTATTTCCATTTTGCGCAGATTCAAGTACTGCACCCTCCTCCTCTTTCACCCGTATCATTCACATGTCAGTTACCTCGACTCCGGGCTTGATCCGGACAAGGACTTCACCGACCTTAAGTCTACACTTGATAAAGCCCTCAGCGGCTTCATAGCCGAGGTTGGCATCGACAAAATCAGGCATGAGAAGAAAGTGAAAGGTTGCTATGTGTGCAACCACATAACCAAGTTCCCCTGCCTCAAGCAATCGGCGCATGACAATGGGATGGAGGCCTGGTTTGCCATCCTACAGATGAGGTCGATTGTAAGGTCTCAGAACGATCTCTTGTTGCCATCCAGTCTTCAGCGGATGTTCGTGAACATGGCGGACACCACCGATGAAAACGTGAGAGCCGAGTTCCGTGCCATCCAGCGGACCATTTGCACAATACTCTGGAGGGATGTCTGCGGTAATGGTGGCTTGTTCCACTATGGTCCCGCACTTTCTAAGGCCAAGATAGAAGGCCGATTAGAAGATGGATATGACGACAGAACATTCAACACGCTTGAGGGCATCCGTCCCTTCCCGCCGAAGCCGACTTGACTCAAACACTTTTGTCCTTTGCAAATGTTAGTCATAAAATTACTTAAGTAATTTTCATGCTTTTTCTTTGCACTACTCTATGTTATATCTCTCTCTACTAATGTACTAACAACTTTCATTTCTTTTTTATGTGTTTGCATAGATGACGTACTATGTCGTCTACCACGGCAGGGTTCCTGGAGTCTACGAGGACTGGGAAGACTGTAGGAGGCAGGTCCACCGTTTCAGCGGAAACAGCTACAAGGGGTACACCACTTTGGAGGAGGCGGAAACTCGATACGCCAAATTTCGAGCGGGACAGAGGAGGGAGATGTGGAGGACCCGTTTCATCGTGATGATGCTTGCCGCTACCGCCTCTCTAGTTTACTATGTCATTGTTGTTTAGCTAGGTCGTCGACTGGACTTATATGTATGTGCTACTTCGAGTCGTGATGGTTGAACCATATGGTCGACACTTGTGTTATTGATGCATGCATGTTATCGAGACTTTCTAATGATGTGTATTGCCAATGATGTGTATCTTGCTAATGATGTATATCTTGCTGTCCTTCTTGTACTTGCATGTATATTCTCTGTATATGCTATGAATTCTGGTGTACATATTGTCTAATTCGAGTTTTATTTTTTTTGCTCCTGTTCATATTACTGCTGGCGAAATGGGAAGGCGCCGGCGGTAACGACCTGATGGTCCTATTAATATTACCGCAGGCGAAATGGGAAGCGCCGGCGGTAAGGACCTGATGCTCCTGTTAGTATTATCGCTGGCGAAATGGGGAGCGCCGGCGGTAACATCCAAGCCCCGGGGAGATGGAAAGGCGCCGGCGGAAACGCTTACCCCCGGCGAATTGGGCAAAACGCCGGCGGTAACGGCGACTTACCACCGGCGAATTGGAAGGCGCCGGCGATGAGGCATTACCACCGGCGAGGTGATCGCCGGCGAATGCGAAGGCACCGGCGGTAAGCCATAACAGGACGCCGGCGGTAAGCCTTTCCCTAGTAGTGTTGACGTCCTCGGAATTTTCAATCAGGGTCTCAGTTGAGGAAGAAAGCAAGTCTTTGAGACGCTGGAGTGGACGATGGACCGTACTAGGGCTCGGCTCCCCACTTGCCTTGGAAGAGGTTGGCTCGATGGATTTTGGATCGAACGTCAGCAAGCTCGAGAGATCACAACCCTGATAGGGCAAACAAAGTGAGTTTGGCATGCAATGAAGAAATCGATGGAGCCAGGGAGGAGGGACATACCTCTCACAAGGAAGGAGGAACAGCCGATGTAGCGACGATCGGCTTTTCTGTGGACTTGGATAGGTCAGCCACTTGGGCAGCCGCGATCGTCGAGGTGGCCAGGTCCAGGGTGGCAGGCGGCATCGGCACCTCCTCAACGTCTCCGCTGGAAGTTTCTTCGGTCTGCAGGAGGAAGTGATTAGCCGATCCAAATGACAACGGGTTAGCATGAAGTATGACTAGGGAGATAATTACATTTGAGACCTCTTGGCTTGATGGAGAGGCTCGTGGGTTCTTACGAGCCCTTTTGACGCAGCGGCGCTTCGTGCGTGACCCCGATCTGGTTGGGGCTTGGGGAGCAGGAGGTTCAGGAATCGACCTTTTCTTAGAAGCCGGCGCTGGCAAAGCCGTCTGGCTCTGGGTGGTAGACCTCTCAGAATTGCCCGAGCTCGAGTCCCCCTGACTGGATTCTTCGGCCCTGCTGGAGGTTTCTTCGGTGGAGGTCTGTAGAAAAGATTACGAGCGTATTGTAAAGGATTTGGAAAGTGGATGAATGTGGACAGGGTCTGAACCAACTTACACGTGGGCTCTCTTGGGCAGGAGCCTTACGCTTCGGGGTTTTCCTTGCAGCCACCTTCCTCACTACCGTCCTCGACTGAGTCGAGGCTCGGGGGGCAACTGGCCCCGAAGATGCTTTACTCTTGGGAGCCGATTTCGGTGAAATCGGCTGACTCTGCATTATGACTTTCTTCAGGGGTGGCGAGCTCTGGCAGAAGAGAACCACTGGTGCCGGAGGAAGGAATACGAAAGGGGAACCATCGGCTTGCGTGGGAGCCGGGCCATCTTGTTGCTGCCAGGAGATGAAGTCAAGTCACAGGCAATCACCATAGTGTTGTTACAAGAAATGTTTAAGTAATGGTACCTGGTCTGCAGGAATGTCATACTCGGCATCAAGTTGTCTCAGCAGCGGTCCTAGAGCCCTTCTGAAGACATGGGTCTTCCACATGGACCACCAAGTCTCGAAGCCATCGGTGGTGAAGGAGAAACGGAGGTCGCGGGGAATTGGAATGGCCAAAGCATCGAAGAAGGTATAACATCTTTGGCCAGTAATAATGTCAGGCAGTTCAGCTCTACTTGCAGTCAGGTGGTGTAAGAAGAAGTGTGGAGGCACCTGCCCGAGGCCAAGCTGTCGTGCTACCACTACCGGTTGGTAACACTCATAACCAGGCTTGATGATCCGGTTCGAGGTACTCATGCCAACGGGGAGGAAGCAAGGACGGATCATGATAGAATACAGATGATGGGTGCTAGCGTCATCGGCAAAATCATCCAATCGAAAGGAGATTGGGGTTTCAAAGTTCGCCGATTCAGTATAAGGAAAGAACAGGGGGTTATCCAAACCTTGGAAGAAAATCTTGAACCACCCTGCTGCTTCCTTGGGGATCAGCATGCTGCCTGGGAGACCATACAAAGCTTGGCCATAGCTGGTGCATCGGATATCCTTTCCATTAACATCTGGAAAGGTGCAGGTGGTCAAAGGTGGGAAGTCTGGGATCTGGTGCTGAAAATATAGCTGCGCCCATAACTGAATAAACCACCACGGGCCGCCAGTTTTAACTGTCTTTTGAGAGAACAGTTTGACAGACATCAGTTGAAGAGATCGATAGACTTCTCCAAGAAACAGTTTGCCTAGGCCAAGTTGGGTACCTTTAGCAAGTTCATAGGCCAGGGAAAGGTAATTCTTGGTAGGGGCAAGCGATGGGCCACAGAAAATAAAGTGCTCCAACCAGAAATTCAGGAAGGCTGTATGTTCCCTTTCTGTCACAGGGCCCTTGGTCTTCATATAACGATTGAGGTAGGCACCCCAGCTGGTACATTCTTTCTTAGAAGACAGGGTGAAAGGGACCTTCGGCAGCTTGAATGCAGACGGGCTTGGGGATGCGATGTCTAGGCCTGTGATCATGGCCACATCTAGCAGAGTTGGTGTCATGGGGCCATGGCCGAACATGAAGCAGTTCAGTGCGTCGGACCAGAAGTAGCCGATGGTTTTCAGGATATTCTCATTCTTCTCAAGAGGAGATAATGATAATGACAGGGCATCGGCTATCCCTATGGTTTCCCAAGTGGCATAATGGGTTTTTGATACTCTATGGTACCATGCCACCCAACCCTCAGGAGGATTAGGCCAGGCTCGCAAGCAGTCGGCCCAGGAAGTCAGATCTAGGTTCTGGCTCACGAAGGGGATTCTGTTAGCTTCGCACGAAATTAACAGGGCGAGACTCTCAGAAGAACGAGGACCGAGGCACATCGAATTTGCGAGAGAAGGATGTGGCAGAAGGATGTCTGAAACCTAAATTAGTAGCGGAACGAAACATTAATTCAGGTGTTTGCCATTAATCCCATGTCAAGTCGAACGGCGAGAGGAGGTTGAGGATTACCTTCAGTCCGGAAGCCGTGGTGTCGGTATTGGATGATTCCGCCATGGGATGCGTTGGAGGAGTTGGGGGCGGCGCGGTCGAGATCTGTGTAGGTGGTTGGGACTGCTCAGGCGGCGATTTGGGGATCTGAGTTTGCCTTTTCAGATGGAGGTCGCAGGTTACCGTTTGGAAGGGCGGCTAGGTGAACTTTACCCGTGTTTTCATGGTAGGGACCGATGCGATGCCATCGGCTCTTTTTGGAGATTTTTGTGACTTTGACTGTCGGCAAAACAGTTGACTGGAAATACTTCTTCACTAACAAAGGAGGGTTTTACAATAAAGAGCCGATTGTTCAAAGAGGA
The DNA here is from genome assembly GCF_019359855.2 of Lolium perenne. Taxonomy (NCBI): domain Eukaryota; kingdom Viridiplantae; phylum Streptophyta; class Magnoliopsida; order Poales; family Poaceae; genus Lolium; species Lolium perenne. Next base: position 333,533,102 of record NC_067250.2, on the reverse strand, counting down.
ACAAAAGAAGAGCCAATTGCTCGCATACTACTGGTGCTATGTCACTAGTCCTCGCTGCCCTCGTCGTCGGCGTCGTAGCTGTCACCGGTGCTACTTCCGGAGAACTCCTCGTCACCGCTGCCCTAGTCTCGGACTGGAGCCTCTCCCTCTTCGTCATCATCGTCATCTTCATTGTCCGCCCAAGCGCGGAAGCGCTCCGCCGGTGGGTACCCAATGGAGGAGAAGGAGGAGTCGTCTTCCTCTTCGTTCCCCCATGAGTGGAGGTCATCCTCGCTCTCGCTCTCCAGTTCCCTTTCAATGAGAAACTGGGGGTCGTCCTCCCTGTCAGTCAAGGGTTTGTCGCTATCTGGCAAGAGGCCGAAGTCCCATTCGGGCTCTGACATCGGCTCGCTCGAGGAAGAAGAAAACATAGCTACAGGTTTCCAGGGAAGTGATGCTGAAGCTATCAAGTTTAGCAGAGAAGTTGAGAACACGATCATCACGATGAAGGATGCTGCGATGGTTCTGCTCTACCACGACATGACCCGACGAAGAGAAGGCAGAGTGATTTTGGAATTATAATTCCAAAACCAGGGGGGCATGTGTTATCACCGGAATTTGACCGAGTCAGAGGTGGGCCGCGATCGAGATGGATTCGAAGATTATATATGGAAGAAATACGTGAATCGGCCTTATGTACCAAGTTGGGCGAATTGTCCGTGTATCTGTAACATATTAGGATACGTGTCGGTTAGTTAGAGTTTTACCCGTGCACGGTTAGGTGCACGCCTAAATTAGAAAGTCCCCTGGACTATAAATATGTATCTAGGGTTTATGGAATAAACAACAACCAACGTTCAACCAACCAAATCAATCTCGGCGCATCGCCAACTCCTTCATCTCGAGGGTTTCTACCGGTAAGCAACATGCTGCCTAGATCGCATCTTGCGATCTAGGCAGCACAAGCTCCACGTTGTTCATGCGTTGCTCGTACTGAAGCCTTGTTGATGGCGAGCAACGTAGTTATCATAGATGTGTTAGGGTTAGCATAATTCTTCGCGTAAACATGCTATCGTAGTGCAACCCTTGCATATCTAGCCGCCCTCACACCTATCTCAGGTGTGGGGGCGGCACCCCGCTTGATCGTTATTTAGTAGATCTGATCCGTTACGATTGCTCCTTGTTCATCAAGGATTAGTTTAATATCTGCAATAGTTAGGCCTTACAAGGGGCTGGAGGATCCAGCGGCACGTAGGGTGTCGTTCGTTAGTCCTAGACAGGATGTTCCGGGGATCAACCTCGTGTTGGTTTTTAGGCCTTGTCTAGGATCGACTTACGATCACCGTGCGTGGCCGCGAGGCCCAATCCTGAGTAGGATGTTCCGATTATGCGGTGAAAACCTTAAATCGTCGTAGATCTAATTGTAGGATAACGTTGCATAGAAAACAAAAATTTTCCTACCGCGAACACGAAATCCAAGCCAAGATGCAATCTAGAAGACGGTAGCAACGAGGGGATTAACGAGTCTCACCCTTGAAGAGATTCCAAAGCCTACAAGATGAGGCTCTTGTTGCTGCGGTAGACGTTCACTTGCCGCTTGCAAAAGCGCGTAGAAGATCTTGATCACGATCGGTTCCGGCGCCACGAACGGGCAGCACCTCCGTACTCGGTCACACGTTCGGTTGTTGATGAAGACGACGTCCACCTCCCCGTTCCAGCGGGCAGCGGAAGTAGTAGCTCCTCTTGAATCCGACAGCACGACGGCGTGGTGTCGGTGGTGGTGGAGAAATCCGGCGGAGCTTCGCTTAAGCGTGCGGGATGTGGTGGAGGAGAGAGACCGCTAGGGTTTGGGGAGAGAGGGGGGTTGGGCGCCGGCCCTCTAAGGGGTGCGGCCAAGGCTAAGGCTTGAAGTGTTCAGCCCCCTCTCTATGCCCCTCATTATATAGGTGGAAGCCCCAAGAGTTCTAGTCCAAGTCTTCGAATAAGACCCCAACACTAAAACCTCCCATAGGTGGGAAACCTACTCAAGGAGGGAGTCCCACCCAAGGTGGGATTCCCACCTTTCCTTGAGGTGGGTTGGCCGGCCACCCTTAGGGGAGTCCACCTTGGACTCCTCCCCTTTAGGGTTGGCTGGTCATGCAAGTGGAGTCTCTTTGGGACTCCACTTTCCAAAGTGCCATTCTTCCGGACTTTTCTAGAACCTTCTAGAACCTGCCATAAATGCACCGGATCATTTCCAAACTTGGAATATGACTTCCTATATATGAATCTTATTCTCCGGACCATTCCGGAACTCCTCGTGATGTCCGGGATCTCATCCGGGACTCCGAACAAATATTCGAACTCCATTCCATATTCAAGTTCTACCATTTCAACATCCAACTTTAAGTGTGTCACCCTACGGTTCGCGAACTATGCGGACATGGTTGAGTACTCACTCTGACCAATAACCAATAGCGGGATCTGGAGATCCATAATGGCTCCCACATATTCAACGATGACTTTAGTGATCGAATGAACCATTCACATACGATACCAATTCCCTTTGTCACGCGATATTTTACTTGTCCGAGGTTTGATCTTCGGTATCACTCTATACCTTGTTCAACCTCGTCTCCTGACAAGTACTCTTTACTCGTACCATGGTATGTGGTCTCTTATGAACTTATTCATATGCTTGCAAGACATTAGACGACATTCCACCGAGAGGGCCCAGAGTATATCTATCCGTCATCGGGATGGACAAATCCCACTGTTGATCCATATGCCTCAACTCATACTTTCCGGATACTTAATCCCACCTTTATAACCACCCATTTACGCAGTGGTGTTTGGTGTAATCAAAGTACCTTTCCGGTATAAGTGATTTATATGATCTCATGGTCATAAGGACTAGGTAACTATGTATCGAAAGCTTATAGCAAATAACTTAATGACGAGATCTTATGCTACGCTTAATTGGGTGTGTCCATTACATCATTCATACAATGACATAACCTTGTTATTAATAACATCCAATGTTCATGATTATGAAACTAATCATCCATTAATCAACAAGCTAGTTAAGAGGCATACTAGGGACTCTTTGTTTGTCTACATATCACACATGTACTAATGTTTCGGTTAATACAATTATAGCATGATATATAAACATTTATCATAAACATAAAGATATAAATAATAACCATTTTATTATTGCCTCTAGGGCATATCTCCAACAGTCTCCCACTTGCACTAGAGTCAATAATCTAGTTTACATTTGTAAAGATATAACACCTTGGCCTTATGGTGCTTTATCATGTATTGCTCACGGGAGAGGTTTTTAGTCAACGAATCTGACACGCTCAGAAACGTATGTATTTTGTAATTCATTTGTGTCTCAACGCATCACTCATTTCCAAATGAGTCGGCATTTAATATGTTTGGTCTTCTGGTGGAACCTTAATTCCGCGGTCTGAAATATGTCGCTAATATTGTCACACACAATATAGCTTCAAAGTTCTGACACTATCGGAACTACACCAAGTTTTCAAAGAACCTCTTGACTTAACATCCTTTGTCATTGTCAAAATAATGACATACTCTGCCTTCTTTTGTAGAATCCGTCACAATATTTAGAACTCTTCTAAATCTAGCATAGACAACTTCTAGCTCATTGTGTTACCTTTTAAACAACACTTAGTCTAATTTGAGATTGAAATTATATTTTATATGTGACAAAACCAATATCGGTGTAACACCTTACAGCGATTTGTTTGTCATTTCATACAAATATATATATATATCCTTAGTTCTTCTAAAGTACTCAAGGATATTCTTACTGTCGTCCCATGATCATCTTATGAATCATTCCGGTATATGCTCATAACATTTTAGAGCACAAGATATCTGATTTTGTACATATTATTCGTGATCTAAAATCACTCATGTGTTTTTACTCATTGAGTGTCAGATACACTCAAGTCTTGTTAAACCTTCACATGACAAGAACATTTTCTTAATATTTCTATATTGAACTATTTCAATATCCATTCTATGTACTTTGACTTAAACTTATTATGTGTTTCAATCTATCTTCATAGATCTTGACACTAAATATGTTTTAGTCCATATCCTTTCATTGAAGTAAATTTTCAATGAAACATTTTAATCAAGTATATAATTACATTATTTATAACCAACTATATGTCATCTACATAAAGTATTATAAATATGTCTCAGCGCTCCCACTTAATTTCTTGCAAATGCAAGCCTCTTCATCGTTTCTGATGAAATCAAAAACTCTTTGACTATTTCATCCAGTGAAGATTCAAACTCCGCGATACTCACTTCATCAAATTGAAGTTTGTATACCTATCTAATATTCCACGGACCAGCAAAAAACTCTTGGTTGTATCTTGTATACACCTTACATACTTCTGATAAGTAATGTATTTTGCCATCCTACTAGAATAATCCATATAGACTATAAGCATTTCTACGGAAGATCTAATCTTATCGTAGTCAACTCTTTGAACTTTGTCGTAAACAATTTTTCAACAAGTCGAGCTTCTTCAAGGATATTTCATCCAAGTCTATAGATCCATTTTCTTTCAAAAAGTATTCATCTATTATGGATTTCATGGCGCATGGCCATTTTAACGGAGTCAGGGCCCATCATAACTTCTTTGTTTGTAGTTGGTTTATCATTGTTCAAAATCAATCCTTTGTCCACAAATCATTTATTTGATCACAAAGTAAACCATACCTACAAGGTTCAATATGTACTTCGATCTCCATGACTAAAACACTTTGTAGTCATGGGAGCCATGATCGTTGTGGCCGCTTTCGAAACCAATTCCGATGCTGTGCTACTCTGATCATTATGCTCAGGTTCATAAACCTTATCAAATTATATTGTCCTCCCACTCAAATACTTCACTAGAAACAATTTCTCGGAAATAAGAAACATTGACAAACACTTTTGTCTTTGTCTCGTGGGAAGAATTCCCAATCAAATCTCTGGGATAACCAACAAAGACATTCATCCGATTTTGGTTGTAAACTTATTTACTTATGCTATGCATACCAAAATTTAAGAAAAGACTATCAGGTTTCTTACCTATGCCATAACTCGTATGGTGTCATTTCAACGGATCATGATGATGCTCTATTTAGTGTAAAAGCGGTAGTCACTAAAGCATAATCCAAAAAAATATAATGGCTTTATTTTATTTTATCTCATCATTAATCCAACAAGGTTTGGATACATATCTCGGATACCATATCATCATTATGATACTCCAAGAAATGTGAGTTGTAGAACAATTTCATAACTCTCTTAGATGTTCGCTAAAACTCGTAATTCAAATATTTCCACCATGATCCAATCATAGATATTTGATTTTTCTATTACGATGATTTCCACTTCATGCTGAAATTTATTTGAATCCATTCAAATGTTTCAAACTTCTTTCTTATCGAATATATCCACATATACTCAATTCATTGTTTGAAAGTTTTTATGAAGTAGAAGAATCTCCCGCACACAACTATGCCCAGTGAACCACATACATCATCATGTATATTTTTCACTAAGTTAGTTGCCCGTTCAACTCTTGGCCTGTGAACGGTATTTTAGTCATTCTCTTTTGAAAAGATTTGCAAGCGCCAAATGATTCAAAAAATCAAATGACTCCAATAATCCATTTGCATGGAGTTTATTCATGCGTTCCTTTCCAATATGACCTAAATGGCGGTTCCACAAATAAGTGGAATTCAAATCATTTGCCTTATGGCATTTTAGCGTCAGTATTATGTGTGTGTGTTACACCATTAAGATTTATAATAACTTATCCATCGTATATGGAGTAATGTCATAATTTGAACAACTCATTGTTTTCATTTGACCAGAGCAAAATAACAATTATTAAGTTCTTTATTATAAATTCTAAGGGCTAGATAGAATTCTAACGATGAACATAATAACACTTTATTTTGTTCCAGACGTGCATTCCTATCATATTCCTTGTCAGTCACTTAGGCCATTGTATTCTTGTCTTGCGTTGTTTTGTATGACACTTCATACCAACCAATATGGTACTAATACCCAAGAATTTCATTGTGTGACTTAACTAGGAATACAACCATAACATGTATATCATTTATATACGCCTGAGCTAGACTTTCTAGTCTTTTCTTTTCTTTTGCCAAAATATCTTTTGCAGTTTCTCTTTTAGCTTTCCTCATTATTCAGAAAAACATTTCAACATCAATAACTTCTAGGTTTGTTGGTCAAATACCAATATCCTTGATGTTCTTACTTTGAAGTTGATCATCATATGACAAGTGTTTCAGATTTCACTATTAGTAACTTTGTAATACGATGAACAATTTCACTCATAATTTTATCCATCAATTCATGATAACTTTCTGAGACCATGTCTGTACATGCTAGGCTCATAAAGTTTAAACCTTAGTATTCGCATATGCAAATCTGGCTTGCACCCGTTGGAAACACACGTAGAATCTATAACACCCGATCATCACGTGATGCTTCGAAACGACGAGTCTTAGCAACGGTGCATACTAAGGATGATAACTTCATGGATATGCGAATATTGTTAGTGCCCCAATAGTTGGAGGATTGTGACGCCTGGCGTCTTCAACCTTCATACATTCCCATAAAACTTATGAGTTCATGTAGTCTCACCAAATTATATTCTATCATCTTGCAATAAGGTCTTAGATATCACATATATCTCATACCTTGATTATTTCTGAAAACTAAATTTTCAGCTCCTTACTTTTCAAACAGATTTGAACTTCAAGTTTCACGGAGACAAGATAACTTTAGGTACTAATTGAAACCATAGCTCTTTGAATCAACAATGTGAGGTTTACTAAAAGTTTGCAATAGGACTTAATTAATTCTTGATTCTTTAACAATACGGTACCAAACCGTAAAGTTTCTTATCAGATTTAACAGTATTTCTATCTCAATAACAAGACTAGCGTATAGTAGTAAACGGATGCCAATACTACAAAAAATAATTCAAAATACTACTCAGACTATGTTTATGATAATTAGTTCATGTTTTAATCTAATTAATAATGAACTCCCACTTAATACAACATCCCTCATAGTTGTTAAGTGGTACACGATCCAAATTCACTACACCAAAAACCGATCATCACGTGAGATGATGTAGCTTCAATGGTGAACATCAACATGTTGATCATATCATCCATATGACTCGTGTTCAACCTTTCGGTTTCCGTTGTCCCGAGGCCATGTCTGTACATGCTAGGCTCGTCAAGCAAACCCAAGTATTCCACGTGTGCAACATGGCTTACACCCGTTGTATGTGAATCGTTGAATCTATCACATCCGATCATCACGAGATGCTTCGAAACGACGAACTGTACAACGGTGCATACGAGGGGAGAACACTTTATTATCTTGATATTAATGTGAGGGATCATCTTATAATGCTACCGTCGCGATCTAAGCAAAATAAGATGCATAAAGGATTAACATCACATGCAATTCATATGTGATATGATATGGCCCTTTAGTCTTTGTGCCTTCGATCTTCATCTTCAAAGCACGGACATGATCTCCATCATCAACGGGCATGATCTCCATCATCGTCGGCGTAGCGTCAAGGTTCATGGCGCCGTCTTCATGGTTGTTCACCTCATGTAGCAACTATTACAACTAATTTGAAATACTACTCAACATGAAATTTAAAGACAACCATAAGGCTCCTGCCGGTTGCCACAATACAATAATGATCATCTCATACATATTCATCATCACATTATGACCATATCACATCACCAAACCCTGCAAAAACAAGTTAGACGTCTCTAATTTGGTTTGCATATTTTACGTGGTTTAGGGTTTTCGAGAGAGATCTAATCTACCTACGAACATGAACCACAACGGTGATACTAGTGTTGTCAATAGAAGAGTAAATTGAATCTTCACTATAGTAGGAGAGACAGACACCCGCAAAGCCACTTATGCAATACAAGTTGCATGTCGAGCGTGGAGCAAATCTCATGAACGCGGTCATGTAAAGTTAGCCCGAGCCGCTTCATCCCACTATGCCACAAAGATGCAAAGTACTCAAACTAAAGATAACATAAGCATCAACGCCCACAAACCATTGTGTTCTACTCGTGCAACCATCTATGCATAGACACGGCTCTGATACCACTGTAGGATAACGTTGCATAGAAAACAAAAATTTTCCTACCGCGAACACGAAATCCAAGCCAAGATGCAATCTAGAAGACGGTAGCAACGAGGGGATTAACGAGTCTCACCCTTGAAGAGATTCCAAAGCCTACAAGATGAGGCTCTTGTTGCTGCGGTAGACGTTCACTTGCCGCTTGCAAAAGCGCGTAGAAGATCTTGATCACGATCGGTTCTGGCGCCACGAACGGGCAGCACCTCCGTACTCGGTCACACGTTCGGTTGTTGATGAAGACGACGTCCACCTCCCCGTTCCAGCGGGCAGCGGAAGTAGTAGCTCCTCTTGAATCCGACAGCACGACGGCGTGGTGTCGGTGGTGGTGGAGAAATCCGGCGGAGCTTCGCTTAAGCGTGCGGGATGTGGTGGAGGAGAGAGACCGCTAGGGTTTGGGGAGAGAGGGGGGTTGGGCGCCGGCCCTCTAAGGGGTGCGGCCAAGGCTGAGGCTTGAAGTGTTCAGCCCCCTCTCTATGCCCCTCATTATATAGGTGGAAGCCCCAAGAGTTCTAGTCCAAGTCTTCGAATAAGACCCCAACACTAAAACCTCCCATAGGTGGGAAACCTACTCAAGGAGGGAGTCCCACCCAAGGTGGGATTCCCACCTTTCCTTGAGGTGGGTTGGCCGGCCACCCTTAGGGGAGTCCACCTTGGACTCCTCCCCTTTAGGGTTGGCTGGTCATGCAAGTGGAGTCTCTTTGGGACTCCACTTTCCAAAGTGCCATTCTTCCGGACTTTTCTAGAACCTTCTAGAACCTGCCATAAATGCACCGGATCATTTCCAAATTTGGAATATGACTTCCTATATATGAATCTTATTCTCCGGACCATTCCGGAACTCCTCGTGATGTCCGGGATCTCATCCGGGACTCCGAACAAATATTCGAACTCCATTCCATATTCAAGTTCTACCATTTCAACATCCAACTTTAAGTGTGTCACCCTACGGTTCGCGAACTATGCGGACATGGTTGAGTACTCACTCTGACCAATAACCAATAGCGGGATCTGGAGATCCATAATGGCTCCCACATATTCAACGATGACTTTAGTGATCGAATGAACCATTCACATACGATACCAATTCCCTTTGTCACGCGATATTTTACTTGTCCGAGGTTTGATCTTCGGTATCACTCTATACCTTGTTCAACCTCGTCTCCTGACAAGTACTCTTTACTCGTACCATGGTATGTGGTCTCTTATGAACTTATTCATATGCTTGCAAGACATTAGACGACATTCCACCGAGAGGGCCCAGAGTATATCTATCCGTCATCGGGATGGACAAATCCCACTGTTGATCCATATGCCTCAACTCATACTTTCCGGATACTTAATCCCACCTTTATAACCACCCATTTACGCAGTGGTGTTTGGTGTAATCAAAGTACCTTTCCGGTATAAGTGATTTATATGATCTCATGGTCATAAGGACTAGGTAACTATGTATCGAAAGCTTATAGCAAATAACTTAATGACGAGATCTTATGCTACGCTTAATTGGATGTGTCCATTACATCATTCATACAATGACATAACCTTGTTATTAATAACATCCAATGTTCATGATGATGAAACTAATCATCCATTAATCAACAAGCTAGTTAAGAGGCATACTAGGGACTCTTTGTTTGTCTACATATCACACATGTACTAATGTTTCGGTTAATACAATTATAGCATGATATATAAACATTTATCATAAACATAAAGATATAAATAATAACCATTTTATTATTGCCTCTAGGGCATATCTCCAACACTAATTAGCTTTATCTTGATCAAGCAGGACCACCATATATTCGCGCACCCCGTACGAATCATGGGTGGATCGGCTCCTTGAGCCGATTCACAGGATAACCTGAGAGCCGATCGAGGCTCGTATTTAATGTTTACGTGTATGCCATGCAGGAAACTAAGCGAGGCATCTCCATCACCTTCCTGACCAGGTATAGGTCAGGTGGCACGCCCTTGCAATCAGCATCGGACGTGTGACCAGAAGGCTTTGCGGGCCGTCGCTCGGAGGGACCTCGGCTAGCCGCAGCCCTAGGTTGTTCCCGGCTCTACGGTGTTGCCCGTCGCTGCCCGCCAGTGGGTTTCTGACGTCAACAAGACCTCGTTGAGCGAGCATATAGCCGCACAATCTGCTCGCGAGGAAGCGATCATTAAGCGCATAAAGTTGCAAAATCGTCGCTTTGTCAGTAAGTATCTGAACCACTTCATCTCCTTTGGACTTTCTTTCCTTCACTTGTTTGTTGATTAATAAGTTTTTTATCTTGATAGATAAAACTTCTCAGGAATTTGAGCTTGAAGATCCCGACAATGATCCTCTTCTTGACGCCATTTCGTTCCTTGAGTTTCATGGAACAGAAGCACGTGAGGGCATTGATGAAGCTAAAGCCGGGTTGTCGCGACTCTTCTCCTATTTCTTCCCGAAGAAAGAGGAACCCACGACTTTCCTTACTCTTGCCAAGTGCTTTAATCCTCCTGAAGATCTTGGGCTGAAGATGCGCCAGGAAAATATGAAGGTCGCTGTTGAAAGCACTGTTGCCTTAGTTGCTGGTAGCCAACAAACCATCGACTGGGCGAAAGTAGGCGACACAGAACAGATAGAGCAGAAAAATGGCGATCGTTGATCAAGGCGGCATAGCCCAACACGAAGAAAATCCTTTCCTATCTCGGGATCAAGCCATCTTCGACTCCTAGCTCATCAAAGCCGGAGGTCTAGTTGAATGCCCCTTCTTTTTATTTTTCTTGTTTCTTTAGCTATTGTCGCCATATTAGCTTTGGCGACAATTTCCTTAGTACTTTTGAAGAACTCCTTATGTAATATCCATTTAAATTTCTTGAAAATCAATGGAATTATGTCTTGTGCAATCCTTTGATATTGGAATTTTCTTTTCCAGTTGATATTTGATAACTACTCTGCCGATCCTCGTTCTGCCGATACTTCTCCTGCTTCCTCATTCTCGAAGAAAACGCTGGTCAATGACAACTTTGTCGACGGTTCTTCTGGGCAATATCTGTCGCAAGATTTGCAAGAGTTGCGCCAACAACTCCAATCCATGAAAAAACAAACTCTTGCAATGATGGAACAATCTCGACAAGCATCCGAGAGAGACAAAATTGCTCTTCAACAGGCACAAGAAGCCATTGCTGCAAGGGATGCTGCTGTTGCTGAGGCTACCGAAGCTTCCTCTCGAGAAAATTATATGCTTCAGCTGATGACTGACGCCAGCTTGGACATGACAGGTATGTTTCTTGTTTATAACCATGCTGGACGTTATTTTTGCTAGTTTTCCTTCCTTATCAATTTCTTCGATGTACTAGGCTCATTTTTGGATACTGCTGCCGAAGATCAACGTGTTGAAGCTCGATCCAATGCTTTGCTCAATCTGTCTGCACAACATGGTTCAAACTTTTGGGTTACTCCCGAGCGTACCCGTCAAATTGTCAGATTCCAAGATCGCGCGGGTCAGGTCCGTGATTTCCTTGATTTCTGTACGAAGAACTTATTTTTAGTTTACGGAACCATGTTCCCTCGCAACAAAATGCCAGAAACTCTTCCTGCATTAATGGAAAATTTTCGAGATGCTCCTCGAATCCATGGCTTTGTGCGGGCTCAACTCTCTGCTGGCGCAAGATTTGCTATGATGATGATAAAGATTTGCCATCCAAAATTGCCCAGCGATCAAATTGTTCCCACGTGCCTGGCTAAGATGTCGAAGAAAAAGAGAAATATGAGCAAGATTGATGATCTGGTGACTCCTGTAGCCGAAGATATGATGGATGAACTTCTTCGGATGGACGTTGAATTCTTCGTGAAGGGTAGCTATGCCGAGCATAGTACTCGTCCTTCCAATGAACAAGTAACCATAGACCATGTGCTAGGTATCCATTGAGGGTTTTTCCTTTTTTCTTGCTGTAGTTTCACCATTGATACACCTTTGTAAACATGATCTATATTGTAAAGCTGTCGACTCTGTAACTATGTATTGTTTTTATTTTTGATTGTCCAGCCCCCGAGCCTTTGGCTGGAGTTTGTACTATTTTGTTATCTCGAAGATTTTTCTCTTATTGCGAGAAGGTATATATATATTACTATCAATGGTCATGAGCCCCCGAGTGTCTTGGTGGTCACGTTCTATATTTTTGTTGCGAGGTTTTCAGACCAAAGCAATAATATTTTGACGAGTACACTATATTTAGCTTCCGATATTCTATTTGGCGAGGTAATCTTGTACCAAGGCGAAATATTTCGGTAAGTCTAGTTTATCTATATTGTATATATTTTGTGACTTGAAGGCATTGAGCCCCCGAGCGTGTCGAAGAATAAGAAGTATATCTCCACTATCTTTATTATATTGCAGCACCGCGACCTCGCCTCATTAAAAACCTTTCCGGCCCCACTCGGTGCCCCGAAAAGGAAAAGAGTGCGTCTGAAAACTCGCGGGCGTTTTAGTACATTGTATTTTTACAGAGGAGGACTATATTTCGACTCTAAGCGTAGAACCGCATGAGCTGTGCCACGTTCCAGGGGTTTTTCTCGGGAACCCCTGTCTTCTTGTCTTTTATCCTGTACGCTCCTCCTTCAATTACTTCCGTGATGACGTAGGGGCCAAGCCATGGCGACTCGAGTTTTTCAGTGCGCTCTTGATTGAGTTGCAAAACTAAGTCTCCGACTTGAAAAGATCTTGGTCGCAAACGTCGACTGTGGTAATTTTTCAGGTCCTGCTGATATTTAGTTACCTTGACAATACTTCGTCTCGAGCTTCGTCGAGTGCGTCGACGTTGTCTTCCAGTGCTTTCCTAGAAACTTCTTCGTTATACTCTATGACTCTGGGGGAGTCGTGCTCTATTTCTATCGGCAGCACTACCTCTGCTCCGTGGACAAGGAAAAACGGGGTCTCCTGTGTTGCTGTATTTGGTGTTGTTCGGATGCTCCATAACACACTTGGTAACTCTTCTGGCCAGGTATGTCGAGCTTTTTCCAGTGGTCCTAACAAGCGTTTCTTGATGCTGTTGCAGATGATACCGTTGGCTTTCTCGACTTGACCATTGGTTTGAGGATGTGCAACTGATGCGAAGTGCAATTTGATGCCTACCTCTGCACAGTACGCCTTGAACTCCTTTGACGTAAAGCTACAGCCATTGTCTGTGACGATGCTGTGAGGTACTCCAAATCGAAAAACGATGTCCTTCACGAACTTTATTGCTGATGCTGCATCTGGAGATTTTATCGGCTTTGCTTCTATCCACTTGGTGAATTTGTCGACAGCAACCAACATGTACTCGTATCCTCCTGGCGAAGCTTTGTGTAATTTTCCCACCATATCGAGACCCGATTGAGCGAAAGGCCAAGATAAGGGTATTGGCATTAATTCTGCTGCCGGAGAGTGAGGTTTTGAGGCAAATCTCTGACATGCGTCACAAGTTCGTACTATCTCCTTCGCATCCTCAATTGCTGTCAACCAGTAGAATCCTGCTCGAAAAACTTTGGCTGCAATAGCTCGACTGCTCGCGTGGTGGCCACATACTCCTTCGTGTACGTCCTTCAGAATTATCCTTCCTTCTTCGGGTGTGACGCATCGTTGTAACACACCCGAGATACTGCATTTGTACAACTCTCCTTTGACCACCGTGAAAGCTTTGGATCGCCTAATAACTCGCCTTGCTTCAACTGGATCATCGGGTATTGTCTTTCTTAGGATGTATGATATGTACGCTTGCATCCATGGGATTTGTACCATCAGTACTAGATCATGTTCCTCGTCTTCTTCTTCCAATGCTTCTTTCACAGCCCCCGAGGGTTTCTCGCTCTTCTCCTTCTTTGTTGGTTTCTTCGGCTTCGTGGACCTCTCTGTTATTTCTTCCCAGAACACACCTGGGGGAATTGCGAGGCACTGCGACCCGATGTTTGCGAGAACGTCGGCTTCATCATTGCTCAACCTGCTGATATGGTTTACCTCGCATCCATCAAACAGTTTCTCCAGCTCATTATACATCTCTTTGTACACCACCATGCTATCATTAACCACATCGCATTGGTTCATGACTTGCTGAGCTACCAATTGTGAGTCGCCAAATATTTTTAGTCGAGTTGCGCCGCAGGCTTTCGCCATCTTCATCCCATGTATAAGGGCTTCATATTCTGCCTCATTATTAGATGCGTTTGGGAACGTCATCCGCAGGACGTACTTCAATTTGTCGCCTTCAGGTGATATGAGTATTACCCCTGCTCTAGCTCCTTCTAACCTTTTGGACCCGTCGAAGTTCATAGTCCAGGTTCTCGATAAATCCGGAGGTCCTGTATTTTGCAACTCCATCCACTCTGCGATGAAGTCTGGTAGAATTTGTGACTTTATTGCCTTTCTTTTTTCATACGTGATGTCCCGAGGAGAAAGTTCTATTCCCCAAAGGGAGACACGGCATGTGGCTTCTGGATTGTTGAGTATGTTGGATAAAGGCGCCTCATTGACCACTATTATCGGATGCGCCAAAAAATAGTGGCGCAACTTTCTTGCGGTTGTGAATACTCCATATGCTTGCTTTTGGTACTGCGGGTACCTCTGTTTTGAAGGCGATAATACTTCGCTGATGAAATATACTGGCCTCTGCACTCCATGGAGTTTTCCTTCTTCTTCTCTTTCGACAACTAGCGCTGTGCTGACCACCTGATGTGTAGCCGCAATATATAACAGGAGCGGTTCTTTCTCTTTTGGCGCTACTAGAATTGGTGGTGTCAAAATTTTCCGCTTGAGGTCCTCGAAGGCCCTATCTGCATCTTCGTTCCATTGGAACTTCTCTCCTTGTTTGATTAAGGCGTAGAATGGTAACGCCTTTTCTCCCAGCCTGGCGATGAATCTGCTTAAAGCTGCGACTCGCCCAGTTAGCTGATGTATTTCCTTCAACTTTGTTGGCTTCCTCATTGTTACGATAGCTTGGATTTTTTCAGGATTTGCTTCAATCCCCCTCGCTGAAACTAGCAAACCGAGAAGTTCTCCTGCAGGGACGCCGAAAGAACATTTCGTCGGGTTCAACTTGAGACAAAATTTGTCGAGGTTGTCGAAAGTTTCCTTCAAGTCCTCGACTAATGTTGCCCCCTTTTTTGATGTGATGACGACGTCATCGATGTACACTTGTACATTTTTCCCGATCTGTGTTGCCAGGCACTTCTGCATCATCCGTTGATATGTTGCTCCCGCGTTTTTCAACCCGAAGGGCATTGTTTTGTAACAAAATACGCCATACGGTGTGATGAACGCTGTTTTAGCTTTGTCGTCTTCTTTTAATCTGATCTGATTGTAACCAGAATATGCGTCCAAGAAGCAAAGACGTTCACATCCTGCCGTGGAGTCGATAATCTGATCGATCCTTGGGAGGGGAAAGTGATCCTTTGGACAATGTTTATTGAGGCACGTAAAGTCGACACACATGCGAAGGACTTTCGTGTTTTTCTTCGGCACCATCACTGGGTTAGCTACCCAAGTGGCCTCAGTAGATATCTCTTTGATGAAACCAGCTTCTCTAAGTCGATCAATTTCTGACAGCATTGTTTGCGGTTTGGTTCCGAAAAACGCCGCAAAGGTTGCTTGATTGGTCTCGCAATAGGATCCAAGTTTAGGTGGTGCTCGGCAAGTTCCCTGGGTACTCCTGGCATGTCTGCTGGACACCATGCGAAGATTTTCCAAAGGTTTCACGGAGGAACTCGACGAGCGCGCTTTCCTATGCGAGGTCCATGTTCGTTGTGATGGACGTCGTTTTCTTCGGATCTGTCGGGTGAATCTGCACTTCCTTAGAATCTTTTGCTGTATTGAAAGTTGATTCCTTGTTGGGCCTCCCTACGTCTGGCAGCACATCATAATCAGTCATGAGCCTTGACGCTGCGTACTCTGCCTGCATCCCGAAAGTTTCTGATAGTCGATGGAAATCTTTGTCGCATTTATCGGCTAGCGCGAAGCTTCCTTTGACTGTGATTGGTCCCTTGGGTCCAGGTAACCTCCAAAGCAAGTACGTGTAATGTGGTACTGCCATAAATCTGGCGTATGCTGGTCGCCCCAACAAAGAGTGATATTGCAACGGGAAATCCACAACTTCGAATTCCAACCTCTCTATCCTGTAGTTTTCTCGGGTCCCAAACTGAACGTCAGGATTGATCTTCCCTAGTGGGTAACTTGGCTTCTCTGGTGTGATGCCGTGGAAACGTGTGTCGGTTGGTTTCAAATTCGCGAGGGAAATATTCATCTTTCTTAGCGTATCTGCGTACATAAGGTTTAGACTGCTGCCGCCATCTATGAATACTCGAGATACATCGAATCCTGCAATTACTGCTGGTAAGATCAGTGCTGACTGCCCTGGTCGAGGAACTTGCTGTGGATGATCAGCTATTGTGAAGCCAATTTCTTGCCCTGACCAGTTAAGGTACTCGACTGTTGGTGGTGGCATCTTTTCTGCCATAAACACCTGTCGCGAGATTACTTTCTGAGCTCTATTGGATGGCCTGCCTTTCTGAATCATCGAGACCGCTCCGTTAGAGTTAGGATCGACGTAGGGCGGTGGGGCAGGTGCTGCCGCTATTCTGAGCTGATGTCGATTTTCATCCGTAACCGCGGGAGGAGGTGGCAAGTGAATCTCACTCCTAGGTCCTTGAGGATTTCTGTGTGCTGCCTGAGCATTTGCATGTCCTGCCCATCTTAACATTGCCTGGAAATTTCGGCAATCCTTTTGCAAGTGTCCTGACTGTCTTTTTCCATTGCTATCGAGAAAGAAATGCATCTGACACGGCCCGTTCATCATCTCTTCGGGAGACACAAAAGGTCTCTGGAACCTTGGCCCGCTATTTTGCATGTTATCTCTATTGTCGCCTTGATGTGCATTACTTCTCCGGTAGTCATCTCTACTGTTTCCTCCATTGTTTCCCCGAAAGCCAGCCGATATTTGGCCAGGTGCATCGTAACTTGAAAATTGACGAGGGAATCGACGTCTATTTTGAAAATTTCGACTGCGATCTTCCTCTGGGGACCTATGTCGTTTGTTATGTACCGCATCTTCGCCATCTGCCCATCTGTTTGCTATCTCCATTAAAGCTGATATTGTTCTTGGGTTTGTCCTCCCCAAGTCCTCCACGAAATCTCCTTGTCGAACTCCTGCAACAAATACATCTATCGCTCTTTCATCAGATATATTTTCTGCCGAGTTTTTGATGATGGTCCACCTTTGAATGTACTTCCTCATTGATTCATCATGTTTTTGTCGACATGACCTCAACTCCTCTAGTGTCGCAGGTTTCTTGCAGGTTGATCGGAAATTCTTGATAAACACGTCCTCGAAACTTTCCCAGCTGTCGATGGAACCTGGGGGAAGCTTTTTTATCCATGATCTGGCGGCTCCGCTCAGATGTATCTGGATGCTCTGCATGGCTGTCGCTCTGGTCCCGCCTATCAATTTTAATGTCTCGAGATAATCCACAAGCCAATCCTCAGGGTCTTGCAGGCCATCGAATTTCTTGAAACTATCGGGTAGCTTGAATCCTGATGGAACTCGAGTTTTTCGGACCCGTCGTGTGAAGCATGGGAGTCCACACATGTCCTCTTCAGCAAGTTCTGGTGAATGCCGACGTTCCCTTCTTTCTTGTCGCGCTCTATCAACTCTGGCTTGAGTTGTTGTGTCCCTGGCTCCACTTGCTCTTGGTGGATCTTGCACTGCTGCGGTAGGTCTCGGACTATTTTGCCTTGCAGTTCCTTCGGGAGGTGTGGCTGTGAACGCTGCTCCCATGGCTCCACATCCTGCCATGGCCATGTTGTACAGCGCTTCCCTTGGATCTCCGGGAGGTGGCCTGGACGCTAAGATGAAGGCTTGTGTTGCCATGTACCCTGCTTCCGGTGTTTTTGGGATAATATTCCCCCTCGTGTCGATTGACATAAAGGACATGTCGAGGTTTTGGATTAGAGTTTCTCTTTCAGCTTCCGGTATATTTTGCAACCGAGATCTTGCTCTCCTCCAAGCTTCTCTATGACTATCTCCCGAAGTTTCTGAATGTCGACTTAATTCCGCTCGTCGCCTGCTTGATGCGGAAGCTGCCTCCCTTCTTCTGTTCAAAGCAGCTGTCTGTTTTTCTAACTCTCTTCCAGCTCTGGCAAGTTTATATTGATAAGCTTGCAGTTCTTCGACTGTAGCAGTAGTCTCCATTGGTTCAGAGCCATCCAAAGCTTTCACAACTCTATCCCAGGCTGCTTGTGGAAGTTGAACTCTAGCACGCGGTGTGGGCCCGACATATTTAGTGCCCAAACCTCTCCTTAGATCTGAGGGATCGACATAGGGGTTTCCCAAATCGTCGAAAGCCTCTGATGTTTCCTCTTGATCGCGACTTGCTTCTCCAATGGCATAAACTTGGTGATATTTTGGAGTTTTCGCTTTGCTTGGTTCGGTGACACCATCATAGAGATTGGTGAAGACCTTCCCAATAGAGATGGATTTGTCGATGAAGTCGAAGCTATCGGTGTCGCTTGAATCATCGCTTATATAGGAGTCCGCCGATGACTCGAAGGACATGTCGCTGAAGATTTTGGCGAGTTTTTCACTTGCCCTGCTGCCGATGAAGCGTGGCGATGAAATCTCCTTGTCGCTTGACTCCACGGATGATACTGAGTTTGAGAGGTCAAGACCATCCGCCGATAATCCCGACGAAATCGGAACTTTGAGACGATACGATCCTTCTTTCTCGACGTGGAAGTGCAATTTTCCAAACGTCATCTTCATGGGCTCCTCCAGATACGCATATGCATCCAAACGGGAGGGCGGGTGAGGAATAAAATCAACGAGACCAGTTCCGATCTGTTTACCTATCTCCATGATGTTGCTTGCTACTGATGAAGTCGACGATCTTGAACGTGCCATCGAGATCAGTTCCTTGTCGCCTCTAGATCCCACAGACGGCACCAGTTGACAAGGTATTAACTTGTCAATGCCTACGGATTGTAGACTAGGGTTTAGTTGGATGTAGAGGGCAAGTAGATCTCGAAGGTTTCAGCCGAAAAGTACTCGACGAATATGAAAGCTAGGGTTTGAGAAAACAATGATTCGATCCTTTCTGCATCCCTCGACTCCCCCTTATATAGGAGGCGGAGTCGAGGGTTTCGTATTGTACAAGTTACAGAGTCCGGGTAGGTTTCTAACTCCTCCCGCAAGATTACAAATAATGCTTCCTATTACAACTCTAACTTTCCTTAACAATATCTTGGGCTTCCGAACCTTCTTATTCTTCGGATAGTGGGCCTTCAGTAAACCCCGGGTACCATCATCGACAGGCCTATTGGGGATGCCTATGTCACTGGCTCCACTTGCTCTTGGTGGATCTTGCACTGCTGCGGTAGGTCTCGGACTATTTTGCCTTGCAGTTCCTTTGGGAGGTGTGGCTGTGAACGCTGCTCCCATGGCTCCACATCCTGCCATGGCCATGTTGTACAGCGCTTCCCTTGGATCTCCGGAGGTGGCCTAGACGCTAAGATGAAGGCTTGTGTCGCCATGTACCCTGCTTCCGGTGTTTTTGGGATAATATTCCCCCTCGTGTCGATTGACATAAAGGACATGTCGAGGTTTTGGATTAGAGTTTCTCTTTCAGCTTCCGGTATATTTTGCAACCGAGATCTTGCTCTCCTCCGAGCTTCTCTATGACTATCTCCCGAAGTTTCTGAATGTCGACTTAATTCCGCTCGTCGCCTGCTTGATGCGGAAGCTGCCTCCCTTCTTCTGTTCAAAGCAAACACTGTTTTCTAACTCTCTTCCAGCTCTGGCGAGTCTATATTGATAAGCTTGCAGTTCTTCGATTGTAGCAGTTGTCTCCATTGGTTCAGAGCCATCCAAAGCTTTCGCAACTCTATCCTAGGCTGCTTGTGGAAGTTTAACTCTAGCACGCGGTGTGGGCCCGACATATTTAGTGCCCAAACCTCTCCTTAGATCTGAGGGATCGACATAGGGGTTTCCCAAATCGTCGAAAGCCTCTGATGTTTCCTCTTGATCGCGACTTGCTTCTCCAATGGCATAAACTTGGTGATATTTTGGAGTTTTCGCTTTGCTTGGTTCGGTGACACCATCATAGAGATTGGTGAAGACCTTCCCAATAGAGATGGATTTGTCGATGAAGTCGAAGCTATCGGTGTCGCTTGAATCATCGCTTATAAAGGAGTCCGCCGATGACTCGAAGGACATGTCGCTGAAGATTTTGGCGAGTTTTTCACTTGCCCTGCTACCGATGAAGCGTGGCGACGAAATCTCCTTGTCGCTTGACTCGACGGATGATACTGAGTTTGAGAGGTCAAGACCATCCGCCGATAATCCCGACGAAATCGGAACTTCGAGACGATACGATCCTTCTTTCTCGACGTGGAAGTGGAATTTTCCAAACGTCATCTTCATGGGCTCCTCCAGATACGCATATGCATCCAAACGGGAGGGCGGGTGAGGAATAAAATCAACGAGACCAGTTTCGATATGTTTACCTATCTCCATGATATTGCTTGCTACTGATGAAGTCGACGATCTTGAACGTGCCATCGAGATCAGTTCCTTGTCGCCTCTAGATCCCACAGACGGCGCCAATTGACAAGGTATTAACTTGTCAATGCCTACGGATTGTAGACTAGGGTTTAGTTGGATGTAGAGGGCAAGTAGATCTCGAAGGTTTCAGCCGAAAAGTACTCAACGAATATGAAAGCTAGGGTTTGAGAAAACAATGATTCGATCCTTTCTGCATCCCTCGACTCCCCCTTATATAGGAGGAGGAGTCGAGGGTTTCGTATTGTACAAGTTACAGAGTCCGGGTAGGTTTCTAACTCCTCCCGCAAGATTACAAATAATGCTTCCTATTACAACTCTAACTTTCCTTAACAATATCTTGGGCTTCCGAAACTTCTTATTCTTCGGATAGTGGGCCTTCAGTAAACCCCGGGTACCATCATCGACAGGCCTATTGGGGATGCCTATGTCACTGGCTCCACTTGCTCTTGGTGGATCTTGCACTGCTGCGGTAGGTCTCGGACTATTTTGCCTTGCAGTTCCTTTGGGAGGTGTGGCTGTGAACGCTGCTCCCATGGCTCCACATCCTGCCATGGCCATGTTGTACAGCGCTTCCCTTGGATCTCCGGGAGGTGGCCTAGACGCTAAGATGAAGGCTTGTGTCGCCATGTACCCTGCTTCCGGTGTTTTTGGGATAATATTCCCCCTCGTGTCGATTGACATAAAGGACATGTCGAGGTTTTGGATTAGAGTTTCTCCTTCAGCTTCCGGTATATTTTGCAACCGAGATCTTGCTCTCCTCCGAGCTTCTCTATGACTATCTCCCGAAGTTTCTGAATGTCGACTTAATTCCGCTCGTCGCCTGCTTGATGCGGAAGCTGCCTCCCTTCTTCTGTTCAAAGCAGCTGTCTGTTTTTCTAACTCTCTTCCAGCTCTGGCGAGTCTATATTGATAAGCTTGCAGTTCTTCGACTGTAGCAGTTGTCTCCATTGGTTCAGAGCCATCCAAAGCTTTCGCAACTCTATCCCAGGCTGCTTGTGGAAGTTGAACTCTAGCACGCGGTGTGGGCCCGACATATTTAGTGCCCAAACCTCTCCTTAGATCTGAGGGATCGACATAGGGGTTTCCCAAATCGTCGAAAGCCTCTGATGTTTCCTCTTGATCGCGACTTGCTTCTCCAATGGCATAAACTTGGTGATATTTTGGAGTTTTCGCTTTGCTTGGTTCGGTGACACCATCATAGAGATTGGTGAAGACCTTCCCAATAGAGATGGATTTGTCGATGAAGTCGAAGCTATCGGTGTCGCTTGAATCATCGCTTATATAGGAGTCCGCCGATGACTCGAAGGACATGTCGCTGAAGATTTTGGCGAGTTTTTCACTTGCCCTGCTGCCGATGAAGCGTGGCGACGAAATCTCCTTGTCGCTTGACTCGACGGATGATACTGAGTTTGAGAGGTCAAGACCATCCGCCGATAATCCCGACGAAATCGGAACTTCGAGACGGTACGATCCTTCTTTCTCGACGTGGAAGTGGAATATTCCAAACGTCATCTTCATGGGCTCCTCCAGATACGCATATGCATCCAAACGGGAGGGCGGGTGAGGAATAAAATCAACGAGACCAGTTTCGATCTGTTTACCTATCTCCATGATGTTGCTTGCTACTGATGAAGTCGACGATCTTGAATGTGCCATCGAGATCAGTTCCTTGTCGCCTCTAGATCCCACAGACGGCGCCAATTGACAAGGTATTAACTTGTCAATGCCTACGGATTGTAGACTAGGGTTTAGTTGGATGTAGAGGGCAAGTAGATCTCGAAGGTTTCAGCCGAAAAGTACTCGACGAATATGAAAGCTAGGGTTTGAGAAAACAATGATTCGATCCTTTCTGCATCCCTCGACTCCCCCTTATATAGGAGGCGGAGTCGAGGGTTTCGTATTGTACAAGTTACAGAGTCCGGGTAGGTTTCTAACTCCTCCCGCAAGATTACAAATAATGCTTCCTATTACAACTCTAACTTTCCTTAACAATATCTTGGGCTTCCGAACCTTCTTATTCTTCGGATAGTGGGCCTTCAGTAAACCCCGGGTACCATCATCGATATTCCTATTGGGGATGCCTATGTCACTGGCTCCACTTGCTCTTGGTGGATCTTGCACTGCTGCGGTAGGTCTCGGACTATTTTGCCTTGCAGTTCCTTTGGGAGGTGTGGCTGTGAACGCTGCTCCCATGGCTCCACATCCTGCCATGGCCATGTTGTACAGCGCTTCCCTTGGATCTCCGGGAGGTGGCCTAGACGCTAAGATGAAGGCTTGTGTCGCCATGTACCCTGCTTCCGGTGTTTTTGGGATAATATTCCCCCTCGTGTCGATTGACATAAAGGACATGTCGAGGTTTTGGATTAGAGTTTCTCTTTCAGCTTCCGGTATATTTTGCAACCGAGATCTTGCTCTCCTCCGAGCTTCTCTATGACTATCTCCCGAAGTTTCTGAATGTCGACTTAATTCCGCTCGTCGCCTGCTTGATGCGGAAGCTGCCTCCCTTCTTCTGTTCAAAGCAGCTGTCTGTTTTTCTAACTCTCTTCCAGCTCTGGCGAGTCTATATTGATAAGCTTGCAGTTCTTCGACTGTAGCAGTTGTCTCCATTGGTTCAGAGCCATCCAAAGCTTTCGCAACTCTATCCCAGGCTGCTGGTGGAAGTTGAACTCTAGCACGCGGTGTGGGCCCGACATATTTAGTGCCCAAACCTCTCCTTAGATCTGAGGGATCGACATAGGGGTTTCCCAAATCGTCGAAAGCCTCTGATGTTTCCTCTTGATCGCGACTTGCTTCTCCAATGGCATAAACTTGGTGATATTTTGGAGTTTTCGCTTTGCTTGGTTCGGTGACACCATCATAGAGATTGGTGAAGACCTTCCCAATAGAGATGGATTTGTCGATGAAGTCGAAGCTATCGGTGTCGCTTGAATCATCGCTTATATAGGAGTCCGCCGATGACTCGAAGGACATGTCGCTGAAGATTTTGGCGAGTTTTTCACTTGCCCTGCTGCCGATGAAGCGTGGCGACGAAATCTCCTTGTCGCTTGACTCGACGGATGATACTGAGTTTGAGAGGTCAAGACCATACGCCGATAATCCCGACGAAATCGGAACTTCGAGACGATACGATCCTTCTTTCTCGACGTGGAAGTTGAATTTTCCAAACGTCATCTTCATGGGCTCCTCCAGATACGCATATGCATCCAAACGGGAGGGCGGGTGAGGAATAAAATCAACGAGACCAGTTTCGATCTGTTTACCTATCTCCATGATGTTGCTTGCTACTGATGAAGTCGACGATCTTGAACGTGCCATCGAGATCAGTTCCTTGTCGCCTCTAGATCCCACAGACGGCGCCAATTGACAAGGTATTAACTTGTCAATGCCTACGGATTGTAGACTAGGGTTTAGTTGGATGTAGAGGGCAAGTAGATGTCGAAGGTTTCAGCCGAAAAGTACTCGACGAATATGAAAGCTAGGGTTTGAGAAAACAATGATTCGATCCTTTCTGCATCCCTCGACTCCCCCTTATATAGGAGGCGGAGTCGAGGGTTTCGTATTGTACAAGTTACAGAGTCCGGGTAGGTTTCTAACTCCTCCCGCAAGATTACAAATAATGCTTCCTATTACAACTCTAACTTTCCTTAACAATATCTTGGGCTTCCGAACCTTCTTATTCTTTGGATAGTGGGCCTTCAGTAAACCCCGGGTACCATCATCGACATGCCTATTGGGGATGCCTATGTCACTGGCTCCACTTGCTCTTGGTGGATCTTGCACTGCTGCGGTAGGTCTCGGACTATTTTGCCTTGCAGTTCCTTCGGGAGGTGTGGCTGTGAACGCTGCTCCCATGGCTCCACATCCTGCCATGGCCATGTTGTACAGCGCTTCCCTTGGATCTCCGGGAGGTGGCCTGGACGCTAAGATGAAGGCTTGTGTTGCCATGTACCCTGCTTCCGGTGTTTTTGGGATAATATTCCCCCTCGTGTCGATTGACATAAAGGACATGTCGAGGTTTTGGATTAGAGTTTCTCTTTCAGCTTCCGGTATATTTTGCAACCGAGATCTTGCTCTCCTCCAAGCTTCTCTATGACTATCTCCCGAAGTTTCTGAATGTCGACTTAATTCCGCTCGTCGCCTGCTTGATGCGGAAGCTGCCTCCCTTCTTCTGTTCAAAGCAGCTGTCTGTTTTTCTAACTCTCTTCCAGCTCTGGCGAGTCTATATTGATAAGCTTGCAGTTCTTCGACTGTAGCAGTTGTCTCCATTGGTTCAGAGCCATCCAAAGCTTTCGCAACTCTATCCCAGGCTGCTTGTGGAAGTTGAACTCTAGCACGCGGTGTGGGCCCGACATATTTAGTGCCCAAACCTCTCCTTAGATCTGAGGGATCGACATAGGGGTTTCCCAAATCGTCGAAAGCCTCTGATGTTTCCTCTTGATCGCGACTTGCTTCTCCAATGGCATAAACTTGGTGATATTTTGGAGTTTTCGCTTTGCTTGGTTCGGTGACACCATCATAGAGATTGGTGAAGACCTTCCCAATAGAGATGGATTTGTCGATGAAGTCGAAGCTATCGGTGTTGCTTGAATCATTGCTTATATAGGAGTCCGCCGATGACTCGAAGGACATGTCGCTGAAGATTTTGGCGAGTTTTTCACTTTCCCTGCTGCCGATGAAGCGTGGCGACGAAATCTCCTTGTCGCTTGACTCGACGGATGATACTGAGTTTGAGAGGTCAAGACCATCCGCCGATAATCCCGACGAAATCGGAACTTCGAGACGATACGATCCTTCTTTCTCGACGTGGAAGTGGAATTTTCCAAACGTCATCTTCATGGGCTCCTCCAGATACGCATATGCATCCAAATGGGAGGGCGGGTGAGGAATAAAATCAACGAGACCAGTTTCGATCTGTTTACCTATCTCCATGATGTTGCTTGCTACTGATGAAGTCGACGATCTTGAACGTGCCACCGAGATCAGTTCCTTGTCGCCTCTAGATCCCACAGACGGCGCCAATTGACAAGGTATTAACTTGTCAATGCCTACGGATTGTAGACTAGGGTTTAGTTGGATGTAGAGGGCAAGTAGATCTCGAAGGTTTCAGCCGAAAAGTACTCGACGAATATGAAAGCTAGGGTTTGAGAAAACAATGATTCGATCCTTTCTGCATCCCTCGACTCCCCCTTATATAGGAGGCGGAGTCGAGGGTTTCGTATTGTACAAGTTACAGAGTCCGGGTAGGTTTCTAACTCCTCCCGCAAGATTACAAATAATGCTTCCTATTACAACTCTAACTTTCCTTAACAATATATTGGGCTTCCGAACCTTCTTATTCTTCGGATAGTGGGCCTTCAGTAAACCCCGGGTACCATCATCGACAGGCCTATTGGGGATGCCTATGTCACTGGCTCCACTTGCTCTTGGTGGATCTTGCACTGCTGCGGTAGGTCTCGGACTATTTTGCCTTGCAGTTCCTTCGGGAGGTGTGGCTGTGAACGCTGCTCCCATGGCTCCACATCCTGCCATGGCCATATTGTACAGCGCTTCCCTTGGATCTCCGGGAGGTGGCCTGGACGCTAAGATGAAGGCTTGTGTCGCCATGTACCCTGCTTTCGGTGTTTTTGGGATAATATTCCCCCTCGTGTCGATTGACATAAAGGACATGTCGAGGTTTTGGATCAGA
Organism: Lolium perenne; assembly: GCF_019359855.2. Taxonomy (NCBI): domain Eukaryota; kingdom Viridiplantae; phylum Streptophyta; class Magnoliopsida; order Poales; family Poaceae; genus Lolium; species Lolium perenne. Next base: position 333,506,642 of record NC_067250.2, on the reverse strand, counting down.
GTTTCTCTTTCAGCTTCCGGTATATTTTGCAACCGAGATCTTGCTCTCCTCCGAGCTTCTCTATCACTATCTCCCGAAGTTTCTGAATGTCGACTTAATTCCGCTCGTCGCCTGCTTGATGCGGAAGCTGCCTCCCTTCTTCTGTTCAAAGTAGCTGTATGTTTTTCTAACTCTCTTCCAGCTCTGGCGAGTCTATATTGATAAGCTTGCAGTTCTTCGACTGTAGCAGTTGTCTCCATTGGTTCAGAGCCATCCAAAGCTTTCGCAACTCTATCCCAGGCTGCTTGTGGAAGTTGAACTCTAGCACGCGGTGTGGGCCTGACATATTTAGTGCCCAAACCTCTCCTTAGATCTGAGGGATCGACATAGGGGTTTCCCAAATCGTCGAAAGCCTCTGATGTTTCCTCCTAACCGCGACATGCTTCTCCAATGGCATAAACTTGGTGATATTTTGGAGTTTTCGCTTTGCTTGGTTCGGTGACACCATCATAGAGATTGGTGAAGACCTTCCCAATAGAGATGGATTTGTCGATGAAGTCGAAGCTATCGGTGTCGCTTGAATCATCGCTTATATAGGAGTCCGCCGATGACTCGAAGGACATGTCGCTGAAGATTTTGGCGAGTTTTTCACTTGCTCTGCTGCCGATGAAGCGTGGCGACGAAATCTCCTTGTCGCTTGACTCGACGGATGATACTGAGTTTGAGAGGTCAAGACCATCCGCCAATAATCCCGACGAAATCGGAACTTCGAGACGATACGATCCTTCTTTCTCGACGTGGAAGTGGAATATTCCAAACATCATCTTCATGGGCTCCTCCAGATACGCATATGCATCCAAATGGGAGGGCGGGTGAGGAATAAAATCAACGAGACCAGTTTCGATCTGTTTACCTCTCTCCATGATGTTGCTTGCTACTGATGAAGTCGACGATCTTGAACGTGCCATCGAGATCAGTTCCTTGTCGCCTCTAGATCCCATAGACGGCGCCAATTGACAAGGTATTAACTTGTCAATGCCTACGGATTGTAGACTAGGGTTTAGTTGGATGTAGAGGGCAAGTAGATCTCGAAGGTTTCAGCCGAAAAGTACTCGACGAATATGAAAGCTAGGGTTTGAGAAAACAATGATTCGATCCTTTCTGCATCCCTCGACTCCCCCTTATATAGGAGGCGGAGTCGAGGGTTTCGTATTGTACAAGTTACAAAGTCCGGGTAGGTTTCTAACTCCTCCCGCAAGATTACAAATAATGCTTCCTATTACAACTCTAACTTTCCTTAACAATATCTTGGGCTTCCGAACCTTCTTATTCTTCGGATAGTGGGCCTTCAGTAAACCCCGGGTACCATCATCGACAGGCCTATTGGGGATGCCTATGTCACTAGGGCCCGAGTGCCATGATCTCAGATCTGAACATGTTATTATTTCATCATGATATTCATTGTTTATGGTCTTACCTGCAAGTTGTATACACATGTCGCTGTCCGGAACCAATGGCCCCGAAGTGACAGAAATCGGGACAACCGGAGGGGATGGTAGTGATGTGAGGATCACATGTGTTCACGGAGTGTTAATGCTTTGCTCTGGTACTCTATTAAAAGGAGTACCTTAATATCCAGTAGATTCCCTTGAGGCCCGGCTGCCACCGGCTGGTAGGACAAAAGATGTTGTGCAAGTTTCTCATTGCGAGCACGTACGACTATATTTGGAACACATGCCTATTGATTGCTTTGTACTTGGACACCATTTTATTATTATCTGCAAATGCCCTCCTTTGATTGTTACATGAGTTTCTCTCATCCATGCAACGCCCGTTATCCGTCCCCGTGCCTACAGTATTTTAATCATGTTGTTTACTATAATCACTACTGCTGTCTTTGTTACTCTGCTGCTGTTATTTCACTACTGCTACTGCTATAAAACTGTTACTACTGATAAACTCTTGCGAGCAAGTCTGTTTCCAGGTGCAGCTGAATTGACAACTCCGATGTTATGGCTTTCAAGTATTCTTTGTCTCCCTTGTGTCGAATCGATAAATTGGGTTTACTACCCGCGAAGACTGCTGCGATCCCCTATACTTGTGGGTCATCAAGACTGTTTTCTGGCGCCGTTGCCGGGGAGCATAGCTTTATTTGGAAGTTCACTTGGATTGATATTGTTCGCTGCAAATTCTCCATCATGGGTAAACTCGCGATCCTAAAGTCGCCATATTACCATCCACTACAAGAAAAGGTACAACTCTGAGTACCTCTGCTACTCTTGATTCACCATCTGTGATAAGTCAACTTGTTTCACCGCCGCAAGCTTCGCTTGGTGGTACTTCTGCTGAATCTGAAAACTCTCATAATATTGATAATGTTTCTGTTGTGCTTGATGATAGTGGTTCATTGGGATCTTTTCTAGATGCTACAATTGCTAGGTCTAGGCAAATTGAAAATACTGAAACTCCTAATGCCACTACACCTGTTAATTCACCTGAACTTGATTATTCTAGTGATGATCCTGATGAGGATTATGTGGAGCTGAATGATGATTTTATTAATAGATGCAATGCTACTGCTGATGCAAGAAAAATTAAAAAGTTTCTCACACAATATACTGTTAGGCATAAGCTATCTCCTGATCCTAAATTTGCCACATCTCCTATATGCATTAAGGATAAAGATTATGATTTTTCTCTTGATCTATCTCATATAGCTATTGTAGAGAAAGCACCCTTTTGTGGTACTGAAAAATAAAGTGCTGTAGAACACATGATTGAACTTTCTTCTATGAGTAGCTTGTTTTCTGATGATGTCAAGATGCGTACTTATTTTGTCGCTAAAACTTGGTATAATAATTTGCCTCCTGGTTCTATTAAAAGTCCAACTGATTTGCGTGATGTTTTCTTTCGAAAATACTTTCCTGCTAGTGCTCAACATATTTCTTTATAGAAAATTTATAGATTTGACCAGGGAGATGAAGAGAAATTGCCTGAGGCTTGGGCAAGATTTTGTTCTCTTATCAGAGCTCGACCTGGACATGATTTAGAAAAGAATGATCTACTTGATATATTTTATAGTGGACTAACCATTGAGTCTAGGGCATATTTGGATAGTTGTGCTGGTTGTGTTTTCAGGAAAAGAACTCCAGACGAAGCTGAAAAATTATTGGCTAAAATAGGCCGGAATCATGATGATTGGACTATGCCTGAACCAACTCCAACGCCAATATTGATGAAGAGGGGTTTAATTAAAGTGAATGATGAAGATATGAGAGAAGCCAAGAAGTCTCTCAAGGAGAAAGGTATTAAATCCGAAGATGTGAAGAATCTACCTCCCATAGAAGATATATACGAGATAATTCCCCCTTCATCCATGATTGAGGTAAACTCCCTTCAACTCTTTACTAGGGAAGATATTCCGTATTCGAAACCTCCTGCTCAATGCTTAGATGAGTTTGATAATTATATTGTTAAGCAAGAAAATTTTAATATGAGAGTAGAGAATCATCTAATGGAAAATTCTCAAGCTATTAGCAATTTGCATGATATTGTGGAGAGAACCTCCAATGATGTTAAGATGCTTGTTAAACATTTTCAAATGATTCAAACTCAAATTGATCAACTCACTAAAGTGCAAAATGACTTGTTAAAAAATAATTCTAAAGAGAAACATGCTTATGAAGTAACAACTAGAGGTGGTGTCTCTACCCAGGATCCTCTATATCCTAAAGGGCATCCCAAAAGAATTGAACAAGATTCTCAACGCATTGAACCTAGTGCTCCTTCTAAGAAAAAAAAGAAGAAACATAAAAATGTTGTAGAATCCTCTAAACCTGTTAATGATCCTAATAGTATTTCTATTTCTGATGCTGAAACTGAAAGTGGTAATGAACATGAACATGATAATGATAATAATAAGAATGATGCTTCTGATAAAGAAGAGGTTGAGGATGAACCTGAAAAGCATGATAAAAATAAAAAAGTATACTAAAGAAGATTTTATTGCTAAGAAACATGGTAATGAAAGAGAACCTTGGGTGCAAAAGCAAATGCCTTTTCCCGCTAAGAAACTAAAATCAAAGGAAGAAGAACACTATAATAAATTTTGTGATTGGATGAAACCTTTATTCTTGCAAATCCCTTTGACTGATGCTATTAAATTGCCTCCTTATTCAAAGTATATGAAAGATATTGTTACTAACAAAAGGAAAATCCCCAATGAGGAAATTTCCACTATGCTTGCTAATTACTCTTTCAATGGCAAAGTTCCAAAGAAGTTGGGCGACCCAGGTATACCTACTATTCCTTGTTCTATTAAGAATAATTATGTCAAAACTGCTCTACGTGACTTGGGAGCCGGTGTTAGTGTTATGCCTTTTTTCTCTTTATAAGAGACTTTATTTAGATAAGTTGATACCTACTTATATATCTTTGCAAATGGCTGATAAATCTACTGCTATTCCTGTTGGTATATGTGAGGATGTTCCTGTTCAAGTTACTAATAACTGCTTGATATTAACTGATTTTGTTGTGTTGGAAATGCCTGAAGATGATAATATGTCTATTATTCTTGGGAGACCTTTTATTAACACTGCAGGGGCTGTTATTGATTGCAATAAAGGAAAGGTTACTTTTAATGTTGATGATAAGGAGCACACCGTCTATTTCCCCAAGAGGATTGATAAAGTATGTGGAGTTAATACTATTTCTAATGTGAGAACTATCAAAGTTGGAACTATCGATTGTCCTATATATGAGCCTAAAGAAGGATATCAAAATCCTATGATTGGATCCATATCAATACAATTCAAGGTAACATGATTGATTTGAGGTTTATTTCTTCTTATGCTATGTAAAATTTATTTGGTGGCAAGACCTGATCAACCTTGTTAACAAATACCTTTTATATGCATAGAGGAGGTAAACAACATTTCTCTCTTCCTCCACTTGTTTTACTTGCTGTAGCACTTTTGATTTGCAAAGTTCCTTAGTTAATTAGAGATTTCAAAAAAAATCCTGTCCAGTAATAATAAACTGAATACCCAGAAATGTGCATTTTTCAAAGTTTTAAAAAATTCACAAAAATTATACCGTTGGTCCTATTTTTCGAAAATGCACCTGGGAGCACCTGGGGATGACCAGTGGGGCACCCCAGGGTGGCACCCCACAGGCCGGCGTGGCCAGCAAGGGGGGGGCGCCACCCTGGTGTGTGGGTCCCCCTTTGCCCCACTTTAGCATCTCTTCCTCCCACACTCTTCTCTCTCCCGAAAAAATCAGCACCAGCTTTCTCTCACTTGCGTTTTTGCTCAAGAGCTCAGGATTTCTCGATCTCTTTGCTCAACCCAGATTTCTGTCTGAAATTTGGCACATTTGCTCCCCGGTATGTGACTCCTCCGATTATCCAAGTAGAATTTTGTTTGGTTGAGTATATCTTGAATATTTTGCTGCTGTAGGTAACATGTTTAGTGAGCTTGCATGCTTGTTCTAAGATGTATAAACTAGTTTTGATGCATGAGTAGTACTCTAGCAAGTTCCTATAGTAGTTTCCCTCAATTATATGTCATCAAATCAAATTTTATAATGTTTGTTGAAAATTTCAGAAAATGGAGTGGAATAGACATCAACTAAACCAACAAGAATTGGAGGTGCAACAAGTCATGAGAGTGAACCGCGAAGAGGGAGTATACCCCTCTTACTACCCGTGCACAGATTTCATGAGAAGTGTAGGAATCTTGGGAGATGTTCAGAATCTAATTTCTCGTGCAGTGTTGAATGATTTTGTTGATGGAGAACCATGCCAATATGCAAAATTGACTATGTCTGTTGTTCAGGATTTTAAGTTCAATTGGTTGCAATCTAACCCCATGGTTTAGTACAAGATTTATAATAAAACTGTCAACTTGCCATTCAATGATTTTTGTACAGCAATTAGAGTACCACAATGGGGATCATGCGAGAAGATAAGGGGATCGCCGCGAGAGCTCTTAAACCTCTTCGAGATGATTTGTCATGGAAGGAGTTTCTCAGAGGATGGTGGTAAAATCAGTAGCATTCAACTCCCAGCTATCCGCTGCTTTGCTTATTTCATTACTAAATGCGTTCTTGCTAGAAAGAATGGTAGTAAATTATCTGTTAAGGATTTAGCTTTTCTAGCTGCTGCACTGCAACGCAATAGGGTTTATAATTTGGGTGCATTGATAGCCTACAGACTTGCTACTAACCATGAGAAGGGCGGAATTTGTGGAGGTCTCATCGCCTCTCGTTTACTAGCTTTGCATGGTGTAGAACCTCACCATCTTGATATTCAACTTTCCATAGAAAAACTTGACATAGTCTCTATGATTAAACATGAATTTGTTTCTGATTCATCTAATTTGGGTAACATGTTCTACAAGATGACATTTTATAAGAAAGCTTGGAGAATAACTAAGAAAACTGAAAAACTAGTAAGATTACCTGCGCCTGTTCTATTTAACCTTGATTCCAGGGAGGATTGGTCAGTCACGGAAGGTGCGTTGAATGCGTACATAGAGGGAGAAGTCCATCATGCAAGAGACAACACGGAGGCTGAGGAACACCTCGACTCGTCATCTGATGCAGCAAGTTCCTCACATCAACATTTTTGACATATGGAGCCTCCACGCTTCTCTTCTGCACGGGGACCTCACTATGACTACGCCATGCGTGATCCACCGGCGCGGAATAGCGACCCTCGCTGGGGTTGAACTCCACTTAGGCCAAAAGCCTAAGCTTGGGGGGAGGTATACCGGCATCACTCATTCTTTGCATATTATGGTTGCTGGATACTTGTACATACTTGTTTAGTTTCTTTGAGTGGTTTTCTAATGAGAGGGAGATGATATTTGGGGAAGTGCTGCCTGAAAACAGATTCTGGACTGTTACCGAAAAAATTCTCAAAAATATCCAGAACGATATTTCACGAAGCCAATTTTTGTGCATGTTCCCCAGGTTGTTATCTAACTTTCATTAGTTGAACACTTTTCTATTTGAGCAGTGGAAGAATTTCTTAAAAATCGAGTACTGTACTGCTGTCAAGTTTGACGAATTTCTGCTGCTTTGTGTTTATGTGACTTTTCTAGTTTGCCATTTCGTGTTTTTGCTTTGTTTCTTTCCCAAAACACAAAAAGACCAAAAATATTTCTGTTGTTTCTCTTTATCCTTTGTTTGCTTTGGTTTCTTGCATTTATTTTGCTTTATTTTCTAGTGTTAGTTTGCTATAAGAAAACCCAAAAAGATTTTGCTTTGTTTGTTTGTTTTCCTTTGTTCTTGTCTCCAATTCGAAAACACCAAAAATATTTGCTGTTCTTCTTTGGTTTGTAAAGTTCATTATGAGTTCAATGGTATTCGGTGGCTGGAGCGTGGTTTTCATTTCATATTATCCAAGCTACACAAGTGAAAGGCAATAATGACGATCTACGACAATTGGATTGTGGTGAGAGGCTGGTATGAACTCTATTTGTTTTAATTTTTGTACATATACTCATCCATGTGAGCATTCTTAGTTAGTTCATGTGAGGTATATGTCATTTAAGAAAGTCTAGTAGTTCATGATCTCTCATGTTTAGCTCCAATTTATTAATATGAGTAGCATGTCATGGATGTTTGCTTGCATTGTTTTATTCATAAGTAGGTATGATATTGTGGTATCCTCCTCTGAATAATTCATTTGAATTAACTTGGCACATGCTCACGCATGCATATGACTAAACAAAAGTCAATTAAGCCTCTATGAGTTGTTGTATCACTTTTATGCCTCCGTTAATTTATTTTGCCGCAAGCATGATTATGACAGTTACTGCTCTCTTGATTTGTCGCTCCCTAGTCTATTGCTAGCCTTCACTTGTACTGATCGGGAACGCTGCTCGTGCTTCCAAACCCCTGAAAACCAAGTTGTTCCAAAGTGTCCACCATAAATACCTATGCATGGCATTTCAAACCATTCCAAGTAAATTCTCATGCGCTACCTTTAAACCTTCAAAATGCTTCTCAATTTGTGTTAATGTTTCATAGCTCATGAGGAAGTATGTGGTTTTTAACTTTCAACCTTGTCATTTACTCTTGACGGACTTTCATATGGACTAGTGGCACATCCGCTTATCCAATAATTTTGCAAAAAGAGCTGGCAATGGGGTTACCAGCCCCGATTAACCAAACTTCATTAATAATTCTCTTCACATGTTTTGCTCTGATTCATCAGTAAGCAACTTAACTTTGCAAATAGACACTCCTCCATGGTATGTGATTGATGGAAGGCACCCGAGGATTCGGTTAGCCATGGCTTGTGTAAGCAAAGGTTGGGGGGAGTGTCACCCATAATAAAACTAAAATACGTGTGTAAACAAAAGAGAAGAGGGATGATCTACCTTGCTGGTAGAGATAACGTCCTTCATGGGAGCCGCTCTTGAAAGTCCGGTTGGCGAGGTAGTTGGTGTACCCATTACCATTCGTTGACAACAACAAACACCTCTCAAAATAATTTTACTCATGTTTTAAAAATGAAAAGCTCTAGCGCATGTTAATCCATGCTTCCCTCTGCGAAGGGTCAATCTTTTACTTTTATGTTGTGTCCCCATCCTTTCTTTGAGCACTTTCTTGAGAGCACAACTGTCATTCTTAGTATAATATGCTTGTCTCAAAATATGATTGATTGCGGTATAACTTTGATGCTTTTATCTTTGACAATCACTATTTCTAGTCTTTCTATGAACTTCAGAGGTGCCTGAGCATTTATGTTTTGCTGATCAAATATGGGCAAGCGAGATACCACTCTATCATACTCTTTCATGAATATTGCAATCCTGCTTATAGACATGATTCGTGATGCTTATTATTAATTGTTGGTACCTTTCCATGATTGACATAGCTATTAGATGATCTTATTTGCATGTATCTTATTATGAACTGCCTAAGTATTCACTACAAAAAAGTTCTGATAGACAACGTCTCAAAACCGTCCGCTAAGGGGTATTTTTCGTTGCCTATGGGCCTAACCCGACGATATGGGTTCTGTTGTCGAAACTGCGTCAGGCAAAGTCCTACCACGTATTTGTCGGCCCGTCGCGCTTGGGTGCCCTTCCGCCACGGAAAATCGGACCGTTGCAGAAGTGTTTCCGGGAGCCCGTTGACTGCTGACGTCATGCAAACTGCCACGTGGCAGACGCCGTTAACTGGCAGTTAACGACGTTAACCGCTGAAACCCCGTGTTAGATGGTAGGCCCACACGAGGCCTGCCACGTCTTAAGCGGGCCGGCCCATTAAGTTTGCGGGCCGGGCCAGCTGACTTAGTTTGACCGGTCAACTATATAGCTGGGCTGGTCCATTAGTTACGTGGGCCGGGCCTAACCTCTAAGGTTGACTGGTCAAAACATTAATGGGCCGGCCCACTAAGCATGTGGGCCGGGCCGAATGCACTCGTTTGACCGGTCAACAGGCAAAAAGGTCGGCCCACAAAACATGTGGGACCCGCTTTCATGTTATCGGGCCAGCCCATTTACAAAGTGGGGTCCACCTTAAAGCAAGTGGGCCGGCCCAAGAAGTTATTGGGCCGGCCCAATTAGCAGGTGGGTCCCACTTTCCTGCTAATCGGGCCGGCGCATTTAGTGCGTGGGGTCCACATTAGATCAAATGGGCCGGCCCACCAAGCCAGTGGGCCGGGCCAAAAGCACAGGTGGATCCCACTTTCCTGTTAATGGGCCAGCCCATTTAGTATGTGGGGTCCACCATATAGCAAGTGGGCCGGCCCACCAATATAGTGGGCCGGGCCAAAAACACAGGTGGGTCCCACTTCCAGTTAAAGGGCCGGCCCATTTAGTATGTGGGGTCCACCATATAGCAAGTGGGCCGGCCCAACAAGATAGTGGGCCGGGCCAAAAGCACAGGTGGGTCCCACTTTCCTGTTAAAGGGCCGGCCCATTTAATATGTGGGGTCCACCATATAGCAAGTGGGCCGGCCCAACACTCTAGTGGGCCGGGCCAAAAACGCAGGTGGTCCCACTTTCCTCTTAAAGGGCCGGCCCATTTAGTATGTGGGGTCCAACATATAGCAAGTGGGCCGGCCCAACAAGACAGTGGGCCGGGCCAAAAGCACAGGTGGGTCCCACTTTCCTGTTAACGGGCCGGCCCAGTAAGTAAGTGAGCCGGCCCAAAATGAAAGTGGGTCCCACACTACTGTTAATGGGCCGACCCAATCTGTTATAGGGCCCTGGTTGTTTGACTAGTCAACTTGCATTAACTTTCATGAGCCTAAAATCTGATATCAATGATACACACAATTACATACACAAATAAAATAACTAGGAAAATTACAAGGAAATTAATGTGCCCAAATATAAAAATTACATAGAATCATTGAGGACTTCTATTAGCATCATCAATAACATGTTGACATTTGGCAATCGCCTTGATTGAATCTTGTGTACTCTTGGTCAACATATCAGCTACAGACCTTAAAGCAGCAATACCATGTCTTTTATAAAGTACAGCCTTGAGATGTTCACTGTTTGATGAAAAGAATGGTCCAGGGTTGACGGCTATGAGAGGATGCATCAGAACAAAGATCAGAACTTTTTGTGGGCCTCTCTTCTAATGAAGATTGCTTCATCAAAACTGCATTCTGATAATAATGCAAAAAGATTAAATGATGAACTATGCAAATATGTATTAAGCATTGTCGATATGAGATAGTCACAAGTACTAAGCGCAGACTTACATTATATCGTTGCATAGGCTCACGCCGGAACCTTTTTTGCGCTCTATCTTCTACTAAGGACTTCTTCATTACAACTGCATTCTAGTAATATTGCAAACATAGTTACAGCAGTGAACTATTCAAACATTTATTATGCAATGTAGATATAAGATAATAACAAGTTGCATAAATAAGACAATGTATGGAACTTGTACTAAGCAGACTTACATCATAATGTTGCACAGGGTCGCTTTGGCGACTATCTTCTAATGATGACTACTTCACTAAAACTGCATTCTGGTAATATTGCAAAAATAGTTACAACAATTAACTATTCAAACATGTATTACGCAATGTAGAGATCCGATAACAGCATGTAGCAGAACATACTGGCTCGCTGCAGGTCCTTCTCTTGCGTGCACTAGTCGTGGTCGACATGCCTGTCATTTTAGGTTCAGCCATCAAGTGAAATGCTAATCCTCCTGCTCCATTGTCCTTAATCTATGTTTAGATATCACATTTAAGACCAAGTCAGCTGGTTTAAATAACAAAAAACTTGAGCTGCCAAATGAATAAGCCAATATTTACCAGATATCAGATTAAAACCAACTAGATGTTGTTTTGCATGAGATACGAATTTCAGACATTCAGATTTAGAGTAGGGTAATGCCAAGGTTTTCCACATAAAGTAAACTGGCATTAAGAATGACCAAATGTCAGGTTCAAATCACCTTCGCAGTTGCTCCAAGACAAGCATATCAAATAGGCAGAAATATAGTAAAGCATGGATGGCATTGCTATGGCAGGGTTCCAAGTGTTTATCTCTTGCATAAGGAACAATGCATATAGGTTATAGATAATAACGGAAGTAAACTGCCAAAGTTACTAACCAAGAACTCAGATTCTAACCTTCCCTAGCGTCCCCGCTGTTAATGTTGGATATTCTAATAAGTGGTTCGCATGATCAATCCCTAGGAAAAATAACATTGACAAGTTAGTCTACGATAATACAAAGACCAGACATGCACGCAACAATAACTATACAAGTTGTGCGACAGGAGCATTCATGGAAAAAATAGCTATAAGCTAAAGACGAGGTATAAGAGCAAGCAGATTGGAAATGCACATAGCATGATTATAAAAGCAGTAAAAGAATAGCAGACACGAGAAAACAGCTAGCGGCTAGCGGTGAGCTAATGACGTGGTATAAGAACAACCAGATTGGAAATGCCCATAGCATGACTATAAAAGGAATAGCATGCAGTACAAAAACAGTTGGCAGCAAATGAATGGGTCCCCTATAAATATGTGGATGCACACAGGTGTCAGTAGAATGAACAGGATGGTAGCGACCGGATAATGCTTTGGTACTGTACAATATTTAAACGAACTTCATGCGAAGTAACACATCAAGAAATTTAATGGCATATGAGATCTACAAATAACTACACAAAACATGGCTAAAGAAACACCGCGATCTAACGGGCCAGCGTACTAACCAAGCTGCGGCGGGGTGGACGGGGGCGGCAACTTGCATTCCAGCGGCGACGAACACGGGAGACGATGAGTCGACCCTGTTTCAGTAGAAGAAGGCGTTAGTGAAGCAGATCTGGTTGGCTGGCAAGGGATTCAGTGAAGTTGATACAGCCGCTGCGTCGAGGTAGTCGGTGGAATAGATTGGCTTCTGTGGAGGGGGGGCGCGGTGAAGTAGACACGGTTCCGTTGGAGAGGATCCGGTGCGTCGACGGGAAAGGCATTGATTGCTACGCTGTGGATGAGGTCGGCGGTGAAGCAGATCCGTCGGTGGCGAGGTCGGCGGTGAAGCAGATCCGTCGGTGGCGAGGTCGGCGGTGAAGCATATCCGTCGGTGGCGAGGGCGGCGGGCGAGCGGATCAGGTGGGTGGACAGCCAACACGATCAAGGCTACGCTGTGGAGGAGTATGCCGGCGGCGAAGCAGATCTAGTACTGTAGAGAGTCAGAGCTTTGGCGTGTGAGAGTATTTTTGAGCTAATGGGGCGAATGGTTGGTGGGTGGGTGTGGGCCTGTGGGGAGGGTTCGGGATCTAGGCAAGATATTTCATTGTTACCGAATGAGCCCTCCATGGTCGGTGGGTTGTAGCTTCCGGACCAGGGTTAAAAGGGTAAAACTGGTCACGGGATTTTCGAATGGATGCGGCGGGATGATTTGGCGCGCGGCCGAAATTTTCAGTTTCAAGCTACGAGCAAAACGACAAAAATAATGTTCTTCCCCAGGGAGCTCTCATTTCTTCCTCTTCTCTTTCTCTCTCGAGTCTCTCCCACTCCCCTCGCTCCTCTCCCCCTTCTCTCCGGCAGCCTCGCCGGCCGGAGACGAGGCCGACTTCTCTCTGTATATCGTACACCCTCCGAACTAAATTAATTGATTCAACTTTCCTTAGACGTGTATGTATCTCGAGTAAAAACATGTGTGGATACATCCATATTTAGATAAGCAAAGTTGAGTCAGTTAATTTGGATCCGAGGGAGTTCATGTTGTTGTAAGCTTAGATCGAGTGTTTCCCATGAGCAGAATGGCGCAATGAAGTCGGGGATCTCGTCATCGGCTTCAGATCTGGCCTACGGTGAATCTGGCGGATCTTGCCGGCCAAACCCCGATCTGGTGCCATCAAGGTGATGGCGCTAACGGTGAGGCTTGCTTTGGTCAGTGCTTCAGATCTGGTCAATGGGGAAGTCAAGCTGCTAACGTTCACAAGATCGGGGCATACGACGGCGTCATACGACTTGCCCGTGAACATCTTGGCCTTTCAGCGGCCCTTCTCAGAGCCAATGTGCCGTTGCTGAGGCCCTTCTTCTCCTTCGTCCTGGCGACTACCGGCGACACCTTCCCAAGTGGTGCGTCCCCGGCGACGGAGTTGCTGGAAAGGATGCGGAGCAGAGATCTGATGTGCGGTCCAGAAGTACTCGATTGATTTTCTGCTATATGTTTTGGGGTCCTTTTTGTAAAGTTGCAGGTCCTATTAGTTATTGTCTAGTTCTCTTGGACCTCTATGTAATTTTTTGGACTAGTTTCCATTCGCACCGATAAACTTGAATTTTGACAAGTTCACGGGAAAAAAAATTCCTTTGCACATATGGCCTATCATGTATGAACATTCTTGAGTTTTAAACTATATGTAATGGCCAGCACTTGCGCAAGGGGCTCGTCTAGTGCGCACTAGTTTCCATTAGTACCGATAAATTTGAATCTTGACAAGTTCTTGGAAGAAAAATTGATTCACATATAGCCTATCATGTATGAACATTATTTGGATTCAAACTATACATAGATGTCCAACACGTGTAAGAGGGGGTCCTCTAATGTGCACTAGTTTCCATTAGCACTGATAAATTTGAATCTTTACAAGTTCTCGAATTTTTTTTGCTTCACACCATATGCCCTATCATGTATGAACATTATTGGGATTCATATTATATATAGATGGCCAACACTTGTGTAAGGGGTCCTCTAATTCTTGGGGATTTTAATCAATCTATCTCTCTCGATCTATCGTTGGTGGCCAGAACAACACACATATGCATGCACTTTATGCGCAAAGGCGCGGGTGCCTCTAATAATTCATGTGTGTGCGTATATTTGAACATATTCTTGGGGATTTGAATCTCTATCTCTCGATCTATATATCGTTGGTGGACAAGAAACACACTTATATATATACGCATGCACTTTATGCGCAAAGGCGCGGGTGCCTCTAATAATGTGTGTGTGCACTCGATCGATGATCCCTAAACCTTAAACCCTAAAACCCTAATCCCTAATTATACCCTAAACATACACCCTAAACACCCTAAACACTAAACCCTAGACCCTAAAACCTAAACCCTAATTAAACACTACATATATATAGGCCAACGACACTTAATTGCGCATCAAGCAGGCGACCAAATAATTAGCGCTGATAAATTAATTAACTTGAATCTTGACAAGTTCTCTCGAATGAAAACACATTTGATTAAGTTGCCTCATAATATATATACAATTAGTGTGCATGCGCGCATGGCATACCATGGACATATCATTCGTGCATATATATATCTCAATATATATCTGAACATATTCTTGGGGATATATATATATATTTCAATCTCTCTCTCGATCTATATATATCGTTGGTGGCCAAGGCGCGGGTGCCTCTAATAATGTGTCTGTGCACTAGCTCGATCGATGATCCCTAAACCTTAAACCCTAAAACCCTAATCCATGATCCCTAATTATACCTTAAATGTACACCCTAAACACCCTAAACACTAAACCCTAAACCCTAGACCCTAAACCCTAAAACCCAAACCCCAAACCCCAAACACTAAACCCTAAACCCTAAACCCTAATTAATTAACCTTAACCCTAACCCTACCCCTAAAACCCTAGCTAGCTAATCCTAAATCCTAAACCCTAATTAAACCCTACATATATATAGGCCAACGACACTAAATTGCGCATCAAGCAGGCGACCAACTAATTAGCGCTGCTAAATTAATTAACTTGAATCTTGACAAGTCTCTCGAATGAAAACACATTTGATTAAGTTGCCTCATAATATATATACAATTAGTGTGCATGCGCGCATGGCATACCTTGCACATATCATTTGTGCATATATTTCAATATCTTTTTGAACATATTCTTGGGGATATATATATATTTAAATCTCTCTGTTATCTCGATCTATATATCGTTGGTGGCCAAGAAACACACTTATATATATACGCATGCACTTTATGCGCAAATGCGCGGGTGCCTCTAATAATGTCTGTGTGCACTCGATCGATGATCCCTAAACCTTAAACCCTAAAACCCTAATCCCTAATTATACCCTAAACGTACACCCTAAACACCCTAAACCCTAAACCCTAAACCCTAGACCCTAAACCCTAAACACTACACCCTAAACCCTAAACCCTAACCCTATACCCTAAACCCTAATTAAACACTAAACCCTAAACCCTAGACCCTAAACCCTAATTAATTAACCTTAACCCTAACCCTAACCCTAAAACCCTAGCTAGCTAATCCTAAACCCTAAACCCTAATTAAACCCTACATATATATATAGGCCAACGACACTAAATTGCGCATCAAGCAGGCGACCAACTAATTAGCGCTAATAAATTAATTAACTTTGTTGAATCTTGACAAGTTCTCTCGAATGAAAACACATTTGATTAAGTTGCCTCGTAATATATATACAATTAGTGTGCATGCGCGCATGGCATACCATGCACATATCATTCGTGCATATATTTCAATATATATCTGAACATATTCTTGGGGATAAATATATATTTCAATCTTTCTCTCTCGATCTATATATATATCGTTGGTGGCCAAAAAACACACTTATATATACGCATGCACTTTATGCGCAAAGGCGCGGGTGCCTCTAATAATGTGTGTGTGCACTCGATCGATGATCCATAAACCTTAAACCCTAAAACCCTAATCCCTAATTATACCCTAAACATACACCCTAAACACCCTAAACACTAAACCCTAGACCCTAAAACCTAAACCCTAATTAAACACTACATATATATAGGCCAACGAAACTTAATTGCGCATCATGCAGGCGACCAAATAATTAGCGCTAATAAATTAATTGACTTGAATCTTGACAAGTTCTCTCGAATGAAAACACATTTGATTAAGTTGCCTCATAATATATATACAATTAGTGTGCATGCGCGCATGGCATACCATGGACATATCATTCGTGCATATATATATCTCAATATATATCTGAACATATTCTTGGGGATATATATATATATTTCAATCTCTCTCTCGATCTATATATATCGTGTTGGTGGCCAAGAAACACACTTATTATATATATACGCATGCACTTTATGCGCAAAGGCGCGGGTGCCTCTAATAATGTGTCTGTGCACTAGCTCGATCGATGATCCCTAAACCTTAAACCCTAAAACCCTAATCCATGATCCCTAATTATACCTTTAACGTACACCCTAAACACCCTAAACACTAAACCCTAAACCCTAGACCCTAAACCCTAAACCCCAAACCCCAAACCCCAAACCCTAAACCCTAAACCCTAAACCCTAAACCCTAATTAATTAACCTTAACCCTAACCCTACCCCTAAAACCCTAGCTAGCTAATCCTAAATCCTAAACCCTAATTAAACCCTACATATATATAGGCCAACGACACTAAATTGCGCATCAAGCAGGCGACCAACTAATTAGCGCTGCTAAATTAATTAACTTGAATCTTGACAAGTTCTCTCGAATGAAAACACATTTGATTAAGTTGACTCATAATATATATACAATTAGTGTGCATGCGCGCATGTCATACCTTGCACATATCATTTGTGCATATATTTCAATATATATCTGAACATATTCTTGGGGATAAATATATATATTTCAATCTTTCTCTCTCGATCTATATATATATCGTTGGTGGCCAAAAAACACACTTATATATACGCATGCACTTTATGCGCAAAGGCGCGGGTGCCTCTAATAATGTGTGTGTGCACTCGATCGATGATCCCTAAACCTTAAACCCTAAAACCCTAATCCCTAATTATACCCTAAACGTACACCCTAAACACCCTAAACACTAAACCCTAAACCCTAGACCCTAAAACCTAGACCCTAAACCCTAACCACTACACCCTAAACCCTAAACCCTAACCCTAGACCCTAAACCCTAATTAAACACTAAACCCCAAACCCCAAACCCTAAACCCTAGATCCTAAACCCTAATTAATTAACCTTAACCCTAACCCTAACCCTAAAACCCTAGCTAGCTAATCCTAAACCCTAAACCCTAATTAAACCCTACATATATATAGGCCAACGACACTAAATTTCGCATCAAGCAGGCGACCAACTAATTAGCGCTAATAAATTAATTAACTTTGTTGAATATTGACAAGTTCTCTCGAATGAAAACACATTTGATTAAGTTGCCTCGTAATATATATACAATTAGTGTGCATGCGCGCATGGCATACCCTGCACATATCATTCGTGCATATATTTCAATATATATCTGAACATATTCTTGGGGATAAATATATATATTTCAATCTTTCTCTCTCGATCTATATATATATCGTTGGTGGCCAAAAAACACACTTATATATACGCATGCACTTTATGCGCAAAGGCGCGGGTGCCTCTAATAATGTGTGTGTGCACTCGATCGATGATCCCTAAACCTTAAACCCTAAAACCCTAATCCCTAATTATACCCTAAACATACACCCTAAACACCCTAAACACTAAACCCTAGACCCTAAAACCTAAACCCTAATTAAACACTACATATATATAGGCCAACGACACTTAATTGCGCATCAAGCAGGCGACCAAATAATTAGCGCTAATAAATTAATTAACTTGAATCTTGACAAGTTCTCTCGAATGAAAACACATTTGATTAAGTTGCCTCATAATATATATACAATTAGTGTGCATGCGCGCATGGCATACCATGGACATATCATTCGTGCATATATATATCTCAATATATATCTGAACATATTCTTGGGGATATATATATATATATATATTTCAATCTCTCTCTCGATCTATATATATCGTGTTGGTGGCCAAGAAACACACTTATTATATATATACGCATGCACTTTATGAGCAAAGGCGCGGGTGCCTCTAATAATGTGTCTGTGCACTAGCTCGATCGATGATCCCTAAACCTTAAACCCTAAAACCCTAATCCATGATCCCTAATTATACCTTTAACGTACACCCTAAACACCCTAAACACTAAACCCTAAACCCTAGACCCTAAACCCCAAACCCCAAACCCCAAACCCTAAACCCTAAACCCTAAACCCTAATTAATTAACCTTAACCCTAACCCTACCCCTAAAACCCTAGCTAGCTAATCCTAAATCCTAAACCCTAATTAAACCCTACATATATATAGGCCAACGACACTAAATTGCGCATCAAGCAGGCGACCAACTAATTAGCGCTGCTAAATTAATTAACTTGAATCTTGACAAGTTCTCTCGAATGAAAACACATTTGATTAAGTTGACTCATAATATATATACAATTAGTGTGCATGCGCGCATGGCATACCTTGCACATATCATTTGTGCATATATTTCAATATATATCTGAACATATTCTTGGGGATAAATATATATATTTCAATCTTTCTCTCTCGATCTATATATATATCGTTGGTGGCCAAAAAACACACTTATATATACGCATGCACTTTATGCGCAAAGGCGCGGGTGCCTCTAATAATGTGTGTGTGCACTCGATCGATGATCCCTAAACCTTAAACCCTAAAACCCTAATCCCTAATTATACCCTAAACGTACACCCTAAACACCCTAAACACTAAACCCTAAACCCTAGACCCTAAAACCTAGACCCTAAACCCTAACCACTACACCCTAAACCCTAAACCCTAACCCTAGACCCTAAACCCTAATTAAACACTAAACCCCAAACCCCAAACCCTAAACCCTAGATCCTAAACCCTAATTAATTAACCTTAACCCTAACCCTAACCCTAAAACCCTAGCTAGCTAATCCTAAACCCTAAACCCTAATTAAACCCTACATATATATAGGCCAACGACACTAAATTTCGCATCAAGCAGGCGACCAACTAATTAGCGCTAATAAATTAATTAACTTTGTTGAATCTTGACAAGTTCTCTCGAATGAAAACACATTTGATTAAGTTGCCTCGTAATATATATACAATTAGTGTGCATGCGCGCATGGCATACCTTGCACATATCATTCGTGCATATATTTCATTATATATCTGAACATATTCTTGGGGATAAATATATATATTTCAATCTTTCTCTCTCGATCTATATATATATTGTTGGTGGCCAAAAAACACACTTATATATACGCATGCACTTTATGCGCAAAGGCGCGGGTGCCTCTAATAATGTGTGTGTGCACTCGATCGATGATCCCTAAACCTTAAACCCTAAAACCCTAATCCCTAATTATACCCTAAACGTACATCCTAAACACCCTAAACACTAAACCCTAAACCCTAGACCCTAAACCCTAGACCCTAAACCCTAAACACTACACCCTAAACCCTAAACCCTAACCCTAGACCCTAAACCCTAATTAAACACTAAACCCCAAACCCCAAACCCTAAACCCTAGATCCGAAACCCTAATTAATTAACCTTAACCCTAACCCTAACCCTAAAACCCTAGCTAGCTAATCCTATGTCAATACCCGGATTTTTAAGTCCGAATGCCTATTATGTCATACATCGCAATCCCAGGAATATTGTTGTTGCGAGGCATAATAGTTAAGTATCACAGTCATCATTTATTACAAACCATAAAGTCTTACAATTGGAATCACATCATCCATATTACACGAATAGTTGATCTATTGATCAACAAACACACAGAAGTTCATAGCGGAAGCGTAAGATACAAGGACTCTCTAGTCCACAGGCCAACGCTTGACGTTGGAAGACTCCTAGTTGTCGTAGGCGTCCTGCTGGTCATCTCCTTGCTCATCTTCATACTCTGGCCATTTGAATAGCCAGGGACAAAGCCGTGAGTACTTCAAGTACTCGCAAACTAATATTAAAGTAAGTGCTAGGCATTACTAGTAAGGTTTGCTAAGCTCTAGTTTATTTGCAGAAAGCTAGTTTTAGTTCACAAACATTTTGGTAAACAACTCTTCATGGGCTACTAACTCAAGTGGGAACATTAGTGTCATTCCCACCAATCAAGTGGTGATTTCAAAACAATTTACCACAAGTCATTTCACCATCCTCTTTCAACATCATTTTCAAAAGTATGACATTGGACCACTGTATGGCCTTTCCAACCGTCTGTAACCGTGGACGCGGCTATTCGAATAGGTTTACACTCTGCAGAGGTTGCAGACTTGTGCCACAACATTTGATTTAATCCGTCGGGATTTCCCCGAATCATCGTAACTCAGTACGCGGATCATCAACCATAACCTTTCACTTACATACCCTAGTATGAGCACCTCTCCCCATGAGCTTGGCCTCCCAGTGAAGACCAACTGTCAACCTGGGAACTGCACAGGGCTTGGGCCGGACATTCACCTCATTCGCATCATATCGTATCGTTTCTTTTGTTGTAGAGGCAGCTTTCGGCATAACCCCGATGACGCTTGTTTAGAGGGAACCCATACTAAGATGCATAAATTTCCAGTTAAGCCCTACCCATAATCAGGTATTGTGGGGGTACTCAAAAATTGGAAAGGTATCGCATCCAAACCAACATCATGTTTTATCAAAAATCACCATCTTCTCTTGGTCATATTCACCTTCAAAAATCATTCAATGGAATGAATCATCATTCCAAGGTTTCAAATTCATTTCCAAAAGTCACCTTGTTCCCATCTAGAGTAGTCAGGTTTTATTTCATTAGCACTAGCTCTACATCATGAGGGGTGCTATCTTGCTTGGCTTGGAAGAGACTAACTTCACTACTGTAGTAACTAACTTGTACTTTGACCAAAGTTAACTATAAAAGTAACTCTTTAAGAAAACAAGTAAAAACTTGTAATGTAATAAACTTGGGATAGGCTTATGTAAGAAAAGGAAAGACTATGGTGCCTTGCCCCAAGGGGCTTTGCACTTTGCAAGAATATTAGCTTGCCTTGGTAGTTCTCAAACTGTTCCTCCTCCTCCTCTTGGTAGTATCCTTCTTCTTCGGCGTACTCTCCGGTGCTACCGTCTAGATTGGAATACGAGTATAATTACTCACTAATTCAATGGCTATTCCATACATCACATATAAACACACAACTATTGTATGCACACAAACAAAGTAACTAGGTGCATGGGTTGTGTTGTTTGAGGAGAATTTACTCCTTTACTATTAATATGTAAATGATAGTTTCCTTAGGGTTTGTGAGGAATAATTTCCTCTCATTGAAATCTTCTTAAGATTTAATCTCTGAAATCATCATAGATAAACTTATATTGACCTAAGTCAAATGTTCATCATCATCATTTGAGAAAATGATTTAAATGAGGGAAACCACCTCATGCCATTTAAATAACACTACATTTGATTTAAATCTCAAGTAATTCATATAAGAGAGTTTGGACCTGAGGTACAAACATCCCATGAATTCATGTGAGACAAGTTTAAATGAAGTATAAGACTTCACACAATTTGGTTTAATAGTTTTGGACAATATCAACTAGTTTAAACTAGTCAAATGATCCATTACTTAAACTATGGCATGATCATGCAAAGTGACCACACCATTTTATTGCATAAACAATTAGTGTAAGTCAAATGTGAGCTATTAGAGTTGGAATTAACTTAAAACCTATTTTGGTTGATTTTTAAGAATTCTTTGAATAGGGAAAAGTTCCTGTCTTGTTATTTTTATCACATTAATTCTACAAGGAATCTGGCCATGAGGCCAATGGCATTGGAAAGATCTTTTCTCTAGCTTTCCAACAACATCAAATTCACTAAATTTGGTTTAGCCAATTTGAAACTATTCAATTTCCAAATTTGTACTGTGAGGAAAAGTCTGGAAATTGTTTAAAAACGAATTTGAATAAAAAGGGCCGGCGGGAAAAGCTAACTGGGCCCTAAGGATTAAACGCAGCCCAAACCAGCCCAGTCCAGCCCAGCCACGGTCCAGTACCGCGCGGGCTGCCTGATAGGGAGGTCCCGCCTGTCAGCGATGTTTAAACGCCGAAACGGTAAGTGTGAGTGTGGGCCGTTAGATTAGAACGCGGATCGACGGCCGGGGTTCATCGTCGTCGACGGCGAGAACCCGCGTCTGCGGCGGCGAGGTAGGGGGTGGGAGAGCTCACCGCGGCTCCAGCTAGGGTTGGCAATGTGCTTGACGAAGTTGTGGACGACGGCGAGGCTCCAGGTTCCGGCGGTTCGTCCTGGGGCGGCTCCAATCAACGGCGAGCTTCCGCGGCGGCGTGCGGCAGTGAGGTAGCGATTGGGTGGCTGCGGCGGCGAATGTTGATGGTGGAGTGGCTCAGGCGGTCGAGTG
Organism: Lolium perenne; assembly: GCF_019359855.2. NCBI lineage: Eukaryota > Viridiplantae > Streptophyta > Magnoliopsida > Poales > Poaceae > Lolium > Lolium perenne. The sequence continues at coordinate 333,483,900 of NC_067250.2, read as the reverse complement.
AGAAGAGGGGAGGGTGATGGTGTGCTCAGATCGACGAACGGAGCTCTCCTTTTATAGGCGAGCGAGGGTCTGAGGCGCTGCGGCGAACTCGACAAGGGCGCGGCGTCTCCGGCGGCTGGTCGAGCTAGGCGAGGCTATGGCGATGCTCTATGGGTCCAGGCGGTGCTACTGGCGGCGACAGCGTGGTCGGGGAGTGTCGGAATCGCTCGCATTGCTTCCGTGTCTGTGGCGCCCGTGGCGGAGCAGGGTCTCCTTCTCCGGCGGCGGTGGGCACGGGTCGCGGTCTTGGCCGTGTCTGGCGGCGTCCAGGTGTCGAGGGCGTGCTCAAGGCGTTGAGAGCAGGGCCAGGGAGTGAGCGAGGTGGTGGCGCGGCGCGTGTACTGGGCGTGTCCGCGTCGTGCACGCGTGCGACGTGAGCGGCGTCCAGGGCGTGTGCTGGCGCGCGTCGTCCGGCGTCTGGTCGCCGTTCCTTCGACCAGTGCGGTGCTAGGGTTGGCTAGGAGACGCGCTGGCGCACGGTGGCGAGGGGGTCCTGGCAGAGGAGCAAGGGAAGGAGAGGGAGGTCGACGAGCTCGGGGACATGGCCGGCATGGCCATGCCCTAGCTTGCTCTCTCTCTCTCAGCCTCACTATGCTCCACCTAGGGCTTAAGGGGACCAGGGAACATAATGGGATAGGTTAGGGTAGTTTAGGTTAGGTAGATTCACTATTTGCAACTATTTCAAATAGTGCCCAACTTTGGAAAATGCAAAAATCTCCAAATTTGAAAATGTTCAAATGGTGAAAGTTTTTGAAAAGTGAGTGTTGCTACAAGTTGTAAATGACCAGAGGTGAGTTGAGGTGGGGGTGGAAAAGTTTGAAATCCAAATTTGGCAAAATTGGCTAAGTGGGGAATGTTGCACAAGTTAAAAAGTTGGAACTTTGGATGAGCATAGCTAGTGATCCAAGATGACTTTGGCATGATGGTCTTCACCAAAATTGTTCATCTTGATGTTGACTTTGAAATGGTGCAAAGAGTTAGCAAGAGTTGGTTTGGGAAAATTGAATGGCAAGGGCTCAAAGTGGTGATCAGACTAGAATTGTCAAAAGTGACCATCATTCTATGTGAGCTAGTTGTGTGTTTGAAATTCATTTGAAAAGTGAATCTTTGATTCCCAAAAGTTGTAATGAGTACTTAGAAACATTATTCAACCAAAGGTGAAGACCAAATAGGTCTAGTGTCAAAATTTATAAAAATGCCATAAGGCATATGTGAGGGTTTTTAGGGTTTTGCATTTTATGGATTTTCTCCCTCTTTGATTTATTTGGTTGGTGATCTTAATATGATCACACTAGGGTTGGAGAGCACACCAAATACAAATAGTAACAATCATCATGGCAATTCACTCAAATGCACAAGTCCTATGCATGGTACTATATGCAAATGAAAAAGTTTTTGTTGGTTTGAAAATTTGCTTTTCTGGAATTCTCTAACTCTCTTTATATTGAAATTTGGGGTGTTACAAAACCTTCCCCCTTACAAAAGATCTCGTCCCGAGATCGAAAAGAAAGTTAGGTACTAAAGAGATCTGGGTACTCCTTCTTCATGAAGTCTTCACGTTCCCATGTGGCTTCATCCTCGGTATGGTTGCTCCATTGGATCTTCAGAAACTTGATGCTTCGGGTGCGGGTGGTTCGGTAAGCTTCTTCCAGAATGCGAATCGGCACTTCGCGGTAGGTCAGATCCTGGTTGATATCCACCGATCTGTGATCGATGTTCTTGAACACTTCGGTCTTCTCCGGGACTTCAAGGCACTTCCGGAGGAGTGAGATATGGAAAACGTCGTGCACAGCCGACATCTCCTCAGGTAACTCCAGTTGATAAGACACTTCACCTCGGCGGCTGAGAACTTGGAAAGGTCCAACATACCGGGGTGCAAGCTTTCCTTTCAGCTGGAATCTCTGCATTCCTTTCAAGGGGGATACCTTGAGATAGACAAAGTCTCCGATCTCGAAGGTCATCTCCCGACGTATCTTGTCGGCGTAGCTCTTCTGTCTGGATTGCGCAGTCTTGAGGTACTCGCGAATCTTGTGGACTTTCTCTTCGGCTTCACGAAGAACATCTGGGCCAAAGACTTGGCTCTCTCCTACTTCTGACCAGTTTAAGGGTGTGCGGCATTTCCTTCCGTACAAGGCTTCAAAGGGGGCCATCTGTAGGCTGGCTTGGTAACTATTGTTGTAAGAGAATTCTGCATAAGGTAGGCAGTCTTCCCACTTGGATCCGTATTCCAGTACACATGCTCTAAGCATGTCCTCTAGTATCTGGTTTACTCTCTCAGTCTGTCCATCGGTCTGAGGGTGATAGGCGGTGCTGAAATTCAGACGGGTTCCAAGTCCTTCGTGCACTTTCTGCCAGAATCTCGAGGTGAACTGTGATCCTCTATCTGACACTATCGATTTGGGGGTTCCGTGCAGGGCGACTATTCTAGAGATGTAGAGTTCAGCTAACTTGGGGCCTTGGTAAGTGGTTTTTACGGCGATGAAATGGGCGACTTTGGTCAATCTATCGACAACTACCCATATTGAATCATTGCCTTTGCTGGATTTGGGCAGTCCGGTAATAAAGTCCATTCCTACGGAGTCCCATTTCCATTCGGGAATCTGGAGTGGCTGCAACAGTCCGGCGGGTCGTTGATGTTCTGCCTTGACTCTCTGACAGATATCACACTTGGCTATGTAGCTACCGATCTCTCTCTTCATTCCGTGCCACCAAAATTGTTCCTTCAGGTCTTGGTACATGTTGGTACCTCCGGGGTGGATTGAGTAAAGGGTGTCATGGGCTTCTTGCAGGATGACTTGTTTTAAGTCGGAGTCCGATGGTACGCAGAGACGTTCCTTGTACCAAAGAACTCCGGCTTCGTCTACGGTGAATCCGGGGGCTTTTCCTGCTGCTATCTGCTTCTTGATTCCGTCAATGCTGGCGTTGTCCTTCTGAGCTTCCTTGATTTGACTAACCAAGGTGGGTTGCAGTTCGATGCTGGCTAGGAATCCTTCACTAACAAGTTCGAGTCGGAACTGTTCAAACTCCTGGTATAGGCTGGGCTGTTCAGATGCGAGCATGGAGTTCAACTGGCACGGCAGTCGACTCAAAGCATCTGCTACCACATTGGCCTTGCCGGGGTGGTAGTGAATCTCCATGTCGTAATCCTTGATCAATTCGATCCATCGGCGTTGTCTCATGTTTAGCTCCTTCTGGGTGAATATATATTTGAGGCTTTTGTGGTCGTAGTAGATCTCGCATCGATTACCCATGAGGTAATGACGCCAAACTTTCAAGGCTAGGACCACGGCTGCAAGCTCGAGGTCATGGGTTGGGTAGTTCTGCTCATGCTGTTTTAGCTGTCTTGAAAGGTAGGACACAACTTTACCTTCTTGCATAAGTACACATCCAAGGCCAACCTTGGAAGCGTAGCAATATACATCAAAGGGCTTGGTGATGTCAGGCATGATTAGGATTGGGGCTGTGGTCAGTCTACTCTTGAGCTGTTGAAAGCTCTCTTCACATTTGTCGGTCCACTCAAACTTCTTGTCCTTCTTCAGTAGTTGGGTCATTGGTCGAGCGATGCTCGAAAAACCTTCTACAAATCTGCGGTAATATCCGGCTAATCCAAGAAAAGCGCGGACCTCGGTTTGGGTGGTTGCGGCTTGCCATTCCATAACAGTTTTGATTTTGGCGGGATCTACGGCAATTCCTCCTGCAGACAAGATGTGTCCCAGGAATCCAACTTCTTCCAACCAAAACTCACACTTGCTGAACTTGGCATACAACTGGTGCTGTCTAAGGGTTTCCAGGACAATCTCCAAATGTTGTTCATGTTCCTCTTCCGACTTGGAGTAGACGAGAATGTCATCGATGAACACAACGACAAACTTGTCCAAAAAGTCCATGAAGATCTTATTCATGAGATTCATGAAATAAGCGGGGGCATTGGTCAGTCCAAACGACATGACGTTGTATTCATACAACCCATATCTGGTGGTGAAGGCGGTTTTTGGAATATCAGTGGCTCGGATTTTCAGTTGGTGGTATCCAGTTCTAAGGTCTATCTTGGAGAAAACTCTGGCTCCGGTGAGTTGATCAAACAAGTCTTCTATCTTGGGTAAGGGGTATTTGTTTTTGATGGTGACATCGTTAAGTTTACGATAGTCCGTGCACAAACGATTTGCACCATCTTTCTTGTCCACAAACAAGACGGGGGATTTCCATGGGGATGCACTAGGTCGAATCAGACCTTTGGCCAACATATCATCTATCTGTTTCTTCAACTCCACAAGCTCGGTTGCGTTCATGCTGTAGGCTCTCTGGGCTATGGGTCCAGTTCCGGGGATTAACTCGATGATAAACTCGATATCCCTATCCGGGGGCATACCAGGTAGATCATCCGGAAATACATCAGGGTAGCGACAAACGACCCTAATTTGATCCAGAGTTGGCTTGGATACACTTTGGTTGCAGGTAAATTTTCTGGGTAGTTTTTCAGAGACGTGCTCTACTACGATACCGGTGCTGCTAGTCATGGTGATAGCTTTCTTGGCACAGTCGATCAATCCATTGTGCTTGGACATCCAGTCCATTCCTAGGACAACTTCCAAACCTTTGGTTCCAAGAATGATCAGATTGGCAAAGAAGTCTACATCATGGATTTTGATGGGTACATTTTTGCAAAATTTTCTGGCTTTGGTGGTTGATCCGGGGATTTGAACTATCATAACATGCTTCAAACTGAGGGGTTGGATTTTACTTGTTGATGCAAAGTCTTCGGTGACAAAAGAATGAGATGCTCCGGAATCAAACAACACTCTGGCAGGGATGTGATTGACAGAAAACATACCCAGTACCACATCTGGTGCTTCCTGGGCTTCTTCAGCGTTCATGTGGTAGAGGCGGCCGTTGCGGTTGTTGGGGTTGTTGGGGACGAACTTTTTGCCGGTAGAGACACGGCGTTGCTGCTGAGCAGGTGCAGCGGTGTTGCCGGCGAGCTTGGCGAGACGCTTGGGACACTCGTTGGAGTAGTGCCCCACTACACCACACTCATAGCAAGTAATGGTGGACTTGTCCTTAGGGGTAATGGGGATGGCGTTGCTTCCGGTTCTGGGGGCGGTGTTGGTGTTGTTGCTGTTGTTGTTGGGGGCTCGGGGCGGAGCGCGGTTGTAGTTGTTGTTGTTGGTGTAGCCTCCCGGCTTGGAGTTTCCTCCACTCCGGTTCTGAAAACCGGGGCGCGAGTTCTGCATCGGGGCCTATTGTTTCTTGGAGTGAAACCTCCGCTTGAGCTAGGGCGAAACATCTGGGGGTGGCTTGATCCACTTTGATTCGCCATGCGGCGCTTGCGGTTCTCATTGGCTTGGTTTAACTTGCCCTCCATCTAGATGGCAGAGTCGGCAAGGGCTTCAAGGTCGGCGAAGGGGATGTTGACGAGGACAGTCTGCATCTCGTCATGCAGTCCGTTCAGGAATCTCTCCTTCCTCTTCTCAACGGTGTCGGTCTCATCAGGGGCATACCTTGACAGTGTAAGAAACTTGTCGCGGTACTCAACCACCGTCATGCGACCCTGCTTCAATTCACGGAATTCATCCCTCATCTTTTTGATAAGACCCGGGGGTACATGGTACTTGCTAAACTTCAGCTTGAACTCCTCCCACGTCATGAATTGACCTCCGTTCATGGCACGGGTGCTTGTCCACCAAGCGCGGGCTGGTCCAGCGAGATAGTGAGTGGCGAACAAGACTTTCTCGTTGGCCTCCACTCCGGCTACCTCCAGATTGTTCTCCATAGTCTGGAGCCAATCGTCGGCGTCAAGGGGTTCTTCGGTCTTGCTAAACACCGGGGGATTGGTGTTCTGGAAGTTCTTGAGTTTGGATCCAGGGTTATCCTGGTTTCCATGTCCTTGGTTGGCAAGGTTCTGCAAGGCTGCGATGTTGGCTTGGCGTTCAGCTCTCTCTGTCTCCCGGTCAGCTAGCAAGGTTTGCAGCAGTTGCATCATGGCGTCGTTGTTGCGATTGGGAGGGGCCATCTGAACATAGAGAAGATCATGAGATAAGAGGGAACATTCTATGGTTCATTTTGGTTAAGTTTGCAAAACATTTGAAAACTTGTAATCTTTTCATGACAAACACAACATTCATTCATTCATTCAACACACATTACAATCTAACTCTTAACACTTCCAATGGTTTTAAGAACCATTTTCAGGCTACGATACAAAGGACGGGATACAACTCACACCTACTATAAGTGAAACTAGTGCAACTACTCCTCATCGTCGACATCGATCGGGACGTAGTCGTCGGGTCCTGCCTCCAGAAACTCGTAGTCCTCCTCCTCGGTGTTCTCGTCCTCCTCAAAGTCGTCGTCGTCGCTCAGGAAGGCGTCTCCTCCCTGAATGTCGATGCCTCCGTCGTCATCCTCCAGCTGACGAATCTGATCCTCCTGGGCCTTGACAGTGGCCTCAAGCGACGCGATCCGGGCGCGAAGGCGGCGAATCGTAGCGTCCTTCTTGGCACGCTGCTGGCGAAAGCTCCTGCGGTCGTTGTTGAGTAGCTTGATCTCCTCACCCTGCTCGGTGACGTGAGCGTGGGTCTGGTTCGCGTAAGCGCGGGAGGCGTCGAGGTCCTGCTGAGTCTGGTAGAGCATGAAGTCCAGGTGCTCAGCGTGGTGCCTCAGCTTGGGGTGGGACTGTAGCTCCATGGGCACTCCCATGGCATCACGCCTCACAAGGTGTGCGAAGCGCGATGCGAGGATGCGCACCACGTTCTGTCCACAGAGACGCGCAAGTGCCTCCTGAAGGCCACGTGCGAGTCCGTCGAGCCAGTTGCTCTCACGGAAGGAGAAGAGGATCCTCTCTGAGGTGGGAGGCTCCATCTTCCCCTCAAGTCAGCGGTGATAATCCACTGCAACTCTCCTCCAGGAGTGTCATCCACCTGAATCCCGTGGAACTCAGGGTGCGGGCGCTCGAGGAAGTCCGAGAGGGCGTTGAGGTCGTGCTCAAAGATCAGGCTCCCTCCGTTCCCAAGCTGGTAAAACTTGGTGTTGATGGGATCATTCGGCTCCATCTGAAAGAGAATTTGGATGAGTAAGTTAGAGAGTGCAAAAGTGTGGCAAAATTTTAAGTTGATTCAAATAAGATAGAACATGAGTCACAACTTTGCAAAAGTCTCCAAGGCAAGAGGGTAAGTAAATTTTCACAAATATTCTCTTCATTTGATTTCAAAGTTAAGTTTTTTTCAGAACGCCCATTCTAACTAAGGTCTTCTAAGGTCAAACAATGGCTCTGATACCAACTTGTCAACACCCGGATTTTTAAGCCTGAATGCCTATTATGTCATACATCGCAATCCCAGGAATATTGTTGTTGCGAGGCATAATAGTTAAGTATCACAGTCATCATTTATTACAAACCATAAAGTCTTACAATTGGAATCACATCATCCATATTACACGAATAGTTGATCTATTGATCAACAAACACACAGAAGTTCATAGCGGAAGCGTAAGATACAAGGACTCTCTAGTCCACAGGCCAACGCTTGACGTCGGAAGACTCCTAGTTGTCGTAGGCGTCCTGCTGGTCATCTCCTTGCTCATCTTCATACTCTGGCCATTTGAATAGCCAGGGACAAAGCCGTGAGTACTTCAAGTACTCGCAAACTAATATTAAAGTAAGTGCTAGGCATTACTAGTAAGGTTTGCTAAGCTCTAGTTTATTTGCAGAAAGCTAGTTTTAGTTCACAAACATTTTGGTAAACAACTCTTCATGGGCTACTAACTCAAGTGGGAACATTAGTGTCATTCCCACCAATCAAGTGGTGATTTCAAAACAATTCACCACAAGTTATTTCACCATCCTCTTTCAACATCATTTTCAAAAGTATGACATTGGACCACTGTATGGCCTTTCCAACCGTCCGTAACCGTGGACGCGGCTATTCGAATAGGTTTACACTCTGCAGAGGTTGCAGACTTGTGCCACAACATTTGATTTCATCCGTCGGGATTTCCCCGAATCATCGTAACTCAGTACGCGGATCATCAACCATAACCTTTCACTTACATACCCTAGTATGAGCACCTCTCCCCATGAGCTTGGCCTCCCAGTGAAGACCAACTGTCAACCTGGGAACTGCACAGGGCTTGGGCCGGACATTCACCTCATTCGCATCATATCGTATCGTTTCTTTTGTTGTAGAGGCAGCTTTCGGCATAACCCCGATGACGCTTGTTTAGAGGGAACCCATACTAAGATGCATAAATTTCCAGTTAAGCCCTACCCATAATCAGGTATTGTGGGGGTACTCAAAAATTGGAAAGGTATCGCATCCAAACCAACATCATGTTTTATCAAAAATCACCATCTTCTCTTGGTCATATTCACCTTCAAAAATCATTCAATGGAATGAATCATCATTCCAAGGTTTCAAATTCATTTCTAAAAGTCACCTTGTTCCCATCTAGAGTAGTCAGGTTTTATTTCATTAGCACTAGCTCTACATCATGAGGGGTGCTATCTTGCTTGGCTTGGAAGAGACTAACTTCACTACTGTAGTAACTAACTTGTACTTTGACCAAAGTTAACTATAAAAGTAACTCTTTAAGAAAACAAGTAAAAACTTGTAATGTAATAAACTTGGGATAGGCTTATGTAAGAAAAGGAAAGACTATGGTGCCTTGCCCCAAGGGGCTTTGCACTTTGCAAGAATATTAGCTTGCCTTGGTAGTTCTCAAACTGTTCCTCCTCCTCCTCTTGGTAGTATCCTTCTTCTTCGGCGTACTCTCCGGTGCTACCGTCTAGATTGGAATACGAGTATAATTACTCACTAATTCAATGGCTATTCCATACATCACATATAAACACACAACTATTCTATGCACACAAACAAAGTAACTAGGTGCATGGGTTGTGTTGTTTGAGGAGAATTTACTCCTTTACTATTAATATGTAAATGATAGTTTCCTTAGGGTTTGTGAGGAATAATTTCCTCTCATTGAAATCTTCTTAAGATTTGATCTCTCAAATCATCATAGATAAACTTATATTGACCTAAGTCAAATGTTCATCATCATCATTTGAGAAAATGATTTAAATAAGGGAAACCACCTCATGCCATTTAAATAACACTACATTTGATTTAAATCTCAAGTAATTCATATAAGAGAGTTTGGACCTGAGGTACAAACATCCCATGAATTCATGTGACACAAGTTTAAATGAAGTATAAGACTTCACACAATTTGGTTTAATAGTTTTGGACAATATCAACTAGTTTAAACTAGTCAAATGATCCATTACTTAAACTATGGCATGATCATGCAAAGTGACCACACCATTTTATTGCATAAACGATTAGTGTAATTCAAATGTGAGCTATTAGAGTTGGAATTAACTTAAAACCTATTTTGGTTGATTTTTAAGAATTCTTTGAATAGGGAAAAGTTCCTGTCTTGTTATTTTTATCACATTAATTCTACAAGGAATCTGGCCATGAGGCCAATGGCATTGGAAAGATCTTTTCTCTAGCTTTCCAACAACATCAAATTCACTAAATTTGGTTTAGCCAATTTGAAACTATTCAATTTCCCAATTTGTACTGTGAGGAAAAGTCTGGAAATTTTTTAAAAACGAATTTGAATAAAAAGGGCCGGCGGGAAAAGCTAACTGGGCCCTAAGGATTAAACGCAGCCCAAACCAGCCCAGTCCAGCCCAGCCACGGTCCAGTACCGCGCGGGCTGCCTGACAGGGAGGTCCCGCCTGTCAGCGACGTTTAAACGCCGAAACGGTAAGTGTGAGTGTGGGCCGTTAGATTAGAACGCGGATCGACGGCCGGGGTTCATCGTCGTCGACGGCGAGAACCCGCGTCTGCGGCGGCGAGGTAGGGGTGGGAGAGCTCACCGCGGCTCCAGCTAGGGTTGGCAATGTGCTTGACGAAGTTGTGGACGACGGCGAGGCTCCAGGTACCGGCGGTTCGTCCTGGGGCGGCTCCAATCGACGGCGAGCTTCCGCGGCGGCGTGCGGCAGTGAGGTAACGATTGGGTGGCTGCGGCGGCGAATGTTGATGGTGGAGTGGCTCAGGCGGTCGAGTGAGAAGAGGGGAGGGTGATGGTGTGCTCAGATCGACGAACGGAGCTCTCCTTTTATAGGCGAGCGAGGGTCTGAGGCGCTGCGGCGAACTCGACAAGGGCGCGGCGTCTCCGGCGGCTGGTCGAGCTAGGCGAGGCAATGGCGATGCTCTATGGGTCCAGGCGGTGCTACTGGCGGCGACAGCGTGGTCGGGGAGTGTCGGAATCGCTCGCATTGCTTCCGTGTCTGTGGCGCCCGCGGCGGAGCAGGGTCTCCTTCTCCGGCGGCGGTGGGCACGGGTCGCGGTCTTGGCCGTGTCTGGTGGCGTCCAGGTGTCGAGGGCGTGCTCAAGGCGTTGAGAGCAGGGCCAGGGAGTGAGCGAGGTGGTGGCGCGGCGCATGTACTGGGCGTGTCCGCGTCGTGCACGCGTGCGACGTGAGCGGCGTCCAGGGCGTGTGCTGGCGCGCGTCGTCCGGCGTCTGGTCGCCGTTCCTTCGACCAGGGCGGTGCTAGGGTTGGCTAGGAGACGCGCTGGCGCACGGTGGCGAGGGAGTCCCTGCAGAGGAGCAAGGGAAGGAGAGGGAGGTCGACGAGCTCGGGGACATGGCCGGCATGGCCATGCCCTAGCTTGCTCTCTCTCTCTCAGCCTCACTATGCTCCACCTAGGGCTTAAGGGGACCAGGGAACATAATGGGATAGGTTAGGGTAGTTTAGGTTAGGTAGATTCACTATTTGCAACTATTGCAAATAGTGCCCAACTTTGGAAAATGCAAAAATCTCCAAATTTGAAAATGTTCAAATGGTGAAAGTTTTTGAAAAGTGAGTGTTGCTACAAGTTGTAAATGACCAGAGGTGAGTTGAGGTGGGGGTGGAAAAGTTTGAAATCCAAATTTGGCAAAATTGGCTAAGTGGGGAATGTTGCACAAGTTAAAAAGTTGGAACTTTGGATGAGCATAGCTAGTGATCCAAGATGACTTTGGCATGATGGTCTTCACCAAAATTGTTCATCTTGATGTTGACTTTGAAATGGTGCAAAGAGTTAGCAAGAGTTGGTTTGGGAAAATTGAATGGCAAGGGCTCCAAGTGGTGATCAGACTAGAATTGTCAAAAGTGACCATCATTCTATGTGAGCTAGTTGTGTGTTTGAAATTCATTTGAAAAGTGAATCTTTGATTCCCAAAAGTTGTAATGAGTACTTAGAAACATTATTCAACCAAAGGTGAAGACCAAATAGGTCTAGGGTCAAAAGTTATAAAAATGCCATAAGGCATATGTGAGGGTTTTTAGGGTTTTGCATTTTATGGATTTTCTCCCTCTTTGATTTATTTGATTGGTGATCTTAATATGATCACACTAGGGTTGGAGAGCACACCAAATACAAGTAGTAACAATCATCATGGCAATTCACTCAAATGCACAAGTCCTATGCATGGTACTATATGCAAATGAAAAAGTTTTTGTTGGTTTGAAAATTTGCTTTTCTGGAATTCTCTAACTCTCTTTATATTGAAATTTGGGGTGTTACATCCTAAACCCTAAACCCTAATTAAACCCTACATATATATATAGGCCAACGACACTAAATTTCGCATCAAGCAGGCGACCAACTAATTAGCGCTAATAAATTAATTAACTTTGTTGAATCTTGACAAGTTCTCTCGAATGAAAACACATTTGATTAAGTTGCCTCGTAATATATATACAATTAGTGTGCATGCGCGCATGGCATACCTTGAACATATCATTCGTGCATATATTTCAATATATATCTGAACATATTCTTGGGGATAAATATATATATTTCAATCTTTCTCTCTCGATCTATATATATATCGTTGGTGGCCAAAAAACACACTTATATATACGCATGCACTTTATGCGCAAAGGCGCGGGTGCCTCTAATAATGTGTGTGTGCACTCGATCGATGATCCCTAAACCTTAAACCCTAAAACCCTAATCCCTAATTATACCCTAAGCATACACCCTAAACACCCTAAACACTAAACCCTAGACCCTAAAACCTAAACCCTAATTAAACACTAAATATATATAGGCCAACGACACTTAATTGCGCATCAAGCAGGCGACCAAATAATTAGCGCTGATAAATTAATTAACTTGAATCTTGACAAGTTCTCTCGAATGAAAACACATTTGATTAAGTTGCCTCATAATATATATACAATTAGTGTGCATGCGCGCATGGCATACCATGGACATATCATTCGTGCATATATATATCTCAATATATATCTGAACATATTCTTGGGGATATATATATATATATTTCAATCTCTCTCTCTCGATCTATATATATCGTTGGTGGCCAAGAAACACACTTATTATATATATACGCATGCACTTTATGCGCAAAGGCGCGGGTGCCTCTAATAATGTGTCTGTGCACTAGCTCGATCGATGATCCCTAAACCTTAAACCCTAAAACCCTAATCCATGATCCCTAATTATACCTTAAATGTACACCCTAAACACCCTAAACACTAAACCCTAAACCCTAGACCCTAAACCCTAAAACCCAAACCCCAAACCCCAAACCCTAAACCCTAAACCCTAAACCCTAATTAATTAACCTTAACCCTAACCCTACCCCTAAACCCCTAGCTAGCTAATCCTAAATCCTAAACCCTAATTAAACCCTACATATATATAGGCCAACGACACTAAATTGCGCATCAAGCAGGCGACCAACTAATTAGCGCTGCTAAATTAATTAACTTGAATCTTGACAAGTTCTCTCGAATGAAAACACATTTGATCAAGTTGCCTCATAATATATATACAATTAGTGTGCATGCGCGCATGGCATACCTTGCACATATCATTTGTGCATATATTTCAATATATTTTTGAACATATTCTTGGGGATATATATATATATTTAAATCTCTCTGTTATCTCGATCTATATATCGTTGGTGGCCAAGAAACACACTTATATATATACGCATTCACTTTATGCGCAAAGGCGCGGGTGCCTCTAATAATGTGTGTGTGCACTCGATCGATGATCCCTAAACCTTAAACCCTAAAACCCTAATCCCTAATTATACCCTAAACGTACACCCTAGACACCCTAAACACTAAACCCTGAACCCTAGACCCTAAACCCTAAACACTACACCCTAAACCCTAAACCCTAACCCTAGACCCTAAACCCTAATTAAACACTAACCCTAAACCCTAGACCCTAAACCCTAATTAATTAACCTTAACCCTAACCCTAACCCTAAAACCCTAGCTAGCTAATCCTAAACCCTAAACCCTAATTAAACCCTACATATATATATAGGCCAACGACACTAAATTGCGAATCAAGCAGGCGACCAACTAATTAGCGCTAATAAATTAATTAACTTTGTTGAATCTTGACAAGTTCTCTCGAATGAAAACACATTTGATTAAGTTGCCTCGTAATATATATACAATTAGTGTGCATGCTCGCATGGCATACCTTGCACATATCATTCGTGCATATATTTCAATATATATCTAAACATATTCTTGGGTATAAATATATATATTTCAATCTTTCTCTCTCGATCTATATATATATCGTTGGTGGCCAAAAAACACACTTATATATACGCATGCACTTTATGCGCAAAGGCGCGGGTGCCTCTAATAATGTGTGTGTGCACTCGATCGATGATCCCTAAACCTTAAACCCTAATCCCTAATTATACCCTAAACATACACCCTAAACACCCTAAACACTAAACCCTACACTACAAGAAAAGTTGCCATGGCCGACGAAGTTGAAGTCGCGCCGTGGTTGCTGGTGTACCATGGCCGACGATTTTGGTCCCTCCGTGGTGCATGTCAAAACTTTTTTTTTCTCGTTTTTGAGGCCACCTAGCCCGACGAAAGCGGCCAAAACGTCGCGTATGGTGGCCCGGGACGTGGTGCATCGCGAATTCTCGGGTTCGCCGGCCGAGTCAACGCAAATCCGCACCGCCGAGGGATGTAGGGCCCAGATGGCAGCCTCTCTGGCATTGTTTTTTTTCTCGATCGCGCCATCTCGTTCAACGTTCTCAGATCGAGCCGTTTACGATGCAGGATCATGGGTCCCGCATGTCATCCTCTATGAACCAAAATTCTTTCTATTCTTGAATTTTTTTTGACCCCCTGATTTCTGGCTACTTCCTTTTTCTTTTGATCCCTTGCCGCCTTGGAAACGTTGAGACCGCTGCTGCTAAATGGGACCCGCGTGTCATCCTCTATGTGCAATCAACTTTCTTTTCTTGGAGTTTTTTTTGGCACCTCAAATTTGGTCACTTGCCTTTTTCTTTCGATCCCCTGCCGCCTCTCAAACGGTGATAACGCTGCTTCTAAATGGGACCCGCATGTCATCCTCTATGTACTATAAAACTTTCTTTTCTTGGAGTTTTTTTTGGCACCTCAAATTTGGTCACTTGCCTTTTTCTTTCGATCCCCTGCCGCCTCTCAAACGGTGATACCGCTGCTGCTAAATGAGACCCGCATGTCATCCTCTATGTACTATAAAACTTTCTTTTCTTGAATTATTTTTGGCACCTCATATTTGGTCACTTACCTTTTTCTTTCGATCTCATGCCACGTTTGAAACGTTGAGGAACCTGCAGGCTCATGGGACCCGCATGTCATCCTCTATGTACTATAAAACTTTCTTTTCTTGAATTATTTTTGGCACCTCATATTTGGTCACTTACCTTTTTCTTTCGATCTCATGCCACGTTTGAAACGTTGAGGAACCTGCAGGCTCATGGGACCCGCATGTCATCCTCTATGTACTATAAAACTTTCTTTTCTTGAATTATTTTTGGCACCTCATATTTGGTCACTTACCTTTTTCTTTCGATCCCCTGCCGCCTCTCAAACGGTGATACCGCTGCTGCTAAATGGGACCCGCATGTCATCCTCTATGTACTATAAAACTTTCTTTTCTTGAATTATTTTTGGCTCCTCATATTTGGTCACTTGCCTTTTTCTTTCGATCTCATGCCACGTTTGAAACGTTGAGGAACCTGCTGGCTCATGGGACCCGCATGTCATCCTTTATGTGCTATAAAAGTTTCCTTTGTTGGATTTTTTTTCACCCGCTGATTTTTGGCTTACCTTTTTCTTTTGATCCCCTGCCCACTTTGAAACGTCGAGTAAGCTGCTGGCTCAAGGGACCCGCATGTCATCCTCTATGTACTATAAAACTTTCTTTTCTTGAATTATTTTTGGCTCCTCATATTTGGTCACTTGCCTTTTTCTTTCGATCTCATGCCACGTTTGAAACGTTGAGGAACCCTCTTGGCTCATGGGACCCGCATGTCATCCTCTATGTGCTATAAAAGTTTATTTTCTTTAATTTTTTTTTCACCCTCTGATTTTTGGCTATTTCCTTTTTCTTTTGATCCACCGCCGCCTTGGAAACGTTGGGTAAGTCACGACTCATGGGACCCGCATGTCATCCTCTATGTACAATCAACTTTCTTTTTCTTTTGATCTCAAGCCGCATTTGAAACGTTGAGACCGTCGCTAAATGGGACCCGCATGTCATCCTCTACGTACAATAAAGTTTCTTTTCTTGGATTATCTTTGGCTCTGATATTTTGTCACTTGCCTTTTTCTTTCGATCTCATGCCGCCTTTGAAACGTTGAGTAAGCTGCTGGCTCATGGGTCCCGCATGTCATCCTCTACGAACAATAAAAGTTTCCTTTCTTGGAGTTATTTTTTACCCCTAATTTCTGGCTATTTGCCTTTTTCTTTTAATCTCCTGCCCCCTCTAAAACGATGAGGACGCTGTTGGCAGGTCGGTCCCACATATCATCCTCTATGAACAATAAAAGTTTCCTTTGATGGATTTATTTTGAACCCCTAATTAATTTCTGGATATTTCCCCTGCCGCCTTGGAATCGTTGAGGATGCTGCTGCCTCATGGGTCCCGCATGTCATCCTCTCATAACGGTAAATGTTTATTTTCTTGGATTTTGTTGACCAAACGATTTTTGGCTTATTTTTTCTTTCGATCACCTGCAGCCTTTAAAACGTTGAGGACGCTGCTGGCTCACGGGTCCCACATGTCAACCTCTATGAACAATAAACGCTGAGGCTGCTGCTGCCTCATGGGTCCCGCATGTCATCTTCTCAGAACGAAAATGTTTCTTTTCTTGGATTTTTTACCAACAGATTTTTGGTTTATTTTTTCTTTCCATCCCCTGCCGCCTTTAAAACGTTGACGACGCTGTTGGCTCATGGGTCCCCGATGTCGGCCTCTCCGTACAAGAAACATATGATATCTTGATTATTTTGCAGACAATAAACAATGTATTGCGCTCTGAGCTATTTCAAGCGGATAATTAAATCTTTATTTTTACATAAACAAACTTATATGTTGAATCTCCTTGTTTTTTTGTCTTTGCGAAGCATAGGACTTTCCTGTTTTTTTAGAAAATTCGGAACTTTCCTGTTTTGGAGTGGGCTGAAATTGTACGAGTCAAAAGGCCTAGCAGGATAGTTCGAAGGCCCAGATGTCCAGATGCAGCCCAATTGAAATCTTTCTTCTTGGATTTTTTTCACCCCCTGATTTCTGGCTACTTCATTTTTCTTTTGGTTCTGTGCCGCCTTGGAAACGTTGAGACCGCTGCTGCAAAATGGGACCCGCATGTCATCCTCTACGTACAATAAAATTTCTTTTCTTGGATTATTTTTGGCTCCTGATATTTGGTCACTTGCCTTTTTCTTTCGATCCCATGCCACGTTTGAAACGTTGAGGAACCTGCTGGCTCATGGGACCCGCATGTCATCCTCTATGTACTATAAAAGTTCATTTTCTTTGTTTTTTTTCACCCTCTGATTTTTGGCTATTTCCTTTTTCTTTTGATCCCCTGCCGCCTTGGAAATATTGAGTAAGCTGCTAGCTCATGGGACCCGCATGTCATCCTCTATGTCCATCAACTTTATTTTCTTGGATTTTTTTTGACCCCCTAATTTCTGGCTACTTTCTTTTTCTTTTGATCTCAAGCCGCATTTGAAACGTTGGGACCGCTGCTGCAAAATGGGACCCGCATGTCATCCTCTATGTAAATAAAGTTTCTTTTCTTGGATTATCTTGGGCTCCTGATATTTTGTCACTTGCCTTTTTTCTTTCGATCTCATGCCGCCTTTGAAACGTTAAGTAAGCTGCTGGCTCTTGGGCCCCGCATGTCATCCTCTACGAACAATAAAAGTTTCCTTTCTTGGAGTTATTTTTTACCCCTAATTTCTGGCTATTTGCCTTTTTCTTTTGATCTCCTGCCCCCTTTGAAACGATGAGGACGCTGTTGGCAGGTCGGTCCCACATGTCATCCTCTATGAACAATAAAACTTTCCTTTGATGGATTCATTTTGAACCCCTAATTAATTTCTGGCTATTTCCTTTTTTTTCTTTGATCCCCTGCCGCCTGGGAAACGTTGAGGATGCTGCTGCCTCATCGGTCCCGCATGTCATCCTCTCAGAACGATAAATGTTTTCTTTTCTTGGATTTTTTTACCAATTGATATTTGTTTTTTTTTCGATCCCCTGTCGCCTTTGAAACGTTGACGACGCTGCTGGCTCATGGGTCCCTGATGTCAGCCTCCCCGTACAAGAAACATGTGATATCTTGATTATTTTGCAAACAATAAACAGTGTATTTCGCTCTGAGCTATTGCAAACGGATAAATTAAATCTTTATTTTTACAACTTATATCTTGAATCTCCTTGTTTTTTGTTTTGGCGAAACATAGGACTTTCCTGTTTTTTTTTTGAGAAAAATCCGAACTTTCATCTTCTGGAGTGGGCTGAAATTGTACGAGTCAAAAGGCCCAGAAGGATAGTTCGAAGGCCCAGATGTCCAGATGCAGCCCAATTGAAATCTTTCTTTTCTTGGATTTTTTTCACCCCCTGATTTCTGGCTACTTCATTTTTCTTTTGGTCCTGTGCCGCCTTGGAAACGTTGAGACCGCTGCTGCAAAATGGGACCCGCATGTCATCCTCTATGTACAATAAAGTTTCTTTTCTTGGATTATTTTTGGCTCCTGATATTTGGTCACTTGCCTTTTTCTTTCGATCTCATGCCACGTTTGAAACGTTGAGGAATCTGCTGACTCATGGGACCCGCATGTCATCCTCTATGTACAATAAAAGTTTGATTTCTTGGATTTTTTTCACCCTCTGATTTCTGGCTACTTTCATTTTCTTTTGATCAAACGTTTAGTAAGCTGCTACCTCATAGGTCCCACATGTCAGCCTGTATGAACGATAAAGCTTTCCTTTCTTGGATTTTTTTTGACCCCCTAATTTCTGGCTACTTTCATTTTCTTTTGATCTCAAGCCGCATTTGAAACGTTGGGACCACTGCCGCACAATGGGACCCGCATGTCATCCTCTATGTACAATCAAGTTTCTTTTCTTGGATTATTTTTGGCTCCTGATATTTGGTCACTTGCCTTTTTCTTTCGATCTCATGCCGCCCTTGAAAACGTTGAGGAACCTGCTGGCCCATGGGACCCGCATGTCATCCTCTATGTACTACAAAAGTTTCTTTTCTTGGATTTTTTTCACCCTCTGATCTTTGGCTATTTCCTTTTTCTTTTCATCCCCTGCCGCCTTGGAAACGTTAGTAAGCTGCTGACTGGTGGGACCCGCATGTCATCCTCTATGTACAATCAAGTCTCTTTTCTTGGATTTTTTTACCCCCTTATTTTTGGTCACTTGCCTTTTTCTTTCGATCTCATGCAGCCTCTGAAACGTTGAGGAAGCTGCTGGCTCATGGGACCCACATGTCATCC
Source organism: Lolium perenne (assembly GCF_019359855.2). NCBI lineage: Eukaryota > Viridiplantae > Streptophyta > Magnoliopsida > Poales > Poaceae > Lolium > Lolium perenne. The sequence goes on along the minus strand of NC_067250.2, from coordinate 333,465,010 downwards.
TCGATACTATAAAAGTTTCTTTTTTTGGATTTTTTTCACCCTCTTATTTTTGGCTGTTTCCTTTTTCTTTTGATCCCCTGCCGCCTTGGAAACGTTGATTAAGCTGCTGACACAAGGGGCCCGCATGTCATCCTCTATGTACAATCAACTTGCAAGATCTTCGGGCGGAAGAGCTTGTATAAGTGGGACCCATATGTTATCCTCTATGTACAATAAAAGTTTCTTTTTCTTGGATTATTTTTTGCTCCTGGTATTTGGTCTCTTTCCTTTTTCTTTCGATCTCATGCCGCCTCTGGAACGTTGAGTAAGGTGCTGGGTCATGGGACCCGCATGTCATCCTCTATGTACAATCAACTTTCTTTTCTGGGAGTTTTTTTTACCCCTAATTTCTGGCTACTCTTTTTCTTTTGATCTCAAGCCGCATTTGAAACGTTGACACCGCTGCTGCAAAATGGGACCCGCATGTCATCTTTTATGTACAATAAAGTTTCTTTTTTTGGATTATTTTAGGCTCCTGATATTTGGTCACTTTTCTTTTTCTTTCGATCTCATGCCCCCTTTGAAACGTTGAGGAAGCTGCTAGCGCATGGGTCCCGCATGTCATACTCTATGAACAATAAAAGTTTCCTTCCTTGGAGTTATTTTGACCGCTAATTTCTGGCTACTTCCTTTTTCTTTTGATCCCCTGCCGCCTTGGAAACGTTGAGTAAGCTGCTGACACAAGGGGCCCGCATGTCATCCTCTATGTACAATCAACTTGCAAGATCTTGGAGCGAAATAGCTTGTATATGTGGGACCCATATGTCATCCTCTATGTACAATAAAAGTTTCTTTTCTTGGATTATTTTTTGCTCCTGATATTTGGTCACTTTCCTTTTTCTTTCTATCTCATGCCGCCACTGAAACGTTGAGTAAGGTGCTGGCTCATGGGACTGTACAATAAAGTTTCATTTCTTAGATTTTTTTTACCCACTGATTTTTGCTAACTTGCCTTTTTCTTTTCGATCATATGCCGCCTTTGAAATTGAGGTCGCCGCTGGCTCATGGGTCCCACATGTCAGCCTCTATGAACAATAAACCTTTCCTTTGTTGGATTTATTTTTACCCCTAATTTCTCGCTATTTGCCTTTTTCTTTTGATCCCTGCGGCCTTTGAAACGATGAGGACGCTGCTGGCAGGTCGGTCCCACATGTCATCCTCTATTAAGAATAAAAGTTTCCTTTTTGGATTTATTTTTGACCCCTAATTTCTGGCTATTTGCCTTTTTCTTCTGATCCCTGCCGACTTCGAAATGATGAGGATGCAGCTGGCAGATCGGTCCCACATGTCAGCCTCTATGAACTATAAATGTTTCCTTTGTAGGATTTATTTTTACCCCTATTTTCGGGCTACTTGCCTTTTTCTTTGAAACGTTGAGGACGCTACTGTCTCATGGGTCCCACATGGCATCCTCTCTGAACGATAAACCTTCATTTCTTGTTAACGACAGGTTTATCAGTATTATTTTCGCAGACTAATACAAGCTCTTTGGCTCCAAGATCTTGCAAGTTGATAGATTAAATCAAGGAATTATTAGGATATGTTTTAAATTTCAAATCCACTTTATGAATTTTTAAAAATACCGTTATCCATGTGGGTATGGAGCGATCAAGGATTTTCATATTGGGCATGAGCAGTTTCAAAAATTGGAACCCTATAATTCAAAATAAATAAAAACAACTTTTATGTACAATCTCCGTGTATTTTTATTTGCCAATCATAGGATCTGTGTTTCATTAGAAAAGGGCCGAAATTGCATGAGCAGAAAGGCCCATTTGTAGTTATTGGGCTTCGACAGCCGGATCAAGTAGACCGATAACAATTACCATGTAGATGTTCCTTGGCAACCCAAAAGTGAAATATTGGGCCCAACAGGGAAGGTTGAACAGTACTTTTTCTATTGGGAAGGTGGTACATGGGGTTATCCTGACAAAAAAAATGGAACATGGGTTACTGAAGGTTGCCCATTTGTGCCTAATATGTTTGTCAGCAGGAGCTTTACCTTCCGCCGCCGCCGCTCCGCTTCCGCCGCCGCCGCCATGCCTCGTCGCGGGTCGAGCTACCGGTACGGCGGCGTCTCGAGCTCGGGGTACCGCAGCGTCCGCGCGCGCCCCAAATTAAGGTACTTCCTCCTCGGGACGGCACCTACGATAGGCTCGGCTGGCCTTGGGGCATTTACCCCTAGCCTGTTCCATGCTCAAGTTTTTGAAATGTTTCTGGCTCTGTTCAACACTGGATCAAATTTGTCAACATGACCATTCTTATGGAGTAGCAACGAGTTGAATCTCTCAAAACTCTTTAAGTTCTGCAATATAACGACTAATTGGTACTACCTTATACAAAATGATTACATATCCTTATTTTGGAAGCAAGCAATCACACACTTATAGTTTGCTAGTCAGCTGCACGTAACGTTAAAAATCGGCAATTATAATGAATAAACCTGTAATTTTCACTTAAAATGCATTAAGGAGCATCAAATTTGACAAATCAAACCATGTTGTACTGAAAATTGACATGTCTTTCTCATGCAGAAATGTAAAATTATCCATGCATGTGCGTTTATACAGGTTAAGTTTTGCACGTATTAATTTTTGTAACTTTTCTGACTACCTTCAAAGCTCCAATCCTTCTTCATCATCTTTGTTGTACCGCACTGATGCAAGTGAATGCGAGCTGCTCGCCAGACGCGACTTCGTGTCCGATATGTGTACTATGCCTTCTCCATCTAGTGCTAGTTACGCCTCTGTGCTAATTAATTCAGCACAAACCTCTGTCATTGCAGCTGTGACTCACCTCGACCATTGGAGCCCAATCACAAGAGCGAGCTCAGTCTCAACCAGAGAGGCATGTGTCTCATGGTTAGCTATCTACAACTTGCTGTCTTACTAAAACCGTGCCTATCATAGAGATCACCTCGCTGGTGTAGCAATGGCTGCAAGTAGCTGCTAGCATGAGCGAAGGGGATAAGGAAGAAAGATTTAAAAAATGGGTTGGGGCCAACAAGCAGGAAAGCTATCTACTAGCTTTATGGATGTTTCTGGAATTGGGTAGAAAATAGTAGATGACACTGTAGCAGCGAATCCTAGAGACCAAGGCCGTTGGATGATGTCTAATGAACGGCAGAACAAAATCGGCGAAATTAGCTTGAATTTTGATAATAAATCTTGGGCATTTTCCCTCGAACATGATTTATCAACTTTGGGTAGTCTCTGACTAGTCTCCCTCGTCCACCAATTATTATCATACTACTGCGGAAAGTTGAGGGCAGTCCCTAGTCCCGAGCACTTCGCCCACTTCCCCTGGCCTCATCCCAGAGATCTCACACCAACCACCTCACCGTCGACTAGCCGCCAGTCTACAACCCTCCGAAGAATCCCCAATGGCGGCGACGCCCCTACTAGAGCGCTCCTCACGCGAGCGCATCATCGAGTCTGGCCCACATGTCTTCCGTGCCTGCCGTGTGTCGGCAAGCACGACCGACTTCTCCGTCGGCGAGCCGCCGGCCGTGGGCGAGGGCGAGGCGTCCCCGTACACTATGACAGTGCACATCTTCTTCTCGAGGACGTACGAGCTCAGGAGGATGGCCGGCCCCCTCCCTGCCCCACTGGATGAGGACGATATCACCATTACACCCTGCGAAGAGGTGGTGCTGGATCTTGGCTTGCCTCCGAGGGAGCTGCGTAGTGGGGGCAATGTCGTGCGAACTATGCGCGAGATTCTTGCCCGTGTATGGCTGCTCAAGAACCTGAACCTCACGGAGGAGGAGTGGGACATCATCATGCCTTACGATGTTATGCGCCTGATGTGGCAGTAGGCGTGTCGTCGGCTCGGTGGCCTCCACTTCGACCTCACCCTTAGGGTGGACCACCGGCTCATCGTCAACTTGCCGGCGCTGCAGGACAGTTGGGTCCTAGTTGCGCCGGAGGACGGCCACTGCAGCATATGCATGCTAGGGCTATCGCGGCGCACAACGGTGCGTCTGCGGGGATGCAAACACCCGTTCCATAGGAAGTGCATCTTCTCCTGGTTTGTAACGAACGCCAGCTGCCCTATCTGCCGCGATAAAGTGCTGACCCATCTTATTTTCGATTTGTAGCATAGTATGAATAAAACCCCTGTATGATAGGGATGCCATGCCAACTTGAATCCTATGTCAAGAGAAATTCTATTTGATTGTGGTTATAAGATATTCTGCATTAGTTTGATCAAGTATTATCATTCTATTTTCCTATGGGATATGACCCTATGAATCAAACATCATGGGATTACTTCCACACAATTAAGTTTGACCAACTTTTAGTAGGACAACAAACCTAAATAATTAGTCATCATGGGATTACAATCCAACAGATAATTGTCTTCAGGACTCATACATTTTCCAAATAGAAAAATCAAAACAAATCATGGTTCTTCATCTCACAAAGATGATACGTAGACAAGAGTCTAATCATCATCATCATCATCATCATCATCACCTCCGTCTTCATTCTGATATTCGTGCATGGTCTCATCCTGCTCGTCGTGTCCATTCTCCTCCTGAGATTCACCAGGTAGCTTCAGTTTATCCATCTCTTTGTCGACTATGCTAACCTCAACAGTGAAATCTACTTCTCCATCATGTGCAGGCATACCTGTATCCAACGAGGTTTCATCAATGTCAGCAACTTTAGTTTGCATACAACCAGCGAAATCATCTTCTTTGGGCACCAATTATTGGATCTGCATTCTCATCCAAATCATATATGTTCCTTGCCACAAACTTTTGCACATACTGCCATCCTTTTCTAGATCTGTCTTCCAAGAAAAGTACCTTGGCCTCTTGAGGTACCAAAATATAAGGATCATCCTTGTACCACTGAGCAGTAGTATTAACTGATATGAAATACCCATCATTTCTGGCACCTTTGCCCTTGTTTGGATCTTGGTTGTACCAATAACACTTAAATAGAACCACAGATCGGACAGTAACCTTATCACTATAGAACAACTGAATAACCTCTTCTATGTGACCATAATGGTCAAATGACTCTGATCTCTTCTTTCTGGTTGTCAAGTGATCTCCACTGGTTGTGATGCCACTATTTCGTGTCTTCAAATGTTGTTCACGCTCATAGGAGCTGTAATGGACACCATTGGCATTGCAAGCTGCAGCTACCAACACCCTCTTATCTGGACCACGTGATAGGACAAGGAGATCAGCACTAACAGCGCCTGGATTCTCCGCATGGAGTTTGGAGATCTACGATTACAAAATAGACAAGAGGTCATCTCATGTGAAAACACATAGACAAGTCAGAGTGCAATTGAACATCTTACATATTTCTCAAACCAGTCCTGAAACCCACTCCCACGTGCCGATAGCTTTCCATTCGTTTCCATGTACAACCTGCAAAACATAGCCAAGTCAGCTGAATATATTTCATTTTGATACAAGTTCATAGTATATGCGAGGAACTGAGTATTTCGTGTGCATAGTACTCAATTAACATATTCATCAGCCTCTGTAGCATTATTCAAGACATACCAAGACAATTGTTCAAATTCAGACTGCTCTAATGTATTTTCGGTCCTCTTTCCTATTAGCTCAACACCATGATTAAAAACAGATCCTCCAACTTCCAAAATTCTGCGACCCCGGTTGAATCTGGTCTCAATATCAGGAATATATCTTGAGGCAAATGTATATGCTTCAGCAGCAATATACGCCACTGCAATGCAAGCCTCCGGTCTAGCTTTGTTCCTAACTGTATTCTTGAAAGTGCACAGTCGACGTTCTATAGGGTACATCCATCCATACTGTAGGACCTCTTAAAAGTGCCTCATCAGGTAGATGAACAGCCAAATGCACCATCACATCAAAGAAGGCTGGAGGATATATCAGCTCTAGCTTGCACAGGATTACTGCTATGTCCACCTTAAGACATTCTACAACAGCTCTGCTTAGAGTTTTACTACATATTTCCCTAAAGAACCTTCCCAACTCTGCAATCACGTTGTACATATTTGGCTTCACTAAATCTTTAATGCCAATAGCTAAAAGCCTTTGCAGCAGGATATGACAATCGTGAGTTTTCAACCCTTGGAGCTTGTTTCCTTCAGCATTGAGACAATTTGCAATGTTGGAAGCAAATCCGAATGGGAACATCACACCTCGGAGGTACTCACAAAATAATCTCCTTTTAGGCATCGGCAATGTGAATTCCGCGCCTCGAAATTTATAATGTTTTTCCTTGCCTTTGTTCACTTTGTCATTACGATCCAGTTGCAAGTGCCTGTTAACATTCAATGTTGCACAATCAATCCTAGCATTTGAGCTATCTTTTGTCTTGGATGGAATGTTGAGTAATGTGCCGACAATGCTGTCACATATATTCTTCTCCATGTGCATGATATCAATATTATGCCGAAGCTTCTTACCAGCCCAATACGGCAAGTCCCAAAGAGTGGTCCTGCGCTTATAAAATATTCTCGGTCTATCATTTTCCATTTCCTTCCTCTTGGTACATGCTGCTATTTCACCTCCCATCTTCCTTTTGGTAGCTGCTAGACTCGGTTCATCTCCTCTCTTCTTCCTTTTTCTATCTCGCTACTACTGCTCGTTGCATCTTCTGTATCCTTCTCTACTGTACTCTTGTGGCGGCTGGTGGTTTTCCTGGTTTAACATTTCTGACCGCTTCTAGGTGCGCCTCCAACTCGTGACTCTTAAAGTGCTGCGGTTTAGTCTTTTTACAGACCTGATCACCAATAAATTGCAATTTTTTTCTATTTTTCCGGAAACTGTGATCTAATGGAAGGAAACGGCGATGGCCCATATAGCATATCTTGTTTATTATCCTCACTGCCAGCTGATCAGTATCACAGTGAACACATGCATTATAACCTGATGTTACTCTCGCTCGACATAGTGCCCAAAGCTGGATAATCATGGGTGCAATACATCACAGCAGCACGTAATAGAAATTTTTGTTCTTTAGGTTGACACACATCCCGTGTAGGGACACCCTCCCATAATGTTTGCAAGTCTCTAATAAGAGGCTGCATGAACACATCAAAATCCTTCCCAGGAGATTTGGGACCTGGGATGAGTAAGGCCATCATACGATTCGACCGATCGGTGCATGTCCAGGAGCCTGGTTGTAAGGTGTAACTAGTACTGGCCACATGCTATACGAGTTGCTCATGTTGCCAAATGGGTTGAATCCATCTGTAGCAAGGCCAAGTCTCAGGTTCCTTGGATCTGCAGCAAAATCTGGATGATCCAGGTCGAATTGCTTCCATTCATCGCCATCAGCAGGATGCCTCAGTAAATCAGGGTCGGGCGTGAGAATCTCTTTGTGCCATCTTGTTTCCCGAGATGTTTCTTCCGAAGCAAACAACCTCTGCCAATCTTTGTACAAGAGGAAAGTATCTCAGAACCTTCCAAGGAATCTTTTTCTTACCACCAGCTCCATCATGTTTCCATCTTGATTCCTTACATACTGGACATTCATCGAGGTCATTATACTCCATCCAAAACAGTGCACAGTTATTTTTGCAAAAATCAATCTTCTCATATCCAAGTCCCAGTACCTTGATGTACTGCTTCACCTCATAAAAGGATTTTGGCAGTCCAGCCCCAGGGAGTGCATCGTTGTATGTCTTCGCAACTGCATTGAACGCTTTATTGGTAATCCCCTGGTATGACTTGTCATGAAGTAATTTCACAATTAATTCGAATCTTGACATAACAGAACCGGGGGCCACTAAGCTTAGCATCTTCTATCGTGTCATGGAAAAGAGGCTTTTTGTGATAACCATGGGGCTGTTGGCTTGCATATGGATACAGATCCCGTAACAAATTAGCAAAGTAGCCTCATCCTCGGACGAGATCTTCAGCTGATAACCATCGTAATAAAGAGGATCAATAATGTCAGGCTGATCATAGTGTTCACCATGGTTAATCCACCTGATATATGTCTGGTCCATCCCATAAACGAATAAATGATCTGAGACTACATGTTGAGGCTTGGACCCAATATTCAAACATACGCGGCATGGACAAATCACTTCCTTTGTCTTGTCGCCGTCAGTAAAATCACTAACGTGCTTCATGAAGTCTTCAATACCACTCAAATATGTTGGTGTGTTTAATGAGTGAAATAATATCCAAGTTCTGTCCATCTGTTGAGGAGATAGATGGTCAGAGAAGCGATAAGCTATTTCAACAAACAGGTCACCTACGAATGTAAGCAAACATACCTGAGCAAACAGGTCGAATATAAAACTATAAATGCTACATTATTTGAGCCGATTTCAGCAAACGAACTGAGTGCAAAACTACGGCTACCTAGCGAACAGATTTTTTTTAGGCTGACCACTGGGTTTCCCCACTTTGTATTTTTTTATTAATAAAAAGAGGGAAATATGTACAAAAGTTGTTGGAGAGCAGCAACTAAAAGGATCATAGATCCCAAACAGCAAAATATATATAAAATGTTCTACCCATGATATGATTTCCTCTTTGCCTTATGAACAAGGAGAGCAATTTCATCCTTGAATCTCTTGTGCCATCTGTAAATGCTTGGGGGGGAGGGGCGAACAGATCTATCGAAAGCAATACAATACCAACACATTCTTTCTTCTTTTTCTTAGTAATTCCGCCGATCTATTAGCAGTGCAAAGAAGCCAAAAGTAATAAGATTACATACAGGTTCATAGACCACCAGGGCCGTACCTGAGAATACGGAGGGCCTGAGCAAAACAAGAAATAGAGGCCCTCAACATGATCATTGGCAACTAAAATGATTTTATATATACTACTCACTCCATTTCAATAAACAATGCACCCTTGTTTTTCGTATTTTATCTTCGAAAAAATATTAATCTATATCTCTCTATTTAAAAATGATGTTTCAATTTTATGTAGATATACATGTATTTAGATGAGTTTAGTTTGCAGATACATGCAAGTTTTGATGAAGTTGAAACATATTTTTCAGGATGAAGTATATATAAAAAATTGATATAAAACTGGTATCATTAGAAAGTATTTTCCAACACGACTCTAACAATGCTGCTTATGTATTATATGATCGTGATATTGTTGTCCTATTTATTTGGTCAAGGTTCACATTGAAATGTGGTAAAATAAATTAAAAGAAGTGCATCGTGTGAAAAAGCAATCTAAGAATTCAAAAGTGCTAATTGTTAGTCGAAACATGACATCATTGAGACAAAATATTAATATTCATTGGAAGACTAACTGAATTAGCTGCACTCGCGATGAAAGAGAAAGAGAAGATATGGGTAAGAGCAAGTACAATAAGGTACAGTCTTTTTTTGTTTGTTTGGGTTGCTCATCAAGCTTATCGCTCGATACAATAAGGTACAGTCAGCGGGAGTGGTGTTTGGAACATGGGTGCATAGTGGGTGGTATCATAGAGTACTATCATAGATATGCTATATTTATTATAGTGGAGTATTGAAAATGGCATATATAGAAGGGGATATTGAGAATTGAGAGTGGCATAAACACAAATTCTTTTTTTGTAATGGCATAAACACAACTTGTGAATTGAGGAGTGGCATAGAACCAATAACACTTGTTTCAATAATAGCCATCAAAAGCCAATCGAACGCACGAGAATGGATCCAAAATTTACCATTTTAAGTTTCACGAGAAAATTTTAAACTTAAAATTAAATGCTGCCTAGAAGTTTTTGAAACAAAAATCCAGTAAATCTTATATGTCGGGTTATGCATTCTGGGGAGTTTCATCAGATTCAGCCATATTGTTTATCAATAAACCTTATTTTATGTTTTACAACCAACTTTAAACTTAAAATTCAAAGTGTCCAGTAAAAAGAACAACATTCCAGTAAATCTTATATATTTCTTCTGCATTCCGGGAAAGATTGGTCGGATTCAAAAAAAATAGTTTGGGAATAAACATTGTTTTAGTCTGGAAACGACTTATTGTAGAGTGATTTTTGGTTGGATACATTCATGTGTGTTCGATTGGCTTTGGATGGCTGATATTGAACCAAAGTCAGCGCTGGGCTTTTGACCTGAACGTCACCGGAGCTGCGTCAAAAGTCCAGCCATGACTTTGTCTCAATAACAGCCATCAAAAGCCGATCGAACGCACAGGAATGGATCCAACCAAAAATCACTCAACCGCTGGAATTTTGACACGAAAGTCATCAATGTGTCCATACTTGCCCAACAGGTTGCGTATGAATGTAAACCAACATATCTGAGCAAACAGGTCGAATATAAAACTATATAACTAAATGCCACGTTATTTGAGCCGATTTCAGCAAACCAACTGAGGTCTATTTTTTTTAGGCTGGACAGTGGTTTCCTCGCTGTGTATTTTTGACTGTAATAAAAAAGAGGGAAAATGTTACTGGAGAGCAGCAACTAAAAGGATCATAGATCCCAAACAGCAAAATCTAGCTAAAAAGGTTATACCCATGATGATAAGCCATGATATGATTTCCTCTTTGCCTTACAAACAAACAAGTGTACGGTTTAACGAATTCGAGCAAATAGGTAAAGCGGAAAACAATGTCAAACAAACACATCGAGAGGAAAACAATATCAACCGATCGATTCGAACGAACTAACGAACTTATAAGGGCTGGGCGACGGCGACTGACTTCGATTGAGCTATAATGAATCGTACTTGCCCGGGCCTGAAGATAGCATGCATACCGTGAGGATCTACCAGCTGACCGCGCCTGCCGGTGCGGCTGGAGAAGAACGGCGCCACCAGCAGTCGCCGGCTGACGCGGCTGATAGACAGCGTGGGGAAGTTTTGGTGCGCGGCCTGGTTCACCGAGGGTGTGTCTAGAGAAGAACAGCGCGCCGAAGGAGGTGTCTAGAGAAGAACAAGGTGGGCTGGGTGCTGAGTTAAAGGCGAGCGTTCGAAATATTGGGCGCGCGTTCGAAAGTTTAGGTGCGCGAGGGAGGTGTCTGCTGAGTTAAAGGCGAGCGTTTGAAATTTCCCCGTCCTCTTCTTTTTTGGGCTAATCTATCTATACCTCTATTCTATCTACATGTTTTTTTTCTATTCTATACATGAGTTTTTGAATTTGAATTTTTTCACTCTGTCAGCCTTCCGGCCAATGCTCAGTTGAAGTAATTGAAGCTGTTGATTTGCAGCTTAGAGGTGCTATCTACCGCTCATCATACAAGGACTCTTCAGATCTAGCAGTGAATGCACGGATTCGTCACCCATCCTTCCCTTGGGTGACGATGCTGAAAGCCTGAAACACTGGAACCCTCTAGATACTTCGGGATACCTCACTGCCCCACATTATTAAACAGGCCTTTTCCGACACGGGAAGTCAAAAGTTGGGGGCTCCATGCAGTACATATGAATACTCGCTAGCTGCATGGTCTAGAAGCAGACTAGAGTAAATCATCAATTCGTCAAATCAATTGGTGTATAATTTTTTTTGAGGAGCTAAGACGCCGGCATGAACCATTTTATCAACTTGAATGCTTACTACATGACATAAGAAGACTATGTACTTTGGTTTTTCATTTTTCTGATTTTTAAAATTTTGTGCCCATTTGAATCTTGGTCAAATCCTAGGTTTGACCAAGATTAAACAAGTTTAAAACATGAAAATGAAAAGGTAATCATGGATCCTTCTTAGTCACTCTAAAATGAAGCTTTTGGGATGTTCTTGAAATTTCCATGTTTGAAACCCAAAACGACTTCTCTTCATGCTTGACTTCATAAGACAGAGTTTAGGGGTTAGGGGGTAGATACATGATTTGTCTAGTTTGCATATGTCTAGACCTTGTTTATCAACTTTAATGCTTACTATATGACATAAGAAGACTATGTGCTTTGGTTTTTCATTTTTCTATTTTTTTTGAATTTTATGCCCATATATTTGAATCTTTGTCAAATCCTAGGTTTGACCAGGATTTAAACAAGTTTAAAACATGAAAATGAAAAGGTAAGCCTGGATCCTTCTTAGTCACTCTAAAATGAAGCTTTTGGGAGGTTCTTGAAATTTCCATGTTTGAAACCCAAAACCACTTCTCTTCATGATTGACTTCATAAGACAGAGTTGAGGGTTAGGGGTAGATATATACATGATTTTCTGGTTTGAATATGTCTAGACCTTGTTTATCAACTTGAATGCTTACTATATGACATAAGAAAACTATGTGCTTTGGTTTTCATTTTTCTGGTTTTTTTATGCCCGTTTGAATCTTTTGGTCAAATCTTAGGTTTGACCAAGAATTGAACAAGTTTAAGACATGAGAATGAAAAGGGGAGCATGCATCCTTCTTAATTAGTCACTCTAAAATGAATTTTGTAAGAGGTTTTTGAAATTTCCGTGTTTGAAACCCAAAACCACTTCTCTTCATGCTGGACTTCATAAGACATAGTTTAGGGGTTAGGGGGTAGATACATGATTTGTCTAGGTTGAATATGTCTAGACCTTGTTTATCAACTTTAATGCTTGCTATATGACATAAGAAGACTATGTGCTTTGGTTTTTCATTTTTCTATTTTTTTGAATTTTATACCCATATATTTGAATCTTTGTGAAGTCCTAGTTTTGACCAGGATTTAAACAAGTTTAGAACATGAAAATGAAAAGGTAAGCCTGGATCATCCTTCTTAGTCACACTCTAAAATGAAGCTTTTGGGAGGTTCTTGGAATTCCTATGTTTGAAACCCAAAACCACTTCTCTTCATGATTAACTTCATAAGACAGAGTTTAGGGTTAGGGGTAGATATATACATGATTTTTCTGGTTTGAATATGTCTAGACCTTGTTTATCAACTTGAATGCTTACTATGTGACATAAGTAGACTATGTGCTTTGGTTTTCATTTTTCTATTTTTTATATTTTATACACATATATTTGAATCTTTGTGAAATCCTGGGTTTGACCAGGATTTAAACAAATTTAGTACATGAAAATGAAAAAGGTAAGCTTGGATCCTTCTTAGTCACACTCTAAAATGAAGCTTTTGGGAGGTTCTTGAAACATCCATGTTTGAAACCCAAAACCACTTCTCTTCATGATTGACTTCATAAGACAGAGTTTAGGGTTATGTGTAGATATATACATGATTTTCTGGTTTGAATATGTCTAGACCTTGTTTATCAACTTGAATGCTTACTATATGACACAAGAAGACTATATGCTTTTGTTTTTCATTTTTCTGATTTTTTTTTTAATTTTATGCCCGTTTGAATCTTTTGGTCAAATCTTAGAGGTTTGACCAAGATTTAAACAAGTTTAAGACATGAAAATGAAAAGGGAAGCTTGCATCCTTCTTAGTCACTCTAAAATGAATTTTTAAGAGGTTTTTGAAATTTCCATGTTTGAAACCCAAAACCACTTCTCTTCATGCTTGACTTCATAATACAGAGTTTAGGGGTTAGGGGGGAGATACACGATTTGTCTAGTTTGAATATGTCTAGACCTTGTTTATCAACTTTAATGCTTACTATATGACATAAGAAGACTATGTGCTTTCGTTTTTCATTTTTCTATTTTTTTGTATTTTATACCCATATATTTGAATCTTTGTGAAATCCTAGGTTTGACTAGGATTTAAACAAGTTTAGAACATGAAAGTGAAAAGGTAAGCCTGGATCCTTCTTAGTCACACTCTAAAATGAAGCTTTTGGGAGGTTCTTGAAATTTCCATGTTTGAAACCCAAAACCACTTCTCTTCATAAGACAGAGTTTAGGGTTAGGGGTAGATATATACATGATTTTTCTGGTTTGAATATGTCTAGACCTTGTTTATCAACTTGAATGCTTACTATATGACATAAGAAGACTATATGCTTTTGTTTTTCATTTTTCTGATTTTTTTGAATTTTATGCCCGTTTGAATCTTTTGGTCAAATCTTAGGTTTGACCAAGATTTAAACAAGTTTAAGACAAGAAAATGAAAAGGGAAGCCTGCATCATATCCTTCTTAGTCACTCTAAAATGAATTTTTAAGAGGTGTTTGAAATTTCCATGTTTGAAACCCAAAACCACTTCTCTTCATGCTTGACTTCATAAGACAGAGTTTAGGGTTAGGGGGTAGATACATGATTTGTATGGTTTGAATATGTCTAGACCTTGTTTATCAACTTGAATGCTTACTATATGACATAAGAAGACTATGTACTTTGGTTTTTCATTTTTATGATTTTTTAAATTTTCTGCCCATTTGAATCTTTGTCAAATCCTAGGTTTGACCAAGATTTAAAAAAGTTTAAAACATGAAAATGAAAAGGTAAGCCTGGATCCTTCTTACTCACTCTAAAATGAAGCTTTTTGGGATGTTCTTGAAATTTCCATGTTTGAAACCCAAAACGACTTCTCTAAACTACAGTTTGTACATACTCTCAGATAATCTGGACTGTACTTTGCACCTATGTTTAATGGATCATATGTGCCCAGAAATGGCTCATATTAGAATAGTAGACTCATATTAGTGTTCTTGACATTCTGTAAAATTATCAAATTTTTCGAAGCTTGTTTTTTTGGACAAAATTTTACCAATTTCTAGACAGAACAGAAAATGTCAGTCTTTTTATGCAAATCTGCACATAAATGGCTCAAATTAAAACAGTATACTCGTTTCAGTGTTTTTGATTTCCTATAAAAAAATAGATTTTCCTGAGAAGTTCTAATTTTTGCCAGAATTTGAAAAATTTGGATTTCTTCTGTGCCCGAAACACCCAAAAGTCGCTCCAAATCTGAACACAGGATTATTTTGGTCAATACGAAAGTATAAACTGAAATACGACTATTTATTGAACCGTTTTCATGTTGTATTGTTGAAAATGGCATAGAAGGGGGTATTGAGAATTGAGAGTGGCATAAACACAACTTCAGTTTTTGGAATGGCATAAACACAACTTGTGAACTGAGGAGTGGCATAGAACCAATTAATCCTAGAACCAATTAACCCCACCAAAAATGGGTGATGCATGTCTCCTTCACCAAAACAGCAATACCTGTCTGAAACAAGTACATGAACACAAGTACACCACCATAATAATAATACTAGGTGACTCAACGACTCAACATTGACTCGACTCAGACACAACTACTACATTGACACAAGTACTAATATAACTAGTTGATACCCCACGCTTTGCTGTGGGAACATGCTTAAAAATGCATAACTATTAGGTACAAAATGAACTTGATAATGCAAATGAAATGTAAGAGTTATGGATTTACATTTTAAAATAGAAGAATTAAATGTCAAGAACTTCTCGATGGTATCTTTGTTCAGTGTTGCTAAGGTAGAAGTTGACACTGTACACCCAAGCAACATTACCAAGACAATATGCAAGAAAAATCATGGTCCTGATCGATCAAGTTTCCTTTAACCTGTTCTATTGTATTATATATCTGGTCAGCCATCGTCCTCGAACTGTTCTTAAAAAAGGAAGAGACACCCACGTAAGTGTTAGTAGCAATGGGAGCCGTGTAAGAATGAATTATCAATTGTACTTTTAAAAAATTGTAGTGAACAAAAGTATTGATACCAAATGTCAGCAAAATAGTGGACTGAAAAAGTACTTACAGCCAATAAATCCAACATGAATTGGGGTGACGTTTGCCGGATCGTATGCCTGCATAAAGATTTTCTTTCTTTACAACAGATACATCAACATGATATTTAACGAACCTCTGCTGCCTATCTGCATCAATAAGTTGTGTGTGTTTGAGCCTGCAGTCAGAAGCAGCATATGGCTATGTTTCAATAGTTAGATTAAGAACTGACTGGGTCATGAATTGAATTTGAGGATTGAGGAACATACATGCAGAATACTGAGATACTAAATCTTGCATGGTGATTCCTTCCCAATTCTCGTGGAAGAAATCAGCTGGTATTGTAATGAAATACCAAATGATTGCCGGGACACGATTTACCTGAAAGATATACTTTAAAAAACAATGGTTTGGGGCTTGACAATCATGCATCTCCCTTGCAATCGGCCCAACGAAATCTGAGAAAGTCGTCTGAAAAACTGGCAGAATGTTGAGAAGAGGCAAGGGTTACTCGTCGGTATATATTTGTGATAATCGCCTAGAAGCTAATCTAAATTGCCGGCTGGATGTCAGGAATGGATTGGCTCATGATAAGACCAATCAATTTAAAGGGAGACGATGACTGCTTGGCTGCCTCCATCAGTTCCTTCCTCACGATCTGCTGCCTTTCCATCAGTTTCTTATGTGTTATTATGGTGGAGGATCGGGAAGTGGAGCAGATAGAGAAGACAACGCGGTGGCATGCATACTTGTTGGAGAGGTGACCTGCAGGATACAACTAATTAACGGAGAAGACCAAGGATCGTGCAGCAAGCAGATGACATGCTCGGGTTTTTTTTATTGAACTGTAGATAATGTGGGCTTTTAATCTGATTGATGACGTGGAGATTGCATGCTTAGAAAAATAGGCAAATGATGTGGCATAACTGCATGTTGAGAGAAGCCCTTGTAGTGGGGTGCTCCTATTTAGAAATAGAAGATAAAGTCAGAGTACTAGTTTGTTTACATTTCCACAGGCCAATTTTACGAACAAAATTTCGAAAATTAATCTTCAGAAACTCGGAAGCCGGGTGACACAGCGGTCATCAAGGATTGCAGCTAGTGGTACACAGTGACCTGGTCAAGATCTACCTTGAGCCTGCTTGATGCTTCAGCTCGGAGTTGAGAGCCTTCTCCCCGTGACAGCTCGGCCTCTAGTTTGTCCGTCCTAACCGTGAGGTTCGGGATCGGTCCGGCGAGTTTGTCCATGGTCTCCGCTTTGGCCGAGGCTCCGCCGCTGGATCTCATTACTCGCAGATGAACGATTTCATGGCGATATCGTCGAGAATGCGAATCCGGATCTTCTCGGTGGCGAGCTCAGAATAAAGTCTCATGCACTCATCGGCGAGGGCGCTTACGTCCCGCCGTCTCGACGCAGAAATCGCCCATAACCATTTCTAAAATGGGCCCGATCTCGTAGCGGGGCTTCTATCAGATGGGGATGGAGCACAAAATCAGAAGTGTACCCAGAGAAGTACCAAGAAAGAGAAAATGGGAATCCCAATTTGCACGAATGTCTATACCTCGCTGCTTTGAGAACTTGGCTCCGTGGAAGATGTTTCGCGAGCGGGAGGGCTGCGGGAAAACTAAGGCCGCCCGACCTGCATATACGATTGAGAGAAGGTCAGAAAAGGTGGGGATGATAAGTGGTGAAAGACATAGAAAGTTGCGCAAGCACGGAGGATCGCCTGAGGGTGGCAGTCGCGGGCTGCGACGCCCTTGAAGACTCTTGCGCGAGAAGGCACCTCGACGGCGACACGGGGACGGCATTGCTGGGATTCCCTCAGCTTCGCCGCAGCCGCACGAGCCCTTCTCGTGGCGAGACTTGCTCCCGGTCATGGTGGCGAAGTAGTATTCCAAGAGGTAAACAAAGTGGTGAATCGAGGAAGACGGCAAGAGCAAAGGTGAGTCCTTAAATTTGGCCTCCCCGTCTCCTCGGCACCTCGCGAGTAGTAATACTTATCTGGTCAAAGAGCAAACTTCGAGGCAGAGACTTGGTGGGCCATTCATCTCCAACTATACTTCCTCCGATCTTATTATACTACTACATTTATACAAAGTTTCCTATGGATTCAAGGGTACGAAAGCCAAGTTAAATCTTTTACATGACATTATTTTTTCCATGAAG
The DNA here is from genome assembly GCF_019359855.2 of Lolium perenne. Taxonomy (NCBI): domain Eukaryota; kingdom Viridiplantae; phylum Streptophyta; class Magnoliopsida; order Poales; family Poaceae; genus Lolium; species Lolium perenne. Next base: position 333,447,273 of record NC_067250.2, on the reverse strand, counting down.
CCAAGTTAACTCATTTATCAATTGGTACATTTTGGAGTGACTAAGAAGGATCCAGGCTTACTTTTTCATTTTCATGTTTTAAACATGTTTAAATCTTGGTCAAACCTATGACTTGACCAAGATTCATATGGGCATAAAAATTCAAAAAAAATCAAAAAAAAGCACGCCGTCTTCCTATGTCATATAGTAAGCATTCAAGGTGATAAACAAGGTCTGGCATATTCAAACCACAAAAATCATGTATCTGCCCCCTAACCCTAAACAAGGATCCAGGCTTACCCTTTTCATTTTCATGTTTTAAACTTGTTCAAATCTTGGTCAAACTTAGGATTTGACGAAGATTCAAATGGGCGTAAAAATACTTAGAAAAATCATGTACGTATCTACCCCAAACCCTAAACTCTATCTTACGAAGCCAAGCATGAAGAGAAGTGGTTTTGGGTTTCAAACATGGAAATTTCAAAAACCACCCAAAAGCTTCATTTTAGAGTGACTAAGAAGGATCCATGCTTACCTTTTATTTTCATGTTTTAAACATGTTCAAATGTTGGTCAAACCGTACGTACCTAGGATTTGACCAAGATTCAAATGGGCATAAAAATTCAAAAAAAAAATGAAAAACCAAAGCACATAGCCTAGCTTCTTATATATGCCATATAGTAAGCACTCAAGTTGATAAACAAAGTCTAGACATATTCAAACCAGAAAAATCATGTATCTACCCCTAACCCTAAACTTTGTCTTAATTATGAAGTCAAGCACGAAGAGAAGTCGTTTTGGGTTTCAAACATGGACATTTAAAAAAAACCTCCCAAAAGCTTCATTGTGGTGTGACGTACTAAGAAGGATACATGCTTACATTTTCAACAACCCCCCTAAAAGCTTCATTTTAGAGTGACTAAAGGATCCAGGCCGGGCTTACCTTTTATTTTCATGTTTTAAAATTGTTCAAATCTTGGTCAAACCATGCCTAGGATTTGATCAAGATTCAAAAATGGGCATAAAATTTCCAAAAAAAATGAAAAACCCAAGCATATAGCCTTCTTATGTCATATAGTAAGCACTCAAGTTGATAAACAAGGTCTAGACATATTCAAACCAGAAAAATCATGTTTCTACCCCTAGCCCTAAACTTTGTCTTATGAAGTCAAGCACGAAGAGAAGTCGTTTTGGATTTCAAACATGGAAATTTCAAAAACCCTTCCCAAAAGCTTCATTTTGGAGTGACTAATTAAGAAGGATACAGGCTTACCTTTTCATTTTCATGTTTTGAACTTGTTTAAATATTGGTTAAGCCTAGGATTTGACCAAGATCAAATGGGCATAAAAATTCAGAAAAAATCAAAAAAAATGAAAACCAAAGCACATAGTATTATTATATCATATAGTAAGCATTCAAGTTGATAAACAAGGTCTAAACAACAAACTAGACAAATCATGTATCTACCCCCTAACCCTAAATTAACTCTGTCTTATGAAGTCAAGCATGAAGAGAAGTGGTTTTGGGTTTCAAACATGGAAATTTCAAAAAACTCCCAAAAGCTTCTCATTTTAGAGTGACTAAGAAGGATTCAGGCTTACCTTTTCATTTTAATGTTTTAAACTTGTTCAAATCTTGGTCAAACTTAGGATTTGACCAAGATTCAAATGGGCATAAAAATTGGGAGGAAGGGTATGAATTACAATTCAAAAAACAAGGTAACTTAAATACTTGGATGCCCCAAAGATGTGTGGAAGCCCAAAACAATGGCAAAACATGTGCGCACGCTGCATCCAATTCAAGTAGAACACATAGTAGGCATCGATAGTTTGACCTAAATTTGAAATCAAAGAGAAGGTGGTTAGAAAAAATCGAAATTGGCAAAGCAAAGCATGAAATCATAAATTTGTGATGCACTATAGCTATGAAAAGTATCAAACAATGCATACCAAAATGATTTTTTAGAGGAATACTAGTTCAAAGTATTTTAATTTTATATTAGTAGCCCAAAATCGAACTAGTAGTTGGATATTTTTGAACATGATCTGTAGTAGTGGGCAAAACCCTAGTTTAACCTATTTAATCATAGATTCGTAGGTCGATTTTTCTACTTTTTTATTATTACTATGCAGCACATGTGTGTTTGCCCGTCGAGTGAAACTCGGAGGAAGAGGGATCACTCGGAAGGAGAGAAGAAGGGAGAGAATTATGGTGTCTCCCTTTTTCGTGTGATGATGTTGATTTTTGTGCTGGGTTTGTCAGTGAGCAGGAGCGAGCGAGCGAGCGAGCGAGTCGAGCGAGGCCGAGAATGAGAGAGATTTGTTTTTTTTTGTGAGAGGGACAACCGAAGGATCCAGAAGGACCCACATACTTCCGATACGCATCCTGATGCGTCTTCTCTTGACAAAGAAAATGGCTGGGAGTTTGCGTACCTATTGCACGTGACTTGTGCTCACTGAAGTGTGGGACCTCACGCATGGGCACCACACGTAAGTGACAGACCTGTTGATGTAAAAACTCGGTTGATTATTATACTACTACATTTATACAAAGTTTCCTATGGATTCAAGGGTACGAAAGCCAAGTTAAATCATTTACATGACATTATTTTTTCCATGAAGCCAAGTTAACTCATTTATCAATTGGTACATTTTGGAGTGACTAAGAAGGATCCAGGCTTACTTTTTCATTTTCATGTTTTAAACATGTTTAAATCTTGGTCAAACCTATGACTTGACCAAGATTCAAATGGGCATAAAAATTCAAAAAAAAAATCAAAAAAAAGCACGCCGTCTTCCTATGTCATATAGTAAGCATTCAAGGTGATAAACAAGGTCTGGCATATTCAAACCACAAAAATCATGTATCTACCCCCTAACCCTAAACAAGGATCCAGGCTTACCCTTTTCATTTTCATGTTTTAAACTTGTTCAAATCTTGGTCAAACTTAGGATTTGTGAAGATTCAAATGGGCGTAAAAATACTTAGAAAAATCATGTACGTATCTACCCCAAACCCTAAACTCTATCTTACGAAGCCAAGCATGAAGAGAAGTGGTTTTGGGTTTCAAACATGGAAATTTCAAAAACCTCCCAAAAGCTTCATTTTAGAGTGACTAAGAAGGATCCATGCTTACCTTTTATTTTCATGTTTTAAACATGTTCAAATCTTGGTCAAACCGTACGTACCTAGGATTTGACCAAGATTCAAATGGGCATAAAAATTCAAAAAAAAATGAAAAACCAAAGCACATAGCCTAGCTTCTTATATATGCCATATTGTAAGCACTCAAGTTGATAAACAAAGTCTAGACATATTCAAACCAGAAAAATCATGTATCTACCCCTAACCCTAAACTTTGTCTTAATTATGAAGTCAAGCACGAAGAGAAGTCGTTTTGGGTTTCAAACATGGACATTTAAAAACCCTCCCAAAAGCTTCATTGTGGTGTGACGTACTAAGAAGGATACATGCTTACATTTTCAACAACCCCCCTAAAAGCTTCATTATAGAGTGACTAAGAAGGATCCAGTCTGGCGGGCTTACCTTTTATTTTCTTGTTTTAAACTTGTTCAAATCTCGGTCAAACCTAGGATTTGACCAAGATTCAAAATGTGCATCAAAATTCAAAATAAATTATAAAAATTAAAAACCAAATTAAAGCACATAGTGTTCTTATGTCATATAGTAAGCATTAAAGTTGATAAACAAGGTCTAGACACATATTCAAACAAGACAAATCATGTATCTATACCCCAAACCCCTAAACTCTATCTTATGAAGTCAACAACATGAAGAGAAGTGGTTTTGGGTTTCAAACATGGAAAATTCAAAAACCTCCCAAAAGCTTCATTTTAGAGTGACTAATATATATAAGAAGGATCCATGCCTGCTTACCACCTTTTTATTTTCATATTTTAAACTTGTTTAAATCCGTGTCAAATTAAACCAAGGATTTTACCAAAAGATTCAAATGGGCATAAAATTTTAAAAAAATCAGAAAAATGAAAAACAAAAGCATATAGTCTTCTTATGTCATATACTAAGCATTCAAGTTGATAAACAAGGTTTGGACATGCATATTCAAACCTAGGCAAATCATGTATCTATCCCCTAGCCCCTAAACTATATCTTATGAAGTCAAGCATGAAGAGAAGTGGTTTTGGGTTTCAAACATGAAAATTTCAAGAACATCCCAAAAACTTCATTTTAGAGTGACTAAGAAGGATACAGGCTTCCCCTTTTCATTTTCAAGTTTTATACTTGTTTAAATCTTGGTCAAACCTAGGATTTGGCAAAGATTGAAATGTGCATCAAAATAAAAAATCAGAAAAATTAAAAACCAAAGCACGTAGTTTTCTTATGTCATATAGTTAGCATTAAAATTGATATAAACAAGGTCTAGATATATTCAAACAAGAAAAATCATGTATCTACCCCTAACCCTAAACTCTGTATGTCTTATGTAGTCAAGCATGAAGAGAAGTGGTTTTGGGTTTCAAACTTGGAAATTTCAAGAACCCCCAAAAGCTTCATTTTAGAGTGACTAACGGATCAAGGCCGGGCTTACCTTTTATTTTCATGTTTTAAAATTGTTCAAATCTTGGTCAAACCGTGCCTAGGATTTGATCAAGATTCAAAAATGGGCATAAAATTTCCAAAAAAAATGAAAAACCCAAGCATATAGCCTTCTTATGTCATATATTAAGCACTCAAGTTGATAAACAAGGTCTAGACATATTCAAACCAGAAAAATCATGTTTCTACCCCTAGCCCTAAACTTTGTCTTATGAAGTCAAGCACGAAGAGAAGTCGTTTTGGATTTCAAACATGGAAATTTCAAAAACCCTTCCCAAAAGCTTCATTTAGGAGTGACTAATTAAGAAGGATACAGGCTTACCTTTTCATTTTCATGTTTTAAACTTGTTTAAATATTGGTTAAGCCTAGGATTTGACCAAGATCAAATGGGCATAAAAATTCAGAAAAAATCAAAAAAATGAAAACCAAAGCACATAGTATTATTATGTCATATAGTAAGCATTCAAGTTGATAAACAAGGTCTAAACAACAAACTAGACAAATCATGTATCTACCCCCTAACCCTAAATTAACTCTGTCTTATGAAGTCAAGCATGAAGAGAAGTGGTTTTGGGTTTCAAACATGGAAATTTCAAAAAACTCCCAAAAGCTTCTCATTTTAGAGTGACTAAGAAGGATTCAGTCTTACCTTTTCATTTTCATGTTTTAAACTTGTTCAAATCTTGGTCAAACTTAGGATTTGACCAAGATTCAAATGGGCATAAAAATTGGGAGGAAGGGTATGAATTACAATTCAAAAAACAAGGTAACTTAAATACTTGGATGCCCCAAAGATGTGTGGAAGCCCAAAACAATGGCAAAACATGTGCGCACGCTGCATCCAATTCAAGTAGAACACATAGTAGGCATCGATAGTTTGACCTAAATTTGAAATCAAAGAGAAGGTGGTTAGAAAAAATCGAAATTGGCAAAGCAAAGCATGAAATCATAAATTTGTGATGCACTATAGCTATGAAAAGTATCAAACAATGCATACCAAAATGATTTTTTAGAGGAATACTAGTTCAACTTATTTTAATTTTATATTAGTAGCCCAAAATCGAACTAGTAGTTGGATATTTTTGAACATGATCTGTAGTAGTGGGCAAAACCCTAGTTTAACCTATTTAATCATAGATTCGTAGGTCGATTTTTCTACTTTTTTATTATTACTATGCAGCACATGTGTGTTTGCCCGTCGAGTGAAACTCGGAGGAAGAGGGATCACTCGGAAGGAGAGAAGAAGGGAGAGAATTATGGTGTCTCCCCTTTTCGTGTGATGATGTTGACTTTTGTGCAGGGGTTTGTCGGTGAGCGGGAGCGAGCGAGCGAGCGAGTCGAGCGAGGCCGAGAATGAGAGAGATTTGTTTTTTTTGTGAGAGGGACAACCGAAGGATCCAGAAGGACCCACATACTTCCGATACGCATCCTGATGCGTCTTCTCTTGACAAAGAAAATGGCTGGGAGTTTGCGTACCTATTGCACGTGACTTGTGCTCACTGAAGTGTGGGACCTCACGCATGGGCACCACACGTAAGTGACAGACTGTTGATGTAAAAACTCGGTTGATTATTATACTACTACATTTATACAAAGTTTCCTATGGATTCAAGGGTACGAAAGCCAAGTTAAATCATTTACATGACATTATTTTTTCCATGAAGCCAAGTTAACTCATTTATCAATTGGTACATTTTGGAGTGACTAAGAAGGATCCAGGCTTACTTTTTCATTTTCATGTTTTAAACATGTTTAAATCTTGGTCAAACCTATGACTTGACCAAGATTCAAATGGGCATAAAAATTCAAAAAAAAATCAAAAAAAAAGCACGCCGTCTTCCTATGTCATATAGTAAGCATTCAAGGGGATAAACAAGGTCTGGCATATTCAAACCACAAAAATCATCTATCTACCCCCTAACCCTAAACAAGGATCCAGGCTTACCCTTTTCATTTTCATGTTTTAAACTTGTTCAAATCTTGGTCAAACTTAGGATTTGACGAAGATTCAAATGGGCGTAAAAATACTTAGAAAAATCATGTACGTATCTACCCCAAACCCTAAACTCTATCTTACGAAGCCAAGCATGAAGAGAAGTGGTTTTGGGTTTCAAACATGGAAATTTCAAAAACCTCCCAAAAGCTTCATTTTAGAGTGACTAAGAAGGATCCATGCTTACCTTTTATTTTCATGTTTTAAACATGTTCAAATCTTGGTCAAACCGTACGTACCTAGGATTTGACCAAGATTCAAATGGGCATAAAAATTCAAAAAAAAATGAAAAACCAAAGCACATAGCCTAGCTTCTTATATATGCCATATAGTAAGCACTCAAGTTGATAAACAAAGTCTAGACATATTCAAACCAGAAAAATCATGTATCTACCCCTAACCCTAAACTTTGTCTTAATTATGAAGTCAAGCACGAAGAGAAGTCGTTTTGGGTTTCAAACATGGACATTTAAAAAACCCTCCCAAAAGCTTCATTGTGGTGTGACGTACTAAGAAGGATACATGCTTACATTTTCAACAACCCCCCTAAAAGCTTCATTATAGAGTGACTAAGAAGGATCCAGTATGGCGGGCTTACCTTTTATTTTCTTGTTTTAAACTTGTTCAAATCTCGGTCAAACCTAGGATTTGACCAAGATTCAAAATGTGCATCAAAATTCAAAATAAATTATAAAAATTAAAAACCAAGTTAAAGCACATAGTGTTCTTATGTCATAAAGTAAGCATTAAAGTTGATAAACAAGGTCTAGACACATATTCAAACAAGACAAATCATGTATCTATACCCCTAACCCCTAAACTCTATCTTATGAAGTCAACAACATGAAGAGAAGTGGTTTTGGGTTTCAAACATGGAAAATTCAAAAACCTCCCAAAAGCTTCATTTTAGAGTGACTAATATATATAAGAAGGATCCATGCCTGCTTACCACCTTTTCATTTTCATATTTTAAACTTGTTTAAATCCGTGTCAAATTAAACCAAGGATTTGACCAAAAGATTCAAATGGGCATAAAATTTAAAAAAATCAGAAAAATGAAAAACAAAAGCATATAGTCTTCTTATGTCATATACTAATATAAGCATTCAAGTTGATAAACAAGGTTTGGACATGCATATTCAAACCTAGGCAAATCATGTATCTATCCCCTAGCCCCTAAACTATATCTTATGAAGTCAAGCATGAAGAGAAGTGGGTTTGGGTTTCAAACATGAAAATTTCAAGAACATCCCAAAAACTTCATTTTAGAGTGACTAAGAAGGATACAGGCTTCCCCTTTTCATTTTCATGTTTTATACTTGTTTAAATCTTGGTCAAACCTAGGATTTGGCAAAGATTCAAATGTGCATCAAAATAAAAAATCAGAAAAATTAAAAACCAAAGCACATAGTTTTCTTATGTCATATAGTTAGCATTAAAATTGATATAAACAAGGTCTAGATATATTCAAACAAGAAAAATCATGTATCTACCCCTAACCCTAAACTCTGTATGTCTTATGTAGTCAAGCATGAAGAGAAGTGGTTTTGGGTTTCAAACTTGGAAATTTCAAGAACCCCCCAAAAGCTTCATTTTAGAGTGACTAAAGGATCCAGGCCGGGCTTACCTTTTATTTTCATGTTTTAAAATTGTTCAAATCTTTGTCAAACCATGCTAGGATTTGATCAAGATTCAAAAATGGGCATAAAATTTCCAAAAAAAATGAAAAACCCAAGCATATAGCCTTCTTATGTCATATAGTAAGCACTCAAGTTGATAAACAAGGTCTAGACATATTCAAACCAGAAAAATCATGTTTCTACCCCTAGCCCTAAACTTTGTCTTATGAAGTCAAGCACGAAGAGAAGTCGTTTTGGATTTCAAACATGGAAATTTCAAAAACCCTTCCCAAAAGCTTCATTTAGGAGTGACTAATTAAGAAGGATACAGGCTTACCTTTTCATTTTCATGTTTTAAACTTGTTTAAATATTGGTTAAGCCTAGGATTTGACCAAGATCAAATGGGCATAAAAATTCAGAAAAAATCAAAAAAAATGAAAACCAAAGCACATAGTATTATTATGTCATATAGTAAGCATTCAAGTTGATAAACAAGGTCTAAACAACAAGCTAGACAAATCATGTATCTACCCCCTAACCCTAAATTAACTCTGTCTTATGAAGTCAAGCATGAAGAGAAGTGGTTTTGGGTTTCAAACATGGAAATTTCAAAAAACTCCCAAAAGCTTCTCATTTTAGAGTGACTAAGAAGGATTCAGTCTTACCTTTTCATTTTCATGTTTTAAACTTGTTCAAATCTTGGTCAAACTTAGGATTTGACCAAGATTCAAATGGGCATAAAAATTGGGAGGAAGGGCATGAATTACAATTCAAAAAAACAAGGTAACTTAAATACTTGGATGCCCCAAAGATGTGTGGAAGCCCAAAACAATGGCAAAACATGTGCGCACGCTGCATCCAATTCAAGTAGAACACATAGTAGGCATCGATAGTTTGACCTAAATTTGAAATCAAAGAGAAGGTGGTTAGAAAAAATCGAAATTGGCAAAGCAAAGCATGAAATCATAAATTTGTGATGCACTATAGCTATGAAAAGTATCAAACAATGCATACCAAAATGATTTTTTAGAGGAATACTAGTTCAACTTATTTTAATTTTATATTAGTAGCCCAAAATCGAACTAGTAGTTGGATATTTTTGAACATGATCTGTAGTAGTGGGCAAAACCCTAGTTTAACCTATTTAATAATAGATTCGTAGGTCGATTTTTCTACTTTTTTATTATTACTATGCAGCACATGTGTGTTTGCCCGTCGAGTGAAACTCGGAGGAAGAGGGATCACTCGGAAGGAGAGAAGAAGGGAGAGAATTATGGTGTCTCCCCTTTTTCGTGTGATGATGTTGACTTTTGTGCAGGGTTTGTCAGTGAGCAGGAGCGAGCGAGCGAGTCGAGCGAGGCCGAGAATGAGAGAGATTTGTTTTTTTTTGTGAGAGGGACAACCGAAGGATCCAGAAGGACCCACATACTTCCGATACGCATCCTGATGCATCTTCTCTTGACAAAGAAAATGGCTGGGAGTTTGCGTACCTATTGCACGTGACTTGTGCTCACTGAAGTGTGGGACCTCACGCATGGGCACCACACGTAAGTGACAGACCTGTTGATGTAAAAACTCGGTTGATTATTATACTACTACATTTATACAAAGTTTCCTATGGATTCAAAGGGTACGAAAGCCAAGTTAAATCATTTACATGACATTATTTTTTCCATGAAGCCAAGTTAACTCATTTATCAATTGGTACATTTTGGAGTGACTAAGAAGGATCCAGGCTTACTTTTTCATTTTCATGTTTTAAACATGTTTAAATCTTGGTCAAACCTATGACTTGACCAAGATTCAAATGGGCATAAAAATTCAAAAAAAAATCAAAAAAAAAGCACGCCGTCTTCCTATGTCATATAGTAAGCATTCAAGGTGATAAACAAGGTCTGGCATATTCAAACCACAAAAATCATGTATCTACCCCCTAACCCTAAACAAGGATCCAGGCTTACCCTTTTCATTTTCATGTTTTAAACTTGTTCAAATCTTGGTCAAACTTAGGATTTGACGAAGATTCAAATGGGCGTAAAAATACTTAGAAAAATCATGTACGTATCTACCCCAAACCCTAAACTCTATCTTACGAAGCCAAGCATGAAGAGAAGTGGTTTTGGGTTTCAAACATGGAAATTTCGAAAACCTCCCAAAAGCTTCATTTTAGAGTGACTAAGAAGGATCCATGCTTACCTTTTATTTTCATGTTTTAAACATGTTCAAATCTTGGTCAAACCGTACGTACCTAGGATTTGACCAAGATTCAAATGGGCATAAAAATTCAAAAAAAAAAATGAAAAACCAAAGCACATAGCCTAGCTTCTTATATATGCCATATAGTAAGCACTCAAGTTGATAAACAAAGTCTAGACATATTCAAACCAGAAAAATCATGTATCTACCCCTAACCCTAAACTTTGTCTTAATTATGAAGTCAAGCACGAAGAGAAGTCGTTTTGGGTTTCAAACATGGACATTTAAAAAACCCTCCCAAAAGCTTCATTGTGGTGTGACGTACTAAGAAGGATACATGCTTACATTTTCAACAACCCCCCTAAAAGCTTCATTATAGAGTGACTAAGAAGGATCCAGTATGGCGGGCTTACCTTTTTTTTCTTGTTTTAAACTTGTTCAAATCTCGGTCAAACCTAGGATTTGACCAAGATTCAAAATGTGCATCAAAATTCAAAATAAATTATAAAAATTAAAAACCAAGTTAAAGCACATAGTGTTCTTATGTCATAAAGTAAGCATTAAAGTTGATAAACAAGGTCTAGACACATATTCAAACAAGACAAATCATGTATCTATACCCCTAACCCCTAAACTCTATCTTATGAAGTCAACAACATGAAGAGAAGTGGTTTTGGGTTTCAAACATGGAAAATTCAAAAACCTCCCAAAAGCTTCATTTTAGAGTGACTAATATATATAAGAAGGATCCATGCCTGCTTACCACCTTTTCATTTTCATATTTTAAACTTGTTTAAATCCGTGTCAAATTAAACCAAGGATTTGACCAAAAGATTCAAATGGGCATAAAATTTAAAAAAATCAGAAAAATGAAAAACAAAAGCATATAGTCTTCTTATGTCATATACTAATATAAGCATTCAAGTTGATAAACAAGGTTTGGACATGCATATTCAAACCTAGGCAAATCATGTATCTATCCCCTAGCCCCTAAACTATATCTTATGAAGTCAAGCATGAAGAGAAGTGGGTTTGGGTTTCAAACATGAAAATTTCAAGAACATCCCAAAAACTTCATTTTAGAGTGACTAAGAAGGATACAGGCTTCCCCTTTTCATTTTCATGTTTTATACTTGTTTAAATCTTGGTCAAACCTAGGATTTGGCAAAGATTCAAATGTGCATCAAAATAAAAAATCAGAAAAATTAAAAACCAAAGCACATAGTTTTCTTATGTCATATAGTTAGCATTAAAATTGATATAAACAAGGTCTAGATATATTCAAACAAGAAAAATCATGTATCTACCCCTAACCCTAAACTCTGTATGTCTTATGTAGTCAAGCATGAAGAGAAGTGGTTTTGGGTTTCAAACTTGGAAATTTCAAGAACCCCCCAAAAGCTTCATTTTAGAGTGACTAAAGGATCCAGGCCGGGCTTACCTTTTATTTTCATGTTTTAAAATTGTTCAAATCTTTGTCAAACCATGCCTAGGATTTGATCAAGATTCAAAAATGGGCATAAAATTTCCAAAAAAATTAAAAACCCAAGCATATAGCCTTCATATGTCATATAGTAAGCACTCAAGTTGATAAACAAGGTCTAGACATATTCAAACCAGAAAAATCATGTTTCTACCCCTAGCCCTAAACTTTGTCTTATGAAGTCAAGCACGAAGAGAAGTCGTTTTGGATTTCAAACATGGAAATTTCAAAAACCCTTCCCAAAAGCTTCATTTAGGAGTGACTAATTAAGAAGGATACAGGCTTACCTTTTCATTTTCATGTTTTAAACTTGTTTAAATATTGGTTAAGCCTAGGATTTGACCAAGATCAAATGGGCATAAAAATTCAGAAAAAATCAAAAAAATGAAAACCAAAGCACATAGTATTATTATGTCATATAGTAAGCATTCAAGTTGATAAACAAGGTCTAAACAACAAACTAGACAAATCATGTATCTACCCCCTAACCCTAAATTAACTCTGTCTTATGAAGTCAAGCATGAAGAGAAGTGGTTTTGGGTTTCAAACATGGAAATTTCAAAAAACTCCCAAAAGCTTCTCATTTTAGAGTGACTAAGAAGGATTCAGTCTTACCTTTTCATTTTCATGTTTTAAACTTGTTCAAATCTTGGTCAAACTTAGGATTTGACCAAGATTCAAATGGGCATAAAAATTGGGAGGAAGGGTATGAATTACAATTCAAAAAAACAAGGTAACTTAAATACTTGGATGCCCCAAAGATGTGTGGAAGCCCAAAACAATGGCAAAACATGTGCGCACGCTGCATCCAATTCAAGTAGAACACATAGTAGGCATCGATAGTTTGACCTAAATTTGAAATCAAAGAGAAGGTGGTTAGAAAAAATCGAAATTGGCAAAGCAAAGCATGAAATCATAAATTTGTGATGCACTATAGCTATGAAAAGTATCAAACAATGCATACCAAAATGATTTTTTAGAGGAATACTAGTTCAACTTATTTTAATTTTATATTAGTAGCCCAAAATCGAACTAGTAGTTGGATATTTTTGAACATGATCTGTAGTAGTGGGCAAAACCCTAGTTTAACCTATTTAATAATAGATTCGTAGGTCGATTTTTCTACTTTTTTATTATTACTATGCAGCACATGTGTGTTTGCCCGTCGAGTGAAACTCGGAGGAAGAGGGATCACTCGGAAGGAGAGAAGAAGGGAGAGAATTATGGTGTCTCCCCTTTTTCGTGTGATGATGTTGACTTTTGTGCAGGGTTTGTCAGTGAGCAGGAGCGAGCGAGCGAGTCGAGCGAGGCCGAGAATGAGAGAGATTTGTTTTTTTTTGTGAGAGGGACAACCGAAGGATCCAGAAGGACCCACATACTTCCGATACGCATCCTGATGCATCTTCTCTTGACAAAGAAAATGGCTGGGAGTTTGCGTACCTATTGCACGTGACTTGTGCTCACTGAAGTGTGGGACCTCACGCATGGGCACCACACGTAAGTGACAGACCTGTTGATGTAAAAACTCGGTTGATTATTATACTACTACATTTATACAAAGTTTCCTATGGATTCAAGGGTACGAAAGCCAAGTTAAATCATTTACATGACATTATTTTTTCCATGAAGCCAAGTTAACTCATTTATCAATTGGTACATTTTGGAGTGACTAAGAAGGATCCAGGCTTACTTTTTCATTTTCATGTTTTAAACATGTTTAAATCTTGGTCAAACCTATGACTTGACCAAGATTCAAATGGGCATAAAAATTCAAAAAAAATCAAAAAAAAAAGCACGCCGTCTTCCTATGTCATATAGTAAGCATTCAAGGGGATAAACAAGGTCTGGCATATTCAAACCACAAAAATCATCTATCTACCCCCTAACCCTAAACAAGGATCCAGGCTTACCCTTTTCATTTTCATGTTTTAAACTTGTTCAAATCTTGGTCAAACTTAGGATTTGACGAAGATTCAAATGGGCGTAAAAATACTTAGAAAAATCATGTACGTATCTACCCCAAACCCTAAACTCTATCTTACGAAGCCAAGCATGAAGAGAAGTGGTTTTGGGTTTCAAACATGGAAATTTCAAAAACCTCCCAAAAGCTTCATTTTAGAGTGACTAAGAAGGATCCATGCTTACCTTTTATTTTCATGTTTTAAACAAGTTCAAATCTTGGTCAAACCGTACGTACCTAGGATTTGACCAAGATTCAAATGGGCATAAAAATTCAAAAAAAAAATGAAAAACCAAAGCACATAGCCTAGCTTCTTATATATGCCATATAGTAAGCACTCAAGTTGATAAACAAAGTCTAGACATATTCAAACCAGAAAAATCATGTATCTACCCCTAACCCTAAACTTTGTCTTAATTATGAAGTCAAGCACGAAGAGAAGTCGTTTTGGGTTTCAAACATGGACATTTAAAAAACCCTCCCAAAAGCTTCATTGTGGTGTGACGTACTAAGAAGGATACATGCTTACATTTTCAACAACCCCCCTAAAAGCTTCATTATAGAGTGACTAAGAAGGATCCAGTATGGCGGGCTTACCTTTTATTTTCTTGTTTTAAACTTGTTCAAATCTCGGTCAAACCTAGGATTTGACCAAGATTCAAAATGTGCATCAAAATTCAAAATAAATTATAAAAATTAAAAACCAAGTTAAAGCACATAGTGTTCTTATGTCATAAAGTAAGCATTAAAGTTGATAAACAAGGTCTACACACATATTGAAACAAGACAAATCATGTATCTATACCCCTAACCCCTAAACTCTATCTTATGAAGTCAACAACATGAAGAGAAGTGGTTTTGGGTTTCAAACATGGAAAATTCAAAAACCTCCCAAAAGCTTCATTTTAGAGTGACTAATATATATAAGAAGGATCCATGCCTGCTTACCACCTTTTCATTTTCATATTTTAAACTTGTTTAAATCCGTGTCAAATTAAACCAAGGATTTGACCAAAAGATTCAAATGGGCATAAAATTTAAAAAAAATCAGAAAAATGAAAAACAAAAGCATATAGTCTTCTTATGTCATATACTAATATAAGCATTCAAGTTGATAAACAAGGTTTGGACATGCATATTCAAACCTAGGCAAATCATGTATCTATCCCCTAGCCCCTAAACTATATCTTATGAAGTCAAGCATGAAGAGAAGTGGGTTTGGGTTTCAAACATGAAAATTTCAAGAACATCCCAAAAACTTCATTTTAGAGTGACTAAGAAGGATACAGGCTTCCCCTTTTCATTTTCATGTTTTATACTTGTTTAAATCTTGGTCAAACCTAGGATTTGGCAAAGATTGAAATGTGCATCAAAATAAAAAATCAGAAAAATTAAAAACCAAAGCACATAGTTTTCTTGTGTCATATAGTTAGCATTAAAATTGATATAAACAAGGTCTAGATATATTCAAACAAGAAAAATCATGTATCTACCCCTAACCCTAAACTCTGTATGTCTTATGTAGTCAAGCATGAAGAGAAGTGGTTTTGGGTTTCAAACTTGGAAATTTCAAGAACCCCCCAAAAGCTTCATTTTAGAGTGACTAAAGGATCCAGGCCGGGCTTACCTTTTATTTTCATGTTTTAAAATTGTTCAAATCTTGGTCAAACCGTGCCTAGGATTTGATCAAGATTCAAAAATGGGCATAAAATTTCCAAAAAAAATGAAAAACCCAAGCATATAGCCTTCTTATGTCATATAGTAAGCACTCAAGTTGATAAACAAGGTCTAGACATATTCAAACCAGAAAAATCATGTTTCTACCCCTAGCCCTAAACTTTGTCTTATGAAGTCAAGCACGAAGAGAAGTCGTTTTGGATTTCAAACATGGAAATTTCAAAAACCCTTCCCAAAAGCTTCATTTAGGAGTGACTAATTAAGAAGGATACAGGCTTACCTTTTCATTTTCATGTTTTAAACTTGTTTAAATATTGGTTAGCCTAGGATTTGACCAAGATCAAAAGGGCATAAAAATTCAGAAAAAATCAAAAAAAAATGAAAACCAAAGCACATAGTATTATTATGTCATATAGTAAGCATTCAAGTTGATAAACAAGGTCTAAACAACAAACTAGACAAATCATGTATCTACCCCCTAACCCTAAATTAACTCTGTCTTATGAAGTCAAGCATGAAGAGAAGTGGTTTTGGGTTTCAAACATGGAAATTTCAAAAAACTCCCAAAAGCTTCTCATTTTAGAGTGACTAAGAAGGATTCAGTCTTACCTTTTCATTTTCATGTTTTAAACTTGTTCAAATCTTGGTCAAACTTAGGATTTGACCAAGATTCAAATGGGCATAAAAATTGGGAGGAAGGGTATGAATTACAATTCAAAAAAACAAGGTAACTTAAATACTTGGATGCCCCAAAGATGTGTGGAAGCCCAAAACAATGGCAAAACATGTGCGCACGCTGCATCCAATTCAAGTAGAACACATAGTAGGCATCGATAGTTTGACCTAAATTTGAAATCAAAGAGAAGGTGGTTAGAAAAAATCGAAATTGGCAAAGCAAAGCATGAAATCATAAATTTGTGATGCACTATAGCTATGAAAAGTATCAAACAATGCATACCAAAATGATTTTTTAGAGGAATACTAGTTCAACTTATTTTAATTTTATATTAGTAGCCCAAAATCGAACTAGTAGTTGGATATTTTTGAACATGATCTGTAGTAGTGGGCAAAACCCTAGTTTAACCTATTTAATCATAGATTCGTAGGTCGATTTTTCTACTTTTTTATTATTACTATGCAGCACATGTGTGTTTGCCCGTCGAGTGAAACTCGGAGGAAGAGGGATCACTCGGAAGGAGAGAAGAAGGGAGAGAATTATGGTGTCTCCCCTTTTTCGTGTGATGATGTTGACTTTTGTGCAGGGTTTGTCAGTGAGCAGGAGCGAGCGAGCGAGCGAGTCGAGCGAGGCCGAGAATGAGAGAGATTTGTTTTTTTTTTGTGAAAGGGACAACCGAAGGATCCAGAAGGACCCACATACTTCCGATACGCATCCTGATGCGTCTTCTCTTGACAAAGAAAATGGCTGGGAGTTTGCGTACCTATTGCACGTGACTTGTGCTCACTGAAGTGTGGGACCTCACGCATGGGCACCACACGTAAGTGACAGACCTGTTGATGTAAAAACTCGGTTGATTATTATACTACTACATTTATACAAAGTTTCCTATGGATTCAAGGGTACGAAAGCCAAGTTAAATCATTTACATGACATTATTTTTTCCATGAAGCCAAGTTAACTCATTTATCAATTGGTACATTTTGGAGTGACTAAGAAGGATCCAGGCTTACTTTTTCATTTTCATGTTTTAAACATGTTTAAATCTTGGTCAAACCTATGACTTGACCAAGATTCAAATGGGCATAAAAATTCAAAAAAAAATAAAAAAAAGCACGCCGTCTTCCTATGTCATATAGTAAGCATTCAAGGTGATAAACAAGGTCTGGCATATTCAAACCACAAAAATCATGTATCTACCCCCTAACCCTAAACAAGGATCCAGGCTTACCCTTTTCATTTTCATGTTTTAAACTTGTTCAAATCTTGGTCAAACTTAGGATTTGACGAAGATTCAAATGGGCGTAAAAATACTTAGAAAAATCATGTACGTATCTACCCCAAACCCTAAACTCTATCTTACGAAGCCAAGCATGAAGAGAAGTGGTTTAGGGTTTCAAACATGGAAATTTCAAAAACCACCCAAAAGCTTCATTTTAGAGTGACTAAGAAGGATCCATGCTTACCTTTTATTTTCATGTTTTAAACATGTTCAAATGTTGGTCAAACCGTACGTACCTAGGATTTGACCAAGATTCAAATGGGCAGAAAAATACAAAAAAAAAAGAAAAACCAAAGCACATAGCCTAGCTTCTTATATATGCCATATAGTAAGCACTCAAGTTGATAAACAAAGTCTAGACATATTCAAACCAGAAAAATCATGTATCTACCCCTAACCCTAAACTTTGTCTTAATTATGAAGTCAAGCACGAAGAGAAGTCGTTTTGGGTTTCAAACATGGACATTTAAAAAACCCTCCCAAAAGCTTCATTGTGGTGTGACGTACTAAGAAGGATACATGCTTACATTTTCAACAACCCCCCTAAAAGCTTCATTATAGAGTGACTAAGAAGGATCTAGTATGGCGGGCTTACCTTTTATTTTCTTGTTTTAAACTTGTTCAAATCTCGGTCAAACCTAGGATTTGACCAAGATTCAAAATGTGCATCAAAATTCAAAATAAATTATAAAAATTAAAAACCAAGTTAAAGCACATAGTGTTCTTATGTCATAAAGTAAGCATTAAAGTTGATAAACAAGGTCTAGACACATATTCAAACAAGACAAATCATGTATCTATACCCCTAACCCCTAAACTCTATCTTATGAAGTCAACAACATGAAGAGAAGTGGTTTTGGGTTTCAAACATGGAAAATTCAAAAACCTCCCAAAAGCTTCATTTTAGAGTGACTAATATATATAAGAAGGATCCATGCCTGCTTACCACCTTTTCATTTTCATATTTTAAACTTGTTTAAATCCGTGTCAAATTAAACCAAGGATTTGACCAAAAGATTCAAATGGGCATAAAATTTAAAAAAAATCAGAAAAATGAAAAACAAAAGCATATAGTCTTCTTATGTCATATACTAATATAAGCATTCAAGTTGATAAACAAGGTTTGGACATGCATATTCAAACCTAGGCAAATCATGTATCTATCCCCTAGCCCCTAAACTATATCTTCTGAAGTCAAGCATGAAGAGAAGTGGGTTTGGGTTTCAAACATGAAAATTTCAAGAACATCCCAAAAACTTCATTTTAGAGTGACTAAGAAGGATACAGGCTTCCCCTTTTCATTTTCATGTTTTATACTTGTTTAAATCTTGGTCAAACCTAGGATTTGGCAAAGATTCAAATGTGCATCAAAATAAAAAATCAAAAAAATTAAAGTTGATAAACAAGGTCTAGACACATATTCAAACAAGACAAATCATGTATCTATACCCCTAACCCCTAAACTCTATCTTATGAAGTCAACAACATGAAGAGAAGTGGTTTTGGGTTTCAAACATGGAAATTTCACAAACCTCCCAAAAGCTTCATTTTAGAGTGACTAAGAAGGATCCATGCTTACCTTTTATTTTCATGTTTTAAACATGTTCAAATCTTGGTCAAACCGTACGTACCTAGGATTTGACCAAGATTCAAATGGGCATAAAAATTCAAAAAAAAAATGAAAAACCAAAGCACATAGCCTAGCTTCTTATATATGCCATATAGTAAGCACTCAAGTTGATAGACAAAGTCTAGACATATTCAAACCAGAAAAATCATGTATCTACCCCTAACCCTAAACTTTGTCTTAATTATGAAGTCAACCACGAAGAGAAGTCGTTTTGGGTTTCAAACATGGACATTTAAAAAACCATCCCAAAAGCTTCATTGTGGTGTGACGTACTAAGAAGGATACATGCTTACATTTTCAACAACCCCCCTAAAAGCTTCATTATAGAGTGACTAAGAAGGATCCAGTCTGGCGGGCTTACCTTTTATTTTCTTGTTTTAAACTTGTTCAAATCTCGGTCAAACCTAGGATTTGACCAAGATTCAAAATATGCATCAAAATTCAAAATAAATTATAAAAATTAAAAACCAAATTAAAGCACATAGTGTTCTTATGTCATATAGTAAGCATTAAAGTTGATAAACAAGGTCTAGACACATATTCAAACAAGACAAATCATGTATCTATACCCCTAACCCCTAAACTCTATCTTATGAAGTCAACAACATGAAGAGAAGTGGTTTTGGGTTTCAAACATGCATGGAAATTTCAAAAACCTCCCAAAAGTTTCATTTTAGAGTGACTAAGAAGGATCCATGCTTACCTTTTATTTTCATGTTTTAAACATGTTCAAATCTTGGTCAAACCGTACGTACCTAGGATTTGGCCAAGATTCAAATGGGCATAAAAATTCAAAAAAAAATGAAAAACCAAAGCACATAGCCTAGCTTCTTATATATGCCATATAGTAAGCACTCAAGTTGATAGACAAAGTCTAGACATATTCAAACCAGAAAAATCATGTATCTACCCCTAACCCTAAACTTTGTCTTAATTATGAAGTCAAGCACGAAGAGAAGTCGTTTTGGGTTTCAAACATGGACATTTAAAAAACCCTCCCAAAAGCTTCATTGTGGTGTGACGTACTAAGAAGGATACATGCTTACATTTTCAACAACCCCCCTAAAAGCTTCATTATAGAGTGACTAAGAAGGATCCAGTCTGGCGGGCTTACCTTTTATTTTCTTGTTTTAAACTTGTTCAAATCTCGGTCAAACCTAGGATTTGACCAAGATTCAAAATGTGCATCAAAATTCAAAATAAATTATAAAAATTAAAAACCAAATTAAAGCACATAGTGTTCTTATGTCATATAGTAAGCATTAAAGTTGATAAACAAGGTCTAGACACATATTCAAACAAGACAAATCATGTATCTATACCCCTAACCCCTAAACTCTATCTTATGAAGTCAACAACATGAAGAGAAGTGGTTTTGGGTTTCAAACATGGAAAATTCAAAAACCTCCCAAAAGCTTCATTTTAGAGTGACTAATATATATAAGAAGGATCCATGCCTGCTTACCACCTTTTTATTTTCATATTTTAAACTTGTTTAAATCCGTGTCAAATTAAACCAAGGATTTGACCAAAAGATTCAAATGGGCATAAAATTTTAAAAAAATCAGAAAAATGAAAAACAAAAGCATATAGTCTTCTTATGTCATATACCAAGCATTCAAGTTGATAAACAAGGTTTGGACATGCATATTCAAACCTAGGCAAATCATGTATCTATCCCCTAGCCCCTAAACTATATCTTATGAAGTCAAGCATGAAGAGAAGTGGTTTTGGGTTTCAAACATGAAAATTTCAAGAACATCCCAAAAACTTCATTTTAGAGTGACTAAGAAGGATACAGGCTTCCCCTTTTCATTTTCATGTTTTATACTTGTTTAAATCTTGGTCAAACCTAGGATTTGGCAAAGATTGAAATGTGCATCAAAATAAAAAATCAGAAAAATTAAAAACCAAAGCACATAGTTTTCTTATGTCATATAGTTAGCATTAAAATTGATATAAACAAGGTCTAGATATATTCAAACAAGAAAAATCATGTATCTACCCCTAACCCTAAACTCTGTATGTCTTATGTAGTCAAGCATGAAGAGAAGTGGTTTTGGGTTTCAAACTTGGAAACTTCAAGAACCCCCCAAAAGCTTCATTTTAGAGTGACTAAAGGATCCAGGCCGGGCTTACCTTTTATTTTCATGTTTTAAAATTGTTCAAATCTTGGTCAAACCGTGCCTAGGATTTGATCAAGATTCAAAAATGGGCATAAAATTTCCAAAAAAATGAAAAACCCAAGCATATAGCCTTCTTATGTCATATAGTAAGCACTCAAGTTGATAAACAAGGTCTAGACATATTCAAACCAGAAAAATCATGTTTCTACCCCTAGCCCTAAACTTTGTCTTATGAAGTCAAGCACGAAGAGAAGTTGTTTTGGATTTCAAACATGGAAATTTCAAAAACCCTTCCCAAAAGCTTCATTTAGGAGTGACTAATTAAGAAGGATACAGGCTTACCTTTTCATTTTCATGTTTTAAACTTGTTTAAATATTGGTTAAGCCTAGGATTTGACCAAGATCAAATGGGCATAAAAATTCAGAAAAAATCAAAAAAAAATGAAAACCAAAGCACATAGTATTATTATGTCATATAGTAAGCATTCAAGTTGATAAACAAGGTCTAAACAACAAACTAGACAAATCATGTATCTACCCCCTAACCCTAAATTAACTCTGTCTTATGAAGTCAAGCATGAAGAGAAGTGGTTTTGGGTTTCAAACATGGAAATTTCAAAAAACTCCCAAAAGCTTCTCATTTTAGAGTGACTAAGAAGGATTCAGTCTTACCTTTTCATTTTCATGTTTTAAACTTGTTCAAATCTTGGTCAAACTTAGGATTTGACCAAGATTCAAATGGGCATAAAAATTGGGAGGAAGGGTATGAATTACAATTCAAAAAAACAAGGTAACTTAAATACTTGGATGCCCCAAAGATGTGTGGAAGCCCAAAACAATGGCAAAACATGTGCGCACGCTGCATCCAATTCAAGTAGAACACATAGTAGGCATCGATAGTTTGACCTAAATTTGAAATCAAAGAGAAGGTGGTTAGAAAAAATCGAAATTGGCAAAGCAAAGCATGAAATCATAAATTTGTGATGCACTATAGCTATGAAAAGTATCAAACAATGCATACCAAAATGATTTTTTAGAGGAATACTAGTTCAACTTATTTTAATTTTATATTAGTAGCCCAAAATCGAACTAGTAGTTGGATATTTTTGAACATGATCTGTAGTAGTGGGCAAAACCCTAGTTTAACCTATTTAATCATAGATTCGTAGGTCGATTTTTCTACTTTTTTATTATTACTATGCAGCACATGTGTGTTTGCCCGTCGAGTGAAACTCGGAGGAAGAGGGATCACTCGGAAGGAGAGAAGAAGGGAGAGAATTATGGTGTCTCCCCTTTTTCGTGTGATGATGTTGACTTTTGTGCAGGGTTTGTCAGTGAGCAGGAGCGAGTCGAGCGAGGCCGAGAATGAGAGAGATTTGTTTTTTTTTGTGGGAGGGACAACCGAAGGATCCAGAAGGACCCACATACTTCCGATACGCATCCTGATGCGTCTTCTCTTGACAAAGAAAATGGCTGGGAGTTTGCGTACCTATTGCACGTGACTTGTGCTCACTGAAGTGTGGGACCTCACGCATGGGCACCACACGTAAGTGACAGACCTGTTGATGTAAAAACTCGGTTGATTATTATACTAATACATTTATACAAAGTTTCCTATGGATTCAAGGGTACGAAAGCCAAGTTAAATCATTGATATAAACAAGGTCTAGATATATTCAAACAAGAAAAATCATGTATCTACCCCTAACCCTAAACTCTGTATGTCTTATGTAGTCAAGCATGAAGAGAAGTGGTTTTGGGTTTCAAACTTGGAAATTTCAAGAACTCCCCAAAAGCTTCATTTTAGAGTGACTGAAGGATCCAGGCCGGGCTTACCTTTTATTTTCATGTTTTAAACTTGTTCAAATCTTGGTCAAACCGTACATAGGATTTGATCAAGATTCAAAAATGGGCATAAAATTTCCAAAAAAATGAAAAACCCAAGCATATAGCCTTCTTATGTCATATAGTAAGCACTCAAGTTGATAAACAAGGTCTAGACATATTCAAACCAGAAAAATCATGTTTCTACCCCTAGCCCTAAACTTTGTCTTATGAAGTCAAGCACGAAGAGAAGTCGTTTTGGATTTCAAACATGGAAATTTCAAAAACCCTTCCCAAAAGCTTCATTTAGGAGTGACTAATTAAGAAGGATACAGGCTTACCTTTTCATTTTCATGTTTTAAACTTGTTTAAATATTGTTTAAGCCTAGGATTTGACCAAGATCAAATGGGCATAAAAATTCAGAAAAAATCAAAAAAAAATGAAAACCAAAGCACATAGTATTATTATGTCATATAGTAAGCATTCAAGTTGATAAACAAGGTCTAAACAACAAACTAGACAAATCATGTATCTACCCCCTAACCCTAAATTAACTCTGTCTTATGAAGTCAAGCATGAAGAGAAGTGGTTTTGGGTTTCAAACATGGAAATTTCAAAAAACTCCCAAAAGCTTCTCATTTTAGAGTGACTAAGAAGGATTCAGTCTTACCTTTTCATTTTCATGTTTTAAACTTGTTCAAATCTTGGTCAAACTTAGGATTTGACCAAGATTCAAATGGGCATAAAAATTGGGAGGAAGGGTATGAATTACAATTCAAAAAAACAAGGTAACTTAAATACTTGGATGCCCCAAAGATGTGTGGAAGCCCAAAACAATGGCAAAACATGTGCGCACGCTGCATCCAATTCAAGTAGAACACATAGTAGGCATCGATAGTTTGACCTAAATTTGAAATCAAAGAGAAGGTGGTTAGAAAAAATCGAAATTGGCAAAGCAAAGCATGAAATCATAAATTTGTGATGCACTATAGCTATGAAAAGTATCAAACAATGCATACCAAAATGATTTTTTAGAGGAATACTAGTTCAACTTATTTTAATTTTATATTAGTAGCCCAAAATCGAACTAGTAGTTGGATATTTTTGAACATGATCTGTAGTAGTGGGCAAAACCCTAGTTTAACCTATTTAATCATAGATTCGTAGGTCGATTTTTCTACTTTTTTATTATTACTATGCAGCACATGTCTGTTTGCCCGTCGAGTGAAACTCGGAGGAAGAGGGATCACTCGGAAGGAGAGAAGAAGGGAGAGAATTATGGTGTCTCCCCTTTTTCGTGTGATGATGTTGACTTTTGTGCAGGGTTTGTCAGTGAGCAGGAGCGAGTCGAGCGAGGCCGAGAATGAGAGAGATTTGTTTTTTTTTTGTGGGAGGGACAACCGAAGGATCCAGAAGGACCCACATACTTCCGATACGCATCCTGATGCGTCTTCTCTTGACAAAGAAAATGGCTGGGAGTTTGCGTACCTATTGCACGTGACTTGTGCTCACTGAAGTGTGGGACCTCACGCATGGGCACCACACGTAAGTGACAGACCTGTTGATGTAAAAACTCGGTTGATTATTATACTACTACATTTATACAAAGTTTCCTATGGATTCAAGGGTACGAAAGCCAAGTTAAATCATTGATATAAACAAGGTCTAGATATATTCAAACAAGAAAAATCATGTATCTACCCCTAACCCTAAACTCTGTATGTCTTATGTAGTCAAGCATGAAGAGAAGTGGTTTTGGGTTTCAAACTTGGAAATTTCAAGAACTCCCCAAAAGCTTCATTTTAGAGTGACTGAAGGATCCAGGCCGGGCTTACCTTTTATTTTCATGTTTTAAACTTGTTCAAATCTTGGTCAAACCGTACATAGGATTTGATCAAGATTCAAAAATGGGCATAAAATTTCCAAAAAAATGAAAAACCCAAGCATATAGCCTTCTT
This sequence comes from Lolium perenne, assembly GCF_019359855.2. NCBI lineage: Eukaryota > Viridiplantae > Streptophyta > Magnoliopsida > Poales > Poaceae > Lolium > Lolium perenne. Next base: position 333,422,288 of record NC_067250.2, on the reverse strand, counting down.
ATGTCATATAGTAAGCACTCAAGTTGATAAACAAGGTCTAGACATATTCAAACCAGAAAAATCATGTTTCTACCCCTAGCCCTAAACTTTGTCTTATGAAGTCAAGCACGAAGAGATCGAAGTCGTTTTGGATTTCAAACATGGAAATTTCAAAAACCTTCCCAAAAGCTTCATTTTGGAGTGACTAATTAAGAAGGATACAGGCTTACCTTTTCATTTTCATGTTTTAAACTTGTTTAAATATTGGTTAAGCCTAGGATTTGACCAAGATCAAATGGGCATAAAAATTCAGAAAAAATCAAAAAAAATGAAAACCAAAGCACATAGTATTATTATGTCATATAGTAAGCATTCAAGTTGATAAACAAGGTCTAAACAACAAACTAGACAAATCATGTATCTACCCCCTAACCCTAAATTAACTTTGTCTTATGAAGTCAAGCATGAAGAGAAGTGGTTTTGGGTTTCAAACATGGAAATTTCAAAAAACTCCCAAAAGCTTCTCATTTTAGAGTGACTAAGAAGGATTCAGGCTTACCTTCAAGTTGATAAACAAGGTTTGGACATGCATATTCAAACCTAGGCAAATCATGTATCTATCCCCTAGCCCCTAAACTATATCTTATGAAGTCAAGCATGAAGAGAAGTGGTTTTGGGTTTCAAACATGAAAATTTCAAGAACATCCCAAAAACTTCATTTTAGAGTGACTAAGAAGGATCCATGCTTACCTTTTATTTTCATGTTTTAAACATGTTCAAATCTTGTACAAACCGTACCTAGGATTTGACCAAGATTCAAATGGGTATAAAAATTCAAAAAAACTGAAAAACCAAAGCACATAGCCTTCTTATGTCATATATAGTAAGCACTCAAGTTGGTAAACAAGGTCTAGAGATATTCAAACCAGAAAAATCTTGTATCTACCCCTAACCCTAAACTTTGTCTTATGAAGTCAAGCACGAAGAGAAGTCGTTTTGTGTTTCAAACATGGAAATTACAAAAACCTTCCCAAGCCTCATTTTGGAGTGACTAAGAAGGATGCAGGCTTACCTTTTCATTTTCATGTTTTAAACTTGTTTAAACCTTGGTTAAACCTAGGATTTGACCAAGATCAAATGGGCATAAAAATTCAGAAAAAATCAAAAAATGAAAACCAAAGCACATAGTATTCTTATGTCATATATTAAGCATTCAAGTTGATAAACAAGGTCAAGACATATTCAAACCAGACAAATCATGTATCTACCCTAACCCTAAACTCCATCTTATGAAGTCAAGCATGAAGAGACGTGGTTTTGGGTTTCAAACATGGAAATTTCAAGAACCCCCCAAAAGCTTCATTTTAGAGTGACTAAGAAGGATCCACTTCACAAATACATCCTTTTAATTTTGCCCCCCTTAATTCGGCCAATAAAAATGAAAAGACTTTATGTGGAAAACCAAAAAACTGTATTTGGCAAAGTATAGTCGAAAATAAGAAGTTTTTCATTGATCTCTTAAAAAAGGGGTCATGATTCGAAAGTTCGCCATGCATGGTTCTTGCGGTAACCAAGCTAGCTCACCCATGTGGCAAGAAGAGAATCAATGTCCAACATGCATGGTTCAAAAAATATTCTACAGTAATGATTACGCTTCTCAAGAATATTTGCATGCCATCATGTTTGTTATTTTTCCTAGATAAAAGTAGTAATTGGTGACTTCGTGATTGCCTTGCTTGCTGATTTCAATAAGTTTGAACCTCATTTTTGGCATTTTTTTCAAATTTAGGCAAAAACTTCTTGGCAATCGACTTTGTGAGCAACAATACTTGGATGCAACCCACATTTTCGTTGGCTAATTAATGTTTTCTGATTCCACAACAATAGGGCACATCCCTATATCATCCCAAATTTTGAATTCTTATTAGTTTGGTTGATGACCACCATTCATATCCGAACTTAATTAATTGGAGTACAAATGATGGTTTCATGGTAAGCTAGTTTGACAAATTAGCCTTCGAAATGGCGATTCGCCTACCATGCATGCATGTTTGGCCTACCCGTGAAATTTTGATTTGTGGTATTGTGCACACACTGCACATGATAGCGAATAAACAAAACACATATTTGGACCCCTTTGGCCAGCAAGGGCATGTTTGGTTCCTAGCCACAATTTGTCAAGAAGCCAAAATTTGGCAGCCATGCATATAGTTTATTTGGCATGTGTTTGGTTTTTTGCCACAATTTGGCTTATCACACTTCATTGCATGTATATATGGTCCATTTGTCATAGACTCAACTTTTTTTTACAAAGTTTTGACAAAGTTTGGCTTTAATATTTTAAGCCACAATTTGGTGGCTAGCCATACTAGCTTTTTTTTTGTTGCTAACCACACTTTGGCTTTGGAAAAATGTGGCTACCAAACATGGGTCCTAATAAAAAGAAAACAACACACTAATGTGTGGTAAACCAAAAATCCCTACTTTGCAAAGTTGCATATGTGCAAAAGGGGGGCAATGCATGCATTATTCAGAAGTTGACTGTGGTTTTTGTAGTGTAACCAATTAATTAAGCTTACATATGGGAAGAGGCTAGCGAGGCGAACTCAAGCAGCTATGGTTCCAATGTTGTCAAGTTTGAAGTGGACACTGCATGAAGCTTGCTCAAATTAATGGGTAGAAAGCCGAAAGTAGTCCATATTTATTCTATATGTGTGTGAATAATAACTCTTCACCCCAAACCTCTATGTATGATAGAGTTTTATATTTTTTACTTGTTAGTAGTAAGTACATGTCATGTGATGGCTCCATGCACATGTTTCACAACATTTTTTTTGATTTGTTTCTACCTCATTTGGTTGGTTTCAAATTTGGTCAAACTTACTATATATGCGCGCAATGTTGTACTATTGGGACCCATGTTTGGGCTTTGTTTGTGGTACCACACTTGCAGGGTACCTCCAATTATTTTATTCCCAAAAATTATGAATTCTAATTAAATGGTGAACTATAAACTGATCATCTAAAGTTGGAAAATAAAATCCATATATAGCTACACATCGAGATATGTGTATAAGGTAGACAAACTGCATTGCCACACATGCCTTATATAAGTTTGTTTTTTCTAGCGGAGTGGATTCCCTAATCACCCCACGGTTGTGACATTGTCAATGTTGTCATGATAAATAACATTGCGAGACTTTCCATCTTATTCTTTTTTGTAGAAATGATTGTCCCATTATGGCAAACGTCCCCATTCATTTTTCAAATTAAGTAAACATTATAGGATGAAAATTCATTGAAGTGACAAATTTTCTAGATTTCTAACTATTTTAGCTCATTCAAACAAGTTTGCAATAGGCCGACCTGTTGTCCAGTGACAATTTTAGAGTACAATTTGATCAACATCACAAAAAGTGCTTTTAAGGCTCGTAAGTAGTATCATACATGCCATGTTGGCAAAAATCTAATGTGTCACATCAATTATGAGGTGAGAGATGAGAGTAGTATTATAACACATAAACCTAGAAAACTTAGAAAACTTCATGACAAATACATCATGTACACACATTTGCATTGAGATTCTACAAAACTTTAAATATGACATAAGTATGAACCATATTATGATACTATGCATTGTGGAGGTAGTATCACAAACTAGTAGTGTATGATACTACGTACTACGTACTTCCCATTGTGACTAGTCTTAATCACTCTGACCTCGCCGTCTCGCCGTCTTACTATAGTACATACTACACCCCCACTCTGTCTCTCATACATCGCCCCACTCGTTTCCCACTCCGTCTCTCATACAGCGGCTGCGGCTGTAGATATCTTCGAGGATCTGGGCGATTTTGACCCGCTTTTCGGCGCTCGCCGTTTCAAGGTGAAGACCCCAATCTTAGCATGCATGTTGGACCAATTAGGAGTACAAAATTATGTTCTAAATGTTGCTCAAACTTTCCATACAACTAATATATAACTTATACTACATAGGTTACACCATCGAAAAAGGTATGACCAGTTGAGAAATGGGAACAATAACTTGGAACCTTTCTTACTATCGAGTGGGACGTGTGATATTGGTGTGACCCTGCTTTTTTCTTCTTCTACATAATGGCTACATGATGGTTCTAGAAAGAAGTGTATGCTGTTGTGGTATCTCTTGACGCGAATCCCTCTAATCACAAGCGTTAGATTTTGGAAACCAACGGTTAGTACTGCTGTTACATGTCTAGTTCAAAACTGGTGCATTTTGTATGTTGTTGTTGTAGTCTAGTAGATAGATTCAGATGCATGGTCAGGAGTGCAAACATTTCGCAACTAGTTGATCCCTCATCTTATTGTCGGATGTCACATTTCGAGTTTGTAAAAAAATGTAAATTCAAATCATAGTCACGGGTTATGTTGTATCTTGCGCACATCTAAACATTTGTTTCAAAAAGTGACCATATGTGAGCTGTGGAAAAAAGAAAAGACCAAAGTGAATAATATTCCTTAACTATTCACATATCATTTGTCTTTTTTGTGCAAGCTAGATTTTTTTTACATCTGTGACCTGTGGAGCAATACACAACATAATATGTGTCCCAGTTTTGTTTTTCTTCATATTTTTTAAAAGTGCAGAAGTGTGATATCCGATAATAGGATGCGAGTGCAACTAGTTGCAAATGAGATGCTAATGCATGCTGATATGATACTACCTCTGTCCATAAATAGATGTACTATGTCTTTTGTCGTGGCCCCATCCTACTTCTGCATTTTCTTTACGGCCATTTTTGAGTAGTTGGGACCTGGACGTGATCGGACTAGTCGATACTCGATAGTAGTCGTAGTACTGTACAACTTCTGCATGTGGCGTCAGCCTCTAGAGTAGTAGTACTAGCTAACGGATAGATTATATCTGGAGAAAGCGACATGGCCATTGATATGACAAGACTATACCCGGATTCGGACGCATTGTAGTGACTCCATCAATGTTCCCCTATGATGGTGTATTTTATCGCTACACCAGATTGTCGACGCAGAGGATTCCTTGGCTTCCGCGCAAGACCCTTCCCAAAGAAGGCATCCGCTCCGCCCGTTGATTCTATGTGGACGGTTCCAGTTGCTTTATGTGTTTTTGTACAGTATCAGATACTAGGTTTTCCTTCCCTCCATATTAGGGGTTGTTTGGTTTAGGAGATAGGTTTATGGGGTGAGAGTATCCCCAACCACCTGGCTAGGGATAGCCAATTTTTGTTGTTTGGTTGTGTAGGAATTGAGTGTAGGACGAGAGGTGGGTAGTGGTATAGATTTTTTTTTTTGCTCGAAATGTTAGGGGTGGCTATAAGATGGTGAGATTATCTCTACACACATCAAATATACCACACCTCCTATTTTTATAGCCCAAAAAAATACATAACTGGTGGTATGTGAATTGATCTGGGTAAAAATATTACACAACCGTACAAATATTCAAATCCTATAGTCAAATCCTACATAACTCCTATAGTCAAATCCAACATAACTCCTATACAAATTGTACGAATCAAAGGATATGATTTTCGCCCTATATAGCTTGTTTGATTTGAAGAATTGAATCCTCCAAAATTTCTATGTATTGTTTTCTTATACTAGTACAACCCTATGGGATTTCTAGTAAGAGGTTAGACCTCTTGGAAAAATTCATATGCATCTGTGACAACTATGCTATGCACTCTCAATCTATATAGAAATTTCCTTTGTCTTTCCTATGATACCATCACACACCTAGCTCTACCAATTCCCGTAGATTTCTTTCCCGTAGGATTCAAGGAGGCATATGTCATAGCGATTCTCCATTATTCTATCATATGAATCTAACATGCACTCTCAGTTTGAGTGATGCAAAGTGGCCACTATAAGATTTATTTAGTCAGATTAATTGGTCATGCATACACTAGTTGTTTTCTATCTTTCCTACACATGTCAATTAGCGAAATTTATAAGTAAAATCCTAAAATTCAAATAAATTGCTGAAAATTGGAAATAATATTACAGTTGTAGCAAATTACTAAATCGATCCAGAAAATATGTACAGGGCTTCAAGAATCTTTTTGCCGAACTGAGTAGTCCGTAAATGATGTCCTTGGAGTAGTTTGTGAGTTAAAGAACGTCCATTTCGTCAAACTGACATGGCCTTTGATTTGACAAGAGAACACTAATATTTTGGACCTGAATCAGAGTGGTAAAGGCGTACAGCTCGATCAATGCAATGGTATGATGGCTATGCAGCTATACCTATATAGGAGTAGACTACTAGTAGACTTTGGGACACAGAGATTTGGCTTCCGCGGCCGACCCCGAACAAGATTCTTTTCACTGACATTGAATCGCTGAAACTTGGGGTCCGCCTGTGGCAGGACCAGCCTGTCAATGGCCCAAAGTCTTATGTGCTCCCGCCCTTTGATTTTGGATGGACGGACAAGATTGCCCAGTCCCATCCCTGTCCTGCTTGTTCCAGTTTTCATCCTCCTCCCCGGGGAACCCTCCCTAGAGAGCTCTACACCGACCCCTTCTATCCCCACCTGCTTGTCCCTTCCTTCTTCCTCCAGCGATTCATCCATCGTTCAACAAGTTGTCTAAGAAGAACATGAAGAAGTGTAAGAAGAGGAAGGAGGCATTGTTGTCTGAGACTAAATCCGCGGTGAAATCCATCCCGCTGAAAGTCCTGCAAACTCCGACTTTGAATGTGTACCAGCGGCGCCGGCGGACAGGCATGTCTGCGCTTCCATCGCAAGCTCAGTATGCGCTTCCATCGCAAGCTCAGTCTGCTTCGGGCTTGTTGGGTCAGGGCAGAGTAATCCAGCAAGAGTCCTGGTAGGTTTTTATCGCCATGTGCTTTCTTTGCCCCCATGAACGCAGATTACAGCAAGGCAAACAGATCCAACTATTTTTTTTACCCGGGAGAACCAGCTATTTGACCGTCTTTCTTCCAGGGCCGCCCGTTCAAGTGTCGCCCTTCCTACCGATGCTGAGAAATCGACCGTGTTTCGCCAAGATGGTGGGTACGTAGCTCCCCGGTATGTTTCCATCGCCATGCCGAAGTTTCTCTGCCTTCTGGCTGGCTAGCGGATCAAACAATTTAACCGTCTTTCTTCCATGGCGGCTGGTTTCAGCGCCATTCCTACCCAAGTTGAGAAATCGCTCGTTTCTCGCCAACCTGGTGGGTACGAAGCTCCTGGGTATGTTTCCATCGCCATGCCGGATTTTCGTTGAGTCCTTGCTGGCAGGCGGTGCCAACTAAACCGGCTATCATCTTCCAGGGCCGACGGTTCCAGGCTCGTGCTTTCTACCGCAGGATCCACTTCGTACTTAGCTATCGAGGACCCGTTGTTTGATGAGCACTTGTTAGCTCTCAAGAGCATTAATAATGTATGCACTATAATATACGAAGTATATCCATTGCTTTTTTTTCTTCCTCTTCATCTCCGTACTGCATGAGGGCTTCTTTAATTCGTAGGACTTCTATAAGAATTGTGTAGCATTTAGATCCTATGGGTTCTTCCCTACATTAGTTGTTTGATTTATAGAAATATATCCTATGTTTGTTCCTTTTTTCGAAATGGGGGACATATCACAGCCTCTGCATCAAAATGATGTATATGGCTGCTTTATTGCTTTCTTCAGTTCATACACAAATTATGACAACTTCTCACGGATCAGCTAGAGTCGACACAAAGATCCACACCAACGAAACATAGAAAACAGCGGGTGCCAAAAAGGCAAAAACACATCAGTAAGTAATTCTATGAGGAAACTGCCAGCCACCCTGGCTGTAAAAATCCCGTGCGGCTGTCTCTAGTCAGTTGCACCCAGACTCCATGATATCCTGCTGATCCTCGGGCTGGAGATAAGAAACATACGGATCTAGTGAATAATCATAGGGATAACCTGCAAGAAGGGATGAGATTTGGGTTTATTAAACACGACTTCATTTTGTACATTCCAAAATAGCCCATAAAATAGCGCATACACCCTCTCTAATGTATACAAAATCCTATGCTTTTCCTAATCTTATGATTTTCATATCCTTTGAATGAAAAAGGATCCCTGATTCGTTACTGGTGAATTTTTCCATGCAGGAAGGGATTATGAGATTAAAGGGCCACAACACCACCCTTCAGAACAGAAACCTCAAACTCTTGCATAGGTTTGGTATCCTGAATGCAGAATCAGAGACGAATGCTCAGTCTCCGGGAGAGGAGCAGCCAGTGCGCGTGTGTGCATCTTCGGCCGTGTATGTTTCCATTGCCGTGCCGCCTCCTTGCTGGCTGCCAGATCCAACTACTTAACTGTCTTTCTTCCAGGGATGGCGGTTCCATAGTTGAAGAGGTTCCTATGGACAAGGACTTTGCAGCTCTCAGGCATATTGAAGAGGTTGGCACTCCATTTGTTTATTTCTCCCCCCTCATCTGCACTCTGCATACTTCATTGCTGTTGAATTTGCAATGCAGGATGTGATAACACGATTCTCCGCGAAACTGGACCAGATCAAGGGCCACAACACCATCCTTCATAAGAAAATCCGCCACCTCGTGGGCAGGTGCATTTTAGATCGTGCCATATCGGAGGAGAATGCCCGTTCCGAGCAATCTTCTTTTGATAAACGGTACTCAGACGTTCTCGCGGAGTGTAAGAAGTTGAGGAAGGAAGTCGAGGAACTACGCGCCCAGCCACCGATGAGTGTGGTCACTGACAAGGCTGGTCAGTGTGATTGCAACTGTGGACCGTGAAAGTTTTCAACAGAAGTGGAGTTGCATGCTGAACATGCGCAATATTTCGAGACGAAGTACTTGAAAGTTCGCACGAGTGCGATAAGTTGAAGAAGGAAGTCGAGTGTCTCCGCTCCCAGCAGCCAACTATTGCGACATCAGGAGACCAGGGTGTGCTAATTGCAGCCAGAATTTTGGAATCGATGAAAAGTTGAATTTGGCTTTGTTGTGCAATATAGCAAGACCTGTTCCTCCTCTGCCTTCGTCTTTTGGCATAATTGCTTTGTCTTCAGTATTGACTCCTGAATGATTCGTATATTTCTGACGGTTTCTGAATTATGTACAACTTTTGTAATATTGGTCAAACTAGTTTTGACCAGGGTTTGTGTAGGGTGGTTGAATTTTTTTGGTTGGTCCAAATTGTGTTGTGTGGTCCAAATGTGATGTATCATCACACCACCATGTGCCCCGCCACCCCCAGGTTTTGGTAATGCCATTCTGATACATGCTTCATAGAAGGAACATACATTTTTTCCGTTAGGGCATGACAATTTTGAAAAATTCAAACAAAAATGGGAAGAGAGAATGGTAACATCATTTTCCATGTGATGCCCCTGTGCCAAATTTTGGTTCATTTTAAGAATGTAAGGTGACAAATTACTCGAGGAAGCTAGTTGGAGTAGACGGGCATGACCGGATTGGCATAGGGGATTTATTTTTTGAAGGATGTTATTTTTCATGGACAATATCTGACACAAACAATAAAATGTTAAGGTCTCATATTATTCTGAATGATTGTGAATTACTTATGACGTTTGGAAGTATTGGTATACGTGAGAATCGAGTACATGCACGACTTCACGCGTCCACAACTAATCGGCCTCATCGTCTGTCGCGTCCACAACTAATGCCCCTCTGATACAGAGAGTCAGAGGCTATAAAATAATCGACCTCATCGTCTCTCGCGAGCTCGTCCTCTCCCCTCCCATCAACTCACCGCACCTCCGAGGCATCAACTTCCTCGTTTCCAACTGCAGCAGCATGAAGACAGGTCTTGCGTACGAGGCGGAGCAATCGGCGGCCGCTCGCGCAGAGGATGCCTCTGCGGTAGTGGCCGTCGCAGCGGGTGAGGCTTCACCGGGCACCCAGGCCGCTCGTCTCCTCTGCTTGTCTGATTCTTCGACCTCGGTCGAAACGGGCGTCCTGGCCGTCGAGGAGAAGGTGGATAGCAACGCCGTTGCTCCAGCCGAAGATCCGCAAGGCGTTGCAGGCCACCACGGCGAGGTCTTCCTAGACCCGGTGCTGGACGCGGACCTCGACCCCTTCGACGATTTCGGCCCAAACGTTCAGTTCCAGGAGGATGTCGAGGGTGACGACGAGGAGGTACTGCTCTTTTACCGAAACTGTCCCGATCCTTTTTGTGTCATATTACTGTTCGCGTGGTTTGCACGAACCTGGTTCTTGATTGATTTGATCCCCTACCTTGTTCTTGTAGACGTACTTGATTCTACGGTTCGTACGGTCAGATTCTAGTTTCATTTCGACTAATCTGCCATGTAGTTGGCTTGATTTGTCATATAATTAATTTATCTGTTCATACTTAGTGGACTTGCAATTGTTGTGGCTTATGTTCATTGCTGTTCATAGGGTTTTCTCGTGATTTAGTATGATTTCTTCTGCCATTTACTTGTTCTACACATTTAATTTTAGGGTTTCTAAGGTTTGCTTATGATAGTGCAGTATTTATTCGATCTTTCATTAAGCACCTGATTATTATGTACTTTATAATTCACAGGAATATTCTGATGACATGGACGACAACAAGGAGCGCAGGGACCAGAAGAGCCGCTACGTTCTGAAGCGGCTGAAGGGTGGTGAAATTCGTTTCCGCATGCGCGGGAGCTATTTTGCCCATTCTGTGGCAAAATCCTCCAGAAGGACATCCGCAGCCTGATCCAGCATGCGACGGGTGTAGGCCTAAGTACATCGGGGAAGCACCGCCCTGCAACCAAGGCCAAGCACGCAGCATATGGCCTCTTCCTCCAGAATTACGTCTTGCCTGGCTTGATCCCGCCCAACGCCCCCTGCTGCTGGCCCTCATGCTCCTGGTCCTGTTTAAAGTTCATATGTGTAATCTTATTCCCTTTGGAAGTTCAGTATTAAACTCTACTAGTACAACCGTGGTGGTCTTGTGATGGTAGTACTCTTTTGATGCATTTGTGATGTAGTAGTACGAAGTACTAGTATTTTTTTTGAAATGGTATAGTACTATCTAAGAAAAGTACTCCCTTCGATTCACATTCATTTTACACCAAGAAATATGGATCGGAGTGAGGGAGTAAATTAAACATGGCATCTCGTGCATGAAGCTTGACATATCGATCAGGTTGGCTAGAATGGCAATACAATGCTGCTCATTAGGCAAATGCATGCCATGTAAAGAAGTCTATACTGACATAAAAAAAGACTACATTGGGGATTAGAGTCAATTGGGGCATCTACAATACAGAAAATCTTGCTTGTAGCTGATTTTGGCTAAGAGGGTTTTACTCACATTACACGTGCCACTTTCCTTGTCTGCAAAACAAGTTCCAATAAAGGAAGAGGAAAGAAAAGGACATTGTGGGCGAGATTGAACACCTTTCTTATGTGTTAAGCTGATGCCTCGTTTAGCTGAGGATTTCGACTTAGGCCTAACAGCTCAGCACACCCACAAATAAATCTCCTTGCGCGCACCACTGTCAGCAAAAATAACAAAATTAGCACGCAAGATTAAGAACGAAGTGAATTTAATTAACTTGGTTAGCTTTTCAAGCAATATATTCAGAGAAAGAGCACACATGTTCGGCTCGAAATAATCGTAAGAGAAGAACAATAAATCTAAGGCACCCCACTTCATCGGAAGAAGGGGCGCGACAACGCATGGATTCATACCTTGAGTCGACGCTGGCTCGTAGAAGGGCGGCCGCGCCTCGAGGAGGCCGGCGACGTCTCCACCTCGGTATCACATGTGACTGCTTCTCGATGGGCGGTGCGCCACGCCATGTAGAAGATCTATCAAAAGAGGAGAGCCCGATGACGCTACTGACGCCTCAACCTTGATAGCACCGGCCTGTTGCTCCGCACTGACATGCGCCACATGCAAGATTTAGCGGATGCGCCAATTTCAGAGATATGTCATGATCGTTGTAACAAATTTCACCGTGATGATGATTTGATCCTGCACTCGGCCTTGAACACAAGTACTATTACAGTCTCACAATTTTTTTATCATTATACTTTGCGAGATTTAGCGGATGCGCCAATTTTAGAGATATGTCATGATCGTTGTAACGAATTTCAACGTGATGATGATTTGATCCTGCACTCGGCCTTGAACATAAGTACTAGTACATTCTCACAATTTTTTTATCATTATATTTGCGATATTTAGCGGATGCGCCAAATTCAGAGATAGATCATGATCATGGTAACACACTTTTCAATGTAATGATGATTTGATGTTGCACTCGACCTTGAACATAAGTCCTAGTACGGTCTCACAATTTTTTTATCATTATACTTTGCAAGTTTTAGCGGATGCGCCCATTTTCAGAGGTAGATCATGCTCATGGTAACATATTTTAAACGTGATGATGATTTGATGTTGCACTCGACCTTGAACAGAAGTACTACTACTGTCTCACAATTTCTTTATCATTATACTTTGCCAGATTTAGCGGATGCGCCAAATTTAGAGATAGATCATGATCATGGTAACAAATTTTCAACGTGATGATGATTTGATGTTGTACTCGGGCTTGAACATAAGTACTAGTACGGTCACTCAAAATTTTAGCATTATACTTTGCAACGGATGCACCACTTTCAGGTCAGGGTGGGCATTCGGTTTTAACCGAAATTTCGGTTCGGTTATTGCGGTTTTTGAACAAATTCGGTTTTCAAAAATGGTAACCGAAATTGGCATGAAGATTTAGGAAACCGAAGATTCGGTTAACCGACAAATTCGGTTCGGTTTTTGGTTAAAACCGAATGAACCTAGTCACTTGAACAAATAGTAGGCATCACCGAAGAAAGCAAATAGTGATTGAAATATCAACACAAAAAGCATCAACTGCGCAAGAAATCGACAAATGAGCACCAATCTTGGAGGGATGCTATTTGGTAGGCTGCGGCACTCGTGGTACATGTGCATCACTCGTGAGCGATTAAAAGGTGTAGCTAAGACTTCGAGCGACGTGTTCTATTATGCAGGCTTCATGCTATATTCAGAAAAAGCTAGTACATCAAAGACCAAAGTCATACATTGAATGAACAATTTTTGGAACATCAAACGCAATTGGGCTTCTATGGAATGATCGGTTTATGCACAAATTGATGGTAGGTTACTCAATTCGGTCTATTCGGTCTTGTTCGGTTGGTGGAGCTAAAAACCGAATTCTACCAAATTTAATTCGGTTAGTACAAATGGAAACCGAAAAAATAGCGGTTAATGGAAAAAACCGAGATTTCGGTTAGTTCGGTTTCGGCTTCGGTTCGGTTTTCGGTTTCACGGTTTTTATGCCCACCGATACTTTCAGGTGCATGTCACCAGATCTGTGTCCGATGATGATCATGGTAGTAACCGATGCTCAACTTGATGATGATTTGATTTTACAGTCGGCCTTGAACAGAGGTACTAGTACAGTCTCACAATTTTTTATCATTATACTTGGACCTTAGCGAAATTCAAAATCTCATAGCGGCAAAAGTTCCCGCCCACAAAATACAAAAATTTCACACGCTTCCAAATTCCGATTCTACCCCTGTGGAGATGACAGCAAAGTCGGTTTGTGGGGGGGTCTGGCCGTCATTTTTTGGATCACCACCTCCCTAGCCCCGGATACCCTCCCAAAAAAATTCATTTCCCTCACTCTCTCATCTGAGACCCACCCACCGGAACTTCCCAAGTCCCTCTCTCTACCACCTCCACGACCACCGCACCGGAACATCCCCGCCGGACTTTCCTGGCCTACCCGAGCCCTCGCGATCCTCGTCATCCGGCTGCCTGCCGGAGCCGCTTCATCGACGCCGTCATCAACCGGACCGGATCATCCCCGCCGAACCTTGAAACCATATGCTCATCCAGCAGTCTACCGTAGTCGCTTCAGCTGCGGTATCGTCCACCCCACCGGAGCCGCTTCACCGGATCCGTCGTCCACCGCATCGGATCTAGCTCACCGACACCGCTGTGCATGAACCGGATCTGCTTCACCCGCGCCGTGCATGATCTAAACTCTTCTACTGTCGCTTTTCTATTGCTTGCCTGCAAGTTCTTGTTTAATCTTGGGGGAACCTGTTTGTGCTAACGACGCGCCGTTACGTTTTTGCAGATGAGATGAGTAATCATGAAGTGTAATGGCCGTCTCTCCAACCCCAAGTAGCACATGTAGCGTACTTCATCACCGGATCTATCAACCCCAGGAAGATCTGCTTGTGACTCCACTGAGTGCTTCTCCTAATGTAAGTCCCTTGTTTTAGCGCCATGTTCTGGGTTCAGATGCTTGTTTGTCTGAAGCTCTTTTAGTTCATTCCTAGCTATGACCGTAACACGTTGCTATTTTCTACTTCATTGCTAACTTTAAGCGATTGAACATTTTGGTTTGCATTCCCTGCTCTGTAGATGTAGCCATCATAACTTCTATCTTGCTCAGTCGTTGTTACAAAAATTATAGGAATTATAGTAACATCCTGCTATTATTTAGTTCACGGCCAATTTCAAGTAATTGCACATGTTGGTTCGCATTCCCTGCTCTATAGCTTTTGGCATCGTAACTTCTATATTTGGTTTACATTCCCTGCTCTGTAGATCTAGCCATCATAACTTTATCTTACTCAGTCGTTGTTACAAAAATTATGGCCTGCTACTATGTTGTTTGTGCCAATTTTTTACTCCATGAACATGTTGGCTTGCATTCCCTGTACTACAGGTGATGCCATTGTTTTGTATCTAGTTCATTGTAAGCTAACAAAGTAAGGACTTAGTTTGGCATGCTATCACTCTGCTATCTAGCCTGTAGTACAAATAAACTTGTCATACTACTAGATAATAATTTTGCGTGCCATCTTGTTCTTCAAAAGCTGCATTATTGACTTGTTTCTCTGACTTGGCATGACGCTCACATATGGAAAGCTGAACATATTGGTTTGCATTCCCTCTTATACAAGTTCACAGGTGATCCCACTATATTCTGTATCTGGTCCATCCTAAGCTCCAGCATTAACTATCCTCTATGTGTTGCTCATTACAAGTTTATATCCCGAAACATCTTGATTTGCATCCCCTTCACTATAAGTTCAGGAGTATTATTTAGTTCACGGCCAAAATGAAGTAATTGCACTTGGCACATGTTGGTTCACATTCCCTCCTCTTTAGCTTTTGCCATCGTAACTTCTATTTTTGGTTTACATTCCCTCTGCTCTGTAGATGTAGCCATCATAACTTCATCTTGCTCGATCGTTGTTACAAAATTTATAGCCTGCTACTATGTTGTTCATGCCAATTTTGTACTCCCTGAACATGTTGGTTTGCATGGGACTCGGCAGTAGTAAGCTTCATTGTTTCATTCTAACATGCTCTGTTATATTGGCTGTTGGTATGCGGCATGCACTCTTTGTTTGCTTATTGTGCGCATTATAATGATCTTGTTATAACGACGAAATGATGAGTTCCAAATTCTTTGGCAAACAATATTGCAGTGTCTTTGCGTTTCCATTGTTGCTGTCTTAACTTGTAATGTCTTTGTTTCAGATATAGGTGTTGCATGGACAACTTAAAAGATTGCCGGATCGCTTCATTGTATTGCTAGGTTTAATTACCATTCAATTTCTCTGGGTTCTGTAATATTTTTTCAAAGCCTTGCAGCTGATGTAATATTTAGTTAGTTTTTATAGTTCTTTCGCGCATTTTTTCTTTGGTGCTTGTGGTAAGTGAGGCTATCCGACAGAAATCAATGCTGCGTAAATATTCTCAGTATCTAAATCACGAATTCCCATCCCTTAAACGGCCCAATTAAGCGAAATCACATATGTGCCGGCTCGCAAAATCCTAAAGCGCCTATTACGCCGGCATGTAAACAGCAACTAAACGGGCTGGCCCACTTACTTATTGGCCAGCCCATTTGATTTACTGTGGACCCCACACCCTAATTGGGCCGGCCCACTTGCTTTAAGGTGGACCCCACCCACTACTGGGCCGGCCCACTAACTAGTTGGGCCAGCCCAATTGCTTTTGTAGTGGACCCCACATACTAAATGGGCCGGCCCTTTAAGACGAAAGTGGGCCCCACCTCTGTTTTTGGCCCGGCCCACTTGCGCTATGGTGGACCCCACGTACTAAATGGGCCGGCCTTTTACAGGAAAGTGGGACCCACTATTGTTTTTGGCCCGGCCCACTAGCGTGTTGGGCCGGCCCACTTGCTATATGGTGGACCCCACATACTAAATGGGCCGGCCCTTTAAGACGAAAGTGGGACCTACTAGAGTTTTTGGCCCGGCCCACCATCTTGTTGGGCCGGCCCACTTGCTATATGGTGGACCCCACATACTAAATGGGCCGGCCATTTAGCAGGAAAGTGGGACCCTCCTGTGTTTTTGGCCCGGCCCACCATCTTGTTGGGCCGGCCCACTTGCTATGTGGTGGACCGCACGTACTAAATGGGCCAGCCCTTTAACTGGAAAGTGGGACCCACCTGTGTTTTTGGCCCGGCCCACTATCTTGTTGGGCCGGCCCACTTGCTATATGGTGGACCCCACGTACTAAACGGGCCAGCCCTTTAACTGGAAAGTGGGACCCACCGGTGCTTTTGGCCGGCCATCGGCTTGTTGGGCCAGCCCATTTGATCTAATGTGGACCCCACGTACTAAATGGGCCGGCCCGATAGCAGGAAAGTGGGACCCACATGCTAATTGGGCCGGCCCACTAACTTCTTGGGCCGGCCCAGTTGCTTTAATATGGACCCCACTTTGTAAATGGGCCGGCCCGATACCAAGAAAGTGGGTCCCTCATGTCTTGTGGGCCGGCCCTTTTGCCTGTTGACCGGTCAAACGAGTGCATTCGGCCCGGCCCACATGCTTAGTGGGCCGGCCCATTAAAGTTTTGACCAGTCAACCTTAGAGGTTAGGCCCGGCCCACGTAACTAATGGACCAGCCCAGCTATATAGTTGACCGGTCAAACTAAGTCAGCTGGCCCGGCCCGCAAACTTAATGGGCCGGCCCGCTTAAGACGTGGCAGGCCTCGTGTGGGCCTACCATCTACCACGGGGTTTCAGCCGGTTAACGCCGTTAATCGCTGAGTTAATCTGCGCTCGCCACGTGTCGGTTGCATGACGTCGGCAATAACGGGCTCCTGAAACACTTGGGCAACGGTCCGATTTTCCGTGGCGGAAGGGCGCCCAAGCGGGACGGACCGAAAAAATCGTCGTAGGACTTTGCCTGACGCAGTTTCCACAACAGAACCCATATCGTCGGGTTAGGCCCATGGGCGACGAAAAATACCCCTTAGCGGACGATTTTGAGACGTTGTCTATCAGAACTTTTCTTGTAGTGCTAGACCCTAAAACCTAAACCCTAATTAAACACTACATATATATAGGCCAATGACACTTAATTGCGCATCAAGCAGGCGACCAAGTAATTAGCGCTGATAAATTAATTAACTTGAATCTTGACAAGTTCTCTCGAATGAAAACACATTTGATTAAGTTGCCTCATAATATATATACAATTAGTGTGCATGCGCGCATGGCATACCATGGACATATCATTCGTGCATATATATATCTCAATATATATCTGAACATATTCTTGGGGATATACATATATATTTCAATCTCTCTCTCGATCTATATATATCGTTGGTGGCCAAGAAACACACTTATTATATATATACGCATGCACTTTATGTGCAAAGGCGCGGGTGCCTCTAATAATGTGTCTGTGCACTAGCTCGATCGATGATCCCTAAACCTTAAACCCTAAAACCCTAATCCATGATCCCTAATTATACCTTAAATGTACACCCTAAACACCCTAAACACTAAACCCAAAACCCTAGACCCAAAACCCTAAAACCCAAACCCCAAACCCTAAACCCTAATTAATTAACCTTAACCCTAACCTTACCCCTAAACCCCTAGCTAGCTAATCCTAAATCCTAAACCCTAATTAAACCCTACATATATATAGGCCAACGACACTAAATTGCGCATCAAGCAGGCGACCAACTAATTAGCGCTGCTAAATTAATTAACTTGAATCTTGACAAGTTCTCTCGAATGAAAACACATTTGATTAAGTTGCCTCGTAATATATATACAATTAGTGTGCATGCTCGCATGGCATACCTTGCACATATCATTCGTGCATATATTTCAATATATATCTAAACATATTCTTGGGTATAAATATATATATTTCAATCTTTCTCTCTCGATCTATATATATATCGTTGGTGGCCAAAAAACACACTTATATATACGCATGCACTCTATGCGCAAAGGCGCGGGTGCCTCTAATAATGTGTGTGTGCACTCGATCGATGATCCCTAAACCTTAAACCCTAATCCCTAATTATACCCTAAACATACACCCTAAACACCTGTCAACACCCGAATTTTTAAGTTCGGATGCCCTATTACATCATACATCGCAATCCCAGGAAGATTGTTTTTGCGAGACATAATAGTAAGTAGTTCGGAGTCATCATTTATTACAACACATAGAGTCTTACAACAAGGGATCACATGATCCAATATTACACAAATAGGTTGTTCAACATCACAAATGAGTAGCGGAAGCGTAGTAGTAGTGGACTATATATTCCACAGGCAACGCTTGACGTTAGAAGACGATCCTAGTTATCGTAGACGTCCTGCTGTCCGTCATCCTGATACTGGTGCTCTCCTTCATAGTCTGGCATTTGAATAGCCAGGGCAAGGCCATGAGTACTTTTAAAGTACTCGCAAACTAACTTATCAATAATTACTTATTAAGTATCCTTAGGGGGGTGCTAAGCTCTAGGTTTATTTGCATAAAGCCAAGTTTTAGTTTAGTAAACTTTTAGCAAAGCCTTATCTTGTGCTAAACTAACTCAGGTGGGAACATTAGTGTCATTCCCACTACTCATTATGGTTCACCATAATGTCACCTTTCAATCCACCATTCATTTCTAGAACCAAAACATTTTAATGATAACGGAGATAGTATGGCCTTTCCAATTGTCCGTAACCATGGACACGGCTATTCGAATAGGTTTAACACTCTGCAGAGGTTGTACTCTTGTGCCACAACTTTTGATTTCATCCGTCGAGGATAACCCCGAATCATCGTAACACAGTATGCGGATCATCAATCGAAACCTTTCACTTATATATGCTAGTATGAGCACCTCTCCTCATGAGCTTGGCCTCCCGGTGGAAACCGCAGTCAACCCGGGAACTGCACAGGGCTTGGGCCGTACATTCACCTCAGATTAACACCATTCCACATTTAACGGAGGCAGCCGCAGCGTAACCCCTATGATGTTTGTTTAGAGGGAACCCATACTAAAATACACAAGTTTCTAGTTAAGCCCTACCCATAATCAGGTATTGTGGGGGTACTCGTATAATTGGAAGGGTATCACATTCCAAACTCAATCACCAATTTTATCAAAAATCACTATCTTCTCTTGTTCACATCCACCTTCACTTTACTTTCTTTCAAAGTCATTTCACTTCACCATGTTCCCATCTAGAGTAGTCAATTTTAATTGATTAGCACTAGCAACTATATGAGGGGTGCTATCTAGCTTGAGTTGTGCTAATCTATTCCAGGTATTGTTCTACTCTAGACCAAGTGAATCATAAATCAAAAAGTACTTTGAAATAAATAAGCAAAAGTAAATGTAAGCAAAAACATGGGATAGGTAATACATAAGAGTAAAGTGTGATGGTGTCTTTGCTCTTGTAGAGCTAAGCACTTGTGTTTAGCAAGGGTTAGCTTGCCTTGAGCTGGGTAGTTATCGAAGTTCTCTTCTTCTTCCTGTGAGTAGCCTTCCTCCTCTTGGTATTCCTCGGTACTAGCGTCTATATACGAATACGAGGTATAAATACTAAACCAAGCTCACATACTAAACAAGAAACACTCAAGGAATTCACACACTAGTCCTAGTATCAATCAAGCATGGCATGGTGGATTATGGGATTTGTTTTTATTAGAGAGAAAAATAATTTCCTCTCATTATTCCTATTTCTGAAATTTGATATGTAGGTCTTTTACGAGAGTTCAACTCTTTTTATTTACTCTTATTAAGATTTAATCTCTACATATAATAATAAGGTATGAAATATAAGTTGACCCCAAAGTCAACATTTCATATCTATTATATGTGAGTTCATTTCAATTGAAGTGTTACATTTCATATAGTTTTAAAAACTTAGCATTTAAATGAATTAAAATCTCTAAGTAGTAATTCTCCAGGGTTCATTAACCTAAATCATTCCCCCTGGTTATTAGTACTTAGGATCAAAATTTAAAAGAGAGGTAATTCTCATATTGGGGTTGAGTTGGAATTCCACTTTAAAATGCTCTAGAAATGACTACATAGCCAATTTAGTTGATCTAGTCCATGATCATACAAACAACAAGGCTATGTTATTGCATAATCAATTAGAGGACATCATTGGTGATTTATTAGAATTGGAAACAACTTAAAAACATTTATAGATTATTTTTAATAATTATTGGAAGTTAGAAAAGGCCCTGCCTTGTTATTTTTGTCATTTAGAATTTATTTCGAGTTTGGATAAGAGGCCAGTGCCACTATTTAGATAATTTCATGGGCTTTCTAAATATATAAAATTGGCTAAATTTGGTGTAGCAGATCTCAAGATATTCAATTTTGAAAATAGTACCAGGATTGAATCTGATCTAAATGAATTAACTCTTATTTGAAATTTTGGGCCAGGCGGGAAACTCAAATGGGCCGAAACGGTTCAAACCATCTCTGCGCGGCCCAGCAAGCAACTGGTGCGATTGGGCTGCGCTGACAGGGTGGGGGCCACCCGTCAGTGCCTCTTAACTCAGCGAAACGGTATGCGAAAGATTGGCCGTTAGATTAGAACAGAGATCTACGGCTGGGGAGCGTCGTCGTCACCGACGGGATTCCGACGAGGTCACGGCGGCACTAGAGGGTCGGAGGGCCAACCAGGGTTCCCGCGGTGTTCTACTCAGGCGAGGCGACGTTGTCGAGGATGCTGAGGCAGCTGGTAGCAGTGGCGAAGCTCGGGGTGGCGCCAATCGTCGACGGTGATCTGCGTTCCCCGGCGGCTCCGATCTTGAAATTGCTTCTCCTCCGGCGGCAATCGGACGAACTATGGTGGTGAGGAAGATCAGTGGTGAGAGGGGAGTCGAGTGGTGTGAGTAGAGCTTGCTGGGAGGGCCTCTATTTATAGTGTCAAGGGGTGCCGTGGGGTGCTGCAAGGGCGCGGCCATGGCGTGGCGTTTCCGGCGAGCGAAGGGGCAAGCGAAGGACGGCAGCGTGCAGGCGTTGTCCTGGCGATGCTCAACGACTAGCTGGCGCGGAGAAACGACGAAGGAATCGCTCGAGCGCGTCCAGTGATCATCACAGTACCCGCGGTACGTCGACTACGAGGACGACGGTGACCAGGCTTCTGCGCGTGCTTGAGTGTGTCTAGGAGCTAGAGGTGGTGGAGTGACTACTCGACGCGGCGGTAGGGATGCAGGGAGAGGACGGTGTCGTTCGAGTGCTGGGCGTCCTGGCGCGTCCTTGCGCGGCCAGAGCGCGGTCACCACACTGGCTGGCATGCCCTGGCAAGTTTTGAGCGTGCCGATTCTGGCCAATGCCAAGCCGTGGCGAGCAGGGGTGGTGTACCGTCGAGATCCTCGTGCCACAGAGATGCTCCAGGACATGAAGAAACGACGAGGAAGAGGCCAGGGAGAGGGGTGCACAAAGGTGGCCGGCATGGCCACGGCATGCATAGTTTTAGGGTTTTCTTCTCTCTCCCTCTCACTTTAATCGATCAAGGAGGTACTGGGAGGATGCAGGGGTCCTAGAACTAGCCAATGATCACGAGATTAAAGTGGTTTAGCCAAGAAACCAGAGGGTAATAGTGTGTGTCAAAATTTGGATTTGATGCCTGCCATCTGTTTGATGTAATGGCCGCATGAAGAAAATTTTGAAAATTTGAAATTCTTTTTGGTACACCTCAAGGATATAAATCATGTGAGGTTTTGGTGGTGGTGGCACTCCATTTGGATTTGATTTGCAACTTTTTCAAATTTGAGGTGATCTTCTCCTCTCTCTCGGGTTCCATCTTTGCCCTCTTATTCTGGTCAACCTAGTCAACTTTAGGGAGGGTGGTCAACATCAAAGTTACTCACCTTGACATGTTCTTGGATGACATGGCTTTGGTTGACAAGGTTTAGTTGAAGTTTTAAGAAATATCAGGGGGCAAAGTAGAGAAGAAATTATTTTGGTCACATGTGACCATTATCATATGTAATAAAGGTTTGAATTTTCCTTTGATTTTAATTTGGTTTCCTTGATGCATTTGGGTTAGTTTGAGTTATTTATGAGTTTTAGAAACCACAATGCAAGCAAATATGGCCTAGGGTGAAGATTTGCAAAATTGCATAATGTGTGTGTGAGGGAGATATGGGTTTTCCCATTTTCTTCTTTTCTCCTCAAATTAGGGTTTTGTGATCTTGATTAGGGTTCACATAGCAATAGATCAACATGCTAACACTCATCATGGCAATGGCACACAAGAAATATTACTTATATGCATGAATCTATATGTGGCACTATATGCATAGAAAAGTTTTTGTTTATTGTAAAATTTGAGTAAATGAAACTCTCACTTGCTTTATTATTGTTGAAACTTGGGATGTTACAAACCCTTCCCCCTTACAAAAGATCTCGTCCCGAGATCTGGGAAAACTAGGTACTAAAGAGATCTGGGTACTCAGTCCTCATAAAGTCTTCTCTCTCCCAAGTGGCTTCTTCTTCGGTGTGGTTACTCCATTGTATCTTCAGAAACTTGATACTTCGGGTACGGGTGGTTCTGAAAGCTTCTTCCAAGATGCGAATAGGTACTTCGCGGTAGGTTAGATCTGAGTTGATATCCACAGCTCGATGGTCAATGTTCTTGAAGACTTCCGTTGATTCCGGGACTTCTAAACACTTCCGGAGTAAGGAGATGTGAAACACATTGTGTACCGCTGACATTTCTTCTGGTAACTCTAGTTGATAAGATACCTCTCCTCGGCGACTCAGGACTTTGAAAGGTCCGACATATCGGGGTGCAAGCTTTCCTCTAAGCTGAAATCTCTGCATTCCTTTAAGGGGGGACACTTTGAGATACACGAAATCTCCGATCTCGAAGGTCATCTCTCGGCGTCTCTTGTCGGCGTAGCTCTTCTGTCTTGATTGAGCTGTCTTGAGGTACTCGCGGATCTTGTGAACCTTCTCTTCGGCTTCTCGGAGAATATCTGGTCCAAAGACTTGACTCTCTCCTACTTCCGACCAATTCAGGGGGGTACGGCACTTTCTTCCGTACAATGCTTCGAAGGGGGCCATCTGTAAACTGGCTTGGTAGCTGTTGTTGTACGAGAATTCTGCGTATGGCAAGCAGTCTTCCCACTTAGATCCATACTCTAACACACATGCTCTCAACATATCCTCTAGTATCTGGTTGACTCGTTCAGTCTGTCCATCTGTTTGCGGGTGATAAGCTGTGCTGAAATTCAGACGAGTTCCGAGTCCTTCATGTACTTTCTGCCAGAATCTGGATGTGAATTGGGATCCTCTGTCGGATACTATCGACTTCGGGGTTCCGTGCAAGCTGACTATCCTGGAGATATATAACTCTGCGAGTCTTGGTCCTTGATAGGTGGTCTTGACGGGGATGAAGTGGGCGACTTTGGTTAGTCTGTCGACCACTACCCAGATGGAATCATTTCCTTTACTAGACTTGGGCAGTCCGGTGATGAAATCCATTCCTACGGAATCCCACTTCCACTCGGGAATCTGTAGGGGTTGCAACAGTCCTGCGGGGCGTTGGTGTTCGGCTTTGACTCTTTGACAGATGTCACACTTGGCGATGTAGCTTCCAATTTCTCTCTTCATTCCATGCCACCAGAATTGTTCCTTCAAATCCTGGTACATCTTGGTTCCTCCGGGGTGAATGGAGTATAGGGTGTCATGAGCTTCTTTCAGAATAACTTGCTTCAACTCTGAGTCTGACGGCACGCAAAGGCGCTTGTTATACCATAGCACTCCTTCTTCATCTACGGTGAATCCCGGTGCCTTTCCGGCGGCTATTTGGTTTTTGATCCCTTCAATGCTAGTATTTCCTTTCTGAGCTTCCTTGATCTGACTAATCAAGGTGGGTTGAAGTTCAATGCTGGCGAGGTATCCTTCGCTAACCAGTTCAAGCCTAAATTGCTCAAACTCTTCAAACAGGCTGGGTTGCTCAGTTGCTAACATGGAGTTCAACTGACACGGCAGTCTACTCAAAGCATCTGCTACCACATTGGCCTTGCCGGGGTGATAGTGGATTTCCATGTCGTAATCCTTGATTAACTCTATCCATCTGCGCTGTCTCATGTTCAGCTCCTTCTGCGTGAAGATATACTTCAGGCTCTTGTGATCCGAGTAAACCTCGCATCGATTACCCATAAGGTAATGACGCCATACTTTCAGTGCTAACACCACCGCTGCTAGTTCTAAGTCATGGGTTGGATAGTTCTGTTCATGCTGCTTCAGCTGCCTTGATAGGTAAGATATTACTTTGCCTTCTTGCATCAGCACACATCCAAGACCAATCTTGGAGGCGTCGCAGTACACATCGAAGGGCTTGGTAATGTCCGGCATAACCAGTACTGGGGCTGTTGTCAATCTTAGCTTGAGCTGTTGAAAGCTCTCTTCACACTTGTTGGTCCATTCGAACTTCCGGTCCTTCTTCAACAATTGAGTCATTGGTCTTGCTATGCTCGAGAATCCTTCAACGAATCGACGGTAGTATCCCGCCAATCCGAGAAATGCACGGACCTCTGTCTGAGTGGTTGGGGCTTTCCATTCTTCAACAGTCTTGATTTTTGCGGGGTCAACGGCAATTCCTCCGGCTGATAAGATATGACCCAAGAATCCTACTTCTTTCAACCAGAATTCACACTTGCTGAACTTGGCGTACAACTGATGTTCCCGAAGGGTATCTAGTACCACTTCCAAATGTTGCTCATGTTCTTCATCGGACTTGGAGTATATGAGGATGTCGTCGATGAAGACAACGACAAACTTGTCCAGGAAGTTCATGAAGATCTTATTCATGAGATTCATGAAGTAAGCGGGGGCATTGGTCAATCCAAATGACATGACATTGTACTCATACAATCCATATCTGGTGGTGAAGGCAGTTTTGGGGATATCGGTGGCACGAATCTTCAGCTGATGGTATCCCGTCCGTAGATCAATCTTCGAGAATACTTGGGCTCCGGTCAGCTGGTCAAACAGATCTTCTATCTTGGGCAACGGATACTTGTTCTTAATGGTGACATCGTTAAGCTTACGATAGTCCGTAACCAAACGAGTGGCACCGTCCTTTTTATCCACAAACAAAACTGGCGATCTCCAAGGTGACGCACTTGGTTGAATCAGACCTTTGAATAGCATATCATCCAGTTGCTTCTTCAGTTCCACTAATTCTGCCGGGTTCATGCTGTAGGCTCTCTGGGCTATAGGTCCGGTTCCAGGGATTAGTTCTATGATAAACTCGATATCCCGATCTGGGGGCATACCGGGTAGATCATCTGGAAACACATCAGGATATCGACAAATGACCCTGATCTGATCCAAGGTGGGTTTGGCTAGGCTTTGGTTACAAGTGAATTTTCTGGGCAATTTTTCTGATATGTGTTCAACTATGATTCCGGTGCTACTAGTCATGGTGATGGCCTTCTTGGCACAATCAATCAGTCCATGATGTTTCGCCATCCAGTCCATGCCAAGGACTACTTCCAAACCTTTGGCTCCCAGAACGATCAAATTTGCATAGAATTCAATTTCATGTATTCTGATTGGCACATCCTTGCAAATTTTTCTAGCTTTAGTTGTGGATCCGGGTATTTGAACTACCATGACATGCTTCAAACTGATGGGTTGAATCTTACTAGTGCATGCAAAATCTTCGGTAATGAATGAATGCGATGCTCCAGAATCAAACAGCACTCTTGCGGGTATTGAGTTAACAGAGAACATACCCAGCACAACGTCTGGGGCTTCCTGAGCTTCTTCTGCATTCATGTGGTAGAGGCGGCCGTTGCGGTTGTTCGGGTTGTTGGGGGCGAACTTCTTGTTGGTGGCGACACGACGCTGCTGCTGCGCAGGACCTGAGGTGTTGGCGGCAGTCTTGGCGAGCTTCTTGGGGCACTCATAGGAGAAGTGCCCAGCCACTCCGCACTCGTAGCAGTTGTAGGTGGACTTGTCCTTGGGAGTGATGGGAACAGCGTTGCTCCCAGTCCTTGGAGCGGTGTTGGTGTTGTTGGAGTTGTGGTTGGGGGCGCGGGGTGGAGCGCGGTTGACGTTGTTGTTGTTGTTGTAGTTGTGGTGGCCTCCTGGCCTGGGGTTTCCTCCACTCCGATTCTGATAACTCGGACGTGGATTTTGCATCGGGGGCCTGTTGTTTCTTGGGGCGAACCCTCCGCTTGAGCTGGGGCGATACTTGTGGTTGTTGCTGGGCCCACTCTGGTTCATCATACGGCGCTTGCGGTTCTCATTGGCTTGGTGTATCTTCCCCTCCATCTGAATGGCGGAGTCAACAAGGGCTTCTAGATCAGCAAAGGGAATGTTGATCAGCACAGTCTGCATCTCATCATGCAGTCCATTTAGGAACCTCTCCTTTCTCTTCTCGACAGTGTCCGTCTCGTCCGGGGCGTACCTTGACAAAGTGAGAAACTTGTCGCGGTATTCTACCACGGTCATTCTGCCTTGCTTCAGTTCCCTGAACTCATCCCTCATCTTCTTAATCAAACCCGGGGGCACATGATACTTACTAAACTTGAGTTTGAAATCCTCCCAAGTCATCATTTGCCCCGCATGCAAAGCGCGGGTACTTGTCCACCAGGCACGTGCAGGTCCAGCCAGATAGTGGGTGGCGAACAACACCTTTTCGTTGTCCTCCACACCGGCAACCTCGAGATTGTTCTCCATGGTTTGGAGCCAATCATCAGCATCGAGGGGTTCCTCTGTCTTGCTGAACACTGGTGGGTTGGTGTTTTGGAAGTTTTTCAGCTTTGACCCAGGGTGATCATGGTTTCCGTGGCCTTGATTGCCCTGAGCAATCTGTTGAAGTGCAGCTAGGTTGGCTTGACGGTCAACTCTCTCAGCTTCTCTTTCTGCCATCATCTGTTGCAGCAGTTGCATCATTGCATTTTCGTTGCGGTTTGGGGGTGCCATCTGAACAGTGATAGTGATCATGAGATGAGATGAGAGGGAAATTTCTATGGTTCATTTTGGGATAAAATTCACACAACTTAAACTTGATTCATAAAATATTAATAATATTACACACACAAACATAGTCATGGAGGTAGCAATTATTACAAGCCAAAGTTCAGGAGGGTTTTAAGAACCCTTTCAACAAACTACGATACATGGGGCGAATACAAAGGACCGATACATCTCATACTACGCGAGTGCTCATAAGGGGGATGGAAGCTATCCATCGATGCGGAGCGGGAAGGTGGTGTCCATCCCGGCAGGCAGGAGCTGGTGGAAGTCCAGGTCTCCCTCGTCATCCTCCTCGTAGTCCTCGTCGTTGCTGACGTAGGAGTAGCCATCCCCTTGGATGTCTTCCCCTTCTCCCTCTCCTTCGAGGATCTGAAGCTGCTCAGCCTGAGTGGCGATGGTCTCCTTTAGGACGGCGATCTTGGCCTTCAGGCGGTGAATGGTAGAGTCTCTCTTCACGACCAGCTGGCGGAGAGTCCTCCGCTCCTTTGCGATGACCTTGATGGTCTCCGCGTACTTGTTCAGCTGGTCCTGGGTGTGGATGGCGGCGGAGCGGGAGTTGTCCAACTCAGCACGAGTTTCGAACAGCATGAAGTCCATGTGATCCACGTGGTGCCTGAGCACCGGGTGGAACGGCAGACTGAGGGGCATCCCGAGAGAGGAGTGCCTTGCAAAGTGCTCAAAGCGCTCTCCTTCGATCGCCACTGAGTTCTGCCCGCACAGACGAGCGAGAGCCTCCTGTAGAGCGCGGGCGAGTCCATCCACCCAGTTGTTCTCTCGGAGAGAGAACTGAATCTGGCGGAACATGGGGGACTCCGGCTTCCCCGGGAGACTAGCCATGATGAGCCATTGGAGTTGGCCTCCAACTTGATAAGCGATCTGGCCTCCGTAGAACACGGGAGGCGTGCGTCCGATGAACTGCGAGAGGGCCATCAGATCCCTTTCGAAGATCAGGTCCCCACCGTTGGCCAGGTCGTACACCTGAGTCTGGATGAAGGGCTCCGTGGGGATGATATCCATCTGTAGAGGGATGGATGAGCAAGTTAGAGATGTGCAAGTGTTCAAAATTTTAAGCAACTTATAAGAGCATGAACTTGGTTAGTTTACAAAAAGATTCAAAGGTAAGGGTATGATTGTATTTTTCATAACTATTCAATTTATTTATTTGGAAACTAAGTTTATTAAACGTCCATTCTAACTAGGGTCTCCTAAGGTCAAACAATGGCTCTGATACCAACTTGTCAACACCCGAATTTTTAAGTTCGGATGCCCTATTACATCATACATCGCAATCCCAGGAAGATTGTTTTTGCGAGACATAATAGTAAGTAGTTCGGAGTCATCATTTATTACAACACATAGAGTCTTACAACAAGGGATCACATGATCCAATATTACACAAATAGGTTGTTCAACATCACAAATGAGTAGCGGAAGCGTAGTAGTAGTGGACTATCTATTCCACAGGCAACGCTTGACGTTAGAAGACGATCCTAGTTATCGTAGACGTCCTGCTGTCCGTCATCCTGATACTGGTGCTCTCCTTCATAGTCTGGCATTTGAATAGCCAGGGCAAGGCCATGAGTACTTTTAAAGTACTCGCAAACTAACTTATCAATAATTACTTATTAAGTATCCTTAGGGGGTGCTAAGCTCTAGGTTTATTTGCATAAAGCCAAGTTTTAGTTTAGTAAACTTTTAGCAAAGCCTTATCTTGTGCTAAACTAACTCAGGTGGGAACATTAGTGTCATTCCCACTACTCATTATGGTTCACCATAATGTCACCTTTCAATCCACCATTCATTTCTAGAACCAAAACATTTTAATGATAACGGAGATAGTATGGCCTTTCCAATTGTCCGTAACCGTGGACACGGCTATTCGAATAGGTTTAACACTCTGCAGAGGTTGTACTCTTGTGCCACAACTTTTGATTTCATCCGTCGAGGATAACCCCGAATCATCGTAACACAGTACGCGGATCATCAATCGAAACCTTTCACTTATATATGCTAGTATGAGCACCTCTCCCCATGAGCTTGGCCTCCCGGTGGAAACCGCAGTCAACCCGGGAACTGCACAGGGCTTGGGCCGTACATTCACCTCAGATTAACACCATTCCACATTTAACGGAGGCAGCCGCAGCGTAACCCCTATGATGTTTGTTTAGAGGGAACCCATACTAAAATACACAAGTTTCTAGTTAAGCCCTACCCATAATCAGGTATTGTGGGGGTACTCGTATAATTGGAAGGGTATCGCATTCCAAACTCAATCACCAATTTTATCAAAAATCACTATCTTCTCTTGTTCACATCCACCTTCACTTTACTTTCTTTCAAAGTCATTTCACTTCACCATGTTCCCATCTAGAGTAGTCAATTTTAATTGATTAGCACTAGCAACTATATGAGGGGTGCTATCTAGCTTGAGTTGTGCTAATCTATTCCAGGTATTGTTCTACTCTAGACCAAGTGAATCATAAATCAAAAAGTACTTTGAAATAAATAAGCAAAAGTAAATGTAAGCAAAAACATGGGATAGGTAATACATAAGAGTAAAGTGTGATGGTGTCTTTGCTCTTGTAGAGCTAAGCACTTGTGTTTAGCAAGGGTTAGCTTGCCTTGAGCTGGGTAGTTATCGAAGTTCTCTTCTTCTTCCTGTGAGTAGCCTTCCTCCTCTTGGTATTCCTCGGTACTAGTGTCTATATACGAATACGAGGTATAAATACTAAACCAAGCTCACATACTAAACTAGAAACACTCAAGGAATTCACACACTATTCCTAGTATCAATCAAGCATGGCATGGTGGATTATGGGATTTGTTTTTTTTAGAGAGAAAAATAATTTCCTCTCATTATTCCTATTTCTGAAATTTGATATGTAGGTCTTTTACGAGAGTTCAACTCTTTTTATTTACTCTTATTAAGATTTAATCTCTACATATAATAATAAGGTATGAAATATAAGTTGACCCCAAAGTCAACATTTCATATCTATTATATGTGAGTTCATTTCAATTGAAGTGTTACATTTCATATAGTCTTAAAAACTTAGCATTTAAATGAATTAAAATCTCTAAGTAGTAATTCTCCAGGGTTCATTAACCTAAATCATTCCCCCTGGTTATTAGTACTTAGGATCAAAATTTAAAAGAGAGGTAATTCTCATATTGGGGTTGAGTTGGAATTCCACTTTAAAATGCTCTAGAAATGACTACATAGCCAATTTAGTTGATCTAGTCCATGATCATACAAACAACAAGGCTATGTTATTGCATAATCAATTAGAGGACATCATTGGTGATTTATTAGAATTGGAAACAACTTAAAAACATTTATAGATTATTTTTAATAATTATTGGAAGTTAGAAAAGGCCCTGCCTTGTTATTTTTGTCATTTAGAATTTATTTCGAGTTTGGATAAGAGGCCAGTGCCACTATTTAGATAATTTCATGGGCTTTCTAAATATATAAAATTGGCTAAATTTGGTGTAGCAGATCTCAAGATATTCAATTTTGAAAATAGTACCAGGATTGAATCTGATCTAAATGAATTAACTCTTATTTGAAATTTTGGGCCAGGCGGGAAACTCAAATGGGCCGAAACGGTTCAAACCATCTCTGCGCGGCCCAGCAAGCAACTGGTGCGATTGGGCTGCGCTGACAGGGTGGGGGCCACCCGTCAGTGCCTCTTAACTCAGCGAAACGGTATGCGAAAGATTGGCCGTTAGATTAGAACAGAGATCTACGGCTGGGGAGCGTCGTCGTCACCGACGGGATTCCGACGAGGTCACGGCGGCAGTAGAGGGTCGGAGGGCCTACCAGGGTTCCCGCGGTGTTCTACTGGTGGCGAGGCGACGTTGTCGAGGATGCTGAGGCAGCTGGTAGCAGTGGCGAAGCTCGGGGTGGCGCCAATCGTCGACGGTGATCTGCGTTCCCCGGCGGCTCCGATCTTGAAATTGCTTCTCCTCCGGCGGCAATCGGACGAACTATGGTGGTGAGGAAGATCAGTGGTGAGAGGGGAGTCGAGTGGTGTGAGTAGAGCTTGCTGGGAGGGCCTCTATTTATAGTGTCAAGGGGTGCCGTGGGGTGCTGCAAGGGCGCGGCCATGGCGTGGCGTTTCCGGCGAGCGAAGGGGCAAGCGAAGGACGGCAGCGTGCATGCGTTGTCCTGGCGATGCTCAACGACTAGCTGGCGCGGAGAAACGACGAAGGAATCGCTCGAGCGCGTCCAGTGATCATCACAGTACCCGCGGTACGTCGACTACGAGGACGACGGTGACCAGGCTTCTGCGCGTGCTTGAGTGTGTCTAGGAGCTAGAGGTGGTGGAGTGACTACTCGACGCGGCGGTAGGGATGCAGGGAGAGGACGGCGTCGTTCGAGTGCTGGGCGTCCTGGCGCGTCCTTGCGCGGCCAGAGCGCGGTCACCACACTGGCTGGCATGCCCTGGCAAGTTTTGAGCGTGCCGATTCTGGCCAATGCCAAGCCGTGGCGAGCAGGGGCGGTGTACCGTCGAGATCCTCGTGCCACAGAGATGCTCCAGGACATGAAGAAACGACGAGGAAGAGGCCAGGGAGAGGGGTGCACAAAGGTGGCCGGCATGGCCACGGCATGCATAGTTTTAGGGTTTTCTTCTCTCTCCCTCTCACTTTAATCGATCAAGGAGGTACTGGGAGGATGCAGGGGTCCTAGAACTAGCCAATGATCACGAGATTAAAGTGGTTTAGCCAAGAAACCAGAGGGTAATAGTGTGTGTCAAAATTTGGATTTGATGCCTGCCATCTGTTTGATGTAATGGCCGCATGAAGAAAATTTTGAAAATTTGAAATTCTTTTTGGTACACCTCAAGGATATAAATCATGTGAGGTTTTGGTGGTGGTGGCACTCCATTTGGATTTGATTTGCAACTTTTTCAAATTTGAGGTGATCTTCTCCTCTCTCTCGGGTTCCATCTTTGCCCTCTTATTCTGGTCAACCTAGTCAACTTTAGGGAGGGTGGTCAACATCAAAGTTACTCACCTTGACATGTTCTTGGATGACATGGCTTTGGTTGACAAGGTTTAGTTGAAGTTTTAAGAAATATCAGGGGGCAAAGTAGAGAAGAAATTATTTTGGTCACATGTGACCATTATCATATGTAATAAAGGTTTGAATTTTCCTTTGATTTTAATTTGGTTTCCTTGATGCATTTGGGTTAGTTTGAGTTATTTATGAGTTTTAGAAACC
Organism: Lolium perenne; assembly: GCF_019359855.2. Taxonomy (NCBI): domain Eukaryota; kingdom Viridiplantae; phylum Streptophyta; class Magnoliopsida; order Poales; family Poaceae; genus Lolium; species Lolium perenne. The sequence continues at coordinate 333,389,796 of NC_067250.2, read as the reverse complement.
ACAATGCAAGCAAATATGGCCTAGGGTGAAGATTTGCAAAATTTTATAATGTGTGTGTGAGGGAGATATGGGTTTTCCCATTTTCTTCTTTTCTCCTCAAATTAGGGTTTTGTGATCTTGATTAGGGTTCACATAGCAATAGATCAACATGCTAACACTCATCATGGCAATGGCACACAAGAAATATTACTTATATGCATGAATCTATATGTGGCACTATATGCATAGAAAAGTTTTTGTTTATTGTAAAATTTGAGTAAATGAAACTCTCACTTGCTTTATTATTGTTGAAACTTGGGATGTTACAACACCCTAAACACTAAACCCTAGACCCTAAAACCTAAACCCTAATTAAACACTACATATATATAGGCCAACGACACTTAATTGCGCATCAAGCAGGCGACCAAGTAATTAGCGCTGATAAATTAATTAACTTGAAACTTGACAAGTTCTCTCGAATGAAAACACATTTGATTAAGTTGCCTCATAATATATATACAATTAGTGTGCATGCGCGCATGGCATACCATGGACATATCATTCGTGCATATATATATCTCAATATATATCTGAACATATTCTTGGGGATATATATATATTTCAATCTCTCTCTCGATCTATATATATCGTTGGTGGCCAAGAAACACACTTATTATATATATACGCATGCACTTTATGTGCAAAGGCGCGGGTGCCTCTAATAATGTGTCTGTGCACTAGCTCGATCGATGATCCCTAAACCTTAAACCCTAAAACCCTAATCCATGATCCCTAATTATACCTTAAATGTACACCCTAAACACCCTAAACACTAAACCCAAAACCCTAGACCCTAAACCCTAAAACCCAAACCCCAAACCCCAAACCCTAAACCCTAATTAATTAACCTTAACCCTAACCTTACCCCTAAACCCCTAGCTAGCTAATCCTAAATCCTAAACCCTAATTAAACCCTACATATATATAGGCCAACGACACTAAATTGCGCATCAAGCAGGCGACCAACTAATTAGCGCTGCTAAATTAATTAACTTGAATCTTGAAAAGTTCTCTCGAATGAAAACACATTTGATTAAGTTGCCTCATAATATATATACAATTAGTGTGCATGCGCGCATGGCATACCTTGCACATATCATTTGTGCATATATTTCAATATATTTTTGAACATATTCTTGGGGATATATATATATATATTTAAATCTCTCTGTGATCTCGATCTATATATCGTTGGTGGCCAAGAAACACACTTATATATATACGCATTCACTTTATGCGCAAAGGCGCGGGTGCCTCTAATAATGTGTGTGTGCACTCGATCGATGATCCCTAAACCTTAAACCCTAAAACCCTAATCCCTAATTATACCCTAAACGTACACCCTAAACACCCTAAACACTAAACCCTAAACCGTAGACCCTAAACCCTAAACACTACACCCTAAACCCTATACCCTAACCCTAGACCCTAAACCCTAATTAAACACTAAACCCTAAACCCTAGACCCTAAACCCTAATTAATTAACCTTAACCCTAACCCTAACCCTAAAACCCTAGCTAGCTAATCCTAAACCCTAAACCCTAATTAAACCCTACATATATATAGGCCAACGACACTAAATTGCGCATCAAGCAGGCGACCAACTAATTAGCGCTAATAAATTAATTAACTTTGTTGAATCTTGACAAGTTCTCTCGAATGAAAACACATTTGATTAAGTTGCCTCGTAATATATATACATATAGTGTGCATGCGCGCATGGCATACCTTGCACATATCATTCGTGCATATATTTCAATATATATCTGAACATATTCTTGGGGATAAATATATATTTCAATCTTTCTCTCTCGATCTATATATATATCGTTGGTGGCCAAAAAACACACTTATATATACGCATGCACTTTATGCGCAAAGGCGCGGGTGCCTGTAATAATGTGTGTGTGCACTCGATCGATGATCCCTAAACCTTAAACCCTAAAACCCTAATCCATGATCCCTAATTATAATCTAAACATACACCCTAAACACCCTAAACACTAAACCCTAAACCCTAAACCCCAAACCCCAAACCCTAAACCCTAAACCCTAATTAATTAACCTTAACCCTAACCCTACCCCTAAAAACCTAGCTAGCTAATCCTAAATCCTAAACCCTAATTAAACCCTACATATATATAGGCCAACGACACTAAATTGCGCATCAAGCAGGCGACCAACTAATTAGCGCTGCTAAATTAATTAACTTGAATCTTGACAAGTTCTCTCGAATGAAAACACATTTGATTAAGTTGCCTCATAATATATATACAATTAGTGTGCATGCGCGCATGGCATACCTTGCACATATCATTTGTGCATAAATTTCAATATATATCTCAACATATTCTTGGGGATAAATATATATATTTCAATCTTTCTCTCTTGATCTATATATATATCGTTGGTGGCCAAAAAACACACTTATATATACGCATGCACTTTATGCGCAAAGGCGCGGGTGCCTCTAATAATGTGTGTGTGCACTCGATCGATGATCCCTAAACCTTAAACCGTAAAACCCTAATCCCTTATTATACCCTAAACGTACACCCTAAACACCCTAAACACTAAACCCTAAACCCTAGACCCTAAACCCTAGACCCTAAACCCTAAACACTACACCCTAAACCCTAAACCCTAACCCTAGACCCTAAACCCTAATTAAACACTAAACCCCAAACCCCAAACCCTAAACCCTAGATCCTAAACCCTAATTAATTAACCTTAACCCTAACCCTAACCCTAAAACCCTAGCTAGCTAATCCTAAACCCTAAACCCTAATTAAACCCTACATATATATATAGGCCAACGACACTAAATTGCGCATCAAGCAGGCGACCAACTAATTAGCGCTAATAAATTAATTAACTTTGTTGAATATTGATAAGTTCTCTCGAATGAAAACACATTTGATTAAGTTGCCTCGTAATATATATACAATTAGTGTGCATGCGCGCATGGCATACCTTGCACATATCATTCGTGCATATATTTCAATATATATCTGAACATATTCTTGGGGATAAATATATATATTTCAATCTTTCTCTCTCGATCTATATATATATCGTTGGTGGCCAAAAAACACACTTATATATACGCATGCACTTTATGCGCAAAGGCGCGGGTGCCTCTAATAATGTGTGTGTGCACTCGATCGATGATCCCTAAACCTTAAACCCTAAAACCCTAATCCCTAATTATACCCTAAACATACACCCTAAACACCCTAAACACTAAACCCTAGACCCTAAAACCTAAACCCTAATTAAACCCTACATATATATAGGCCAATGATACTAAATTGCGCATCAAGCAGGCGACCAACTAATTAGCGCTGCTAAATTAATTAACTTGAATCTTGACAAGTTCTCTCGAATGAAAACACAATTGATTAAGTTGCCTCATAATATATATACAATTAGTGTGCATGCGCGCATGGCATACCATGGACATATCATTCGTGCATATATATAACTCAATATATATCTGAACATATTCTTGGGGATATATATATATATATTTCAATCTCTCTCTCGATCTATATATATCGTTGGTGGCCAAGAAACACACTTATTATATATATACGCATGCACTTTATGTGCAAAGGCGCGGGTGCCTCTAATAATGTGTCTGTGCACTAGCTCGATCGATGATCCCTAAACCCTAAACACTAAACCCTAAACCCTAAACCCTCTAATAATGTGTGTGTGCACTCGATCGATGATCCCTAAACCTTAAACCCTAAAACCCTAATCCCTAATTATACCCTAAATATACACCCTAAACACCCTAAACACTAAACCCTAGACCCTAAAACCTAAACCCTAATTAAACCCTACATATATATAGGCCAACGACACTAAATTGCGCATCAAGCAGGCGACCAACTAATTAGCGCTGCTAAATTAATTAACTTGAATCTTGACAAGTTCTCTCGAATGAAAACACAATTGATTAAGTTGCCTCATAATATATATACAATTAGTGTGCATGCGCGCATGGCATACCATGGACATATCATTCGTGCATATATATATCTCAATATATATCTGAACATATTCTTGGGGATATATATCTTTACTGTATTAAATAGGAGTTGGTCGTTTGACACTCAACGCACTTTGGTGGTCGTCATTAAAACAATCTGGACCATTCAGTATTTCCGCAAAAACATCCACCGTCCGATCCCGTTTTATCACCCCCGTGGGTGGAGGCCTCCCCTCTCGACCGCATCCCCATCTCCCCCTGTCGTACAGATCGGCTAGGGCTTCGCTGCTCGACCGCCCCACCTCCACTCCTGTGATCCTGCCGTCGCTGCTTCGCACCGCAACCCGCCGCCGCCTAGGGTTCCGCACGCCAAGAGTTCTCACCGCCTCTGACGTCGACGGTTCTCCCCGGAGTCCCGCCGCCAAGACCTTCCTGCATGCGCTGCGAGGGCACCAAAGCTAGCGGCGCCGTTCGTGAACTCTGAGGCGGTGGCCTGAGGAAACATTCGAGTGGTGGCAGATTTTGGCGAGCTGCTCTGGCGGATTTGCTGTGGCGACGACTTGACACGCATAGCCAAGAGCAATTTAATCTCTTTGCCCATGTGCGTTCATTGCTGTCCCCATCCCCTAGAAGGTACTACCATCCTGTTGCACAGTCGTTTTCTTCCGCAACCTGGTCTTGGTGCTGCTACTGTGTATTGTTATTGTATTTTTACATGGGCAACATGGTATGCAGACAATAGGTTTCCCGGTCAAAGGAAAAATATTCTTATTAAGGTACTAGCTAGCAACAAAGTGTTTATACTCCTTTTCCGTATGATCTGTTCATCCTTACCTAAAAAGAGTATTCTATTTAGTTACACTAAATTGCTTATTGTCGTATTGTGTTCCCATTAGTTTTAGATTTGTCGAGTTTTCGGGCTTGTTGGTGTCACAGCGAATTAAGGATCTGAAGAATGCTGGAGTTTTTGGAGTCTCCTTCAATTACCAGAGATGTTGATCTCTGTGAAGTGAAGGTATGGCCTCTAATTAATGTCGAGTTTGCTCTTCTGAATATACATCTCGTTTTCTTTGCCATTTCAGAAAGTGAAGAAACGTGCGAGAAAGTCAAAAGCAAGTGGCGCGTCTGCTGAAGGTTCTTCTGGAGAGAAGGTAATATGCTATACTGAAATGCTAAGGGCACCTCTAAAGTACCTTTTTGACCTCTAATGTTCTGCTGGAAAACCACGTAATGCCTTCATTTGTGTTTTGTTGTTTGATGCTCAGTCATTTACACCAAAACATCAAGATAGTGCTATTGCTTCTTGCATTCTTGTCATTAATTTCTTACATTCTCAGTAAGCTTTTCTCATATTAATTTGTAAGGTCATTACTACTACTTGCTACCATTGTTGTTTCAACGAGTCGCATGCCCTATTAACTTACAATGTGACTACTTTACCTTAAAATATTGTTTATGGAAAAAATGATGAATTTCAGTTGGATAGAATGTTATGAGAGATGACACAAACTGCGACATTGGTCTCAAGCAAGAATTTTTGCACGTGACTGGTTATGATTTTACTTTTTCTCTATGTTCAAATCATATAGCTATGAACATCTACATGTATTATGTACTGCAGTTAACTGAAAGTTATGGACACTTTTTTGATCTCTTAGTGTTTTTCCCGAGGCAAAAGAGGTCAGTGCAGAAGCATAAGCTACGATGCAGTTTTTTGTTTTAATGCTTGGTGTTTATTCCTGAAAGTATTATAATGTTTTTGCAACTGAACAGTAGTCCATGCAGATCACCTTCTACAACATAGAGCCAAATATAACTCATTGTTTTCAACTTCTCAGGTGGGTTTTTGGGATTATGAGCAGCGTGCGGTTTTATGATGATTTGCTTAATTCAGTTTTGTGTACCTCTAAAGTTTATGTTCAAATCAGACATTTTTTCTCCATTTGGTTGAATTTCTATTAAAACAAATGGATATTCAGAACCACCCTAAGTGTCACGGTGAATGATAATTATATGCATAGTAGGTATGCTCCTTTATGTTTTCTACTCACCAAAATATTTATAGTTAAAGGCTTAAAGCATTCATTTAGTGACTGAATGTGCTATGTGTGTTCGTTTCTGCTAAACCATCTGGCACCATGTTGACTTTTTTTTATCTTTGCTTGATATGGTTCTCTGCTTTTCGAAACTATAAAGCCTACTTCGAAATGCTTTAATGAAGCAAATATGCGAGAATGTAGTGGATGGTCTAGGAAAACTTCCTTATTCATATCCTATCTCATGCTTGTCTACTTAGGCCCTGCTTGTTTCAGCGTTTACTAACCAAAACAGATGTAAATTTCAGAGCAGTAACTAACCATTTTTTCCGTAGCTCCAATGCTCCGGCAAATACGGCCGTAATCAGCGGGCACAGCAAAATACACGTGACCATTTTTTCCGAAGGAAAATATTAACGACAATCCAAGCGGGGCCTTAGAGAAGAAAAACATGGTACAACTGGAAATCTGCTCCTTGGTTCTGGTATCAAGTTTGGTTTCTCAAACTCTGCTGATTACCTACATTTGGGAGTTACCTCGATCGCGAGTGATGCTGTATAGTGTTCCATGCGATACAATTTGATTAATTATCTTGTGTGAAGTTGTTCTAGCCAAACTCTGATGGGGTGTGGTATCGTCATCTGGCTATCTGTGAATGGCCGGATGCTGGACATGTCTTGGGGTGTAGTTTTTTCTCCATATCAGTAAGACAGTAAGGATGAAGGTGAGGGTAATGACTGAAATTATGGCAAATATGTGAGGTGTGCCATCAGGCAAAATATTCTAGGCATTATTATTTATTTGGTATATGGATAGTTGGTTAAAGACTCGTGGTGATCTGTTTGGTATTGGTAAAGGGCTCATACACTGCAATACTGTTTCGTGCAATCTTTTGTATGCCAGATTACTAATCTACTATACGCTGCATCGACCAGATTTTCCTTGGCGCAATTTAAATTTTGTGTGCAAGAGTAGAAGTAGATGACTCCATATTTCGTAAGTTATAGCCCACATGTGGAAACAAATGATTGACCCTTGTCACTAACGCCAAATATCTAACATTGCCATGCTCCTATTTTTTTCATGTAAGATTTTATATTTTCTACCTAACCGATAACATTACCTGGTTGCACAATAATACAGGTGTGACGTTGCACCGAGAAGCTGCACGCATTAGTCGCCGCACACCAGTTCTGTTTGTTTCATCAGAGGTTTGTGTGCTTCATGATGCTTACATAAGCATCGTTCTCGCGATGTGGAGGAAAATCTAGGACTGATGCAGAAGTATAAGCTATATATAAGAGTAGTTTAATGACGAAAATTTGACACATGCTTGAATAAAAACATCAGATTATGGCAGACGAAAATGTGTTCCAATGCAGAAGTATATTCAGTAAAGTTTCAGACATTGTGTGGTATTCTTCCATGTAGCATAGTAACTTTGGATGTCGAGAGCCGGTTATATTTACAAGCAACTGAAAATTTGGATGTAAAATATGCCTAATGATCTTATTATAGTTGGAACTGATTTTTTTGTTACAGAAGTGCAGTGTCATTTTTTTTCAGAATGTGCGGAGTTCCCTTATTAAGTACAGTACAAGGTATGAAAACTCTGACCTACTTAGCAGACTAAACCGATGAACTAAAAAAGTGCCGAACTTGAAGTAGGAAGCGGTGTGACACTTGTTGATAGCAAAATTGTACTTTATGTCTCCACTAGGTTGTGTAAATCATGACATTACGGACCTACTTCTAATTACTAGAAAGTTTGTTGAGTATGGTTTCTTACGATGTTTGATTTATTTCTTTCGATTTGTGCCATAGTTTTTTAGAAAGTACTATCTTCATGTGTTCATGGACATGAAAGTAAAGATATCATACAAACAAAAATGAATCGTATCCAAATATTAATATCCGCAGTGCCCCTTGAGCTTCGTGATGTAAGCAAGCAAGATCAACTCAATTTTGCAAATGTGCAGGATGCCCCACGCACAATTTGAGCTCTGGTTTGAATTTGACATCATAAGCATTACTCACTACATACAGTTGAGATGACAATTTATAATGGAAAGATCGAGGCCAGTCCACAACGCCGTCAAAAAAGGAGAAAGAGGGGCGGAAGCTGCACTAGCGAGGCGACTCTCAATGGGAGCGTGCTGAAAGGCAAGAGTTTAAGGATAAAAATGGTGTGGTTTATGGATTTGTGTAGTTGATTGCATTTTGTTAATAAATCTTATAAGTACACTGTTTTTTTTTACGTTTCTTGCAGTCAGGAAAGCGATTATCCTTGTTGTCGTTGAAAGGAGAGAAAACATTGTCATTGTCATTGCTTGTTTTATTTCTGAGTTAGACATTTGATACATCATCTTGAACACCTTGTCACTTGTAAATCAGATGTATACTATACATGCTCATCTCTCACAACACGTGAGAACCATTTCATAGATTTGCTGAATTTCAAAAAGCGTTGGGGCAAAGTCAGATGAAGAGAATGTAAGTGTAGACTTGTGAAACGATAAAATGCTAGGGCAGAGGCAGATTAAGAGAATGCGTAGGGGAGCAATTTTCTCCTTGCAAGGAGATATTTTTTAAGGAGATACGAAGACCAAAGACCAACGAACGGCAAATGAAGAGGGAGATATATTTGATATTTTTCTATGCATTATGTTTGAGACACGTTGCAAAATTGAAATTAGTAAGTATATTATTTAAGTCCGTTGCAACGCACGGGCATTCAACTAGTATATATATATATTTCAATCTCTCTCTCGATCTATATATATCATGTTGGTGGCCAAGAAACACACTTATTATATATATACGCATGCACTTTATGCGCAAAGGCGCGGGTGCCTCTAATAATGTGTCTGTGCACTAGCTCGATCGATGATCCCTAAACCTTAAACCCTAAAACCCTAATCCATGATCCCTAATTATACCTTAAACGTACACCCTAAACACCCTAAACACTAAACCCTAAACCCTAGACCCTAAACACTAAACCCCAAACCCCAAACCCCAAACCCTAAACCCTAAACCCTAAACCCTAATTAATTAACCTTAACCCTAACCCTACCCCTAAAACCCTAGCTAGCTAATCCTAAATCCTAAACCCTAATTAAACCCTACATATATATAGGCCAACGACACTAAATTGCGCATCAAGCAGGCGACCAACTAATTAGCGCTGCTAAATTAATTAACTTGAATCTTGACAAGTTCTCTCGAATGAAAACACATTTGATTAAGTTGCCTCATAATATGTATACAATTAGTGTGCATGCGCGCATGGCATACCTTCCACATATCATTTGCGCAAATATTTCAATATATATCTGAACATATTCTTGGGGATAAATATATATATTTCAATCTTTCTCTCTTGATCTATATATATATCGTTGGTGGCCAAAAACACACTTATATATACGCATGCACTTTATGCGGAAAGGCGCGGGTGCCTCTAATAATGTGTGTGTGCACTCGATCGATGATCCCTAAACCTTAAACCCTAAAACCCTAATCCCTAATTATACCGTAAACATACACCCTAAACACCCTAAACACTAAACCCTAGACCCTAAAACCTAAACCCTAATTAAACACTACATATATATAAGCCAACGACACTTAATTGTGCATCAAGCAGGCGACCAAATAATTAGCGCTGATAAATTAATTAACTTGAATCTTGACAAGTTCTCTCGAATGAAAACACATTTGATTAAGTTGCCTCATAATATATATACAATTAGTGTGCATGCGCGCATGGCATACCATGGACATATCATTCGTGCATATATATATCTGAATATATATCTGAACATATTCTTGGGGATATATATATATATATATATTTCAATCTCTCTCTCGATCTATATATATCTTTGGTGGCCAAGAAACACACTTATTATATATATACGCATGCACTTTATGTGCAAAGGTGCGGGTGCCTCTAATAATGTGTCTGTGCACTAGCTCGATCGATGATCCCTAAACCCTAAACCCTAAACCCTAAACCCTAAACCCTAAACCCTAAACCCTAAAACCTAAACCCAAAGGCGCGGGTGCCTCTAATAATGTGTCTGTGCACTAGCTCGATCGATGATCCCTAAACCCTAAACCCTAAACCCTAAACCCTAAACCCTAAACCCTCTAATAATGTGTGTGTGCACTCGATCGATGATCCCTAAACCTTAAACCCTAAAACCCTAATCCCTAATTATACCCTAAACATACACCCTAAACACCCTAAACACTAAACCCTAGACCCTAAAACCTAAACCCTAATTAAACACTACATATATATAGGCCAACGACACTTAATTGCGCATCAAGCAGGCGACCAAATATTTAGCGCTGATAAATTAATTAACTTGAATCTTGACAAGTTCTCTCGAATGAAAACACATTTGATTAAGTTGCCTCATAATATATATACAATTAGTGTGCATGTGCGCATAGCATACCTTGCACATATCATTCGTGCATATATTTCAATATATATCTGAACATATTCTTGGGGATAAATATATATATTTCAATCTTTCTCTCTCGATCTATATATATATCGTTGGTGGCCAAAAAACACACTTATATATACGCATGCACTTTATGCGCAAAGGCGCGGGTGCCTCTAATAATGTGTGTGTGCACTCGATCGATGATCCCTAAACCTTAAACCCTAAAACCCTAATCCATGATCCCTAATTATACCTTAAACGTACACCCTAAACACCCTAAACACTAAACCCTAAACCCTAAACCCTAAACCCCAAACCCCAAACCCTAAACCCTAAACCCTAATTAATTAACCTTAACCCTAACCCTACCCCTAAAACCCTAGCTAGCTAATCCTAAATCCTAAACCCTAATTAAACCCTACATATATATAGGCCAACGACACTAAATTGCGCATCAAGCAGGCGACCAACTAATTAGCGCTGCTAAATTAATTAACTTGAATCTTGACAAGTTCTCTCGAATGAAAACACGTTTGATTAAGTTGCCTCATAATATATATACAATTAGTGTGCATGCGCGCATGGCATACCTTGCACATATCATTTGTGCATATATTTCAATATATATCTGAACATATTCTTGGGGATAAATATATATATTTCAATCTTTCTCTCTCGATCTATATATATATCGTTGGTGGCCAAAAAACACACTTATATATACGCATGCACTTTATGCGCAAAGGCGCGGGTGCCTCTAATAATGTGTGTGTGCACTCGATCGATGATCCCTAAACCTTAAACCGTAAAACCCTAATCCCTAATTATACCCTAAACGTACACCCTAAACACCCTAAACACTAAACCCTAAACCCTAGACCCTAAACCCTAGACCCTAAACCCTAAACACTACACCCTAAACCCTAACCCTAGACCCTAAACCCTAATTAAACACTAAACCCCAAACCCCAAACCCTAGACCCTAAACCCTAAACCCTAATTAATTAACCTTAACCCTAACCCTAACCCTAAAACCCTAGCTAGCTAATCCTAAACCCTAAACCCTAATTAAACCCTACATATATATATAGGCCAACGACACTAAATTGCGCATCAAGCAGGCGACCAACTAATTAGCGCTAATAAATTAATTAACTTTGTTGAATATTGACAAGTTCTCTCGAATGAAAACACATTTGATTAAGTTGCCTCGTAATATATATACAATTAGTGTGCATGTGCGCATGGCATACCTTGCACATATCATTCGTGCATATATTTCAATATATATCTGAACATATTCTTGGGGATAAATATATATATTTCAATCTTTCTCTCTCGATCTATATATATATCGTTGGTGGCCAAAAAACACACTTATATATACGCATGCACTTTATGCGCAAAGGCGCGGGTGCCTCTAATAATGTGTGTGTGCACTCGATCGATGATCCCTAAACCTTAAACCCTAAAACCCTAATCCCTAATTATACCCTAAACATACACCCTAAACACCCTAAACACTAAACCCTAGACCCTAAAACCTAAACCCTAATTAAACACTACATATATATAGGCCAACGGCACTTAATTGCGCATCAAGCAGGCGACCAAATATTTAGCGCTGATAAATTAATTAACTTGAATCTTGACAACTTCTCTCGAATGAAAACACATTTGATTAAGTTGCCTCGTAATATATATACAATTAGTGTGCATGTGCGCATAGCATACCTTGCACATATCATTCGTGCATATATTTCAATATATATCTGAACATATTCTTGGGGATAAATATATATATTTCAATCTTTCTCTCTCGATCTATATATATATCGTTGGTGGCCAAAAAACACACTTATATATACGCATGCACTTTATGCGCAAAGGCGCGGGTGCCTCTAATAATGTGTGTGTGCACTCGATCGATGATCCCTAAACCTTAAACCCTAAAACCCTAATCCATGATCCCTAATTATACCTTAAACGTACACCCTAAACACCCTAAACACTAAACCCTAAACCCTAAACCCTAAACCCCAAACCCCAAACCCTAAACCCTAAACCCTAATTAATTAACCTTAACCCTAACCCTACCCCTAAAACCCTAGCTAGCTAATCCTAAATCCTAAACCCTAATTAAACCCTACATATATATAGGCCAACGACACTAAATTGCGCATCAAGCAGGCGACCAACTAATTAGCGCTGCTAAATTAATTAACTTGAATCTTGACAAGTTCTCTCGAATGAAAACACATTTGATTAAGTTGCCTCATAATATATATACAATTAGTGTGCATGCGCGCATGGCATACCTTGCACATATCATTTGTGCATATATTTCAATATATATCTGAACATATTCTTGGGGATAAATATATATATTTCAATCTTTCTCTCTTGATCTATATATATATCGTTGGTGGCCAAAAAACACACTTATATATACGCATGCACTTTATGCGCAAAGGCGCGGGTGCCTCTAATAATGTGTGTGTGCACTCGATCGATGATCCCTAAACCTTAAACCGTAAAACCCTAATCCCTAATTATACCCTAAACGTACACCCTAAACACCCTAAACACTAAACCCTAAACCCTAGACCCTAAACCCTAGACCCTAAACCCTAAACACTACACCCTAAACCCTAACCCTAGACCCTAAACCCTAATTAAACACTAAACCCCAAACCCCAAACCCTAGACCCTAAACCCTAAACCCTAATTAATTAACCTTAACCCTAACCCTAACCCTAAAACCCTAGCTAGCTAATCCTAAACCCTAAACCCTAATTAAACCCTACATATATATATAGGCCAACGACACTAAATTGCGCATCAAGCAGGCGACCAACTAATTAGCGCTAATAAATTAATTAACTTTGTTGAATATTGACAAGTTCTCTTGAATGAAAACACATTTGATTAAGTTGCCTCGTAATATATATACAATTAGTGTGCATGTGCGCATGGCATACCTTGCACATATCATTCGTGCATATATTTCAATATATATCTGAACATATTCTTGGGGATAAATATATATATTTCAATCTTTCTCTCTCGATCTATATATATATCGTTGGTGGCCAAAAAATACACTTATATATACGCATGCACTTTATGCGCAAAGGCGCGGGTGCCTCTAATAATGTGTGTGTGCACTCGATCGATGATCCCTAAACCTTAAACCCTAAAACCCTAATCCCTAATTATACCCTAAACATACACCCTAAACACCCTAAACACTAAACCCTAGACCCTAAAACCTAAACCCTAATTAAACACTACATATATATAGGCCAACGGCACTTAATTGCGCATCAAGCAGGCGACCAAATATTTAGCGCTGATAAATTAATTAACTTGAATCTTGACAACTTCTCTCGAATGAAAACACATTTGATTAAGTTGCCTCGTAATATATATACAATTAGTGTGCATGTGCGCATAGCATACCTTGCACATATCATTCGTGCATATATTTCAATATATATCTGAACATATTCTTGGGGATAAATATATATATTTCAATCTTTCTCTCTCGATCTATATATATATCGTTGGTGGCCAAAAAACACACTTATATATACGCATGCACTTTATGCGCAAAGGCGCGGGTGCCTCTAATAATGTGTGTGTGCACTCGATCGATGATCCCTAAACCTTAAACCCTAAAACCCTAATCCATGATCCCTAATTATACCTTAAACGTACACCCTAAACACCCTAAACACTAAACCCTAAACCCTAAACCCTAAATCCCAAACCCCAAAACCTAAACCCTAAACCCTAATTAATTAACCTTAACCCTAACCCTACCCCTAAAACCCTAGCTAGCTAATCCTAAATCCTAAACCCTAATTAAACCCTACATATATATAGGCCAACGACACTAAATTGCGCATCAAGCAAAGACCAACTAATTAGCGCTGCTAAATTAATTAACTTGAATCTTGACAAGTTCTCTCGAATGAAAACACATTTGATTAAGTTGCCTCATAATATATATACAATTAGTGTGCATGCGCGCATGGCATACCTTGCACATATCATTTGTGCATATATTTCAATATATATCTGAACATATTCTTGGGGATAAATATATATATTTCAATCTTTCTCTCTTGATCTATATATATATCGTTGGTGGCCAAAAAACACACTTATATATACGCATGCACTTTATGCGCAAAGGCGCGGGTGCCTCTAATAATGTGTGTGTGCACTCGATCGATGATCCCTAAACCTTAAACCGTAAAACCCTAATCCCTAATTATACCCTAAACGTACACCCTAAACACCCTAAACACTAAACCCTAAACCCTAGACCCTAAACCCTAGACCCTAAACCCTAAACACTACACCCTAAACCCTAAACCCTAACCCTAGACCCTAAACCCTAATTAAACACTAAACCCCAAACCCCAAACCCTAAACCCTAGATCCTAAACCCTAATTAATTAACCTTAACCCTAACCCTAACCCTAAAACCCTAGCTAGCTAATCCTAAACCCTAAACCCTAATTAAACCCTACATATATATATAGGCCAACGACACTAAATTGCGCATCAAGCAGGCGACCAACTAATTAGCGCTAATAAATTAATTAACTTTGTTGAATATTGACAAGTTCTCTCGAATGAAAACACATTTGATTAAGTTGCCTCGTAATATATATACAATTAGTGTGCATGCGCGCATGGCATACCTTGCACATATCATTCGTGCATATATTTCAATATATATCTGAACATATTCTTGGGGATAAATATATATATTTCAATCTTTCTCTCTCGATCTATATATATATCGTTGGTGGCCAAAAAACACACTTATATATACGCATGCACTTTATGCGCAAAGGCGCGGGTGCCTCTAATAATGTGTGTGTGCACTCGATCGATGATCCCTAAACCTTAAACCCTAAAACCCTAATCCCTAATTATACCCTAAACATACACCCTAAACACCCTAAACACTAAACCCTAGACCCTAAAACCTAAACCCTAATTAAACACTACATATATATAGGCCAACGACACCTAATTGCGCATCAAGCAGGCGACCAAATAATTAGCGCTGATAAATTAATTAACTTGAATCTTGACAAGTTCTCTCGAATGAAAACACATTTGATTAAGTTGCCTCATAATATATATACAATTAGTGTGCATGCGCGCATGGCATACCATGGACATATCATTCGTGCATATATATAACTCAATATATATCTGAACATATTCTTGGGGATATATATATATATATCTTTCAATCTCTCTCTCGATCTATATATATCGTTGGTGGCCAAGAAACACACTTATTATATATATACGCATGCACTTTATGTGCAAAGGCGCGGGTGCCTCAAATAATGTGTCTGTGCACTAGCTCGATCGATGATCCCTAAACCCTAAACCCTAAACCCTAAACCCTAAACCCTAAACCCTAAACCCTAAACCCTAAACCCTCTAATAATGTGTGTGTGCACTCGATCGATGATCCCTAAACCTTAAACCCTAAAACCCTAATCCCTAATTATACCCTAAACATACACCCTAAACACCCTAAACACCCTAAACACTAAACCCTAGACCCTAAAACCTAAACCCTAATTAAACCCTACATATATATAGGCCAACGACACTAAATTGCGCATCAAGCAGGCGACCAACTAATTAGCGCTGCTAAATTAATTAACTTGAATCTTGACAAGTTCTCTCGAATGAAAACACAATTGATTAAGTTGCCTCATAATATATATACAATTAGTGTGCATGCGCGCATGGCATACCATGGACATATCATTCGTGCATATATATAACTCAATATATATCTGAACATATTCTTGGGGATATATATATATATATTTCAATCTCTCTCTCGATCTATATATATCGTTGGTGGCCAAGAAACACACTTATTATATATATATGCATGCACTTTATGTGCAAAGGCGCGGGTGCCTCTAATAATGTGTCTGTGCACTAGCTCGATCGATGATCCCTAAACCCTAAACCCTAAACCCTAAACCCTAAACCCTCTAATATTGTGTGTGTGCACTCGATCGATGATCCCTAAACCTTAAACCCTAAAACCCTAATCCCTAATTATACCCTAAACATACACCCTAAACACCCTAAACACCCTAAACACTAAACCCTAGACCCTAAAACCTAAACCCTAATTAAACCCTACATATATATAGGCCAACGACACTAAATTGCGCATCAAGCAGGCGACCAACTAATTAGCGCTGCTAAATTAATTAACTTGAATCTTGACAAGTTCTCTCGAATGAAAACACAATTGATTAAGTTGCCTCATAATATATATACAATTAGTGTGCATGCGCGCATGGCATACCATGGACATATCATTCGTGCATATATATATCTCAATATATATCTGAACATATTCTTGGGGATATATATATATATATTTCAATCTCTCTCTCGATCTATATATATCATGTTGGTGGCCAAGAAACACACTTATTATATATATACGCATGCACTTTATGCGCAAAGGCGCGGGTGCCTCTAATAATGTGTCTGTGCACTAGCTCGATCGATGATCCCTAAACCTTAAACCCTAAAACCCTAATCCATGATTCCTAATTATACCTTAAACGTACACCCTAAACACCCTAAACACTAAACCCTAAACCCTAGACCCTAAACACTAAACCCCAAACCCCAAACCCCAAACCCTAAACCCTAAACCCTAAACCCTAAACCCTAAACCCTAAACCCTAATTAATTAACCTTAACCCTAACCCTACCCCTAAAACCCTAGCTAGCTAATCCTAAATCCTAAACCCTAATTAAACCCTACATATATATAGGCCAACGACACTAAATTGCGCATCAAGCAGGCGACCAACTAATTAGCGCTGCTAAATTAATTAACTTGAATCTTGACAAGTTCTCTCGAATGAAAACACATTTGATTAAGTTGCCTCATAATATATATACAATTAGTGTGCATGCGCGCATGGCATACCTTCCACATATCATTTGCGCAAATATTTCAATATATATCTGAACATATTCTTGGGGATAAATATATATATTTCAATCTTTCTCTCTTGATCTATATATATATCGTTGGTGGCCAAAAACACACTTATATATACGCATGCACTTTATGCGCAAAGGCGCGGGTGCCTCTAATAATGTGTGTGTGCACTCGATCGATGATCCCTAAACCTTAAACCCTAAAACCCTAATCCCTAATTATACCCTAAACGTACACCCTAAACACCCTAAACACTAAACCCTAGACCCTAAACCCTAGACCCTAAACCCTAAACACTACACCCTAAACCCTAAACCCTAACCCTAGACCCTAAACCCTAATTAAACACTAAACCCCAAACCCCAAACCCTAAACCCTAGATCCTAAACCCTAATTAATTAACCTACACCCTAAACCCTAAACCCTAAACCCTAAACCCTAAACCCTAAACCCTCTAATAATGTGTGTGTGCACTCGATCGATGATCCCTAAACCTTAAACCCTAAAATCCTAATCCCTAATTATACCCTAAACATACACCCTAAACACCCTAAACACTAAACCCTAGACCCTAAAACCTAAACCCTAATTAAACACTACATATATATAGGCCAACGACACTTAATTGCGCATCAAGCAGGCGACCAAATAATTAGCGCTGATAAATTAATTAACTTGAATCTTGACAAGTTCTCTCGAATGAAAACACATTTGATTAAGTTGCCTCATAATATATATACAATTAGTGTGCATGCGCGCATGGCATACCATGGACATATCATTCGTGCATATATATATCTCAATATATATCTGAACATATTCTTGGGGATATATATATATATATATTTCAATCTCTCTCTCGATCTATATATATCGTGTTGGTGGCCAAGAAACACACTTATTATATATATACGCATGCACTTTATGCGCAAAGGCGCGGGTGCCTCTAATAATATGTCTGTGCACTAGCTCGATCGATGGTCCCTAAACCTTAAACCCTAAAACCCTAATCCATGATCCCTAATTATACCTTAAACGTACACCCTAAACACCCTAAACACTAAACCCTAAACCCTAGACCCTAAACACTAAACCCCAAACCCCAAACCCCAAACCCTAAACCCTAAACCCTAAACCCTAATTAATTAACCTTAACCCTAACCCTACCCCTAAAACCCTAGCTAGCTAATCCTAAATCCTAAACCCTAATTAAACTCTACATATATATAGGCCAACGACACTAAATTGCGCATCAAGCAGGCGACCAACTAATTAGCGCTGCTAAATTAATTAACTTGAATCTTGACAAGTTCTCTCGAATGAAAACACATTTGATTAAGTTGCCTCATAATATATATACAATTAGTGTGCATGCGCTGTTGTGGGTATACTTTATGGGTATATCAACGGCGTGGCCAAGATCCGGCAAGCCGGGTGGCCCATAGTTGGTGGTGAGGCATGTGGCCCATCGGGCGGCCCAGTTGTTGTAGATCATGAAGGATGACGTCCAGCCCTGGAACGAGGAGCCGGATCCTAACCTGAAGGAGATATGCCCTAGAGGCAATAATAAAGTGGTTATTATTTATATCTTTATGTTTATGATAAATGTTTATATATCATGCTATAATTGTATTAACCGAAACATTAGTACATGTGTGATATGTAGACAACAAGAAGTCCCTAGTATGCCTCTTAAACTAGCTTGTTGATTAATGGATGATTGGTTTCATAATCATGAACATTGGATGTTATTAATAACAAGGTTATATCATTATATGAATGATGTAATGGACACACCCAATTAAGCGTAGCATAAGATCTCGTCATTAAGTTATTTGCTATAAAGCTTTCGATACATAGTTACCTAGTCCTTATGACCATGAGATCATGTAAATCACTTATACCGGAAAGGTACTTTGATTACATCAAACGCCACTGCGTAAATGGGTGGTTATAAAGGTGGGATTAAGTATCCGGAAAGTATGAGTTGAGGCATATGGATCAACAGTGGGATTTGTCCATCCCGATGACGGATAGATATACTCTGGGCCCTCTCGGTGGAATGTCGTCTAATGTCTTGCAAGCATATGAATAAGTTCATAAGAGACCACATACCATGGTACGAGTAAAGAGTACTTGTCAGGAGACGAGGTTGAACAAGGTATAGAGTGATACCGATGATCAAACCTCGGACAAGTAAAATATCGCGTGACAAAGGGAATTGGTATCGTATGTGAATGGTTCATTCGATCACTGAAGTCATCGTTGAATATGTGGGAGCCATTATGGATCTCCAGATCCCGCTAGTGGTTATTGGTCGGAGTGAGTACTCAACCATGTCCGCATAGTTCACGAACCGTTGGGTGACACACTTAAAGTTGGATGTTGAAATGGTAGAACTTGAATATGGAATGGAGTTCGAATATTTGTTCGGAGTCCCGGATGAGATCCCGGACATCACGAGGAGTTCCGGAATGGTCCGGAGAATAAGATTCATATATAGGAAGTCATATTCCAAGTTTGGAAATGATCCGGTGCATTTATGGCAGGTTCTAGAAGGTTCTAGAAAAGTCCGGAAGAAATCACCATGGAAAGTAGAGTCCCGGAGGGACTCCACCTTGCATGACCAGCCAACCCTAAAGGGGAGGAGTCCAAGGTGGACTCCCCTAGGGTGGCCGGCCAACCCACCTCAAGGAAAGGTGGGAGTCCCACCTTGGGTAGGACTCCCTCCTTGAGTAGGTTTCCCACATATGGGAGGTTTTAGTGTTGGGGTCTTATTCGAAGACTTGGACTAGAACTCTTGGGGCTTCCACCTATATAATGAGGGGCATAGGAGAGGGGGCTGATCACTTCAAGCCTCAGCCTTGGCCGCACCCCTTAGAGGGCCGGCGCCCAACCCCCCTCTCTCCCCAAACCCTAGCGGTCTCTCTCCTCCACCACATCCCGCACGCTTAAGCGAAGCTCCGCCGGATTTCTCCACGACCACCGACACCACACCGTCGTGCTGTCGGATTCAAGAGGAGCTACTACTTCCGCTGCCCGCTGGAACGGGGAGGTGGACGTCGTCTTCATCAACAACCGAACGTGTGACCGAGTACGGAGGTGCTGCCCGTTCGTGGCGCCGGAAGCGATCGTGATCAAGATCTTCTACGCGCTTTTGCAAGCGGCAAGTGAACGTCTACCGCAGCAACAAGAGCCTACTCTTGTAGGCTTTGGAATCTCTTCAAGGGTGAGACTCGATAAACCCCTCGTTGCTACCGTCTTCTAGATTGCATCTTGGCTTGGATTGCGTGTTCGCGGTAGGAAATTTTTTGTTTTCTATGCAACGTTATCCTACAGTGGTATCAGAGCCGTGTCTATGCATAGATGGTTGCACGAGTAGAACACAATGGTTTGTGGGCGTTGATGCTTATGTTATCTTTAGTTTGAGTACTTTGCATCTTTGTGGCATAGTGGGATGAAGCGGCTCGGGCTAACTTTACATGACCGCGTTCATGAGATTTGCTCCACGCTCGACATGCAACTTGTATTGCATAAGTGGCTTTGCGGGTGTCTGTCTCTCCTACTATAGTGAAGATTCAATTTACTCTTCTATTGACAACACTAGTATCACCGTTGTGGTTCATGTTCGTAGGTAGATTAGATCTCTATCGAAAACCCTAAACTACGTAAAATATGCAAACCAAATTAGAGACGTCTAACTTGTTTTTGCAGGGTTTGGTGATGTGATATGGCCATAATGTGATGATGAATATGTATGAGATGATCATTATTGTATTGTGGCAACCGGCAGGAGCCTTATGGTTGTCTTTAAATTTCATGTTGAGTAGTATTTCAAAGTAGTTGTAATAGTTGCTACATGAGGTGAACAACCATGAAGACGGCGTCATGGACCTTGACGCTACGCCGACGATGATGGAGATCATGCCCGAAGATGATAGAGATCATGTCCGTGCTTTGGAGATGAAGATCGAAGGCACAAAATATAAAGGGCCATATCATATCACATATGAATTGCATGTGATGTTAATCCTTTATGCATCTTATTTTGCTTAGATCGCGACGGTAGCATTATAAGATGATTCCTCACATTAATATCAAGATAATAAAGTGTTCTCCCCTCGTATGCACCGTTGCCAAGGTTAAGTCGTTTGAAGCATCTCGTGATGATCGGATGTGATAGACTCAACGTTCATATACAACGGGTGTAAGCCATGTTGCACACGCGGAATACTTGGGTTTGCTTGACGAGCCTAGCATGTACAGACATGGCCTCGGGACAACGGAAACCGAAAGGTTGAACACGAGTCATATGGATGATATGATCAACATGTTGATGTTCACCATTGAAGCTACATCATCTCACGTGATGATCGGTTTTGGTGTAGTGAATTTGGATCGTGTACCACTTAACAACTATGAGGGATGTTGTATTAAGTGGGAGTTCATTAGTAATTAGATTAAAACATGAACTAATTATCATAAACTTAGTCTGAGTAGTATTTTGAATTAATTTTGTAGTTTTGGCATCCGTTTACTACTATGCGCTAGTCTTGTAATTGAGATAGAAATACTGTTAAAATCTGACAAGAAACTTTACGGATTGGTACCGTATTGTTAAGAATCAAGAATTGATTAAGTCCTATTGCAAACTTTTAGTAAACCTCACATTGTTGATTCAAAGAGCTATGTTTTCAATTAGTACCTAAAGTTATCTTGTCTCCGTTCAAATCTGTTTGAACAGTAAGGAGCTGAGAATTTAGTTTTTCGTAAATAATCAAGGTATGAGATATATGTGATATCTAAAGACCTTATTACAAGATGATAGAATATAATTTGGTGAGACTACATAAACTCATAAGTTTTATGGGAATGTACGAAGGTTGAAGACGCAAGGCGTCCCAATCCTCCAACTATTGGGGCACTAACAATATTCGCATATCCATGAAATTATTATCCTTAGTATGCACCGTTGCTAAGACTCGTCGTATCGAAGCATCACGTGATGATCGGGTGTTATAGATTCTACGTGTGCATACAACGGGTGCAAGCCAGATTTGCACATGCGAATACTAAGGTTAAACTTTATGAGCCTAGCATGTACGTGACATGGTCTCAGAAAGTCATCATGAATTGATGGATAAAATTATGAGTGAAATTGTTCATCGTATTACAAAGTTACTAATTGTGAAATCTAGAACACTTGTCATATGATGATCAAATTCAAAGTAAGAACCTCGAGGTTATTGGTATTTGACCAACAAACCTAGAAGTTATTGAAGATGAAGTGTTTTCTAAATAATGAGGAAAGCTAAAAGAGAAATTACAAAAGATATTTTGGCAGAGAGAAAAGAAAAGACTAGAAAGTCTAGCTCAGGTGTATATAAATGATATACATGTTATGGTTGTATTCCTAGTTAGGTCACACAATGAAATTCTTGGGTATTAGTACTATATTGGTTGGTATGAAGTGTCATACAAAACAACGCAATACAAGAATACAATGGCCTAAGTGACTGACAAGGAATATGATAGGAATGCACGACTAGAACAAAATAAAGTGTTATTATGTTCGTCGTTAGCATTCTATCTAGCCCTTAGAATTTATAATAAAGAACTTAATAATTGTTATTTTGCTCTGGTCAAATGAAAACAATGAGTTGTTCAAATTATGACATTACTCCATATACGATGGATAAGTTATTATAAATCTTAATGGTGAAACACACACACATAATACTGACGCTAAAATGCCATAAGGCAAATGATTTGAATTCCACTTATTTGTGGAACCGCCATTTAGGTCATATTGGAAAGGAACGCATGAAGAAACTCCATGCAAATGGATTATTGGAGTCATTTGATTTTTGAATCATTTGGCGCTTGCAAATCTTTTCAAAAGAGAATGACTAAAATACCGTTCATAGGCCAAGAGTTGAACGGGCAACTAATTTAGTGAAAAACATACATGATCATGTATGTGGTTCACTGGGCATAGTTGTGTGCGGGAGATTCTTCTACTTCATGAAAACTTTCAAACAATGAATTGAGTATATGTGGATATATTCGATAAGGAAGAAGTTTGAAACATTTGAATGGATTCAAATAATTTTCAGCATGAAGTGGCAATCATCGTAATAGAAAAGTCAAATATCTATGATTGGATCATGGTGGAAATATTTGAATTACGAGTTTTAGCGAACATCTAAGAGAGTTATGAAATTGTTCTACAACTCACGTTTCTTGGAGTATCATAGTGATGATGAAGTATCCAAGAGATGTATCCAAACTTTGTTGGATTAATGATGAGATAAAATAAAATAAAGCCATTATATTTTTGTGGATTATGCTTTAGTGACTACCGCTTTTACACTAAATAGAGCATCATCATGATCCGTTGAAATGACACCATACGAGTTATGGCATAGGTAAGAAACCTGATAGTCTTTTCTTAAATTTTGGTATGCATAGCATAAGTAAATAAGTTTACAACCAAAATCGGATGAATGTCTTTGTTGGTTATCCCAGAGATTTGATTGGGAATTCTTCCCACGAGACAAAGACAAAAGTGTTTGTCAATGTTTCTTATTTTCGAGAAATTGTTTCTAGTGAAGTATTTGTGTGGGAGGACAATATAATTTGATAAGGTTTATGAACCTAAGCATAATGATCAGAGTAGCACAACATCGGAATTGGTTTCGGAAGCAGCCACAACGATCATGGCTCCCATGACTACAAAGTGTTTTAGTCATGGAGATCGAAGTACATATTGAACCTTGTAGGTATGGTTTACTTTGTGATCAAATAAATGATTTGTGGACAAAGGATTGATTTTGAACAATGATAAACCAACTACAAACAAGGAAGTTATGATGGGCCCTGACTCCGTTAAAATGGCTATACGCCATGAAATCCAAGACAGATGAATACTTTTTGAAAGTAAATAGATCTATAAAATTGATGGACTTGGATGAAATATCCTTGAAGAAGCTTGACTTGTCGAAAAGTTGTTTATGACAAAGTTCAAAGAGTTGACTACGACAAAATTAGATCTTCCGTAGCAATGCTTAAAGTCTATATGGATTATTCTAGTAAACACTACATATTTCCTTTATGAGATATGTTAGTAGGATGGCAAAATACATTACTTATCAGAAGTGTGTATTAAAGGTGTATACAAGATACAACCAAGAGTTTTGCTGGTCCGTGGAATACTAGATAGGTATACGACTTCAAATTGGATGAAGTAAGTATCACGGAGTTGGAATCTTCACCAGATGAAATAGTCAAAGAGTTTTTGACTTCATCAGAGACGATGAAGAGGCTTGCATTTGCAAGAAATTAAGTGGGAGCGCTAAGACACATTTATTACACTTTATGTAAGTGACATATAGTTGGTTATAAATGATGTAATTATATACTTGATTAAAAGGTTTCATTGAGAAATTAATTTCAATGAAAGGATATGGACTGAAACATATCTAGTGTCAAGATCTATGAAGATAGATTGAAACACAAAATAAGTTTAAGTCAAAGTACATAGAATGGATATTGAAATAGTTCAATATAGAAATATTAAGAAAATGTTCTTGTCATGTGAAGTTTTAACAAGACTTGAGTGTATCTGATACTCAATGAGTAAAAACACATGAGTGATTATGGATCACGAATAATATGTACACAATCAGATGTCCTGTGCGCTAAAATGTTATGAGCATATACCAGAATGATTCATGAGATGATCATTGGACGACAGTAAGAGTATCCTTGAGTACTTTAGAAGAACCAAGGATATATATATAGTTTTGTATGGAGAAATGACAAACAAATCGCTGTAATGTGATTACACCGATATTTGTTTTGTCACATATAAAAATAGAATTTCAATCTCAAATTAGACTAAGTGTTGTTTTAAAGGTAGCACAATGAGCTAGAAGTTGTCTATGTTAGATTTAGAAGAGTTCTAAATATTGTGACGGATTCTACAAACGAAGGCAGAGTATGTCATTGTTTTGACAAATGACTAAGGATGTTGAGTCAAGAAGTTCTTTGAGAACTTGGTGTAGTTCCGATAGTGTCAGAACTTTGAAGCTATATTGTATGTGACAATATTAGTGACATATTTCAGACCGCGGAATTAAGGTTCCACCAGAAGATCAAACATATTTAATGCCAACTCATTTGGAAATGAGTGATGCGTTGAGACGCAAATGAATTACAAAATACATACGTTTCTGAGCGTGTCAGATCCGTTGACTAAAACCTCTCCCGTGAGCAAAACATGATAAAGCACCAGAAGGCCAAGGTGTTATATCTTTGCAGATGTATACTAGATTATTGACTCTAGTGCAAGTGGGAGACTGAAGGAGATATGCCCTAGAGGCAATAATAAAGTGGTTATTATTTATATCTTTATGTTTATGATAAATGTTTATATATCATGCTATAATTGTATTAACCGAAACATTAGTACATGTGTGATATGTAGACAACAAGAAGTCCCTAGTATGCCTCTTAAACTAGCTTGTTGATTAATGGATGATTGGTTTCATAATCATGAACATTGGATGTTATTAATAACAAGGTTATATCATTATATGAATGATGTAATGGACACACCCAATTAAGCGTAGCATAAGATCTCGTCATTAAGTTATTTGCTATAAAGCTTTCGATACATAGTTACCTAGTCCTTATGACCATGAGATCATGTAAATCACTTATACCGGAAAGGTACTTTGATTACATCAAACGCCACTGCGTAAATGGGTGGTTATAAAGGTGGGATTAAGTATCCGGAAAGTATGAGTTGAGGCATATTGATCAACAGTGGGATTTGTCCATCCCGATGACGGATAGATATACTCTGGGCCCTCTCGGTGGAATGTCGTCTAATGTCTTGCAAGCATATGAATAAGTTCATAAGAGACCACATACCATGGTACGAGTAAAGAGTACTTGTCAGGAGACGAGGTTGAACAAGGTATAGAGTGATACCGATGATCAAACCTCAGACAAGTAAAATATCGCGTGACAAAGGGAATTGGTATCGTATGTGAATGGTTCATTCGATCACTGAAGTCATCGTTGAATATGTGGGAGCCATTATGGATCTCCAGATCCCGCTAGTGGTTATTGGTCGGAGTGAGTACTCAACCATGTCCGCATAGTTCACGAACCGTAGGGTGACACACTTAAAGTTGGATGTTGAAATGGTAGAACTTGAATATGGAATGGAGTTCGAATATTTGTTCGGAGTCCCGGATGAGATCCCGGACATCACGAGGAGTTCCGGAATGGTCCGGAGAATAATATTCATATATAGGAAGTCATATTCCAAGTTTGGAAATGATCCGGTGCATTTATGGCAGGTTCTAGAAGGTTCTAGAAAAGTCCGGAAGAAATCACCATGGAAAGTAGAGTCCCGGAGGGACTCCACCTTGCATGACCAGCCAACCCTAAAGGGGAGGAGTCCAAGGTGGACTCCCCTAGGGTGGCCGGCCAACCCACCTCAAGGAAAGGTGGGAGTCCCACCTTGGGTAGGACTCCCTCCTTGAGTAGGTTTCCCACATATGGGAGGTTTTAGTGTTGGGGTCTTATTCGAAGACTTGGACTAGAACTCTTGGGGCTTCCACCTATATAATGAGGGGCATAGGAGAGGGGGCTGATCACTTCAAGCCTTAGCCTTGGCCGCACCCCTTAGAGGGCCGGCTCCCAACCCCCTCTCTCCCCAAACCCTAGCGGTCTCTCTCCTCCACCACATCCCGCACGCTTAAGCGAAGCTCCGCCGGATTTCTCCACCACCACCGACACCACACCGTCGTGCTGTCGGATTCAAGAGGAGCTACTACTTCCGCTGCCCGCTGGAACGGGGAGGTGGACGTCGTCTTCATCAACAACCGAACGTGTGACCGAGTACGGAGGTGCTGCCCGTTCGTGGCGCTGGAAGCGATCGTGATCAAGATCTTCTACGCGCTTTTGCAAGCGGCAAGTG
Source organism: Lolium perenne (assembly GCF_019359855.2). Taxonomy (NCBI): domain Eukaryota; kingdom Viridiplantae; phylum Streptophyta; class Magnoliopsida; order Poales; family Poaceae; genus Lolium; species Lolium perenne. The sequence continues at coordinate 333,362,239 of NC_067250.2, read as the reverse complement.
AACGTCTACCGCAGCAACAAGAGCCTACTCTTGTAGGCTTTGGAATCTCTTCAAGGGTGAGACTCGATAAACCCCTCGTTGCTACCGTCTTCTAGATTGCATCTTGGCTTGGATTGCGTGTTCGCGGTAGGAAATTTTTTGTTTTCTATGCAACGTTATCCTACATAACCAACCTACGAAAGAGGCCGGATCCGTGAAGGCCCATGAAGTATCCGGATCCAGCGTGACCTAGAAGGAAGGCGGATCCTTGACGTACACGGCAAGACTTTGTACCGTAGTTAGGCAACTTGTATTCCGGCTAGGACTCTCCGTGTAAACCCTAGATCCGAGCGCCTATATAAGCCGGATCCCGGGAGCCCTAGAGGCACAACGCCAACTCATTGTAACAACGCGAAAGCGCCCAGATAATTCCAGACAAGCAGCAGTAGGCCCTGTCATCGTGCAGGTGTTCCGAAGCTGGGTAACTCGCGTACCACCGTCCCGTGTGCACTCCGCCCTATGGCCCCTACTTCTTCTCCCCCTCGTGAGGATCCCTCCTCCGAGGTACTGTCGATTAGGCACGACAGTTGGCGCCCACCGTGGGGCCTGTGGCGTCTGGAGGCCGGAACCGGGAGGGTTCCGCCATGGGAAGCTACGACGACACCATCGCTGTGGGGCGCGTCCTTTATGCCGGGAATCTGCCGATCGTCCCTCCGGATGAGTGCTGGATTCCGGCTAGGACAAACCCCGTCAAGCTCTCCATCGTCCCAATTGGCGGCATACACATCTTCATCGGGGAAACCGTCGATTCCGACGGAAACCCACTGGTAAGTAACGCAGACGCGACCGCCGTAGAGCTGGACGCTGTCGCGAAGATCCGATCTGAGATGCAGGAGCTTCCCAAGGAAGACTCCGCCTTAGATCTGGAATTTTCAAAGCCCACCCAATCCGCCCCTGAGCAGGAAACAACGGTGGAAGACCAATGCAGATCCGCCTGGGTCTCCCAGGTGTTAGAGAAGCAGAGGTGCCACTTCGTACACTTCTTGGCCCATACCGCCGGAACCGCCCCTCAAGAAGACGGAGCTGGTCCTGAGCAGGTAGAAGCACCGGAACACAACGCGGATCCGGATCAAGCTGAGCTTGTCGGAGAAAGCGAAACTCCGGTTGAAGACTCGATTTTGGGCAATCTGAGCCCAATTTCGGGAGATACCCCCTCCATGGAGTCCGATGATTTCCTTTGCAAGATAAGGGAATACGGGTACAGTGATCAGCCTGAAGTCGACTCCGCCCAGCCTAAGCAGGTTCTCGCAACGATAGCAGCGCAGGGACAAACTGGATCTGAAGAACCAACCAGCCAATCTGACCCTCAACCATCCCACCAAGGATCTCCAATGTCTCGGGTGCGACCCCACAGGGATTCTTCCTCGGAGGAAATCCTGTCAGCTGAGGAGATGGTGGCGCGAGCAGTTCTTAACAAACCTATAACCCCGGGCGACGCCGCAGATTTGGAGGCTCTAGAGGCCACCAGACAGGAAATGCTGGCCACAGCCAAGAAGCTCGCCGATACCGAAGCCGCGTTAAGGGAAGAAAAGGAGCAAGCTGCAGGTCTGGCGGAAACTTTCGACAGACAGGACCGCGAAATTGCTGCTACACTCGAGCAGGTCAAGGGCATGGCGAGAGAGTGGGAAGTAAAGATGACCTATGCGCAGGCGGAGGCCGATCGAATTGTTAGAGAAGCAATCCCGCCTCGCAGGATCAACTTCGCCACGCCCGCCGAGCACCGACCGCTGGAAACCCCAAAGGACAACATGCTAAAAGCTACGGAACTACTGCAGAAGAAGGACGAAGAGGTTGATATCAACTATCTTCGCACACTCGTCGCTTCAGCAATGCAGCAGCAAAGCAAGGCGGATACTTCGCGCAGGTTGGAATCCAATCCGGATAACTGTATATCTACCGCGCAGAAGGACGCCCGCGCTGATCGGCGACCGGATGACAAATCACACACCGGATCCTCGGAGCGCAGAAGGAAAGCCAGGGAACACCCAAATCCGATCCCCGTACCATCAAAGACGCCACCGTCAGATCCAAACAAGGGAAAGGATGCGATGTACTCTGGTAGAAACAAGTACCGGAATCCATCACCTCCACCAAGGGGATACCCGCGTCCTCCACCTCCTCGTCGTCATAGTCTAGCCGGAAACACCAGGCCCCATGGGCCAGGTGGAATCAATATCCGCGACAACGTGGCACCCCAGAGGAACAGGAGCAGGGAGCGCACGCCGGAGCCTCGTCGGAGCCGGAACGACAACCGTGAGCCGGAGCCAAGGAGGAGCCGGAACGATGACCGCGAGCCAGAGCCTCGCCGGAGCCACGACCCGGAGCCTCGCCGGAATGGTCAGGGCAGCCAGCGCCACGGCGAAGGCAGCTACAGAAGCCGGAGTCAACACCGCGAAGGGCGCGGATAATCAGAGGGCGGAAGCAAAAAGTCAAAGCGACCCCCTCGCAGGTCTCCCTCCCCACCACCTAGCGGTGGAGGCGGAGGTGGAGGCGGAGGCGGCGGTCGGAAATCACGCTCTCGCTCAAAATCTCCCCGCAACGGCCCGCGCGACGCCCGGGAACGCCTCAACGAATACAGATCTGACTACATTGGCCCAAAGTGCTTCGGCAGGATGATTCGAGAGGAACCAATGCCAAGGATGAACCTCAAGCTACCCGGAAACCTGAAGACATATGATGGCACTGAAAGGCCGGATACCTGGATTGAGGATTACTACAATGCTGTAACCTTCGCCGGAGGAACCCCTAATATTGCATGCCGCATGCTTCAGTTGTACCTTGTAGGACCAGCCCGGATCTGGCTCAGCGACCTCGACAAGAACTCTATCTTTTGTTGGTTTGACCTGAAGAACGCCTTCGAAAAGCACTTCAGGGGCACCTACAAAAGGCCTGCCACGATAAGCGACTTACAGGCATGTATCCAGAAGAAGGGAGAAACATCAAGAAACTTCCTCACCCGATGGCTGGCATGCAGGAACGAGTGTGAGAACGTCGATCACACCACGGCTATGCACGCCTTTATAGGAGGGCTGCAGCGAGGAGGATTACTGCGGCACAAGCTCACATGCTTGGCTAATGCAAATAAACTGACCTTGGATGATATGATATCCATTGCCAGTGATCACACTGCCGCCGATGACGACGCTGGCGGAGACCTAGCAGCCACAGCAGTTCCCCTGCACCAGCAGAAGAAGAACCGTGACAACGGTAACAGCAGCGGCAACAAGCGGAAAAATCCCCCTGATGACCAGAAGGGTGGTGGATCCGAGATGATCGCCATGGCGTTTCAACGCGGAGGTCAGGGAGGCGGAAGAGGACGCGGCCGCGGAGGCGGAGCCGGCAGGGGCCAGCAGCGTGATGAGGTCACTGCTGCCGGAACCCACGCCCCCCAAACCTACGAAGAGTACAGAGACATGCCCTGCCTGGCCCACTTGGATCCGGCTACAGGGAAGTCCACTCACACCAATCGCAACTGCAAGTGGGTCAACGATCTCAAATCTGACCCGGAAGCAGGATACAAGCGAGCCCGGAAGCACCGCCCATGCGGCAAAGGAGGCAAGGGCAAGAACAAGGACAAGGAGGAAGACAGCTCCGAGGCAATGGACGAAGATGAAGGCTCGCCGGATCCCAAGGAAGGAACCGCAGCTAAATCTAATCCATTTAGCAAAAAGAGTGTGGGCGCGTACCACACCTTCCTCGGAACCCCAACAGTCCGTCACAGCAAATCAGCTCTCCGGATCCTGAACGCCACAGTTCCGGCTGTGCCACAGTATGTCAGGTGGTCGGAGACTCCGTGTACGTTCAACAGAACGGACCATCCTACTGTCGTTCCGAAGGAGTGCTATGCATTGGTTGTAAGTCCCCGCATAGACGGCTACGACTTCTCCAAGTGCCTCATGGATGGCGGAGCCAGCTTGAACATCATGTACCTGGAGACTCTGGAGCGGATGAACCTTACCAAGGAACAGCTTAAGCATAGCACCACTGAGTTCCATGGTGTGGTTCCGGGTAAAAAGGCAAATTCCCTCGGCAGCATCAGACTTCCCGTGGCCTTCGGCGATGTTAAAAATTTCCGTGAAGAAATGATCACGTTTGAGGTCGTGCCCTTCAAGAGCTCCTACCACGTCATCTTCGGCAGGCCCACCTACCACAAGTTCCACGCAAGAGCGTGCTACATCTACAACAAGCTCAAGATTCCGGGTCCCAATGGTATGATCACCATATCCGGAGACTACAAGAAAGCTCACGAGTGCGAGCTGGGCGAAGCCGCCTTCGCAGAGTCTGTGATTTCCGGAGAAGAGCTGAAAGGCTACAGAGCCGCGGTGGATCCGACTGAGATGCAGACCACGAAGAGGCAAATATCCGAGCAGAAAAACTCGTTCAAGGCCGCGATCGAGACCAAAAACATCGACCTCAAGCAGGGAGATGCATCTAAGCAGGTCTCGATCGGAGCCAACATGGACCCCAAATAGGAAGACGCGCTCGTCGAGTTCCTCCGAGCTAACATGGATATCTTCGCATGGCAGCCTTCTGACATGTCCGGAGTACCTAGGGAACTCGCCGAGCACTACCTCAACATAAATCCGGGGGCTAAACCGGTGAAGCAAGCTATGCGACGCTTTGGAGACAAGAAGCGCCGCGCCATAGGGATGGAACTAGCAAAGTTACTAGAGGCAGGATCTGTAATAGAAGTTATCCATACAGATTGGGTCGCAAACCCCGTCCTTGTACCCAAAAAGAACACTGAAATACTAAGAATGTGCATCGATTACTCTGGCTTGAACAAACATTGCCCGAAGGATCCGTTTCCCCTGCCGCGCATTGACCAAGTCATTGATTCGACGGAAGGGGCGGAACTTCTGTGTTTTCTTGACGCATATTCCGGGTATCATCAGATCCGGATAAAGGAGTCCGACCAAAAGGCGACTTCCTTCATCACCCCGTTTGGCACTTACTGCTATGTTACTATGCCTTTTGGCTTGAAAAACGCAGGTGCCACCTACCAACGTACGATGCAGCGGTGCTTAAAGGACCAAATTGGCCGGAATGTGCACGCCTACGTCGACGACATCGCGGTCATGACCAGGAAAGGATCCGACTTGATCAGCGACCTCACAGAAACCTTTGAAAACCTCCGTTGGTACAAGATGATGTTGAATCCGCTCAAGTGCGTCTTTGGCGTACCAGCTGGAAAACTCCTTGGCTTCATTGTCTCAAATAGAGGCATTGAGGTGAACCCGGAGAAAATCAAGGCAATCCTGTGCATCAAAAGGCCAACTTGTCTCAAAGACGTGCAGCGACTAACTGGTTGTGTTGCAGCAATCAGCAGGTTTGTCAGCCGTCTTGGCGAGAAGGCGCTACCCCTGTACAAGCTATTGAAGAAAGCAGACAAATTTGTCTGGGACGAGGCAGCAGACGCAGCGCTTCAAGGGTTGAAGGAAATACTTACCTCCCCACCCATCCTAGCAGCTCCAGGAGAGTCAGAGCCTATGCTCCTCTACCTGGCAGCTACTAACAGAGTCGTCAGCCTCGTCATCGTTGTGGAGCGACAGGAAGAAGGACACGAGTATGGAGTCCAAAGGCCAGTCTACTACATCAGCGAAGTGCTTACGGAATCCAAACAGAGATATCCTCATTTTCAGAAGCTAGCCTATGGAGTATTCCTAGGTAGCAGGAAGCTGAGACACTACTTCCAGGAGCACCCAATAACAGTCATGAGCAAAGCTCCGCTGGCAACAATTCTCAATAACGCTGACGCAACAGGACGCACAGCAAAATGGGGCATCGAACTATCAGCCTTCGACATCAACTACAAAGCCAGGACCGCGATCAAATCTCAGGTCTTGGCGGATTTTGTCGCAGATTGGACAGAAGCTCCGGACATAAGCTTGGAACCGGAACCAGAGACATGGGTTATGCACTTCGACGGATCCAAGCAGCATCAAGGCTCAGGAGCCGTGTCACAACCCAACTTTTGCAACCTTGTTTAGTTGTCCTTAGTGCAAAAATCAGGGGGAACAAAAACTTTTTCTATAGGTTAATTAGATGAATTGTCTTGATCTGTTTGTGTAATGAGTTGTTTTGATCTGTTGGTAGATGAATTGCCTTGATCTGCTTGTTAAGTTTTGTCTTGAGCTACCTCAAAAAAAAAACAACACCTCTAGTGGTAAAATCACCCTTGAATTCAAAAACTAGGGATCATCTACCCCCCCTTAATACATCCTTCTCTCTTACCCTAGTCAAAACCCCTATGGCATCACAAATTTGGCTAAGTCCTAAAACTGTTATCAGGTCCAATTTTGGAGCCCCTGGATTAAGCTACCTCTTGCCATCTAAGGCAATGCACTTGGCCCTAGACCTACCTTGTCATGAGCACTTCCCAACCATGTCCTTACCTTGAACCATATCACTCATACACCCACTTATCCTTGATGGTTTTGAAGCCAAGTCAATAAGATGTTTTGGCATGCTTAAAATATTCAAACTTTGGCAGTTGATCTCTAAAGCACCCCCAACTGTTATTGGTAACCTCAATGCATGGATCTCATCTATGCAACATCCTCTACAACTTCCACGTCTTGCATGTCCCATTCTACCCTTACAATTCTTATTTTCACTTGATCTTGCACCCTATCCACTATTTCAGCACTAGATCACTTGTTCCTCTTTTATCTTGTGTTTATCTTTATTCCAAGTTTAACCTTCACAAAACCAAGAGTGAAGATGGTAGCTACATTAGGTAGCCACCGTCTACCCTTGAAATCACTTCTCCCAAAACCTTTTTTATTTACCAAAAATCCTATTTAAGATTCTTCTCTATTTTGACCATCTAACTATTTCTAGTTTTAGCAAAGCTCTTCAAATTATTTTCCCAAATAATTTAGGAAAGGTGGGGGGTACCTCATACCCTCCCTTTCCAACCCAAAAATGCATCTATAAGATCATTTCACTTTATTTTTACTTTCTTTTAACAAAATCCTTGTTTATGGAGTGCCAGTTATTTCTTTTATGCTTATTTTAAATATGAGGGAGTTTTACATGGACTATTTTAGCAATAAAAACACCTATTCATCAACAATACCTTGGGATCTATCTTTTTTTTCCATCATTTGTTTGTCACAAACAAAGTGATCACAAATTTTCCTTTTAGTGCATATCACTCTCACCCTCCATTTCTATCTCTATGTCTCTACCTCCTTTGACCTTACCTCCTCAACATCATGCCATGGTTCTTATACATGATTATGGTGCATCTCTCCCTTCCATCACTTGTGTTTGGCAAGGAATTGGAGCCGGCCATGATGTGCATGGCAAAGATGCCATCACTTCCTTCTCTCTCCCTCCCTTCTCTCTTGGTCAAATCATGGACAACCAAGACCTGCACACACATGCATTACATCCTTACCACGTTGGAAAGAGATGGAGAGGGAAGGCCCCAAGGCAATCATGCCAAGATTTGAGCATGCTTATGGCAAGATCTTGGGAAAATATTTACTTGCAGCCTACCCCTCCTCCCTCCCCTCAATGCCAACGACCAGCCAGCCCTCTCACCACCCCAGGACACCAAGAAAGCCTACCTAGCTAGCCCTAGCTTCTCCTTTCTCTTTCCCTTCCCAATGCCATAAGTGGCATAGCCTTTGACAAAATGACCTAGGGCTGCACCCTTGCACCCCTAGCCTTGTCCTGCACCTCTCCCTGGATTCCTGGAGTCGTATGATGCTGATCCCCCGCACCCCAAGGCTCCCCATCTCTCCCACCGAGCATGCCAACCGGTGGACACCCAACCTTGGTCAGGACGACATCCAATGTCCCAGCCCCCTTTGCCGCGCCATGATGCTGTCCTGGCATTCCCTTCCCCGATGTGCTTGCTCCCGAGGCTCGCCCTACCTTTAAGAAGCCTCACCATGCCCGCTCTTGGACGTGGTCACCATGTCGGATGCACCTAGCCCACCGTGAGCCGCCCCGGGGCTATAAAAGCCGCCCTGCCCATCTCTCTCTTCCTCTTGGCACCTCCACCTCCCCAGCACTCCTCTACACACTTCCCTGAGCCACGCCAAAACGCTCAGCCCTGCTGCTGCTCGCCGGCAGGGCGCCACGCCCGTGGTCACCTTGCGGGCGACGGACATGCCGAGCTCGCCCGACGCTCCCGTCTCTCCCTCCATGTTTTCCCTATGAATCCCGTCCTCCTATGGTCTTAACCGTCCCGTTCTTTCTGTCCAGGTCCGCCGAGATCCGCTGCCGTCACCGACGCCCGGACGCCGTCGCGAGCGTAGAGTCGCCGGGAGGAGCAACCGGGCTAGCCGGAGGAGCTGCCGAGGCGCGCGTCGACGGCCTCGACCCGCCAACGCGCCGCCGGAGCCTCGCCTCCAGCCGCCGCCACCCGCCGGTGAGCCCCCGACCACCCGCTCGCTCCGTTCCGCCCGGCCGCCGCTCACGCACAGAGACGCGGGGAGGACGACGCCTCGCGTGCGTGCGTGCATGGCCACTTGGCCACGTAGGCCATGCAGGCCTGGCCCGCTTGGGCCCCTCCCCTTCTTTTCTTTTTTCTTTTTCCTCCCTCCACCTAGAAACACTCCTGGGCCGGCCCAAATCGTCACCACCGCACGGCCCAGATCTCTTCCCGCCCTTTTATTTCGTTCAAAATTTGAGTTTTTGCTGTAAAAACCAGTGCCACTGTTTTGAGAATATCTAGAGTTTTACTAACCCAAATTGAGTGAAACAAATTGCATTGGATCAGAAATTTCAATATCTTTCCAATGCCACTGGCCCCATATTTTTAGGATTTTTGTATGATTTTTAATGTATTAAACATGATCACTGGTTTTTGTTTAGTATTTCTGGTTTCTAAATTTGAAAAATTAATGTTTTTGTATGAATCCAATTGTGTTAATCTTGATTTGTTACTGTCCATCTAGGAAAAATACAAATAGTCTCTTTTCATGAAACTTTGTCTCTGTTAATGAATGTATGTGTGTCACATGCAATGAGGTGTTTAAAATCCCTTTTAATTATTCAAAACCTTTGCCACCACTTTGTTTTAAAAAGGGTAAACCTTTGTTTTATTCTTGCAAAACAAAACTTAACATTAGTTCTATTGTTTTACTTGAGATTTCAAAATGGGGTGACATGTTGTTTACTTCCTAATATTGGGTAGTATTTGTGCAAGCAAAATAAATTAGGAAAAATGATTTGTGCCTTTCCAAAAATGTTTGAAAATAAAAGATGAATGCTTTTGAGCCAAAACCCATTGCACTTGTCTTTTTGATAGTGTTATCTACCAGGGGATGTTTAATTCATACCTTGGTTATAACCATAAAGGCAATTTCTCTTTTGTAAAGCTCTCATCCTTTAATTAGGAGAAATAAATTGGGTTTTCTTAAAATAAAATTTAAAGTCGAATCGTGATCCTTCGTATGTTAGCTCTTAGTGGTTAGTTTTTGATTGTTGATTGTTGAATGTTATTTTGGAGCAATGTGTTGATTATGTTCCTTTTATATTTTTCGGCGATAGATGCGAAAGATTTCGGAGAAGAAGAAGTGGTTGAGACGAGGATTTTATCTATATTGTGGAATTCTTATTTGACAAAGTTGAAGAAGTCCAGGGGCAAATAAGCCAACCAAGGCAAGCCATCTCTTGATCTCTGAATGTTGAACCACATATTGTGGTTACTTTGTTATTATTGTCTCTCGATCTATCTTGTGTGATTTCTACTTTTGTTGTTGGAGCATGCTCATCATGAGCCTGTTTATTCTCTTTGACACCTCACCTACAACCCCCTTTAGTGAAATGGTGGTCTTCATTATCATGATCTTGGTGTACCCTCTGAGTGTGAGGGATATGCCCACTTATCTTGCGTGTGTCGACCTCTTGACACCCTTCTTGAACCCCTTGTTGATGTTCTGCATACTTACTCTCGAGTATGTTGAACCCCTTGTTGATCTTATACATGCATACCCTAAGCATGTATGCCCCCTTGACCATCTATTTTATCATCTCCTTAGTGGTATGATGGCTAGCATCATTGCCATTGATATATCTTAGCTCCTACATAAAACTATAGGTTGGGAACCCCTCAAGGTTTACCTTGTTGTAAAAGTTTTGAGAAAACCTTGGGTGAGTCGACCTTACCCAAGTGTATGGTTTATAAAGGCAAAAAGGATCTTGTCAAAGATGGTTGAAAAAAGGAATGTGGGTGTGATGTGGGTCTTGAGAAAAACGACACATGGTTCTTTGTATTCGCCCGGAACAATTAACCCGCGCAACCACACTACTCCAACGTGGGCACGGGGCTTAGCTTGACGTTTGTTCTTCTTAGCATGAGGCACCGCACAACTATACAAGGGTACGGTTACCCCCGAGTCCGGGTTGTCATTGTTGGGACAATAGTATAATGGGAGGCCTTCGGGGCTGACCCGTCCGGAAGACACTATGGGTCTCCTGGCTTGGCGGTGGAGCCACGCTCAAGAGGAGGTGAGCTGCCACGGTGCCGGGGAGGTACATACTCCATAGGGTAGGACCTCGTGTTAAGTCGAATGGGCGAAAGGTTATGTCTGGGTATCCGTCGTGGCATATGTCGTTATGCGGGGATGATGCCCACACGATAGGTATCCGGATAGTTGTGGTGAAAGTGTGCAAACTCTGCAGAGTCAAAACTATTCGAATAGCCGCGTCCGCGGTCATGGACGGTTGGGATGGCCGTTACAGAGCTGTGTCGAGTTTTGGTTTTGAAAAGGATTTCCAAAGGAAATGTGTGTTGAAAGTACCGGAAGGGTACGGGAAAGACGGTGTGCCGACCATGTGGAGATGGTCGAGGAAAATGAAACAAAATTGGGTGACCCTTCCTAGCGTTTCATGTAGAGGGACTCTTATTTAACAAAGATATAGAGATGTCATAGTTTATCTTTTGAAGTATCTTCTTCAATAAAGATATAGAGATGTCATAGTTTATCTTTTGAATTATCTTCTTTAACAAAGATATAGAGATGTCATAGTTTATCTTTTGAAGTATCTTCTTCAATAAAGATATAGAGATGTCATAGTTTATCTTTTGAATTATCTTCTTTAACAAAGATATAGAGATGTCATAGGATTTCCTTAGTGTCCCCATCGACTGTGATGCTGGGATGCTATATCCACAAGAGAAACTATTTCTCTTCCACATGCTATATCCACAAGAGAAACTATTTCTCTTCCACATGCTATATCCACAAGAGAAACTATTTCTCTTCCACATGCTATATCCACAAGAGAAACTATTTCTCTTCCACATGCTATACCCACAAGAGAAACTGATTCTCTTTCACATGCTATCTCCACCAGAGAAACTATTCTTCCTCTCTTGTCTTCTTTAGTTAGAATTGTTATCACCTTCTTGATGGTTTGCGAGTACAATTCAAATGTACTCACGGCTTTGTCCCTGGCTATTTACTTGGCCAGACCTAGAGGACTTCGACAGATGAAGAAGGAGTTGATGACGTCTATGCGAGCTAGGAACGTCTTCCCAGTCAGTTGCCTGTAGGGTTATGGCAGATGACTTGGGTATTGCGCTGCTGAAGTGATGATGCTACTCTGATGTTTAGTTAGGCCCTTCGAGGCTATTATGTATGTATTGGTCATGTGACCATGTTGTAATTTTTCTTATTCCGCTTTGTAATGGATGATGTAATTTGATATCAGTTCGGTTATGTGTTCACGACGCACTGATCATGGGATCGTGGACGGTATACATAACAGGGTATTTCGGACAGTTAGTCCGGGGTGCCACAGAGTTGGTATCAGAGCCATCCTGACTGTAGGAGACCTTAGTTAGCATGGACGTTAGTTAGGAAACAAGTACTTGGACAAAACTATTTACCAAACAAATTCTTTCGTTAGTCGGAAGCATAGCTTCTACTCCTCTTGTTTCTTCAAAACTTCTAAATTCTTATCTCTCCGCTTTATAGAAGTGTTTGAAAATTCTTACTCTATTGTCTCATCCACTTCAAACCTACATATTGGACGATGTCCCCAACTCAGACCGGAGACTCGAACTCAAAGATACATCAATCACTCAGGAAGACTCATGAATCTCCAACGACAACTATTGAAGATTGGAGGCCGACTTAGTGTGCACATAAAAGAATATCATGTCTTTGGTTGTCACCAAAGTATGTCAAGGAGCTGACCTTCTTCCTCCGTGGACTTGCACTTTTTGCAGTCATCTGGGATCAAGTCCTCAGTTCTTGACTAGTAATTTTTAGGCCAGCTACAAGAAGTTGACGATTTCGGGAGTACCTCAACAACTACCTCTTCGAAGACCTCACGTCCCCGGGATGTTGAGCAAGAAGACTACGCAGTTTTCTCATCCGCCTCAACATAGAAGACCGAACACCAGGCCTGCTTCACAACCAACTGCCCCAAAAATCCATGTTGGAGTCCATAAGAGCAAAATGAAGACGGCAACATATGTGACCAGCCCCCAAACGAATAGGATGGATAGGACAAACTCAATCGCTTTGATTAAGCTACCCCCACGCATTAGGCATTCCATGGGTACTTAGGTTACCATGCCTGGTTTGATGATTGCTTGTAGTTCCCTTGTGTGCTGCCTTGAGTGTCTTTTGTTTGTTTGTTGTGTGTATAATTGTCTTGGCTTTTCGGTCTGAAAAACACCCTTAGTGTGATAAACTAGCTTAGAAAGCCTCCCAAAGATGTTTTCACCCTCACCTACCTCGCCGATGTTTTGCTAACTGCTAGTTAGTTGGATAAGTTAACGAAAAGCTCTAACTCTACCCCCGTTAGCAGTTGTTTTTCAAACATCAGGAAAACTAACCCAAACCCCCATCTACGCTTACTTCCTTCAATATCAGCTGGAGCATCTCGACTACGCCAAGAAAGAAGAAGCCCTACCTTCAAGAATGACTACACCTCTGCGAGGAGACATACTAATTTGGACTAACCTTGGAGCATAATCGCGCTAACCTCGAGGATATCTTCTTAAAACTATCCTCTGACACACCGTCTAACAAGCTTAGAGAACAATAGCGTCAAAGCCAAGCTACATCACATGGTTCGTCTGGTCCTCATCAAGTGAAGCTCCTGAAGATACTTCAAGACTCAAGAATTAGGTGTAGATTACCCGCTCACTTCTTGACTTGTTTAAGTCAGCACTGACCCTCAAGCTGAAGATTGTCTTCGACGACCCTTGTTGCTGTTTCAGATTGATACCAACCAGGTGTTCCATCAACTTACTAACTTACCGCGCATCCTATGGTTTAACAAACACCATGTTTACCTATTGAAGCCGTGGTCTACATGTCTCCCCCAAAGATCCTTCAACTGAATACGGAAGGTCGACGACTCCTTCAGAAGCCCCAGACAGAACCGCAAGGCAGAAGCTCAGAGTTTTTCCGAAAACCCCCAATGAAAAATCTTAAGGGTGGAAGACTTCGTCTTCCACTAAAAACTGGAGCTAACCCTAACATTTTCGACCTTTCTAAAAACACCATTGGGAACTTGTTGGGATGCATAAACTCCCCCTTAAGTTGTGAACTGCACCTCTCCCCCTGAAGATGCTTCAACTCAAGACGAGAGACCGAAGACCCAAAAGCGCCCGACAAGACTCCGTGGCCAAAGCTTATAGTTTTTCAGAACCCCCGATGAACGATTTTAAGGGTGGAAGGCTTCGTCTTCCATTAAACTTTAAAGATAACTCTAAGAAGTTTTCAACCCTGCTAAAGCACCATTGGCGTGCACTAACTTTTCTGAAATCGTGGACTCCGTTAGGATCGTTAAGCTACAAGATCTAACACCTGCATGGCGTAATCAACCCCTCTTCATGAAGCTCGCCACCGGCAGGAATCCATCATGTTTCTCAGAAGATGAAGAGACAACTTCTTCGACAACTTTGGGTCTACAGAAAAATGGAGTCTAACCTTAGTTAACTTTACAACCCCTCTAGTTCTACGCTTTGTAATCTCGGGACGAGATTATTTTAAGGGTGGAAGATCTGTCACAACCCAACTTTTGCAACCTTGTTTAGTTGTCCTTAGTGCAAAAATCAGGGGGAACAAAAACTTTTTCTATAGGTTAATTAGATGAATTGTCTTGATCTGTTTGTGTAATGAGTTGTTTTGATCTGTTGGTAGATGAATTGCCTTGATCTGCTTGTTAAGTTTTGTCTTGAGCTACCTCAAAAAAAAAACAACACCTCTAGTGGTAAAATCACCCTTGAATTCAAAAACTAGGGATCATCTACCCCCCCCTTAATACATCCTTCTCTCTTACCCTAGTCAAAACCCCTATGGCATCACAAATTTGGCTAAGTCCTAAAACTGTTATCAGGTCCAATTTTGGAGCCCCTGGATTAAGCTACCTCTTGCCATCTAAGGCAATGCACTTGGCCCTAGACCTACCTTGTCATGAGTACTTCCCAACCATGTCCTTACCTTGAACCATATCACTCATACACCCACTTATCCTTGATGGTTTTGAAGCCAAGTCAATAAGATGTTTTGGCATGCTTAAAATATTCAAACTTTGGCAGTTGATCTCTAAAGCACCCCCAACTGTTATTGGTAACCTCAATGCATGGATCTCATCTATGCAACATCCTCTACAACTTCCACGTCTTGCATGTCCCATTCTACCCTTACAATTCTTATTTTCACTTGATCTTGCACCCTATCCACTATTTCAGCACTAGATCACTTGTTCCTCTTTTATCTTGTGTTTATCTTTATTCCAAGTTTAACCTTCACAAAACCAAGAGTGAAGATGGTAGCTACATTAGGTAGCCACCGTCTACCCTTGAAATCACTTCTCCCAAAACCTTTTTTATTTACCAAAAATCCTATTTAAGATTCTTCTCTATTTTGACCATCTAACTATTTCTAGTTTTAGCAAAGCTCTTCAAATTATTTTCCCAAATAATTTAGGAAAGGTGGGGGGTACCTCATACCCTCCCTTTCCAACCCAAAAATGCATCTATAAGATCATTTCACTTTATTTTTACTTTCTTTTAACAAAATCCTTGTTTATGGAGTGCCAGTTATTTCTTTTATGCTTATTTTAAATATGAGGGAGTTTTACATGGACTATTTTAGCAATAAAAACACCTATTCATCAACAATACCTTGGGATCTATCTTTTTTTAACATCAATTTTTTGTCACAAACAAAGTGATCACAAATTTTCCTTTTAGTGCATATCACTCTCACCCTCCATTTCTATCTCTATGTCTCTACCTCCTTTGACCTTACCTCCTCAACATCATGCCATGGTTCTTATACATGATTATGGTGCATCTCTCCCTTCCATCACTTGTGTTTGGCAAGGAATTGGAGCCGGCCATGATGTGCATGGCAAAGATGCCATCACTTCCTTCTCTCTCCCTCCCTTCTCTCTTGGTCAAATCATGGACAACCAAGACCTGCACACACATGCATTACATCCTTACCACGTTGGAAAGAGATGGAGAGGGAAGGCCCCAAGGCAATCATGCCAAGATTTGAGCATGCTTATGGCAAGATCTTGGGAAAATATTTACTTGCAGCCTACCCCTCCTCCCTCCCCTCAATGCCAACGACCAGCCAGCCCTCTCACCACCCCAGGACACCAAGAAAGCCTACCTAGCTAGCCCTAGCTTCTCCTTTCTCTTTCCCTTCCCAATGCCATAAGTGGCATAGCCTTTGACAAAATGACCTAGGGCTGCACCCTTGCACCCCTAGCCTTGTCCTGCACCTCTCCCTGGATTCCTGGAGTCGTATGATGCTGATCCCCCGCACCCCAAGGCTCCCCATCTCTCCCACCGAGCATGCCAACCGGTGGACACCCAACCTTGGTCAGGACGACATCCAATGTCCCAGCCCCCTTTGCCGCGCCATGATGCTGTCCTGGCATTCCCTTCCCCGATGTGCTTGCTCCCGAGGCTCGCCCTACCTTTAAGAAGCCTCACCATGCCCGCTCTTGGACGTGGTCACCATGTCGGATGCACCTAGCCCACCGTGAGCCGCCCCGGGGCTATAAAAGCCGCCCTGCCCATCTCTCTCTTCCTCTTGGCACCTCCACCTCCCCAGCACTCCTCTACACACTTCCCTGAGCCACGCCAAAACGCTCAGCCCTGCTGCTGCTCGCCGGCAGGGCGCCACGCCCGTGGTCACCTTGCGGGCGACGGACATGCCGAGCTCGCCCGACGCTCCCGTCTCTCCCTCCATGTTTTCCCTATGAATCCCGTCCTCCTATGGTCTTAACCGTCCCGTTCTTTCTGTCCAGGTCCGCCGAGATCCGCTGCCGTCACCGACGCCCGGACGCTGCTGCGAGCGTAGAGCCGCCGGGAGGAGCAACCGGGCTAGCTGGAGGAGCTGCTGAGGCGCGCGTCGACGGCCTCGACCCGCCAACGCGCCGCCGGAGCCTCGCCTCCAGCCGCCGCCACCCGCCGGTGAGCCCCCGACCACCCGCTCGCTCCGTTCCGCCCGGCCGCCGCTCACGCACAGAGACGCGGGGAGGACGACGCCTCGCGTGCGTGCGTGCATGGCCACTTGGCCACGTAGGCCATGCAGGCCTGGCCCGCTTGGGCCCCTCCCCTTCTTTTCTTTTTTCTTTTTCCTCCCTCCACCTAGAAACACTCCTGGGCCGGCCCAAATCGTCACCACCGCACGGCCCAGATCTCTTCCCGCCCTTTTATTTCGTTCAAAATTTGAGTTTTTGCTGTAAAAACCAGTGCCACTGTTTTGAGAATATCTAGAGTTTTACTAACCCAAATTGAGTGAAACAAATTGCATTGGATCAGAAATTTCAATATCTTTCCAATGCCACTGGCCCCATATTTTTAGGATTTTTGTATGATTTTTAATGTATTAAACATGATCACTGGTTTTTGTTTAGTATTTCTGGTTTCTAAATTTGAAAAATTAATGTTTTTGTATGAATCCAATTGTGTTAATCTTGATTTGTTACTGTCCATCTAGGAAAAATACAAATAGTCTCTTTTCATGAAACTTTGTCTCTGTTAATGAATGTATGTGTGTCACATGCAATGAGGTGTTTAAAATCCCTTTTAATTATTCAAAACCTTTGCCACCACTTTGTTTTAAAAAGGGTAAACCTTTGTTTTATTCTTGCAAAACAAAACTTAACATTAGTTCTATTGTTTTACTTGAGATTTCAAAATGGGGTGACATGTTGTTTACTTCCTAATATTGGGTAGTATTTGTGCAAGCAAAATAAATTAGGAAAAATGATTTGTGCCTTTCCAAAAATGTTTGAAAATAAAAGATGAATGCTTTTGAGCCAAAACCCATTGCACTTGTCTTTTTGATAGTGTTATCTACCAGGGGATGTTTAATTCATACCTTGGTTATAACCATAAAGGCAATTTCTCTTTTGTAAAGCTCTCATCCTTTAATTAGGAGAAATAAATTGGGTTTTCTTAAAATAAAATTTAAAGTCGAATCGTGATCCTTCGTATGTTAGCTCTTAGTGGTTAGTTTTTGATTGTTGATTGTTGAATGTTATTTTGGAGCAATGTGTTGATTATGTTCCTTTTATATTTTTCGGCGATAGATGCGAAAGATTTCGGAGAAGAAGAAGTGGTTGAGACGAGGATTTTATCTATATTGTGGAATTCTTATTTGACAAAGTTGAAGAAGTCCAGGGGCAAATAAGCCAACCAAGGCAAGCCATCTCTTGATCTCTGAATGTTGAACCACATATTGTGGTTACTTTGTTATTATTGTCTCTCGATCTATCTTGTGTGATTTCTACTTTTGTTGTTGGAGCATGCTCATCATGAGCCTGTTTATTCTCTTTGACACCTCACCTACAACCCCCTTTAGTGAAATGGTGGTCTTCATTATCATGATCTTGGTGTACCCTCTGAGTGTGAGGGATATGCCCACTTATCTTGCGTGTGTCGACCTCTTGACACCCTTCTTGAACCCCTTGTTGATGTTCTGCATACTTACTCTCGAGTATGTTGAACCCCTTGTTGATCTTATACATGCATACCCTAAGCATGTATGCCCCCTTGACCATCTATTTTATCATCTCCTTAGTGGTATGATGGCTAGCATCATTGCCATTGATATATCTTAGCTCCTACATAAAACTATAGGTTGGGAACCCCTCAAGGTTTACCTTGTTGTAAAAGTTTTGAGAAAACCTTGGGTGAGTCGACCTTACCCAAGTGTATGGTTTATAAAGGCAAAAAGGATCTTGTCAAAGATGGTTGAAAAAAGGAATGTGGGTGTGATGTGGGTCTTGAGAAAAACGACACATGGTTCTTTGTATTCGCCCGGAACAATTAACCCGCGCAACCACACTACTCCAACGTGGGCACGGGGCTTAGCTTGACGTTTGTTCTTCTTAGCATGAGGCACCGCACAACTATACAAGGGTACGGTTACCCCCGAGTCCGGGTTGTCATTGTTGGGACAATAGTATAATGGGAGGCCTTCGGGGCTGACCCGTCCGGAAGACACTATGGGTCTCCTGGCTTGGCGGTGGAGCCACGCTCAAGAGGAGGTGAGCTGCCACGGTGCCGGGGAGGTACATACTCCATAGGGTAGGACCTCGTGTTAAGTCGAATGGGCGAAAGGTTATGTCTGGGTATCCATCGTGGCATATGTCGTTATGCGGGGATGATGCCCACACGATAGGTATCCGGATAGTTGTGGTGAAAGTGTGCAAACTCTGCAGAGTCAAAACTATTCGAATAGCCGCGTCCGCGGTCATGGACGGTTGGGATGGCCGTTACAGAGCTGTGTCGAGTTTTGGTTTTGAAAAGGATTTCCAAAGGAAATGTGTGTTGAAAGTACCGGAAGGGTACGGGAAAGACGGTGTGCCGACCATGTGGAGATGGTCGAGGAAAATGAAACAAAATTGGGTGACCCTTCCTAGCGTTTCATGTAGAGGGACTCTTATTTAACAAAGATATAGAGATGTCATAGTTTATCTTTTGAAGTATCTTCTTCAATAAAGATATAGAGATGTCATAGTTTATCTTTTGAATTATCTTCTTTAACAAAGATATAGAGATGTCATAGTTTATCTTTTGAAGTATCTTCTTCAATAAAGATATAGAGATGTCATAGTTTATCTTTTGAATTATCTTCTTTAACAAAGATATAGAGATGTCATAGGATTTCCTTAGTGTCCCCATCGACTGTGATGCTGGGATGCTATATCCACAAGAGAAACTATTTCTCTTCCACATGCTATATCCACAAGAGAAACTATTTCTCTTCCACATGCTATATCCACAAGAGAAACTATTTCTCTTCCACATGCTATATCCACAAGAGAAACTATTTCTCTTCCACATGCTATACCCACAAGAGAAACTGATTCTCTTTCACATGCTATATCCACCAGAGAAACTATTCTTCCTCTCTTATCTTCTTTAGTTAGAATTGTTATCACCTTCTTGATGGTTTGCGAGTACAATTCAAATGTACTCACGGCTTTGTCCCTGGCTATTTACTTGGCCAGACCTGGAGGACTTCGACAGATGAAGAAGGAGTTGATGACGTCTATGCGAGCTAGGAACGTCTTCCCAGTCAGTTGCCTGTAGGGTTATGGCAGATGACTTGGGTACTGCGCTGCTGAAGTGATGATGCTACTCTGATGTTTAGTTAGGCCCTTCGAGGCTATTATGTATGTATTGGTCATGTGACCATGTTGTAATTTTTCTTATTCCGCTTTGTAATGGATGATGTAATTTGATATCAGTTCGGTTATGTGTTCACGACGCACTGATCATGGGATCGTGGACGGTATACATAACATGGTATTTCGGACAGTTAGTCCGGGGTGCCACAAGCCGGAGTCACCCTAAAATCCCCAACCGGAGAAGAACTGCAGTACGTTCTGCAGATCCACTTCCAAGCTACAAACAACATGGCGGAATACGAGGCTCTACTACACGGACTGCGCATCGCTAAGGAGATAGGAATCAAGCACATCATCTGCTGCGGCGATTCCGACTTGGTGGCACAGCAGGTAGCCGGAACCTGGAACGCCAGAAACTCCGTCATGGCGGCTTACAGAGACGAAGTTGACGAGATCGCTAAGAGCTTCCTTGGATACGAAGTCAAGTACGTCAGAAGAGACAACAACACAGCGGCAGACATGCTATCTAAGCTCGGATCCGGCAGGAAACCAATTCCGCCCGGCATTTTCCTGGAGCATCTCCGGATACCCTCAGTTAAGGGCGCTAACCCGGAAAATCCAGAGGTGGCAGTATCTCCGGCTAGGGAGGTGATGGCTATCATTCCGGCTTGGACACAACCTTTCCTGGATTACCTCATCGATCAGAAGTTGCCAGAGGACGAGGTCCTCGCGCGACAGATCGTCAGACGAGCGAGAACCTACACAATTGTTGATGGACAGCTCTACAAACGAAGTGCAGCAGGAATGTTTCTCAAATGCGTCTCCAATCAAGATGGCATTGAAATCCTCAGAGAGATCCACGCAGGGGATTGCGGGCATCACGCCGCTCCCAGATCCCTCGTTGCCAAAGCTTTCCGGCTAGGATTCTACTGGCTCACAGCTAAAGAAGATGCTGACAAGCTGGTAAAAACCTGCCGAGGTTGTCAGTACTACGCTACTCAACCAAACGCTCCAGCCCAAGAGCTGAAGACCATACCTATCACCTGGCCATTTGCGGTCTGGGGGCTCGATATGGTTGGTAAGTTAAAAAGATCATCTCCTGGCGGTTTTGAATACCTTCTGGTCGCTGTTGACAAATTCAGCAAGTGGATCGAGGCAAAGCCAGTGAGAAAAGCCGATGGTGCTACGGCACTAAAATTCGTCTGCAGCCTCGTGATGAGATTCGGCATCCCACACAGCATAATCACAGATAATGGCACAAACTTCGCCCAAGGAGAGTTGAGGGATTATTGTGACACAATGGGGATTCGACTGGACCTTGCATCTGTGGCTCATCCACAATCCAACGGTCAGGTTGAAAGGGCTAACGGTCTAATATTATCAGGAATTAAGCCGCGCCTTGAAGAACCACTGCGACGAGCAGCTGGAGCTTGGGCTGACGAGTTGGAAGCTGTTTTGTGGAGTTTACGAACTACCCCTAACAGATCAACAGGGTTTACCCCTTTTTTCCTGGTATACGGATCCGAAGCCGTGCTTCCCTCCGACATCATCCACGATTCACCGCGAGTTTCCGCCTACCAGGAAGAAACAGCTGATGAGGCCAGACAGCTATCTGTGGACCTGATCGAGGAAGCTCGGAACCTAGCTGATCAGCGCTCCGCCATCTACCAGCAGAAGCTCCGACGTTATCACAGTCGTCGAGTTCGGAATCGCTCCTTCATGGCAGGAGACCTGGTCCTCCGCCTTCGACAGGTGAAAGACCATAAGCTGCAAACTCCATGGGAAGGACCCTTCGTCGTTAGCAAAGTGCTCCATAACGGGTCGTACTACCTTGTTGATTTCCGCGAGCTGAGGGATAGACCTGCTAATTGGCACCGGAAACGCAAGCGTGAGGATCCGGATGACATCTACGACGAGACAGATCGCCCTTGGAACATTGCACAACTACGTCCTTTCTACACTTAGCATATTTTTTCCGAGTTACACAACTCTGTAATAGTTATACATGATCAATGAAATAAAGCTTATGGTTCACTCTTTGAGTCTTTTACCTCCTTTACTTGTTCATTTTAGATCGTGTATGTTTTTTCCGACTAAAACCGCAGAGCTGGATATTTCCGCCTAGGCGTGTATGAAAGTTGTGATTTCCAAAATCGTCCTTTAAGACGAAAGCTTAAGTTTTCTGATTAAGTTGTTATCTGTTGCGAACTCGTGGATTCCTAGTAGCGATTTCCGGCACCTATGCCTGGGGGCTTGTTTCCGCGGTTATGGACAGATTGCCATTGGGCTTCGTCGCCGCTGGCGAGTGTTTCCGGCTAAGGTCTTCCGGCTCGCGGAAGGTCAAACGGGCAAGCCGGAAAAACAATAAAATCAGCACTTGCTTTTCAACACAAACGAAACATGCGCATAATATTAAAGGATAGCAGGATAAGTATTTCCGCCCCATGCATAATCGTTTCGTTCCCTAGCTACTTATGAATTTAAGTTATATTACAAACCCTCGCTGGGGCCAAAATGATGCATTGTCTTTCCCGCAGGAATAAAAGTTTTTCATTCCCCCTTAGCCGGAGATGACACGTCTTCGTCGCTCTCTTCTTCATCGGAAGCTGCAGTGCTGGTCTTGGGTTCTTCTTGGGGCGCGTCCTTGGAGCTGGTCCAGGTATATTGGGTTCCGGATTCCGCAGGTCGCGCCTTCGCGGCGAGCTCCTTCTGAAGTTCCTCTTCCAAGGGTTCGTCTGCCGGAAGAACGACCTTGTCGTAGAATTCCTCATGTCGGATCCTGCGCGCGATACGGGTGTCGTAGCCGCTTACTGCATCCAGGAGCGCGTTAACATCCGCATCCGGAGGAACGCCCGTGGTTACCTGATCAAGATCAAGATCCGCATTATGTGCTAAGCACATGGTCAAGGTCATCGCAGCTGCGCCTCGAGCTGATGATGCTTGCAGATCCGTCACCAGCTCCGGCAGAACATCCATCTTTTCCACAAGCTTGCGAACGTTGCATGTGCGACTCCTCTTGATGGATAAGTTGTAGCATATCTTGCGGGAGGCGGAGATGAGATCTTTGCAATCGTCGCCTGCGAGTTGAAGAAGGTCATCCCGGGGGAACAAATTCCGGCGCTGTTCCGAATAACCAAGTGGCTCTGCAAAAGATATCAGGATATAAGCATGCAATTTGAGCACAAAATCAACAGTCGGAGCAAACATCTGGGCAAGGTTTCAGTATCCTACCCAAAATGTTCTCGTTGAGCAAGTCCCAGTGATGCTCCGCGGTCTCCATATATTTCCGGAGTCCATTGAGCTCTTTTTGCTGCCTCTTGATGGTCTCGCTGTCAGCATTTTTCTTCAGTATCAGCTCGCCTTTTTCCCTGATGTGTTCGGAGTTTTTCTCCGCCAGCTGCTTCTCGTCCTGCTCCTTCTTTAATTCCGCCTCCTTTAATCTCGTTTCCAAATCTTGGTACGAGGAGCGCAGGTTTTCAAGTTCAGATGAGGCTGTAGCAAGGGAAGAGGATGCGCCTATAATAACAAAAGTTAACAGCAAGTTCAAAGTCGGAATATGGCTAATGACGAAGAAGGCGGAAACCGACCTTGGGCGTCCGCCAGTTGCTTGGTCAGGTCCGCATTCTCATCCTTCAGAGTCCGGATATTTTCCGCTTGGCTCAGAGTAATGCGGCGCTGCAGGGCAATGTTCTTGTGAAGCTCGTAGTGCAGCGCCTGCTGTTCCTGTAAAATTTAAACAGGGCAGGAGTAAAAATTCCGCCTGTAACAGTGGTTTCTTTCAAAGCATCATTGCCGGAACCTTTCCGCCATAATGCTTGGGGGCTACTGATCCAATTTAACAACCTACCCGGAAGTAATCTTACTCTAAGCATCTAAGCGCTAACTACGTTTTGAGTTTCCGCTTACATGCTTGGGGGCTACTGGGGAGTACCTTTTGCTTGCAGACGAGCTGGTCCAAGAACTGGCCGACGTTCTTCTTGAAGTCTTGGATTTCTGTTGTCCTGGAGTCAGGCTTCCCCTAGGCGTTGTTCAGCATGGCGTTGAGCAGGTCTTGTTCAAGTTCCCACTTCTCCGCCTCGGACAGTTTGTTGAAAAACTTAGTAGCATACGCCTTCGGGGTGGAAGTGGTGTCAGCCGGATCTCCAAAGTTCTTCGGAAAAACGACCATATTGCCAGCGCCCTCTCCAGCCTTCTCGGAAGAAGTGACTTCAGCCTCTCCTTGGCCTTGTGCTTCCGCATCTTCTTGGGCAGGGCCTTTGGCCTTAGGATTGTCTCCGCCCACCTTCTCGCTGCTAATCGGAATTATTTCCGGTGGAGTGTTTGCGGCAGGAGGGGGAGATGGATCAGCCTGAGGGGGCGACGGTTGAGGAGTTGGGTGGGAGGCACTTGGTGGAACTGGGGTAGAGGGACCAACAGCCGGAGATTTCTTCATGTATTTCGTGATGGGCTCCTGGCTGGTGGTCCGCGTGGCAGTGACATTCGGATTCCTGCAAACAAGTGTAAGGGTTCAGACGAGAGATAATTGCACCAAGTTAAAGTTGCATCATGTTCGGAAACTTACGGGGCACCGGGGATGATGGGCCGCGTGCGCTGGCCAGCTGTTGAGAGCATCCTGAGGCGCGCACGCTCCGCTTTCCTCGAGTCCAGCGGAGGTGGTTTTGTCGTTTTGGGCTTCTTGGCGGAGGCCTCGCCGCTAGCTCCGGCTTCAGTGCCGGGAGCCATGGCGCGGGGACACTTTGTAGGTCGAGGGGCCGCCTTGCGGGGTGCCTGCTCCTCTTCCTCCTCGTCGTCTTCCGAAGCCTCCTCCGCCGTGTCGCCACCAGTGGGAACACGAAGAATGGTGCGGAAGTTTTCCTCCGCCAAAGTGTTGAGCTGGAAGAAATGAACAAGAGTTAGAGATAACATCAAAAAACTTGCGAAGTTTGAATCAACGAAAAGAACAAAGCTTACCGGAGGACATTGGTCGTTCGTGTATATATCCTTGATCAGTTCCGGGACCTGTTGGCCCCTCGGAATCTTCACCAGCGTCTTGATCCTTCTCTTTAGAGAGTCGGCCGGAAGATCGTGGCGGGTAACCCGGAGACGATCGTCCGCCCCGGTATAAGCGCACATCAGGCGCGCATTGTAGCGTAGAGGCTGGATTCTCCGGGAGAACCAGCTAAGTGTGAGCTGGGCTCCGGTCAGCCCGTCGTGGACTAACCAGGAGATTCTCCACGCAGCCTTTTCCAAAATCGGGGTCTGGGCGAGCGAAGGGACGAAGCTCCAGCTTGCAAGCTCTTCCGGAGGTTCGTTGACGAACTGGGGCAGGCCTTGGTGGACATCCGGAACTGAGGCGTTTTTCTCATAGAACCATCCGGCGTTCCAGTACCGGACGGATTCGTGCGAGTCATGAGGAGGATACATGCGACTAGGGCGGAGCATAAATGTCATGCTTCCGCAGTTCACCATTGCTTTGTCCTTGGTTTCTTTCTTCACCCGGAAAAAGAACTGCCATAACTTGACGTTTGGCCGGATCCCAAGGTGTCCTTCGCAGAGAGTCATGAAGTTGGACAGGAGAAGGTAGGAGTTTGGGTAGATGTTGTGGGGCTGGAGCCCGTATGTGTTGAGGACGGAGAGGAAGAACTCCGAACAAGGAAGTGAGAGTCCGCGTTCCACCCAAGCTTTGGTCATGACAATTTCTCCGGCTTCAGGCTTGGGGACGTCGGAGTCGCGCGTGAAACTCCAATGTGTGGAGATCATGCCCTCGTTTTGGAGCTCTCTGAGCTCCACATCGGTAGTTGCGCAAGGCCACCATTGACCCCGCTCTCCTTCGCGGATCCGGGCTTTGGACGCCCTCTTGTTTTCCGCCTCTTGCACCTTTGCTGCCATCCGAGCTTGTCCCTCGAGTTCTTCTTGGAGCTCTTGAAGGGAAGGGATCCGGCCTGGAGTGGTGCTGGAAGACGCGGAAAAAGGTTGAGCTAGTCTAATGTCGGAAACATATGGTGGCAGGAATGATATGGGATCCGGGCATATTGGTTCTATTTGATTGGGATCAGGGCTACTCGGAGAGCTACCAGTACAATGCGACGTTTCGAGTGGCATGCTTCCGGCTGCGCCCATACAAAGTATTTGAGTACCCGGATCACTAAGTCTATCTCCTACACTAGGTTATCTTCTACGAGGCCGGCGCACTTACCGCTAATGGCGCGGTGGCTCGACGGAGCTCCGGTGGAGACGAGGTCGCCGGACTTGAAGTAAACCGCCCCGCGTGACCACGAATCGGCAGCGGGGAGAAATTCCCGTTCAACCGAAGGGATCTTGGCGCGAGGGGAGGCTTGGACTGGCGGCGCTCGGAGCTCACCGTGGCGAAGCTCGCCGGAGTTGAGATCTGGTGGGCGGCGCGGCGCGAGGAGGAAGATGAGGTGGTGAGAAAGGGTGAAAGAATGAGATTTTACCGAACCGCGGGGTATTTATAGACTGCGTGCGGAGATTCGGGATCAGGATCCGACGGTGGAAACGGAACGGTCACACCGTTGGATGGATGACACGTGTTTTAGGTCAAGTGCGGTAAAACGACGTGGAGGTAACTTAACCATGCACTCCCGAAAATTCCGGCTAAAGATTTGCATCTACGAAAATTTAGCGCGGGAAATGAGGAAGTTGTGCGCGGGAAAAGCGGAGCTTCCGTTGTTGTGCATGATCTGAAGATGGAAGATTTCCGGAGGAGCGAACCCGGAATCAAGTAAGAAGTTTTGAAGCTCTTCAAGATTCTCTTCGTTTCCGAGCTGAATGAAGTCGGAGGAATGATGAATCTCGGAGAACTTCGGGGGCTACTGTTGTGGGTATACTTTATGGGTATATCAACGGCGTGGCCAAGATCCGGCAAGCCGGGTGGCCCATAGTTGGTGGTGAGGCATGTGGCCCATCGGGCAGCCCAGTTGTTGTAGATCATGAAGGATGACGTCCAGCCCAGGAACGAGGAGCCGGATCCTAACCAACCTACGAAAGAGGCCGGATCCGTGAAGGCCCATGAAGTATCCGGATCCAGCGTGACCTAGAAGGAAGGCGGATCCTTGACGTACACGGCAAGACTTTGTACCGTAGTTAGGCAACTTGTATTCCGGCTAGGACTCTCCGTGTAAACCCTAGATCCGAGCGCCTATATAAGCCAGATCCCGGGAGCCCTAGAGGCACAACGCCAACTCATTGTAACAACGCGAAAGCGCCCAGATAATTCCAGTCAAGCAGCAGTAGGCCCTGTCATCGTGCAGGTGTTCCGAAGCTGGGTAACTCGCGTACCACCGTCCCGTGTGCACTCCGCCCTATGGCCCCTACTTCTTCTCCCCCTCGTGAGGATCCCTCCTCCGAGGTACCGTCGATTAGGCAACGACATGCGCGCATGGCATACATTGCACATATCATTTGCGCATATATTTCAACATATATCTGAACATATTCTTGGGGATAAATATATATTTTTCAATCTTTCTCTCTTGTTCTATATATATATCGTTGGTGGCCAAAAAACACACTTATATATACGCATGCACTTTATGCGCAAAGGCGCGGGTGCCTCTAATAATGTGTGTGTGCACTCGATCGATGATCCCTAAACCTTAAACCCTAAAACCCTAGTCCCTAATTATACCCTAAACGTACACCCTAAACACCCTAAACACTAAACCCTAGACCCTAAACCCTAGACCCTAAACCCTAAACACTACACCCTAAACCCTAAACCCTAACCCTAGACCCTAAACCCTAATTAAACACTAAACCCCAAACCCCAAACCCTAAACCCTAGATCCTAAACCCTAATTAATTAACCTTAACCCTAACCCTAACCCTAAAACCCTAGCTAGCTAATCCTAAACCCTAAACCCTAATTAAACACTACATATATATATAGGCCAACGACACTAAATTGCGCATCAAGCAGGCGACCAACTAATTAGCGCTGCTAAATTAATTAACTTTGTTGAATCTTGACAAGTTCTCTCGAATGAAAACACATTTGATTAAGTTGCCTCATAATATATATACAATTAGTGTGCATGCGCGCATGGCATACCTTGCACATATCATTCGTGCATATATTTCAATATATATCTGAACATGTTCTTGGGGATAAATATATATATTTCAATCTTTCTCTCTCGATCTATATATATATCGTTGGTGGCCAAAAAACACACTTATATATACGCATGCACTTTATGCGCAAAGGCGCGGGTGCCTCTAATAATGTGTGTGTTCACT
Organism: Lolium perenne; assembly: GCF_019359855.2. NCBI lineage: Eukaryota > Viridiplantae > Streptophyta > Magnoliopsida > Poales > Poaceae > Lolium > Lolium perenne. Next base: position 333,334,375 of record NC_067250.2, on the reverse strand, counting down.
CGATCGATGATCCCTAAACCTTAAACCCTAAAACCCTAATCCCTAATTATACCCTAAACATACACCCTAAACACCCTAAACATACACCCTAAACACTAAACCCTAGACCCTAAAACCTAAACCCTAATTAAACACTACATATATATAGGCCAACGACACTTAATTGCGCATCAAGCAGGCGACCAAATAATTAGCGCTGATAAATTAATTAACTTGAATCTTGACAAGTTCTCTCGAATGAAAACACATTTGATTAAGTTGCCTCATAATATATATACAATTAGTGTGCATGCGCGCATGGCATACCATGGACATATCATTCGTGCATATATATATCTCAATATATATCTGAACATATTCTTGGGGATATATATATATATAAATATTTCAATCTCTCTCTCGATCTATATATATCGTGTTGGTGGCCAAGAAACACACTTATTATATATATACGCATGCACTTTATGCGCAAAGGCGCGGGTGCCTCTAATAATGTGTCTGTGCACTAGCTCGATCGATGATCCCTAAACCTTAAACCCTAAAACGCTAATCCATGATCCCTAATTATACCTTAAACGTACACCCTAAACACCCTAAACACTAAACCCTAAACCCTAGACCCTAAACCCTAAACCCCAAACCCTAAACCCTAAACCCTAAACCCTAATTAATTAACCTTAACCCTAACCCTACCCCTAAAACCCTAGCTAGCTAATCCTAAATCCTAAACCCTAATTAAACCCTACATATATATAGGCCAACGACACTAAATTGCGCATCAAGCAGGCGACCAACTAATTAGCGCTGCTAAATTAATTAACTTGAATCTTGACAAGTTCTCTCGAATGAAAACACATTTGATTAAGTTGCCTCATAATATATATACAATTAGTGTGCATGCGCGCATGGAATACCTTGCACATATCATTTGTGCATATATTTCAATATATATCTGAACATATTCTTGGGGATAAATATATATATTTCAATCTTTCTCTCTTGATCTATATATATATCGTTGGTGGCCAAAAAACACACTTATATATACGCATGCACTTTATGCGCAAAGGCGCGGGTGCCTCTAATAATGTGTGTGTGCACTCGATCGATGATCCCTAAACCTTAAACCCTAAAACCCTAATCCCTAATTATACCCTAAACGTACACCCTAAACACCCTAAACACTAAACCCTAAACCCTAGACCGTAAACCCTAGACCCTAAACCCTAAACACTACACCCTAAACCCTAAACCCTAACCCTAGACCCTAAACCCTAATTAAACACTAAACCCCAAACCCCAAACCCTAAACCCTAGATCCTAATGCCTAATTAATTAACCTTAACCCTAACCCTAACCCTAAAACCCTAACCCTAAAACCCTAGCTAGCTAATCATGTTGCGGTCAAAACCCACCGGCGGGCAGCGACGGGCAACACAGTAGAGCCGGGAACAACTTAGGGCTGTGGCTGGCCCTGGTCCCTCCGAGCGACGGCCCGCAAAGCCTCTGGTACACACGTCCGATGCTGATGCAAGGGCGTGCCACCTGACCTATACCTGGTCAGGAAGGTGATGGAGATGCCTCGCTTAGTTTCCTGCATGGCATACACGTAAACATTAAATACGAGCCTCGATCGGCTCTCGTGTTATCTCGTGAATCGGCTCAAGGAGCCGATCCACCCATGATTCGTACGAGGTGCACGAATATATGGTGGTCCTGCTTGATCAAGATAAAGCTAATGCGATCTACGACGATTTAGGGTTTTCACCGCATAATCGGATCATCCTACTCACGATTGGGCCTCGCGGCCACGCACGGTGATCGTAAGCCGATCCTAGACAAGGCCTAAAAACCAACACGAGGTTGATCCCCGGAACATCCTGTCTAGGACTAGCAAACGACACCCTACGTGCCGCTGGATCCTCCAACCCTTTGTAAGGCCTAACTATTGCAGATATTAAACTAATCCTTGAGGAACAAGGAGCAACCATAACGGATCGAATCTACTAAATAATGATCAAGCGGGGTGCCGCCCCCACACCTAAGATAGGTGTGAGGGCGGCTAGATATGCAAGGGTTGCACTACGATAGCATATGATACGAAGAACAATGCTAACCCTAACATACCTAAGATAAATATGTTGCTCGCCATCAAAAAGGCTTCAGTACGAGCAACGCATGAACAACATAAAGCTTGTGCTGCCTAGATCGCAAGATGCGATCTAGGCAGCATGATGCTTACCGGTAGAAACCCTCGAGACGAAGGAGTTGGCGATGCGCCGAGATTGATTTGTGGTTGAACGTTGGTTGTTGTTTATTTCATAAACCCTAGATACATATTTATTATCCAGGGGACTTTCTAATTTAGGTGTGCACCTAACCGTGCACGGGTAAAACTCTATCTAAGATGCGATCTACTATATTACAGATATATGGGCAATCTAGCCCAACCTTGCATATATATAAGGCCGATTCACGTATTTCTTCCGTATATAATCTTTAAGCCCATCTGGATCGCGGCCCACCTCTGACTTGTTCAAATTCTGGTGATAACACATGCCCCCCTGGTTTTGGAATTGATAATTCCAAAATCACTCTGCTTTTTCTTCGTCGGGTCATGTCATGGCAGAGCAGAACTGTCGCAGCATTCTTCATCATGGTGCCCTGCCTTCTCAACTATTCCGCATGATTTGACCGTTGTCTTTGGGCACCGCCTCCTCGGAAACTGCTGTGGCATTGAATTTCTACTATAGCCCCTTTATTTAACCGCCCTGAGCAGTCTGCCACTTCATCACCTTGCTCTGTTCTGGCCATCGGCACCCAAAAAACCCCCAATCTCCCATAGCCATGTCTTCCTCTTCTTCCTCCTCCACCTCGTCGGTCTTCTCTGACTCCTCCTCATCTCGCGAGCTGACGCCGGAGTGGGGCTCGCTGGCGGCGCACGACATTCTCGCCCCAACGACGTGGGACAAGGAGGAACACGATTCTTCCATCTGGTCTGAGGATGACAAATCCCTGACCGACGGAGAGGGCGACCTTCAATTCCTCGTCGAAGGGGAAGAGGAGGCGGAGAGCAAGGACGATCGCTTCTCCTTGGACGATTTCTCCTCCTCCGAGGAAGAGGCGGAGGAGGACGACGACGACTCCCTCGAAGGTTACCCACCAGCGAAGCGCCTCCGCACCTGGTGGGACGACGACAGCGATGACGATGATGAGGAAGATGAGGCTCCCGTAGAAGGCTACGGAAGCTCTGATGAGGAGCCTCTCAGCAGCTGCATCGGAGGCAGCGACGACGAGGGCAGCAACGGCCCCTAGATTAGGGATCAGTAGTAGTAGTTGGCCTTTTGCCCTCCTCTTCCCTGAGCAATCGGCTCTTTCTTTGTAAGAAATCCCTCTATTAATGAAGAAAATATCCCTCCATTAATTTTGCTTCCTTGTCAACTTTGCCGATCGTCGAATGGAGTTGCCGTACAGAGAGCCGATAGCAGAACATCGGCTCGCATTGCGATCTGAGGCCAAGCTGTTGCTTAAACACGCAGTCCAACAGGCCTCAATAGGCCTAATTCTCGTCCAAACCATTGGATTGAACTTCTTAGCAACCCACTAGGAGATTCGTCTCACACATCATGATTTCTGGTCTGAACTGATTCCGTTAACTTGCTAATTTGAGCTTATTCCTCTAGAGTCGTTATCAGCGTATCGGCTTTGTTATTCTGAAGTCGATGCCCGTGCATCGGCTGTATTTGCATACTGTTATCTCCGTATGTTTTCTCAAGTCGATGTCTGCGCGTCGGCTGTGATTTTTTTTTACTAGCCGATTAAAATCGGCCCCCATATCTTACTGCCCATCATCCCACATGCTTGGGAAATACTTCTTGAGGTGTTGACCATTGACAGCTACTGGGAACTTCTCGCCGTCTAACTCTTCCAACATGTATGCATTACCCTTCAAGGCCTGGACAACTTTGTACGGACCGTGCCAATTAGGAGACCATTTGCCATATGCCTTGTCCCTGGTTCCTAACGGCAACACAGCTTCCCATACTAGATCACCAACTTGAAACTCCTTTGGTCTAACCTTCTTATTGTAGGCACGAGCCACCCTGGCTTTGTTCTCCTTAATCTTCTCCAGTGACCAAAGCCTAAGTTCTGTTGCGTCCTCAATAGTGTCACTCATGAAGGCTGCATATTCTTCAACTGTCAGATCATTCTGAAACGTGACACGTCTTGATCCAGCCGTAATTTCCCAAGGTAATACGGCTTCCTGTCCATAGACAAGCTGGTACGGCGAAGTCTTTATAGCTCCATGGCACGACATGCGGTAGGCCCATAACGCTTCTGATAACTTCTCATGCCAATCCCTAGGGTTCTCGTCAATTTTCCTCTTGATCAGCTTGATTAGGCTCTGATTGGACGCTTCAGCTTGCCCATTAGCTTGAGCATAGTACGGAGATGATCGGATCAGTTTAATCCCCATGTCATCGCAGAACTTCCTGAATTCTTTAGAAACAAAGACCGAACCTCCATCGGTCGTGATAGTTTGGGGAATCCCGAACCTATGAATGACGTGTTCTTTCACAAACTTGATCACATCTTCTGATTTCATCTTCTTCATAGGGACGGCTTCCACCCACTTGGTGAAGTAATCTGTGATAACCAAAATCCATTCATGTTTTTTGCTCGACGCCGGATGGATTTTGCCGATCATATCCATGCCCCACCCCCGAAACGGCCAAGGCTTGATGATAGGGTTCATCGCTGATGCTGGTACCATCTGAATCTTCCCGAACATCTGGCACGCTTGGCACCCCTTGTAATAATTAAAGCAATCTTCAAGCATGGTGGGCCAATAAAACCCTGATCGCCTGATTAGCCACTTCATCTTATGAGCCGACTGATGAGTTCCATAGGCGCCTTCATGCACCTCATGTAAGAGCCGACTAGACTCAGTTGGTCCCAGGCACTTGAGTAGCAACCCTTCCAACGTCCTGTAGAACATGTCGTCTCCTATGAGGACATACTTCATGGCTTTGTATCTTATCCGTTTAGGTGCCCCCCGAGCCGAATCTTTTAAGTAATTGAGGATTTCGGCTCTCCAATCATCCTGTTCCAGGAATTGTACCTGAACTTCCGACCCGTCAGCTATATCTATGTAGCCTGACGCCATTTGTGCGAGATTGTTGGCCTCGGTGTTTTGGGATCTTGGGACCCAATTAAAGTTGATGTACCGAAACTGCGTCAACAACTCACGGCATTCCACCCAATATGGGAAAAGCGATTCACTCTCGCACTTATATTCATCCGTGAGCTGGTTAATCACCAACTTAGAGTCTCCAAAAAGCTCTACTGCTTCCGCCCCGGCTTCCAGTAGCAACTACATTCCCTTACGTATTGCCTCATATTCTGCTACGTTGTTGGTGCAAAGGGTAGATAATCTGGTGGAGAAGGAGTATTCTGCCCCCCGAGGCGACACGAGCAGAATGTCGATGCCACAACCATCGTCGCAAACCGATCCATCAAAGAACATAGCCCATGCACGTATAGATAGTGCTGCTATATTGGTACTGATCCGTTCAGCGATAAGATCGGCCAACGCTTGCCCCTTGATTGCTATCGCAGGCTGATACCGGAGATCGAACTCTGACAACACAAACATCCACTTACCAAGTCAGCCTTTCAAAACAGGGGCCGACAACATGTGCTTGACAACATCTGATTTGCATATGACGATGATCTCTGCCGTCAAAAGGATGTGATGAAGCTTGGTGCAGGTAAAGAACAGGCAGAGGCAAAGTTTCTCGACCTCAGGATATCTTGTCTCCGCGTCCAGCATCCTCCTGCTGAGGTAGAAAACGACCTTTTCAACGCCCTCGTAGAGTTGCACCACTACCGAAGCGATGGATGTGTCAGCTACTGACAGGTAGATGTAGAACGACCTGTCTTGCTGGGGCGGAACTAGCACAGGCGGTGTCGTCAGATACCGCTTAATCTCATCAAACGGATGTTGCTGTTCTGCCCCCCAGTGAAACTCGTCGTCAGATTTAGTTTTCACCAGCGCCATGAACGGCTCGATTCGCCCTGACAGATTAGAGATGAATCGTCGGACGAAATTGATCTTGCCGATGAGACGTTGGAGCTCCTTCTTCGTGGTTGGCGGCTGCATGGTACGCACCGCCTCCTGACTTTTCAGGCCGATCTCAATTCCCCGTTCATGAACTAGAAAACCTAGGAATTGACCAGCCGTCACGCCAAAGGCACACTTCTTCGGATTCATTCTCAGTCCGAATTTTCGAGTTCGGTCTAGGATGCGCCGTAAATCGTCCAAGTGTCCCTCCATGGAGACAGATTTGACTACCACGTCGTCGATATAGATCTCCACCAACTTACCGATCAGATCATGAAATATATAATTCATGGCTCGTTGGTACGTTGCACCAGCATTCTTCAACCCAAAGGTCATGACCACATATTCAAACAAGCCTACTGCCCCTGGTACTCTGAATGCGGTCTTGTGTATGTCTTCCGGAGCCATGAAGATCTGGTTATAGCCGGCGTTGCCATCCATGAAGCTCAACACCTTGTGGCCAGCAGCGGCATTTATCAATGTTTCTGCCACAGGCATTGGATACTCGTCCTTTGGAGTGGCTCTATTGAGATCTCGGAAATCGATGGCCACACGCCATCGGCCGTCCTTCTTCTCTACAGGAACGATACTGGAGATCCACTCAGCATACCTGCATGGCCTGATGAACCCGGCGGCCAACATTTTCTCGATCTCTTTCTTGACTTCTTCCAGAATTTCGGCCCTCATCTGACGTGCTCGTTGTTGGAACGGCCGAAATCCTTTCTTAAGGGGGAGCCGATGTTCAATGATGCTCCTGTCCAACCCAGGCATCTCCGTTTAATCCCATGCAAAGCAATCTGGGTATTCCTTTAACAGGGCTATCATCTGTCCCCTGAGCTGTGGATCTAACTTCTTGCTGATAAAAGTCGGTCGCGGCTTATCCCCAGGACCAATGTCGACTTCCTCTAGCTCATCAGCCGATGTAAACCCATACCCTAGCTTTCCGTCCCCTGTGAGGTCGACGCCACATACTGGGAGAGCAGGTGGTACGGATAATACGGGCCGATCGCTAGAATCGGCTTCCATCTTGATCATCACCAGGATCTTTTGGCAGTGTCGGGGCCGATCGCGTGGAGCGGCTTCTTCCTTATCTTCGCTATGAGAGTAACTGCCCTCGTCTCTACCCTCATCAGGGCGGTGCCCCAGTTCTACCATGTTGATGTTGAACGAGTATCTTGGCTGGCACCTCCCAGGGTAAGTGTCATTAACCCTGTCAACGGCGCATGACGGTGAATTAGGCACTTCTGGTGCCGCCAATGCGAATGACGACGGTGGACGGGACTGAAGTGGCACTTTTCCTTGGTAGGTCCCAAGAGCTGGTTCTAATAGAGAGTGCTGATACTTCATGACCTCCTTGATCATCCGAAAGGCGACATGCTCCAAAGTATTCACCAGGCTCTCAGAATGGCGATGCAACGAGTGAGTCACCATGCCGCTAATCTCCTGGCGTAGGGCCCTGGTACGTTCTCCTGACGGGACGGATAGGTCCACTCCATCGAGCGCGCCTTCCGGTGAGAACCCCTTCCACCTGATGCCATGTGAACGGGTTCTGTGAAACGAGCCGATGAGGTCGGCTTCGAGGATTGCTTTGACCTCGTCATACTTCTTCTTGAGCTCTTCGGTCAGATCCTCGTACGTGACTGGAGTGCCGTCCGCCATCTCAGATGTAGATGGCGATGTGGTTGATGAAGAAGCTTGTCCCACTGGGCGTGCCAGAATGTGTTGCGGTCAAAACCCACCGGCGGGCAGCGACGGGCAACACAGTAGAGCCGGGAACAACTTAGGGCTGCGGCTGGCCCTGGTCCCTCCGAGCGACGGCCCGCAAAGCCTCTGGTACACACGTCCGATGCTGATGCAAGGGCGTGCCACCTGACCTATACCTGGTCAGGAAGGTGATGGAGATGCCTCGCTTAGTTTCCTGCATGGCATACACGTAAACATTAAATACGAGCCTCGATCGGCTCTCAGGTTATCCTGTGAATCGGCTCAAGGAGCCGATCCACCCATGATTCGTACGAGGTGCACGAATATATGGTGGTCCTGCTTGATCAAGATAAAGCTAATGCGATCTACGACGATTTAGGGTTTTCACCGCATAATCGGATCATCCTACTCACGATTGGGCCTCGCAGCCACGCACGGTGATCGTAAGCCGATCCTAGACAAGGCCTAAAAACCAACACGAGGTTGATCCCCGGAACATCCTGTCTAGGACTAGCAAACGACACCCTACGTGCCGCTGGATCCTCCAACCCTTTGTAAGGCCTAACTATTGCAGATATTAAACTAATCCTTGAGGAACAAGGAGCAACCATAACGGATCGAATCTACTAAATAATGATCAAGCGGGGTGCCGCCCCCACACTGTAACATCCCAAGATTTTCAAAATAAAACAAATGAATTTCACTAGTTCCAAATTTTGGAACCAACAAAAACTTTTATTAATTAAGTAGGATACATATAGATCTTGTTTAAATCTTGTGTTTTGCCATGATGAGTGTTAGTATGCTTATGTGCTAAACCCTAAAACCCTAAAGTGATCAAGTGAAGATCACCAACCAAATAAAATAAAAGAAAAAGAAATCAAATAAGAAAAAGGCATATGTGCCTAGGGCAATATTTATAAAACCTTACCCTAAGCTTTTCTACTTTGCATAGAGATTTGGAAAAACCTTCATACACCTTACCTAGTACTTATCAAACCAAATCCAAGTGGTTTCCAAAGAAAATATAAAAAAAAGAACTAAAAGTGCCATAGAGGCATATGAGAGTAAAATGCAAATTTATGAATTTGGGAATATTGACCCTAGGACTTGTTGTGAATGGTTGGATCACTTCCATATACCATCTCAACACTCAACAACACCAAATGGGTCAAGCCAAGTCAAATTTAAAATGAAATGCAACATATGCATAGAGGCATATGTGGCACATAGCCATAATACCCAATTTTTGCCCTATGACTTAAAACCTTGACCAAATGATAGGAAACCCTCTCTAAACCTAACATAACACTAAATTGACCCTAACCAATCCCCAAGTAAAGCAAGATCAACAATTTACAAGTTTAGTAAAATTTGACACCTCACCTCTTATGTATTAAGGCCAAATTTGCAAATCTTTGACCAAGACCTTTTGAAATAGATTCAATGGTTTGAAAATGTTTCTAAACCAATAGGAATCACATTAGAGTCAACCAAAGTCAATTCAAATGAAGAGAAATCACATAGTGAGAAAATCCCCAAATTTCACTCACATACACTTAGCCCAATTTGCAAATCTTCAACCAAGGCCACCATTGCTTGATCTCTTGCTTGTAGAATACTCATATATGATAAACAAACACTTTTGCATCAAAGAAACAAGAATCAAATCAAAGGAAAATTCAAAACTCACATACATGTGATAATGGTCATTTGACCCATTTCTAAAATGTTCCCCACTTTACCCCTCTGTATTTCTCATTTCTTCAACTAAACTTGGTCAACTATGACCATGTCATCCAAGACCATGTCAAGGTCAACAACTTTCATGTTGACCATCTCTGCTGAAGTTGACCAGGTTGACCAGTAGAGAAGTGACAAGTGGAGACTTTGAAATTATGAGAAGATAACCCCAAATTTGAAATGTTGCAAATCTTCACCAAAATGAGCACCACTACAACCAATCTTTCCCTTTAATTATATCTTTGAGCTCCACCAAAAAGAAATCCAAAATTCCACAAAAATTCTCATGCGGCCATTTCATCAAACACATGGCAGGCATAGTTTCAGAAATACAACACATGCTATTATCCTTTGGTCCCTGACCTAAACCCCTTTCTTTTGGTGATCATCACACCCCTCTGCAACCCCTGCATCAGTGCATGTACTTGCTCATGTCGATTAAAGTGAGGGAAGCACCTTTTCTTCACCATGCCGAGCCCAAAGACATCAACTTGCCCTCTCCCTCTCTGCTCCTCTTCTTGCACTTTCATCATGTCCAGTAGCTTCCTGGTACATCCCTTGACACGCCTATGCACGGCCGAGCCTCGCGCACGCACGACATTGGCCAAGCCAGCCACGCCCTGGACGCCCAGAACCTTGCCAGTCGACGCGGTGAGCGTGCACCGAGCGCGCCAGAGCGCCATGCGCTCGAGCACCCTCGTCCTTCTCCTGCATCCCTAGGCCTGTGACGAGAACCGCCACCTACACCTCTACCTCGTAGACACACTCAAATGCCTACGGCCGCCTCGTCACCGTCGTCCTCGCCGGATTTGTACCGCGCACGCCGTGGCAGAACACGCATGCGCCCGAGCCACTCCATCACGCCCTGGCCGCGCTAGCTGTACCTTGAGCATCGCCGTGATTCCACCTACACCTAGCCGTCCTCGCCTTGCCCTTTGGCACGCCAGAAACGCCGCGCCATGGACGCTCCTCCACAGCACCCACGGCACCCTCGCCCTCCTATAAAAGGAGCACCTCCTCGACCAAATCCTTCACACCATCTTGCTCCCCTCTCACCACTGGTTCTCCTCGCATCGATAGCTAGTCCAATTATCCCCTCCATCGCCGGAATTTCAAGATCGTAGCCGCCGGAGTCCGCAGCTCACCGTCGACGACTGACGCCGTCCCGATCCTCGCCACTGCTACCAGGCGCATCAGCACCCTCGACAACGTCGCCGCGCACCTTGCCCTTGCCCGCGGGAACGTCGGTAGGTCCTCCGACCCCCTAGGCTCGCCGCCAGATCGTCGGCTTCTCGCCGGAGACGACGACCGTCGTGAGCCGTCGATCGCCCATCTAATCTGACGCTCCACGTTCGCCATACCGTTTCGCTGAGAAACAGGCGCTGACAGGTGGAGCCCACCCTGTCAGGCGGCCCGCGTGTGCGAATCACACTGCTGGGCCGGCCCATCTATTTTTCGTCTGTGTAGCCCACTTATCCTTCCCGCCAAGCCCATTGATTTGAAATTCCATTTTTCTGTTTAATTCAAATTCACTTGCTGATGCTATTTCGAAAATAAATAAAACAAAATCCACTGAACCAAATTTGACAAATTTTATATATTTGGAAAGCCCACGAAATTATCTAAATAATGCCACTGGTATCATGTCCAAATTCGTAACTAAATTTAAATGATAAAAATAACAAAACAGATCCTTTTCAGTATTCAAATAAATCTTAAAAATCAACCACTTTGAATTTTGAAGTGAATCCAATTGCAATAATTCACAGGTAACAAACTCTAATTTATTATGTAAAAATATGATATATGTTCTGTATATGATCATGGGCTAGATTCAAAAATTGGCTATGTAGTCAATACTAGCTCATTTAAAATATATCCAAATTTTAGAATTTAAACCAATGAGGTGTAGCACCTCATTTAAATCCTTTTCTCAAGTGATATGAAGCAATGTGTTGACCCTTAATTGCTTAGGATCAAAATTGCTCACTTATAGTTTTCAAATCAAAATAGTTTTTAATTTGAAATGGTTATTTAATTCACAGGAGTTAGTGAAGCTCATTTAAATCTTGTTTCTCAAATAATAAGTATGAAAGGTTGACTTTGGTCAACATATGATCAGCTCTTGTTGTTTGAGAAAATTAAATCTTAAGAAGAATTCAATGAGGGGAAATTATTTCTCCAAACCAAAGAGAAACCCTAATCTCAACTTTTAATGAGAGGAAATTATTTTCCTAATATTAAATAAGGAAACCCTAGAATAATTTTTGGATAAATGTTAAGTAGTGATACTAGATCAATTGGGTGAGCCAATAAGGCTAATTAAGAGTACTTAAGTATTGTTTGGTGATTGTATCCTCGTATTTGTTTATAGACGCTAGTCCCGGAGACTATCAAGAGGAAGAGGTGTTCTACCAAGAGGAAGAAGAAGAACACTTTGATCATCTCACCAATCAAGGCAAGCTAACACTCTTGCAAGGTTCCCTTGTGCAAAGCTCTACAAGAGCAGGGCACCATTACATTTTACTTTATGAACCTATCCCAAGTTTCTACTTTACAAGCTTTACTTGATTTTATTTATCGAAGTTACTTTTGATTTATGATTCACCTAGTTGAGCTATAGAGTAGTACAAGAGCATCACACTTAGCCTAGCAAGCTCCAAGATACTTAGCACCCCTCATGACTAGTTGCTAGTGCTCAATATTAAAGGTGACTACTCGAGTTGGGAACTTGTGATTTGAAATGACTTTGAAAACCCTGGGAATGATGAGTCATTCTATTAAGAGATTTTGAAGGTGAATATGACTGGTGAATGGCTTGGTGAATTTTATCAAAAACACTGATGGTTGGGTTCGGATGCGATACCATTCCAATTTTACAAGTACCCCCACAATACCTGAATCTGGGTAAGGCTTAGCTGGAAACTTATGTATTTTAGTATGGGTTCCCTCTGAACAAGCGTCATAGGGGTTATGCTTGAGGCTGCCTCCGTACTGGTGAAGTGATATGAAATGACGTGAAATGAGGTGAATGTCCGGCCCAAGCCCTGTGCAGTTCCCAGGCTGACAGTTTGTCTTCACCGGGAGGCCAAGCTCATGGGGAGAGGTGCCTATACTAGAGTATGTAAATGAAAGGTTAGGATTGGTAGTTCGCGTACTGCGTACGATAAATCAGGGCCGATTACCGACGAACTATTGCAATTGTTGTGGCACAAGTGTACAACCTCTGCAGAGTTAAACCTATTCGAATAGCCGCGTCCTCGGTTATGGACAGTTGGAAAGGCCATACTGTTCCGTCATCAGAATTTTTCTAAAAATATGAATGGTGACTTGTGATTTGAATTGAAAGGTGACTTTGACTTTGAATCACAACTGAGTGGTGGGAATGACACTAATGTTCCCACTGGAGTTAGTTAGATAAAGAGGCTTTGTTTATTTTAAAGTGCTTATGAAATAAAACTGGCTTTATGCAAATGAAACTAGAGCTTAGAACCCCCTTACTATAGTTGATAGTATTTACCTTAGTATTAGTTTGCAAGTACTTTAAAGTACTCATGGCTGTGTCCCTGGCTATTCAAATGGCCAGACTATGAAGGGGAGTACCAGAACCCGGAAGAAGGACAGCAGGACGTCTACGACAACTAGGATCACTCCTGACGTCAACAGTTGCCTGTGGAATAGATGGACGACTACTACGCTACTTTCGCTTCCGCTATGTGTTATGTAATGAATAAATAGACCTTCTATTATTGTAATGAGACTGGATCATGTGATCCTTTATTTGTAAGACGATTATGTGTTGTAATGAATGATGTGTTGTGATATCAAATCTATTATGTCTCGCAAAAACAATATTCCTGGGATTGCGAGGAATGGCATAATAGGCATCTGGACTTAAAAATCCGGGTGTTGACAAGTTGGTATCAGAGCCATTGTTTGACCTTAGGAGACCCTAGTTAGAATGGACGTCTGAAAATTTTATTTTCAAAACAAATGAAATGACTATTTAAGAAAAACTTATTCTCCCCCTTATCTGTGAGATCTTTTTCAAATAAGAAAGTTATGCTCTATTCTTCTTATACTATTACCTAAAATTTTGACACACCTCTCTAACTTACTCATCATAATTCTTCACAGATGGAGTACCATTGGGAGTGCTATTAGCTTGGTCGCAAAGGAGACCTAAAGTTCGAAAAAGAGTTGAGGCAACTAGTGGGATACCTAGGCCACCCGTATCCCGAATTCTTCGGAATACCCCTCAAAAACCACTCCGGAGAACCCCCTCGGTGGGAAGTTTCTACTGATCTCCGAAGGAAGCTTGATGCCCCGGTATGGGAAACCATATGGTTTTCTGTAACGGGAAACACTTGGAAGGAAGGACTAGTCAGAGCTATGCAAGAAGCAATTTCCCGTCTGTGCGGACAAAATGAGAACAAGATCAAGAACACTCGCTTCATCTACTACCCAAGACATGACTCCATGGGAAGACCGATGACCATGCCCCCACCACAACCAAAGATGAACCACTATGTAGCACACCAGGACTTCAGGAAGTACAAAACCCGTAAGGATTTGGACAACGCCCTCGCCTCTCGCCAAGCACATTACCCATGAAGACGAAGAATTCCATCCTGAAGAGTAGTATCACTCCAGCACTTAAGTAGGTGTGAGTTGTATCAGGATCCCCTTGTATCGTAGAGCGAATGAATGGTTCTTCAAACCAACGGTGTGTTAGATTTGTAATGTGTGATGCTTGGTATGAATGAAAAAGTGTTGTTGGTTTTACCCCTGCAACACTACTCAAATTTTTAAGTATGAACTTTTAAAACTCTACCAAAACAAAACATAGAAATTTCCCCCTTATCTTATCATCTACCTCAATGTTCAGATGGCCCCACCAACCCGCAACACCACTCAGGAAGCCATGATGCAACTACTGCAAACAATGATGGCAGACCGAGAAGCCGAGAGAGCTGAACGACAAGCCAATATCGCTGCGCTACAACAGATAGCTCAGAACAATCAAAGCCATGGAAACCACGACCACCCTGGGTCAAAGCTAAAGAATTTTCAGAACACCAACCCTCCGATGTTCAACAAGACTGAAGAACCCCTCGACGCCGATGATTGGCTCCAGACGATGGAGAACAACCTCGAAGTTGCGGGAGTTGAAGCCGCAGAAAAAGTACTGTTCGCCACCCACTACCTGTCAGGACCTGCTAGAGCCTGGTGGACAAGTGCCCGTGCAATGAATGCCGGACAAATGATGACCTGGGAAGACTTCAAGCTGAAGTTTAGCAAATACCATGTGCCCCAAGGACTGATCAAGAAGATGAGAGACGAGTTCCGCGAACTCAAACAAGGAAGAATGTCCGTGGTGGAATACCGCGACAGGTTTCTTACTCTGTCAAGGTACGCCCCGGATGAGACCGACACCAATGAGAAGAGGAAGGAAAGATTTCTGAACGGACTGCACGACGAGATGCAGACTGTGTTAGTGAACATTCCGTTCGCCGACTTAGAAGCCCTCGTAGACTCAGCCATACAGATGGAAGGAAAGCTGCATCAGGCCAATGAGAACCGCAAGCGCAGAATGATGAACCAGAATGGGCCCCACAATGCCCAGAAACACCGCAACAACCACTCTGGAGGATTCACCCCAAGATACAGCAAGCCCCCTGCTCATAATTATCGCCCCAACTACTCCAATAACAACGGAGGACCCCCAAAGCCCGGAGGCCACAACAACAACAACAACCACAACAACCACAACAACCACAACCATCCCAACAACAGCAACAATGGAAACAACAACAACCCCAATACTGCCCCAAGGACTGGAAGCAATGCCACCCCCGTCACCCCGAAGGACAAGTCCACGATCAACTGCTATGAATGTGGAGTTGTGGGTCACTTCTCCAATGAGTGCCCCAAAAAGCTTGCCAGGATTGCCGCCAATACCGCAGCACCTGCTCAGCAACAGCGCCGCTTTGCCGGAAGAAGGAACCAGAACAACAACAACGGCCGCCTCTACCACATGACTGCCACTGAAGCTCAGGAAGCACCCCAGACCATGACAAGTATGTCTTCCTGTTAATCAAATGCTCAATCTCTCTTAGGAACCTAACTTTTCTTAAAATCTCGGGACGAGATTTGTTTAAGGGGGAAGGGTTTGTAACATCCCAAGATTTTCAAAATAAAACAAATGAATTTCACTAGTTCCAAATTTTGGAACCAACAAAAACTTTTATTAATTAAGTAGGATACATATAGATCTTGTTTAAATCTTGTGTTTTGCCATGATGAGTGTTAGTATGCTTATGTGCTAAACCCTAAAACCCTAAAGTGATCAAGTGAAGATCACCAACCAAATAAAATAAAAGAAAAAGAAATCAAATAAGAAAAAGGCATATGTGCCTAGGGCAATATTTATAAAACCTTACCCTAAGCTTTTCTACTTTGCATAGAGATTTGGAAAAACCTTCATACACCTTACCTAGTACTTATCAAACCAAATCCAAGTGGTTTCCAAAGAAAATATAAAAAAAAGAACTAAAAGTGCCATAGAGGCATATGAGAGTAAAATGCAAATTTATGAATTTGGGAATATTGACCCTAGGACTTGTTGTGAATGGTTGGATCACTTCCATATACCATCTCAACACTCAACAACACCAAATGGGTCAAGCCAAGTCAAATTTAAAATGAAATGCAACATATGCATAGAGGCATATGTGGCACATAGCCATAATACCCAATTTTTGCCCTATGACTTAAAACCTTGACCAAATGATAGGAAACCCTCTCTAAACCTAACATAACACTAAATTGACCCTAACCAATCCCCAAGTAAAGCAAGATCAACAATTTACAAGTTTAGTAAAATTTGACACCTCACCTCTTATGTATTAAGGCCAAATTTGCAAATCTTTGACCAAGACCTTTTGAAATAGATTCAATGGTTTGAAAATGTTTCTAAACCAATAGGAATCACATTAGAGTCAACCAAAGTCAATTCAAATGAAGAGAAATCACATAGTGAGAAAATCCCCAAATTTCACTCACATACACTTAGCCCAATTTGCAAATCTTCAACCAAGGCCACCATTGCTTGATCTCTTGCTTGTAGAATACTCATATATGATAAACAAACACTTTTGCATCAAAGAAACAAGAATCAAATCAAAGGAAAATTCAAAACTCACATACATGTGATAATGGTCATTTGACCCATTTCTAAAATGTTCCCCACTTTACCCCTCTGTATTTCTCATTTCTTCAACTAAACTTGGTCAACTATGACCATGTCATCCAAGACCATGTCAAGGTCAACAACTTTCATGTTGACCATCTCTGCTGAAGTTGACCAGGTTGACCAGTAGAGAAGTGACAAGTGGAGACTTTGAAATTATGAGAAGATAACCCCAAATTTGAAATGTTGCAAATCTTCACCAAAATGAGCACCACTACCACCAATCTTTCCCTTTAATTATATCTTTGAGCTCCACCAAAAAGAAATCCAAAATTCCACAAAAATTCTCATGCGGCCATTTCATCAAACACATGGCAGGCATAGTTTCAGAAATACAACACATGCTATTATCCTTTGGTCCCTGACCTAAACCCCTTTCTTTTGGTGATCATCACACCCCTCTGCAACCCCTGCATCAGTGCATGTACTTGCTCATGTCGATTAAAGTGAGGGAAGCACCTTTTCTTCACCATGCCGAGCCCAAAGACATCAACTTGCCCTCTCCCTCTCTGCTCCTCTTCTTGCACTTTCATCATGTCCAGTAGCTTCCTGGTACATCCCTTGACACGCCTATGCACGGCCGAGCCTCGCGCACGCACGACATTGGCCAAGCCAGCCACGCCCTGGACGCCCAGAACCTTGCCAGTCGACGCGGTGAGCGTGCACCGAGCGCGCCAGAGCGCCATGCGCTCGAGCACCCTCGTCCTTCTCCTGCATCCCTAGGCCTGTGACGAGAACCGCCACCTACACCTCTACCTCGTAGACACACTCAAACGCCTACGGCCGCCTCGTCACCGTCGTCCTCGCCGGATTTGTACCGCGCACGCCGTGGCAGAACACGCATGCGCCCGAGCCACTCCATCACGCCCTGGCCGCGCTAGCTGTACCTTGAGCATCGCCGTGATTCCACCTACACCTAGCCGTCCTCGCCTTGCCCTTTGGCACGCCAGAAACGCCGCGCCATGGACGCTCCTCCACAGCACCCACGGCACCCTCGCCCTCCTATAAAAGGAGCACCTCCTCGACCAAATCCTTCACACCATCTTGCTCCCCTCTCACCACTGGTTCTCCTCGCATCGATAGCTAGTCCAATTATCCCCTCCATCGCCGGAATTTCAAGATCGTAGCCGCCGGAGTCCGCAGCTCACCGTCGACGACTGACGCCGTCCCGATCCTCGCCACTGCTACCAGGCGCATCAGCACCCTCGACAACGTCGCCGCGCACCTTGCCCTTGCCCGCGGGAACGTCGGTAGGTCCTCCGACCCCCTAGGCTCGCCGCCAGATCGTCGGCTTCTCGCCGGAGACGACGACCGTCGTGAGCCGTCGATCGCCCATCTAATCTGACGCTCCACGTTCGCCATACCGTTTCGCTGAGAAACAGGCGCTGACAGGTGGAGCCCACCCTGTCAGGCGGCCCGCGTGTGCGAATCACACTGATGGGCCGGCCCATCTATTTTTCGTCTGTGTAGCCCACTTATCCTTCCCGCCAAGCCCATTGATTTGAAATTCCATTTTTCTGTTTAATTCAAATTCACTTGCTGATGCTATTTCGAAAATAAATAAAACAAAATCCACTGAACCAAATTTGACAAATTTTATATATTTGGAAAGCCCACGAAATTATCTAAATAATGCCACTGGTATCATGTCCAAATTCGTAACTAAATTTAAATGATAAAAATAACAAAACAGATCCTTTTCAGTATTCAAATAAATCTTAAAAATCAACCACTTTGAATTTTGAAGTGAATCCAATTGCAATAATTCACAGGTAACAAACTCTAATTTATTATGTAAAAATATGATATATGTTCTGTATATGATCATGGGCTATATTCAAAAATTGGCTATGTAGTCAATACTAGCTCATTTAAAATATATCCAAATTTTAGAATTTAAACCAATGAGGTGTAGCACCTCATTTAAATCCTTTTCTCAAGTGATATGAAGCAATGTGTTGACCCTTAATTGCTTAGGATCAAAATTTCTCACTTATAGTTTTCAAATCAAAATAGTTTTTAATTTGAAATGGTTATTTAATTCACAGGAGTTAGTGAAGCTCATTTAAATCTTGTTTCGCAAATAATAAGTATGAAAGGTTGACTTTGGTCAACATATGATCAGCTCTTGTTGTTTGAGAAAATTAAATCTTAAGAAGAATTCAATGAGGGGAAATTATTTCTCCAAACCAAAGAGAAACCCTAATCTCAACTTTTAATGAGAGGAAATTATTTTCCTAATATTAAATAAGGAAACCCTAGAATAATTTTTGGATAAATGTTAAGTAGTGATACTAGATCAATTGGGTGAGCCAATAAGGCTAATTAAGAGTACTTAAGTATTGTTTGGTGATTGTATCCTCGTATTCGTTTATAGACGCTAGTCCCGGAGACTATCAAGAGGAAGAGGTGTTCTACCAAGAGGAAGAAGAAGAACACTTTGATCATCTCACCAATCAAGGCAAGCTAACACTCTTGCAAGATTCCCTTGTGCAAAGCTCTACAAGAGCAGGGCACCATTACATTTTACTTTATGAACCTATCCCAAGTTTCTACTTTACAAGCTTTACTTGATTTTATTTATCGAAGTTACTTTTGATTTATGATTCACCTAGTTGAGCTATAGAGTAGTACAAGAGCATCACACTTAGCCTAGCAAGCTCCAAGATACTTAGCACCCCTCATGACTAGTTGCTAGTGCTCAATATTAAAGGTGACTACTCGAGTTGGGAACTTGTGATTTGAAATGACTTTGAAAACCCTGGGAATGATGAGTCATTCTATTAAGAGATTTTGAAGGTGAATATGACTGGTGAATGGCTTGGTGAATTTTATCAAAAACACTAATGGTTGGGTTCGGATGCGATACCATTCCAATTTTACAAGTACCCCCACAATACCTGAATCTGGGTAAGGCTTAGCTGGAAACTTATGTATTTTAGTATGGGTTCCCTCTGAACAAGCGTCATAGGGGTTATGCTTGAGGCTGCCTCCGTACTGGTGAAGTGATATGAAATGACGTGAAATGAGGTGAATGTCCGGCCCAAGCCCTGTGCAGTTCCCAGGCTGACAGTTTGTCTTCACCGGGAGGCCAAGCTCATGGGGAGAGGTGCCTATACTAGAGTATGTAAATGAAAGGTTAGGATTGGTAGTTCGCGTACTGCGTACGATAAATCAGGGCCAGTTACCCCTGACGAACTATTGCAATTGTTGTGGCACAAGTGTACAACCTCTGCAGAGTTAAACCTATTCGAATAGCCGCGTCCTCGGTTATGGACAGTTGGAAAGGCCATACTGTTCCGTCATCAGAATTTTTCTAAAAATATGAATGGTGACTTGTGATTTGAATTGAAAGGTGACTTTGACTTTGAATCACAACTGAGTGGTGGGAATGACACTAATGTTCCCACTGGAGTTAGTTAGATAAAGAGGCTTTGTTTATTTTAAAGTGCTTATGAAATAAAACTGGCTTTATGCAAATGAAACTAGAGCTTAGAACCCCCTTACTATAGTTGATAGTATTTACCTTAGTATTAGTTTGCAAGTACTTTAAAGTACTCATGGCTGTGTCCCTGGCTATTCAAATGGCCAGACTATGAAGGGGAGTACCAGAACCCGGAAGAAGGACAGCAGGACGTCTACGACAACTAGGATCACTCCTGACGTCAACAGTTGCCTGTGGAATACATGGACGACTACTACGCTACTTTCGCTTCCGCTATGTGTTATGTAATGAATAAATAGACCTTCTATTATTGTAATGAGACTGGATCATGTGATCCTTTATTTGTAAGACGATTATGTGTTGTAATGAATGATGTGTTGTGATATCAAATCTATTATGTCTCGCAAAAACAATATTCCTGGGATTGCGAGGAATGGCATAATAGGCATCTGGACTTAAAAATCCGGGTGTTGACACACACCTAAGATAGGTGTGAGGGTGGCTAGATATGCAAGGGTTGCACTACGATAGCATATGATACGAAGAACAATGCTAACCCTAACATACCTAAGATAACTACGTTGCTCGCCATCAAAAAGGCTTCAGTACGAGCAACGCATGAACAACATAAAGCTTGTGCTGCCTAGATCGCAAGATGCGATCTAGGCAGCATGATGCTTACCGGTAGAAACCCTCGAGACGAAGGAGTTGGCGATGCGCCGAGATTGATTTGTGGTTGAACGTTGGTTGTTGTTTATTTCATAAACCCTAGATACATATTTATAGTCCAGGGGACTTTCTAATTTAGGTGTGCACCTAACCGTGCACGGGTAAAACTCTATCTAAGATGCGATCTACTATATTACAGATATATGGGCAATCTAGCCCAACCTTGCATATAAGGCCGATTCACGTATTTCTTCCGTATATAATCTTTAAGCCCATCTGGAGCGCGGACCACCTCTGACTTGGTCAAATTCTGGTGATAACAAATCCTAAACCCTAAACCCTAATTAAACCCTACATATATATATAGGCCAACGACACTAAATTGCGCATCAAGCAGGCGACGAACTAATTAGCGCTAATAAATTAATAAACTTTGTTGAATCTTGACAAGTTCTCTCGAATGAAAACACATTTGATTAAGTTGCCTCGTAATATATATACAATTAGTGTGCATGCGCGCATGGCATACCTTGCACATATCATTCGTGCATATATTTCAATATATATCTGAACATATTCTTGGGGATAAATATATATATTTCAATCGTTCTCTCTCGATCTATATATATATCGTTGGTGGCCAAACACACACTTATATATACGCATGCACTTTATGCGCAAAGGCTCGGGTGCCTCTAATAATGTGTGTGTGCACTCGATAGATGATCCCTAAACCTTAAACCCTAAAACCCTAATCCCTAATTATACCATAAACATACACCCTAAACACCCTAAACACTAAACCCTAGACCCTAAAACCTAAACCCTAATTAAACACTACATATATATAGGCCAACGACACTTAATTGCGCATCAAGCAGGTGACCAAATAATTAGCGCTGATAAATTAATTAACTTGAATCTTGACAAGTTCTCTCGAATGAAAACACATTGTATTAAGTTGCCTCATAATATAGTGTGCATGCGCGCATGGCATACCATGGACATATCATTCGTGCATATATATATCTCAATATATATCTGAACATATTCTTGGAGATATATATATATATATATATTCCAATCTCTCTCTCGATCTATATATATCGTGTTGGTGGCCAAGAAACACACTTATTATATATATACGCATGCACTTTATGCGCAAAGGCGCGGGTGCCTCTAATAATGTGTCTGTGCACTAGCTCGATCGATGATCCCTAAACCTTAAACCCTAAAATCCTAATCCATGATCCCTAATTATACCTTAAACGTACACCCTAAACACCCTAAACACTAAACCCTAAACCCTAGACCCCAAACCCCAAACCCCAAACCCTAAACCCTAAACCCTGATTAATTAACCTTAACCCTAACCCTACCCCTAAAACCCTAGCTAGCTAATCCTAAATCCTAAACCCTAATTAAACACTACATATATATAGGCCAACGACACTAAATTGCGCATCAAGCAGGCGACCAACTAATTAGCGCTGCTAAATTAATTAACTTGAATCTTGACAAGTTCGCTCGAATGAAAACACATTTGATTAAGTTGCCTCATAATATATATACAATTAGTGTGCATGCGCGCATGGCATACCTTGCACATATCATTTGCGCATATATTTCAATATATATCTGAACATATTCTTGGGGATAAATATATATATTTCAATCTTTCTCTCTCGATCTATATATATATCGTTGGTGGCCAAAAACACACTTATATATACGCATGCACTTTATGCGCAAAGGGGCGGGTGCCTCTAATAATGTGTGTGTGCACTCGATCAATGATCCCTAAACCTTAAACCCTAAAACCCTAATCCCTAATTATACCCTAAACGTACACCCTAAACACCCTAAACACTAAACCCTAAACCCTAGACCCTAAACCCTAGACCCTAAACCCTAAACACTACACCCTAAACCCTAAACCCTAAACCCTAACCCTAGACCGTAAACCCTAATTAAACACTAAACCCCAAACCCTAAACCCTAAACTCTAGACCCTAAACCCTAATTAATTAACCTTAACCCTAACCCTAACCCTAAAACCCTAGCTAGCTAATCCTAAACCCTAAACCCTAATTAAACCCTACATATATATATAGGCCAACGACACTAAATTGCGCATCAAGCAGGCGAGCAACTAATTAGCGCTAATAAATTAATTAACTTTGTTGAATCTTGACAAGTTCTCTCGAATGAAAACACATTTGATTAAGTTGCCTCATAATATATATACAATTAGTGTGCATGCGCGCATGGCATACCTTCCACATATCATTCGTGCATATATTTCAATATATATCTGAACATATTCTTGGGGATAAATATATATATTTCAATCTTTCTCTCTCGATCTAGATATATATCGTTGGTGGCCAAAAAACACACTTATATATACGCATGCACTTTATGCGCAAAGGCGCGGGTGCCTCTAATAATGTGTGTGTGTGCACTCGATTGATGATCCCTAAACCTTAAACCCTAAAACCCTAATCCCTATTTATACCCTAAACATACACCCTAAACACCCTAAACACTAAACCCTAGACCCTAAAACCTAAACCCTAATTAAACACTACATATATAGGCCAACGACACTTAATTGCGCATCAAGCAGGCGACCAAATAATTAGCGCTGATAAATTAATTAACTTGAATCTTGACAAGTTCTCTCGAATGAAAACACATTTGATTAAGTTGCCTCATAATATATATACAATTAGTGTGCATGCACGCATGGCATACCATGGACATATCATTCGTGCATATATATATCTCAATATATATCTGAACATATTCTTGGGTATATATATATATATTTCAATCTCTCTCGATCTATATATATCGTGTTGGTGGCCAAGAAACACACTTATTATATATATACGCATGCACTTTATGCGCAAAGGCGCGGGTGCCTCTAATAATTTGTCTGTGCACTAGCTCGATCGATGATCCCTAAACCTTAAACCCTAAAATCCTAATCCATGATCCCTAATTATACCTTTAACGTACACCCTAAACACCCTAAACACTAAACCCTAAACCCTAGACCCTAAACCCTAAACCCCAAACCCCAAACCCCAAACCCTAAACCCTAAACCCTAAACCCTAATTAATTAACCTTAACCCTAACCAGGCCCTAAAACCCTAGCTAGCTAATCCTAAATCCTAAACCCTAATTAAACCCTACATACATATAGGCCAACGACACTAAATTGCGCATCAAGCAGGCGACCAACTATTTAGCGCTGCTAAATTAATTAACTTGAATCATGACAAGTTCTCTCGAATGAAAACACATTTGATTAAGTTGCCTCATAATATATATACAATTAGTGTGCATGCGCGCATGTCATACCTTGCACATATCATTTGCGCATATATTTCAATATATATCTGAACATATTCTTGGGGATAAATATATATATTTCAATCTTTCTCTCTCGATCTATATATATATCGTTGGTGGCCAAAAAATACACTTATATATACGCATGCACTTTATGCGCAAAGACGCGGGTGCCTCTAATAATGTGTGTGTGCACTCGATCGATGATCCCTAAATCTTAAACCCTAAAACCCTAATCCCTAATTATACCCTAAACATACACCCCCTAAACACCCTAAACACTAAACCCTAAACCCTAAAGCCCTAAACCCTAAACCCTAAACACTAAACCCTAAACCCTAAATCCTAACCCTAACCCTAACCCCTAGCTAACCCTAAACCCTAAACCCTACATATATAGGCCAACGACACTTAATTGTGCATCAAGCAGGCGACCAACTAATTAGCGCTGATAAATTAATTAACTTCATTCATGCATATATTTCAATATATTTGTGAACATATTCTTGGGGATATATATATATATATTTAAATCTCTCTGTTATCTCGATCTATATATCGTTGGTGGCCAAGAAACACACTTATATATATACGCATGCACTTTATGCGCAAAGGCGCGGGTGCCTCTAATAATGTGTGTGTGCACTCGATCGTTGATCCCTAAACCTTAAACCCTAAAACCCTAATCCCTAATCCCTAAATATACCCTAAACATACACCCTAAACACCCTAAACACTAGACCCTAAACCCTAGACCATAAACCCTAAATGTACACCCTAAACACCCTAAACACTAAACCCTAAACCCTAGACCCTAAACCCTAGACCGTAAACCCTAACCCTAAAACCCTAGCTAGCTAACCCTAAACCCTAAACCCTAATTAAACCCTACATATATATATATATATAGGCCAACGACACTTAATTGTTCATCAAGTAGGCGACCAATTAACTAATTAGCGCTGATAAATTAATTAACTTGATTTTTGACAAGTTATCGATCTCCAATGAAAACACATTTGATTAAGTTGTCTCATAATATATATAATTAGTGTGCATGTGCGCATGGCATACTTTGCATATCATTCGTGCATATATTTCAATACATGTTTGAAGATATACTTGGGGATATATATATTTCAATCTCTCTCTCTCTCGATCTATATATCGTTGGTGGCCAAGAAACACACTTATATATATACACATGTACTTTAATTTATTTGCCTCACAATATATATAATAAATATGCATGCATGGCCTAACCATGTATGCTTATATATGTGTTTAATTTGGAGATTTCAATCGCTCTCTCGCCGCTCTCTCGTTGGTGGCCAACAACACACACATGCACTTTGTGCGCAAAGGCATGTGCCTCTAATAATGTGTGCGTAGTCGATCGGTCTAGTTTTGATTAATCATAGCACACAAATATAGAAGTTGTATTTGAATCCACACAACCGTAATCTAAAACACATAGCCCCTAACATGGCCTAATTAACTGACCCCTTCTCTCTAGCTAATTAGTGGAAATTGCACAAAATCAAAAGGGGTCCCTCACTAATTATACATATATATCTAGATTGTGATAAACTTTTGCCCCATATTTGGTGGATGGTTGCATCTTGGCATGTAAAACAATTAATGTTTGCAAATGGCGTTGTCAAAATTTATGTACAAATGATTTCTTTCCATCCAAAGTGCATAAAATGGGAGTTTTAATGAAGAAGGTACAAATAAAACAGCTCAACATGCCTCCACACCCCGATTTTCACAGGAAGTAGAGCATATTTAAAGGATAATTCCAGAGTTTTACTATTTTTCAAGAAACTTTGCTAATTTCCACCCACTCACATGACTTTATGTCGATTTAACGAAAATAGGGCGAATTTAAACTACATGGGCGGGATAGTTTGAATTGTGCGCGCGGCAAAGGGAATCGCCTATTCCTCAACCTTGTGCACGGCAGATTACACACGCAACTCCATTAAACACCACCTACCGGGCGGCCCGGCCGCATGACTCCCCACCAACCGCTACACAACTTATCCCCGTCCGTGCGAAGAGCTTCCCCTCCCCGTCCCGTCCGTGCGAAGAAGAAGCTTCCCCTCCCCGTCGTTCTTCTCGAGACGCACCGGCGGTCAAGTTGATCCACGGTAGGGTTGCTATCTCTAGCTCAATCATGCATCGGGCAAGATGGCCTAACGATTTATATTTTCTTGATGCTGCTAAAAAAATCGTCAGTATGCTCAAACTAATTGGCACTTTATAGTTTTCCGCTCGATTTTTCCTCGATCAATTTGTTCATTTGCGTGGGTATATAGAGTCAGTTCTGCACTCGATCCGTTAATTTGCTGAAATGCCATGGCAGAGATTTGTACACGATCTGTTTGCTAAAATGTCGATGGGCATTTTTTGTTTTGTACTCGACATGATTGCTGAAATGCATAATCATGTACTAGTATAGTTTTGTACTCGATGGATATACATTTCCTACTTCGCCTTAAATTAATCACCAACCATTGTATCTCATAATTCAACAGATGGACAGAACTTGGATACTGCATGGACACTTATGTTCCCCTTCATATATAAATGGTGTTCAACCCTTTATGGGGTTTATTAGAGCTCATGAAGGTCACGACCTGGACGTGTATTGCCCGCGCTGCACATGTATGAATGGTGAGAAGAGGCCTCACCATGTAGTGGAAGATCATTTACACATTTTTGGGATGCACCGCACATATGTTAGGTGGGTTTATCATGGTGAACCACATAATGATCCTTCAGCGGGAGAAGCAGATCTTGCTCACACTGTATGTGTGTTGGCATATGTAGTTAATTATTTATATTGATGCTGCCGCTGTTTCGATCAATAGTTTGCATTGCTGTGCAAGTTCTGTACTAAAATTTAACTTGTTGCAGATGGATGGACGGGAAGGAGAGAAACAGCGCTTTCTTCAGGAACCGGGTTTCAGCTCTGGGACATGTGATGTGCCAGATGAGAAGGTAAATATGTAAAACGGCATTTGTTTAGGTTGCATCCCTTAGATGTTTGTCTAATCTGTTGATGTACTAATTGCAGAAGCATAGAGTTGAAGAGGTCTCTCAGTTTGATGGGAGATTTGAAGATGAATCTCAGTTTGATGCACCTGTGGATGGTACTGATGACGGGCCTTTCATAGACGAAGGTCCTGCACCTGAGATTATCCAGCCTACAGAAGGAGGCCGTGGACCGAGTACACAACTTTGCGTTGAAGTGGATGCACGCCCAGAGGTCATCAGTTGCGTCCGGGTAGTCTCAAGACCACCCAGCCCTGATGCACCTGTGGATGGTACTGATGACGAGCCTTTCATAGACGAAGGTCCTGCACCTGAGATTATCCAGCCTACAGAAGGAGGCCGTGGACCGAGTACACAACTTTGCGTTGAAGCGGATGCACGCCCGGAGATCATCAGGGGCGTCCCGGTAGTCTCAGGACCACCTAGCCCTGATGCAAAATGTTGAGCTACTTTATGATTCGTACTTTTATGTTCTGGTGCTGTAGTATGTACCATCTTTGTTATGATTTGTACGCCTTTGGCGCTAGAACTATAATTAAGTACTCAGTGGATGATCGCGTTGCAAAATTTGACACCCACACAATCAGTTCATCGTATGACTGGTAGCACAATTACTTCTACAGTCTGCCGCCGCATTAATTGGTAGCATGAAACACTTTCAGCACTCCCCTCTGATTCATATTAATTGACTCAATTTTGTCTAGATATGGATGTATCTAGATGCATTTGTTAACTAGACTAACAAACTTGAGTCAGTTAATATGAATCGGTGTAAACCGCCCAAGTCCTCCAACAGCTAGTTTATTGACTCTGGACTCCAAGCCTCTCGCGGCAAGCCATCGACGAAGCTTTGACCAGATCTTGGCCCGCTTTTTTTTGGCGAATAGCAAAGCTTTGACCAGTTCCTCTCGGGATATAGCACGCCGGTGAGCTTGCACGGTTGCCATGAGCACTTTCCGGCGGAACTTCCTCTGCAGCGCCCTCAAGCCGCCGCTGCGAGACAGCACGCAGTGCCTCGAGGTGGACGGAACGGACGAACTCGGGATCTCAGGGCGGGGTCCGCCTCGTCCGGAACGATCTCCAGCGGGTTAACGAGGACATGCATGGCGGCCAGGGGATTTGGTTTTTTTTTTGTTGTTGTTTGAGCTTGGGATTTGGGGTTTTTTCGGATAGGGGAGGAGGAACCGAGGAAGAGGAAGGAACAGCCCGCGTGCTTGGCGCGTGGCAGTGTGCTTGAATTTCGATTTTTTGTGAAATGTTTCATTTCCCCGCTACAATTCGGGGGTTTTCTTGACGCGCCAATGCATCCCGCCGTGCAGGTTCAAGTGAATTTGGGGTGCCACACTATGGGCCCCGGGCAAGTGAGACATGTAATGACTAGTCACAGCAGTAAGTTCACTGTGTAATAAAATATGTTACCCCTCCCCTTTATGTAGCCCCCTTTGTCTCTCCCGATCGAGTGCCGACAGCCGACGGATGAAAGCCGCTAGCTCGATCCCCTCCTTTCGCCTCCACCGTCCAGGCATCCAGCTTGGAGGGGCAAGCTGCATCTAGACCAAGCGGATTAGGTAGTACTAGTAATGCTCTTTCCTTTCTCGAGATCGGTTCTTTTTTCCTCACCTCGATATCTTGCGCATCTACTATTTCCTATTCTGGGCGAAGGGGTGTCTTTCTGGTCACCCTCGCGCTGGGAGTGATTGATGGGGGTGGGGGGCGGGGGCTACCTTTGTTTGGATTGGGGTGTTCTTCCTTTATTTGTCGACATTTGCAACCTTTGTAGTTTCTACAGATCCTCAATGTATCTTTTGTCAGCTTGTACAGGAAAGGAAATACCTCTGTGGTGGTGGGGGCAATGGAGCGTAAGGCCACCACGCATGTGGGCACTTGGCTGAGCCTGAGCTGCGTCCCCAGCCGCCGCAGCTGTGTACTCCGTTTGCTTATCCACTCGTCTATCTCGCATCCTCAATCTGCTCCTCGTTCGGAAGATGCTTAAAGTAGCACATGTCTTCAGCTGTTTGTGCATAAAGCCTCTGTGACACCATGCTCTATATTCTCTGTATCAGGTTGGTACCTCCAGGTTCCGTGCTGAGGCTATGGGGAACGAGAATAGCGCCCCACCAGCTGCAGGAGCATGGCCCGATCTGCAGCACAAGAAGCGAAATGCCACTGCCGAGCTGGGCAGGGACCGCCGAGGGGTAATTTTTTTTAACCAACTTACCATGATGTAGTCTGAATCTGATACTCCCTCAGATCCAAATTAATTGACTCAACTATCTGTAGATACGGATGTATCTAGATGTGTTTTTAGCTCTAGATACTACTACCTCCATCCCAAAGCTTAGGGATTATATTATTTTTAGAAAGTCAAACTATATCATGTTTGACTAAGCTTTTACCAAAAATCATTAACATGCAAACTACAAAATTAATATCATTAAATAGGTTGTGAAATATATTTTCCTACGGTATCTACACAATATTATATTTGTTGATAGAATGTTCTAAAATTTTGGTCAAACTTTACTTGTTTTGATTTCTCAAAAATAAATAAGCCTTAAGCTTTGGGATGGAGGTATCTAGACAAAGCTGAGTCAACTGGAGTAGTTTTTTTTGACTATCCATAGCTAGTGTTCATGGTGCAAAAGGCTAAGAGCATCCAATATATGCATCAGTCTATCTCATACAGTAATTCAATATCACTGCTGAGGTCTGCCTTTTGTTTTGCTATTCATATGCAGACTAAAACTTTAGGGCCTTTACTCAAAAGGAAGATCAAAACTGCGGCTAATCAGGCTGCCAGTATGTTGATGCCGCCCCCATCTTCTAAATGCCTCTACAAGCACAAGGCCACGCGCCCGCTGGGTGGTGATCTTTTAATGAATATGGAATATTTTCTTAATCCACAAAACATGCCTTGATATTTGTCTGTTTATTGTCGGTTTTTTCTAATGCTTGCCAAAAGTTTACAACAACAACAACAACCAAGCCTTTCAGTCCCAAACAAGTTGGGGTAGGCTATAGTTGAAGCCCATAAGATCTCGAAGCCAAAAGTTTAGAAACACCAAATTCGTTTGCTTACAATCATCATACAGTAATGTTCATCTACTCTCCAGTTCCCCTAACCCAACAAAAAATGATGTTAATTACGATTTTTAGATTAAAAGAGCACCATTAGGCGCTGTTAATTATGATTTTGAGATTAAATGTCATTTGCAATTGCTAATTACAATTACGATTTTGAGATTAAATGTCATTTGCAATTGCTAATTACAATTACGATTTTTTGATTAAAAGAGCACCATTAGGCGCTGTTAATTATGATTAGTTTAACCTTGATCTGTTCCGCTCTCCATTTTTCCCAACCGAAAAAAATGTAACCATTCCATTCCTCTGAAATGGAAACATTCCATTCCATTCCACGCTGTTTCAGAACCGAACACACCCTTGCATTGTTGTGAACTGTTGTCCATACACAGCCATACCCTTCCACTTACATCCAGCACTAGATGCATCATCATCTCAGAGTCATTCAATATCACTGCTGAGATCTGTTCCCATTCTTATGCAGGCTGAAACTGCTGCGCCTTTACTCAAGTGGATGCTAAATGAGGCTGATGAGGCTGCTGTGAGGACGATGGTGCCGGCACCATCATCCGAAAACCTCTACAAGCACGAGGCCATGGGCCAGCTGGGTGGTGACCTTTTAATGAATCTGGTATATTTTCTTAATCCACATACATGATTTTATTATTATCTGTTTAATTACTGTTGGCTTTGCCTAATGCTTACCAAAAGTTCAGAAACACTGCGTTTGCTTACAATCATCATACACTAATTTTTCACTTTTCAGTCTGTCTCATCCAGTATATAAACTGTTGAGTTACGTTGGCTTTTTTGTAATCATTTGCATTGTTGTCAACTGTTGTCTATGCACAACCCTATTCTTCCACTTACATCCCGCACTTTTTGCATCAGTCCATCTCATAGATTTATTAAATATCAATGATGACTTCTGTTGCTATTCATATGCAGGATGAAGCTTCTGTGCCTCTACTCAAATGGATAAAAAATGATCCTGATGAGGCTGCTGTGAAGATGATGGTGCCGCCACCATCTTCTGAAAACCTCCTCAAGCACAAGGCCACGGGCCAGCTGGGTGGTATCCTTTTTAAGCAGGTATATTTTCTTAATCCTCATACATGATTTGATTTGTCTGTTTATTGCCGGCTTTGTGTAATTATGCTTACCAATAGTTCAAAAACACACACAACCCTATTCTTCCACTTACATCCAGCACTATATGCATCAGTGTCTCATAGATTCATTTTATATATCACTGCTGATGTCTGTTGCTCATTAATTTTCATATGCAGACTGAAACTGCTAAGCCTTCATTGGTCAAAAGGATTGCAACTGCCGCCGATGAGGCATCTGCAGAGGCTGCCACCAAGTTATCGCCAGCCCCACCTTCTCGGATGCTTATATAAGCTCAAGTCCAAGGACCAGCCGTGCCGTAACCATCCAAGGGTTCGGTATATTTTCTTAAGCCACATATACATGCCATGATTTATTTCGTTATTATCACCGCTCGTCTCATCGCTTCTTGGAATTCGGAAACGCCAAATTAGCATGCTTATATTCATCATACACTAAATTTTGACTGTTCAGTTTGTAACATAGTGTTATGCACTCGCTTGTCAACATTTGCATTGCTCTGAACTATGCACTTTACACAACCTAATTCTTCCACTTACATTCAGCGCTTAGCACCAGTAGTACCTCCCATGTTTCCTTCACCATCCCGATGCCGAGCTTGCGGGAATATGGCGGGCCCATGTACATACCCCGCATATAACACCTCCTATGGCTCTATCTACCTTTCTAATAACTCCTTCACAGAGTTACAGGTGTATGTATTCTCGTGGTTTAGCATGAATTGGCATATAGTAAAGTCTTGTTTTTAGTCTTCCTGCTTCTTACATTAATATCAATTTTCACATGCAGACTGTACCTTGTGAACTTCGTCCAATGATTAACCAGATGTGTCCGCATGAAGGGTCTTTCACTATGCATGGCAATGGCAAATTGATGAACACCTACACTGTCTATGAGGTGTATGTCTACAAGACGCAGGCCATCACATATTTGTATAGACATGATTGGAGAAAGTTTGCTTTTAACTACGGTCTGAAGAAGGGCGACGAGCTGAGGATCAGAAACTCAAACGGGCAGATATACGTAATCGCTACGTAGTTGGAGACACTTCCAAATATATAATATGTCACTTTTTTATACTCATATCCTTTGATTACCGCATTCTCGAGCAGCTTGTTCTAAACCATTCCCTCTGTTCTAGCTTGCTGGGTTTAACATGATCAAAGCTGCAGATCCCCCGATGGAACAGAGCGGATGTCACAAAGGGCACCCACACCAAAGACCCGGCACCGGCTTCCCACTCTCCCCGCATCGACCGGTTCCCTCAGACAAAGACCGTTTATTGCATCTACCCAGCAGGCCCCTACATCAGCATTGGTTCCTGTAGAGGCCCCATATACTACACCTGCCCAAAGCAGTTCTCGCATCAAGATCGGTTCCTCTAGCTGCACCGTTCGCACCTGCCCAACAGCCTTCCTCAGATCGACCGGTTCCTCTAGAGGCACCGTTTATTACACCTGCCCAGAAGTCTCCTGCATCAGCACCAGCTCGTGTACCAGCCTCAGCTCCCGCACCTGCCCCAGCCGGATCACCGAGGTCTCACTCATTGCCGTGGCCACCCGTGTGGTGACCAGGACGCATCCGAAGGCTATGTTCGTGAGTATATGACAAAGATAATCGCTCTTATCTTGATGTCTTCTCTGCTCAAAGTCTCACATGGTTCAGTCTTCAGTGCATTGGTGCCATTGACTAATTTTTGTTGGTATCTCTTGCTTTGAATCAGAAATTGCCTAAAAGTATCGCCAAGGATCTCAATGCTGGCCGAACGGGCAAGATTTCCCTCGTCATGGAGAGTGAAGGTCTCACCGTGGAGGGACGGTACTCCGTCGGGCCCCACGTATGGCCGCTTGGTCGTTACTTCTGTGTGGAAAAAGTTCATTGACGGTGCCAAACTTCGCATTGGATCAAAGTTGAAGGTCAAGATCTTTCGATGCCACTGTGACATGCTGGTCATCAAGTTTGCGGTTGTCTAGTTCTATTGTCCCATGAGCCCTTAGCAAATGCATTTGTAGTTATACTTATATAAGGTTATCTTATCTGAACTGCTAATTAATTGTATGGGTGGTAAAACTCTGGCAAGCTTTTGCTCTTAGCAAGTATGTATGTATGATCAGCTATTATGATAACTAATGTTTGTGTTCATCTTAATTTGCATTTCCGTTTTAGAAAAAAACTTAATTTCTATTTTGGCTGACCTGTTAGAGAACTATCAGATTGAATCCACAACATGATTCAAATAGATTCATTACACCAAGCCACATGTCTTGACCTTGCTATACCCTAGTTCCATTAATCAGTGCAAGAAGGCTTACCTGAGCTGCCTGAACCACGGCAGATTCGAATCCACCTTAGCTATCTAGCTAGAAATACAACCTTTGCGTAAAGAGGATTTGCAAGACGGGAGGCTGACATTGGGGACCCATGAGCCAGCAGTCGTCAACGTTTTAAAGGCGGCAGGAGATCGAAACAAAAAAAGCCAAAAATCAGTTGGTAAACAAAATCCAAGAAATGAAACTTTTACCTTTCTGAGAGGATGACATGCGGGACCCATGAGGCAGCAGCATCCTCAACTATTCCAAGGCGGCAGGGGATCAAAATAAAAATAGGAAATAGCCAGAAATTAATTAGGGTAAAAAATAAATCTATCAAAGGAAACCTTTATTGTTCATAGAGGATGACATGTGGGACCGACCTGCCAGCTGCGTCGTCATGGTTTCAAAGGGGGCAGGGGATCAAAAGAAAAAGGCAAATAACCAGAAATTAGGGGTAAAAAATAAATCCAACAAAGGAAACTTTTATTGTTCATAGAGGATGACATGCGGGACCCATGAGCCAGCAGCTTCCTCAACGTTTCAAAGTCGGCATGAGATTGAAAGAAAAAGGCAAGTGACCAAATATCAGGAGCCAAAAATAATCCAAGAAAAGAAATTTTATTGTACATAGAGGATGACATGCGGGTCCCATTTTGCAGCAGCGGTCTCAACATTTCCAAGGCGGCACAGGACCAAAAGAAAAATGAAGTAGCCGTAAATCGTGGGGTGAAAAAATCCAAGAAAGGAAAGATTTCAATTGGGCTGCATCTGGACATCTGGGCCTTCGAACTATCCTGCTGGGCCTTTTGACTCGTACAATTTCAGCCCACTCCAAAACAGGAAAGTTCGGATTTTTCTAAAAAAACAGGAAAGTCCTATGCTTCGCAAAAACACAAAACAAGGAGATTCAACATATAAGTTTGTTTATGTAAAAATAAAGATTTAATTTATCCGTTTGCAATAGCTCAGAGCGAAATACAATGTTTATTGTCTGCAAAATAATCAAGATATCACATGTTTCTTGTACGGGGAGGCTGACATCGGGGACCCATGAGCCAGCAGCGTCGTCAACGTTTTAAAGGCGGCAGGGGATGGAAAGAAAAAATAAACCAAAAATCTGTTGGTAAAAAATACAAGAAAAAAACATTTTCGTTCTGAGAGGATGACATGCGGGACCCTTGAGGCAGCAGCATCCTCAGCGTTTATTGTTCATAGAGGTTGACATGTGGGACCCTGATACGTCTCCGACGTATCGATAATTTGTTATGTTCCATGCCACATTATTGATGATATCTACATGTTTTATGCATACTTTATGTCATTATTATGCGTTTTCCGGAACTAACCTATTGACGAGATGCCGAAGGGCCAGTTGCTGTTTTCTGCTGTTTTTGGTTTCAGAAATCCTACAAAGGAAATATTCTCGGAATTGGACGAAATCAACGCCCAGGGTCCTATTTTTGCACGAAGCTTCCAGAAGTCCGAAGGAGAGACGAAGTGGGGCCACGAGGTGGCCAGACACTAGGGCGGCGCGGCCTGGGTCTTGGCCGCGCCGGCCTGCTGTGTGGGGCCCTCGTGTGGCCTCCTGACCTGCCCTTCCGCCTACTTAAAGTCTCCGTCGCGAAAACCCTACCACGTTCGACGAAACCAGAGAAAACCTTCCAGAGCCGCCGCCATCGCGAAGCCAAGATCTGGGGGACAGGAGTCTCTGTTCTGGCACGCCGCCGGGACGGGGAAGTGCCCCCGAAAGGCTTCTCCATCGAAACCACCGCCATCTTCATCACCGCTGCTGTCTCCCATGAGGAGGGAGTAGTTCTCCATCGAGGCTCGGGGCTGTAACGGTAGCTATGTGGTTAATCTCTCTCCTATGTGCTTCAATACAATAATCTCATGAGCTGCCTTACATGATTGAGATTCATATGATGATGCTTGTAATCTAGATGTCATTATGCTAGTCAAGTGGGTTTTACTTATGTGATCTCCGGAGACTCCTTGTCCCACGTGTGTAAAGGTGACAGTGTGTGCACCGTGTGGGTCTTTTAGGCTATATTTCACAGAATACTTATTCACTGTTATGAATGGCATAGTGAAGTGCTTATTTATATCCCTTTATGATTGCAATGTGTTTTGTATCACAATTTATCAGTGTGCTACTCTAGTGATGTTATTAAAGTAGTTTATTCCTCCTGCACGGTGTAATGGTGACAGTGTGTGCATCGTGTAGTACTTGGCGTAGGCTATGATTGTGATCTCTTGTAGATTATGAAGTTAACTATTGCTATGATAGTATTGGTGTGATTTATTCCTCCTTTCGTAGTGTGAAGGTGACAGTGTGCATGCTATGTTAGTACTTGGTTTGGTTATGTTGATCTGTCATGCACTCTAAGGTTATTTAAATATGAACATTGAATATTGTGGAGCTTGTTAACTCCGGCATTGAGGGTTCGTGTAATCCTACACAGTTAGTGGTGTTCATCATCCAACAAGAGGGTGTAGAGTCTAGCATCTATCTATTTATTCTGTTATGTGATCAATGTTGAGAGTGTCCACTAGTGAAAGTATGATCCCTAGGCCTTGTTCCTAAATACTGCTATCGCTGCTTGTTTACTGTTTTACTGCATTTATACTGCCTGCAATATTACTACCATCAACTGCACGCCAGCAAGCACTTTTCTGGCGCCATTGCTACTGCTCATACTTATTCATACCACCTGTATTTCATTATCTCTTCGCCGAACTAGTGCACCTATTAGGTGTGTTGGGGACACAAGAGACTTCTTGCTTTGTGGTTGCAGGGTTGCATGAGAGGGATATCTTTGACCTCTTCCTCCCTGAGTTCGATAAACCTTGGGTGATCCACTTAAGGGAAACTTGCTGCTGTTCTACAAACCTCTGCTCTTGGAGGCCCAACACTGTCTACAAGAATAGAAGCACCCGTAGACATCAGACCCGTGAGCCAGCAGCGCCCTGAACGTTTTAAAGGCTGCAGGAGATCGAAAGAAAAAATAAGCCAAAAATCGTTTGGTCAACAAAATCCAATAAAATAAACATTTACCGTTATGAGAGGATGACATGCGGGACCCATGAGGCAGCAGCATCCTCAACGATTCCAAGGCGGCAGGGGATCAAAGGAAAAAAGGAAATATCCCGAAATTAATTAGGGGTTCAAAATAAATCCATCAAAGGAAACTTTAATTGTTCACAGAGGATGACATGTGGGACCGACCTGCCAGCTGCGTCGTCATCGTTTCAAAGGGGGCAGGAGATCAAAAGAAAAAGGCAAATAGCCAGAAATTAGGGGTCAAAAATAACTCCAAGAAAGGAAACTTTTATTGTTCGTAGAGGATGACATGCGGGACCCATGAGCCAGCAGCTTACTCAACGTTTCAAAGGCGGCATGAGATCGAAAGAAAAAGGCAAGTGACAAAATATCAGGAGCCAAAGATAATCCAAGAAAAAAACTTTATTGTACATAGAGGATGACATGCGGGTCCCAATTAGCAGCAGCGGTCTCAACGTTTCAAATGCGGCTTGAGATCAAAAGAAAAAGAAAGTTGATTGTACATAGAGGATGACATGCGGGTCCCATGAGTCAGCAGCTTACTCAATGTTTCCAAGGTGACAGGGGATCAAAAGAAAAAGGAAATAGCCAAAAATCAGAGGGTGAAAAAAAACCCAAGAAAATAAACTTTTATAGCACATAGAGGATGACATGCGGGTCCCATGAGCCAGCAGGTTCCTCAACGTTTCAAACGTGGCATGAGATCGAAAGAAAAAGGCAAGTGACCAAATATCAGGAGCCAAAAATAATTCAAGAAAAGAAACTTGAGTGTACGTAGAGGATGACATGCGGGTCCCATTAAGCAGCAGCGGTATCACCGTTTGAGAGGCTGCACGGGATCGAAAGAAAAAGGCAAGTGACCAAATATGAGGTTCCAAAAAAATCCTAGAAAAGAAAGTTTTATAGTACATAGAGGATGACATGCGGGTCCCATTTAGCAGCAGCGGTCTCATCGTTTCAGAGGCGGCAGGGGATCGAAAGAAAAAGGTAAGTGACCAAATATGAGGTGCCAAAAAAATCCAAGAAAAGAAAGTTTTATAGTACATAAAGGATGACATGCGGGTCCCATTTAGCAGCAGCGGTATCACCGTTTGAGAGGCGGCAGGGGATCGAAAGAAAAAGGCAAGTGACCAAATTTGAGGTGCCAAAAAAAACTCCAAGAAAAGAAAGTTGATTGCACATAGAGGATGACATGCGGGTCCCATTTAGCTGCAGCGGTGTCAACGTTTCCAAGGCGGCAAGGGATCAAAAGAAAAAGGAAGTAGCCAGAAATCAGGGTGTCAAAAAAAATCCAAGAATAGAAAGAATTTTGGTTCATAGAGGATGACATGCGGGACCCATGATCCTGCATCGTAAACGGCTCGATCGGAGAGCGTTGAATGAGATGGCGCGATCGAGAAAAAAAACAATGCCAGAGAGGCTGCCATCTGGGCCCTACATCCCTCGGCGGTGCGGATTTGCGTT
This sequence comes from Lolium perenne, assembly GCF_019359855.2. Taxonomy (NCBI): domain Eukaryota; kingdom Viridiplantae; phylum Streptophyta; class Magnoliopsida; order Poales; family Poaceae; genus Lolium; species Lolium perenne. The sequence continues at coordinate 333,295,965 of NC_067250.2, read as the reverse complement.
GACTCGGCCGGCGAACCCGAGAATTCAAGATGCACCACGTCCCGGGCCACCATACGCAACGTTTTGGCCGGTTTCGTCGGGCTAGGTGGCCTCAAAAACGAGAAAAAAACGTTTTGACTTGCACAACGGACAGACCCAAAATCGTCGGCCATGGTACACCAGCAACCACGGCGCGACTTCAACTTCGTCGGCCATGGCAACTTTTCTTGTAGTGATTAGCCATATCATGAGAATATTTACATCATATGAGCAAATGTGTTCGTGAAAGTTCTTTTATCGCTCAGTTGTTAACTGAATTGCTTGAGGACAAGCAATAAGCTAAGCTTGGGGGGAGTTGATACGTCCAAAACGTATCTACTTTCCCGAACACTTTTGCTATTGTTTTCCCTCTAATTTGTGTGTTTTGGATGCAACTAACGCGGACTAATGTTGTTTTCAGCAGAACTGTTCTGGTGTCTCGTTTTTGCGCAGAAATCCAACTTTCAGGAAAATCCTCGGAATTTATGCGAAAGGTCTTATTTTTTCAGAAGACTCACGGAGCCAGAAGGGCAAGCTAGGTGGAGGCCCGAGGGCCCCACACCATAGGGCGGCACGGCCCTAGCGTGTGGCCCCCTCGGCTGGCCTCCGATGCCCTCATGTGGACTACTTAAGGGGTTTCGATCTAAAAATCGTGACCAAGAAGTCGAAGTCGCCAGAAACCCTCCAGAACGCCGCCACATCGCGAAACTCCGTCTCGGGAGCCAGAAGTCTCCGTTCTGGCACTCCGCCGGGACGGGGAATTGGAGGAGATCATCGCCATCATCACCACCGACGCCACTCCATCGACCAGCAATGTTTCCCCCATCCATGTGTGAGTAATTCCCCCGCTGTAGGCTGAAGGAGATGGTAGGGATTGGATGAGATTGGTCATGTAATAGTATAAGATTGTTAGGTCATAGTGCCTAGTGTCCGTAATTGGTACTTTGATGATATTGTTGCAACTTGTTATGCTTAATGCTTGTCACTAGGGCCCGAGTGCCATGATCTCAGATCTGAACATGTTATTATTTCATCATGATATTAATTGTTTATGGTCTTACCTGCAAGTTGTATACACATGTCGCTGTCCGGAACCAATGGCCCCGAAGTGACAGAAATCGGGACAACCGGAGGGGATGGTAGTGATGTGAGGATCACATGTGTTCACGGAGTGTTAATGCTTTTCTCCGGTACTCTATTAAAAGGAGTACCTTAATATCCAGTAGATTCCCTTGAGGCCCGGTGATACGCGTACAGCACGCGTCCGTTGGGAACCCCAACAGGAAGATGTGATGCGTACATCGGCAAGTTTTCCCTCAGTATGAAACCAAGGTTTATCAAACCAGTAGGAGCCAAGAAGCACGTTGAAGGTTGATGGCGGCGAGATGTAGTGCGGCGCAACACCAGGGATTCCGGCGTCAATGTGGAACCTGCACAACACAAACCAAGTACTTTGCCCCAACGAAACAGCGAGGTTGTCAATCTCACCGGCTTGCTGTAACAAAGGATTAGATGTATAGTGTGGATGATGATTGTTTGCAGAAAACAGTAGAACAAGTATTGCAGTAGATTGTATTTCAGTATAGAGAATTGGACCGGGGTCCACAGTTCACTAGAGGTGTCTCTCCCGTAAGATAAACAGCATGTTGGGTGAACAAATTACAGTTGTGCAATTGACAAATAGAGAGGGCATGACCATGCACATACATATTATGATGAGTATAGTGAGATTTAATTGGGCATTACGACAAAGTACATAGACCGCTATCCAGCATGCATCTATGCCTAAAAAGTCCACCTTCAGGTTATCATCCGAACCCCTTCCAGTATTAAGTTGCTAACAACAGACAATTGCATTAAGTATTGCGCGTAATGTAATCAATAACTACATCCTCGGACATAGCATCAATGTTTTATCCCTAGTGGCAACAGCACATCCATAACCTTAGAGGTTTCTCTCACTCCCCCAGATTCACGGAGACATGAAACCACTATCGAGCATAAATACTCCCTCTTGGAGTTACTAGCATCAACTTGGCCAGAGCATCTACTAATAACGGAGAGCATGCAAGATCATAAACAACACATAGATATAATTTGATAATCAACATAACATGGTATTCTCTATTCATCGGATCCCAACAAACACAACATATAGAATTACAGATAGATGATCTTGATCATGTTCGGTAGCTCACAAGACCCGACAATTAAGCACAATGAGGATAAGACAACCATCTAGCTACTGCTATGGAACCATAGTCCAGGGGTAGACTACTCACACATCACTCCGGAGGCGACCATGGCGGCGTAGAGTCCTCCGGGAGATGATTCCCCTCTCCGGCAGGGTGCCGGAGGCGATCTCCTGAATCCCCCGAGATGGGATTGGCGGCGGCGGCATCTCTGGAAGGTTTTCCGTATCGTGGCTCTCGGTACTGGGGGTTTCGCAACGAAGGCTATTTGTAGGCGGAAGGGTAGGTCAGGGGGCGTCGCGAGGGGCCCAGGAGACAGGTCGGCGCGGCCAAGGGTGGGGCCGCGCCGGCCACCCTCCTGGCCACCTCGTGGCCCCACTTCGTTGACTCTCCGGTCTTTTGGAAGCTTCGTGGCAAAATAGGACCCTGGGCGTTGATTTCGTCCAATTCCAAGAATATTTCCTTACTAGGATTTCTGAAACCAAAAACAGCAGAAAACAGCAACTGGCTCTTCGGCATCTTGTTAATAGGTTAGTTCCAGAAAATGCACGAATATGACATAAAGTGTGCATAAAACATGTAGATATCATCAATAATGTGGCATGGAACATAAGAAATTATCTATACGTCGGAGACGTATCAGCATCCCCAAGCTTAGTTTCTGCTCGTCCCGAGCAGGTAAACGATAAACAAAGATAATTTCTGGAGTGACATGCCATCATAACCTTGATCATACTATTGTAAGCATATGTAATGAATGCAGCGATCTAAACAATGTATATGACATGAGTAAACAAATGAATCATATAGCAAAGACTTTTCATGAATAGTACTTCAAGACAAGCATCAATAAGTCTTGCATAAGAGTTAACTCATAAAGCAATAATCCAAAGTAAAGGCATTGAAGCAACACAAAGGAAGATGAAGTTTCAGCGGTTGCTTTCAACTTATAACATGTATATCTCATGGATATTGTCAATGTAAAGTAATATAACAAGTGCAATATGCAAGTATGTAGGAATCAATGCACAGTTCACACAAGTGTTTGCTTCTTGGGATGGAGAGAGGTAGGTGAACTGACTCAACAATAAAAGTAAAAGAATGGTCCTTCAAAGAGGAAAGCATCGATTGATATATTTGTGCTAGAGCTTTGATTTTGAAGACATAAAGAGAGCATAAAAGTAAAATTTTGAGAGGTGTTTGTTGTTGTCAACGAATGGTAGTGGGCACTCTAACCCCCTTGCCAGACAAACCTTCAAAGAGCGGCTCCCATTTTATTTTTATTTTTGTGTGGCACTCCTTCCAACCTATCTTTCACAAACCATGGCTAACCGAATCCTTCGGGTGCCTGCCAACAATCTCATACCATGAAGGAGTGCCTTTTTATTTTAGTTTTATTGTGATGACACTCCTCCCCACCTTTGCTTTCTCAAGCCATGGCTAACCGAATCCTTCAGGTGCCATCCCACAATCACATACCATGGAGGAGTGTCTATTTTTATTAATTAATTTGGGACTGGGAATCCCATTGCCAGCTCTTTTTGCAAAATTATTGGATAAGCGGATGAAGCCACTAGTCCATTGGTGAAAGTTGCCCAACAAGATTGAAAGATAATCACCACATACTTCCTCATGAGCTATAAAACATTGACACAAATCAGAGGTAATAAATTTTGAATTGTTTAAAGGTAGCACTCAAGCAATTTACTTTGGAATGGCGGAGAAATTGAAGGAGATATGCCCTAGAGGCAATAATAAAGTGGTTATTATTTATATCTTTATGTTTATGATAAATGTTTATATATCATGCTATAATTGTATTAACCGAAACATTAGTACATGTGTGATATGTAGACAAACAAGAAGTCCCTAGTATGCCTCTTAAACTAGCTTGTTGATTAATGGATGATTAGTTTCATAATCATGAACATTGGATGTTATTAATAACAAGGTTATGTCATTGTATGAATGATATAATGGACACACCCAATTAAGCGTAGCATAAGATCTCGTCATTAAGTTATTTGCTATAAGCTTTTGATACATAGTTACCTAGTCCTTATGACCATGAGATCATGTAAATCACTTATACCGGAAAGGTACTTTGATTACACCAAACACCACTGCGTAAATGGGTGGCTATAAAGGTGGGATTAAGTATCCGGAAAGTATGAGTTGAGGCATATGGATCAACAGTGGGATTTGTCCATCCCGATGACGGATAGATATACTCTGGGCCCTCTCGGTGGAATGTCGTCTAATGTCTTGCAAGCATATGAATGAGTTCATAAGAGACCACATACCACGGTACGAGTAAAGAGTACTTGTCAGGAGACGAGGTTGAACAAGGTATAGAGTGATACCGAAGATCAAACCTCGGACAAGTAAAATATCGCGAGACAAAGGGAATTGGTAATGTATGTGAATGGTTCATTCGATCACTAATGTCATCGTTGAATATGTGGGAGCCATTATGGATCTCCAGATCCCGCTATTGGTTATTGGTCGGAGTGAGTACTCAACCATGTCCGCATAGTTCACGAACCGTAGGGTGACACACTTAAAGTTGGATGTTGAAATGGTAGAACTTGAATATGGAATGGAGTTCGAATATTTGTTCGGAGTCCCGGATGAGATCCCGGACATCACGAGGAGTTCTGGAATGGTCCGGAGAATAAGATTCATATATAGGATGTCATTTTATGTGAATTAAAATGTCGCGGAAGGTTCTATGGAAGGTTCTAGAAGGTTCTAGAAAAGTCCGGAAGAAACCACCAAGGAAGGTGGAGTCCACATGGGACTCCACCTCCATGGCCGGCCAGCCCTAGATGGGGAGGAGTCCCAAGTGGACTCCTCCATAGGGGCCGGCCACCCCCACATGGGAGGTGGAAATCCCACCTTTTGGTGGGAGTCCTAGTTGGGCTAGGTTTCCCCTCTTATGGAAGGTTTTTGGTTCGGGTCTTATTCGAAGACTTGGACACCAACACTTGGGGATCCACCTATATAATGAGGGGCCAAGGGAGGGGGCCAGCCACCCCAAGACCACAAGCTGGCCGCCCCCCTTGAGTGGCCGGCCACCCCCTCCCAAACCCTAGCCGCCCCCTTCTCCTCCATATCTCCCGCGTAGCTTAGCGAAGCTCCGCCGGACTTCTTCACCGCCACCGACACCACGCCGTCGTGCTGTCGGATTCAAGAGGAGCTACTACTTCCGCTGCCCGCTGGAACGGGGAGGTGGACGTCGTCTTCATCAACAACCGAACGTGTGACCGAGTACGGAGGTGCTGCCCGTTCGTGGCGCCGGAACCGATCGTGATCAAGATCTTCTACGCGCTTTTGCAAGCGGCAAGTGATCGTCTACCGCAGCAACAAGAGCCTCATCTTGTAGGCTTTGGAATCTCTTCAAGGGTGAGACTCGATACCCCCTCTTTGCTACCGACTTCTAGATTGCATCTTGGCTTGGATTGCGTGTTCGCCGTAGGAAAATTTTTGTTTTCTATGCAACGTTATCCTACAGTGGTATCAGAGCCGTGTCTATGCATAGATGGTTGCACGAGTAGAACACAATGGTTTGTGGGCGTTGATGCTCTTGTTATCTTTAGTTTGAGTACTTTGCATCTTTGTGGCATAGTGGGATGAAGCGGCTCGGACTAACTTTACATGACCGCGTTCATAAGACTTGTTCCTCGTTCGACATGCAACTTGTATTGCATAAGAGGCTTTGCGGGTGTCTGTCTCTCCTACTATAGTGAAGATTCAATTTACTCTTCTATTGACAACATTAGTATCACCGTTGTGGTTCATGTTCGTAGGTAGATTAGATCTCTCTCGAAAACCCTAAACCACGTAAAATATGCAAACCAAATTAGAGACGTCTAACTTGTTTTTGCAGGGTTTGGTGATGTGATATGGCCATAATGTGATGATGAATATGTATGAGATGATCATTATTGTATTGTGGCAACCGGCAGGAGCCTTATGGTTGTCTTTAAATTTCATGTTGAGTAGTATTTCAAAGTAGTTGTAATAGTTGCTACATGAGATGAACAACCATGAAGACGGCGCCATGAACCTTGACGCTACGCCGACGATGATGGAGATCATGCCCGTTGATGATGGAGATCATGTCCGTGCTTTGAAGATGAAGATCGAAGGCAAAAAGACTAAAGGGCCATATCATATCACATATGAATTGCATGTGATGTTAATCCTTTATGCATCTTATTTTGCTTAGATCGCGACGGTAGCATTATAAGATGATCCCTCACATTAATATCAAGATAATAAAGTGTTCTCCCCTCGTATGCACCGTTGTACAGTTAAATCGTTTCAAGCATCTCGTGATGATCGGATGTGATAGATTCAACGATTCACATACAACGGGTGTAAGCCATGTTGCACACGCGGAATACTTGGGTTTGCTTGACGAGCCTAGCATGTACAGACATGGCCTCGGGACAACGGAAACCGAAAGGTTGAACACGAGTCATATGGATGATATGATCAACATGTTGATGTTCACCATTGAAGCTACATCATCTCACGTGATGATCGGTTTTGGTGTAGTGGATTTGGATCGTGTACCACTTAACAACTATGAGGGATGTTGTATTAAGTGGGAGTTCATTAGTAATTAGATTAAAACATGAACTAATTATCATAAACATAGTCTGAGTAGTATTTTGTATTAATTTTGTAGTATTGGCATCCGTTTACTACTATGCACTAGTTTTGTTATTGAGATAGAAATACTGTTAAAATCTGATAAGAAACTTTACGGATTGGTACCGTATTGTTAAAGAATCAAGAATTGATTAAGTCCTATTGCAAACTTTTAGTAAACCTCACATTGTTGATTCAAAGAGCTATGGTTTCAATTAGTACCTAAAGTTATCTTGTCTCCGTGAAACTTGAAGTTCAAATTTGTTTGAAAAGTAAGGAGCTGAAAATTTTGTTTTCAGAAATAATCAAGGTATGAGATATATGTGATATCTAAGACCTTATTACAAGATAATAGAATATAATTTTGTGAGACTACATAAACTCATAAGTTTTATGGGAATGTATGAAGGTTGAAGATGCCAGGCGTCACAATCCTCCAACCATTGGGGCACTAACAATATTCGCATATCCATGAAGTGACCATCCTTAATATGCACCGTTATTAAGACTCGTCGTTTCGAAGCATCACGTGATGATCGGGTGTGATAGATTCTACGAGTGCATACAACGGGTGCAAGCTAGATTTGCACATGCAAATACCAAGGTTAAAACTTTACGAGCCTAGCATGTACAGACATGGTCTCGGAAAGTCGTCATGATATGATGGATAAAATTATGAGTGAAATTGTTCATCATATTACAAAGTTACTAATAGTGAAATCTGGAACACTTGTCATATGATGATCAACTTCAAAGTAAGAACCTCAAGGTTATTGGTATTTGACCAACAAACCGAGAAGTTATTGAAGTTGATATGTTTCTCTGAATAATGAGGAAAGCTAAAAGAGAAACTGCAAAAGATATTTTGGCAAAAAGATAAGAAAAGACTAGAAAGTCTAGCTCAGGTGTATATAAATGATATACATGTTATGGTTGTATTCCTAGTTAAGTCACACAATGAAATTCTTGGGTATTAGTACTATATTGGTTGGTATGAAGTGTCATACAAAACAACGCAATACAAGAATACAATGCCTAAGTGACTGACAAGGAATATGATAAGAATGCACACCTCGAACAAAATAAAGTGTTATTATGTTCGTCGTTAGCATTCTATCTAGCCCTTAGAATTTATAATAAAGAACTTAATAATTGTTATTTTGCTCTGGTCAAATGAAAACAATGAGTTGTTTAAATTATGACATTACTCCATGTACAATGGATAAGTTATTATAAATCTTAATGGTGAAACACACATACATAACACTGACGCTAAAAATACCATAAGGCAAATGATTTGAATTCCACTTATTTGTGGAACCGCCATTTAGGTCATGTTAGAAAGGAACGCATGAAGGAACTCTATGCAAATGGATTTTTGGAGTCATTTGATTTTTGAATCATTTGGCGCTTGCAAATCTTTTCTAAAGAGAATGATTAAAATACCGTTCATAGGCCAAAAGTTAAACGGGCAACTAACTTAGTGGAAAAATACATGATGATGTATGTGGTTCACTGGGCATAGTTGTGTGCGGGAGATTCTTCTACTTCATGAAAACTTTCAACAATGAATTGAGTATATATATGTGGATATATTCAATAAGGAAGAAGTTTGAAACATTTGAATGCATTCAAATAAATTTCAACATGAAGTGGAAATCATCGTAATAGAAAAATCAAATATCTATGATTGGATCATGGTGGAAATATTTGAATTACGAGTTTTAGCGAACATCTAAGAGAGTTATGAAATTGTTCTACAACTTACGTTTCTTGGAGTATCATAGTGATGATGAAGTATCCAAGAGATATATCCAAATTTTGTTGGATCAATGATGAGATAAAATATTGATGCCTTTATATTTTTGTGGATTATGCTTTAGTGACTACCGCTTTTACACTGAATAGAGCATCATCATGATCCGTTGAAATGACACCATACAAGTTATGGCATGGGTATAAACCCTAATAGTCAACCAAAATCGGATGAATGTCTTTGTTGGTTATCCGAGAGATTTAATTGGGAATTCTTCCCACGAGACAAAGACAAAAGTGTTTGTCAATGTTTCTTATTTCCGAGAAATTGTTTCGAGTGAAGTATTTGAGTGGGAGGACAATATAATTTGATAAGGTTTATGAACCTAAGCATAATGATCAGTGTAGCGCAGCATCAGAATTGGTTTCGGAAGCGGCCACGACGATCATGGCTCTCATGACTACAAAGTGTTTTAGCCATGGAGATCGAAGTACATATTGAACCTTGTAGGTATGGTTTACTTTGTGATCAAATAAATGATTTGTGGACAAAGGATTGATTTTGAACAATGATAAACCAACTACAAACAAAGAAGTTATGATGGGCCCTGACTTCGTTAAAATGGCTATACGCCATAAAATCCAAGATAGATGAATACTTTTTGAAAGTAAATGGATCTATGAAATTGATGGACTTGGATGAAATATCCTTGAAGAAACTCAACTTATTGAAAAGTTGTTTACGACAAAGTTCAAAGAGTTGACTACGATAAGATTAGATCTTCCGTAGCAATGCTTATAGTCTATGTGGATTATTCTAGTAATCACTACATATTTCTTTTATGAGATATGTTAGTAGGATGGCAAAATACACTACTTAACAGAAGTGTATATTAAAGGTGTATACTAGATACAAACCAAGAGTTTTGCTGGTCCGTGAAATACTAGATAGGTATACGAACTTCAATTGGATAAAGTAAGTATCGCGGAGTTTGAATCTTCACTGGATGAAATAGTCAAAGAGTTTTTGATTTCATCAGAGACGATGAAGAGGCTTGCATTTGCAAGAAATTAAGTGGGAGCGCTGAGACATATTTATAATACTTATGTAGAAGACATATAGTTGGTTATAAATAATGTAATTACATACTTGATTAAAAGGTTTCATTGAAAATTAACTTCAATGAAAGGATATGGACTAAAACATATTTAGTGTCAAGATCTATGAAGATAGATTGAAACACATAATAAGTTTAAGTCAAAGTACATAGAATGGATATTGAAATAGTTCAATATAGAAATATTAAGAAAATGTTCTTGTCATGTGAAGGTTTAACAAGACTTGAGTGTATCTGACACTCAATGAGTAAAAACACATGAGTGATTATAGATCACGAATAATATGTACACAATCAGATATCATGTGCTATAAAGTGTTATGAGCATATACCAGAATGATTCATATGATGATCATTGGACGACAGTAAGAATATCCTTGAGTACTTTAGAAGAACTAAGGATATATATATTTTTTTTGTATGAAGAAATGACAAACAAATCGCTGTAAGGTGTTACACCGATATTGGTTTTGTCACATATAAAATAAAATTTCAATCTCAAATTAGACTAAGTGTTGTTTAAAAGGTAGCACAATGAGCTAGAAGTTGTCTATGCTAGATTTAGAATAGTTCTAAATATTGTGACGGATTCTACAAAAGAAGGCAGAGTATGTCATTGTTTTGACAATGACAAAGGATGTTAAGTCAAGAGGTTCTTTGAGAACTTGGTGTAGTTCCGACAGAGTCAGAACTTTGAAGCTATATTGTATGTGAAAATATTAGTGACATATTTCAGACCACGGAATTAAGGTTCCACCAGAAGACCAAACATATTTAATGCCGACTCATTTGAAAATGAGTGATGCGTTGAGACGCAAATGAATTACAAAATACATACGTTTCTGAGCGTGTCGGATCCGTTGACTAAAAACCTCTCCTGTGAGCAATACATGATAAAGCACCAGAAGGCCAAGGTGTTATATCTTTACAAATGTAAACTAGATTATTGACTCTAGTGCAAGTGGGAGACTGAAGGAGATATGCCCTAGAGGCAATAATAAAGTGGTTATTATTTATATCTTTATGTTTATGATAAATGTTTATATATCATGCTATAATTGTATTAACCGAAACATTAGTACATGTGTGATATGTAGACAAACAAGAAGTCCCTAGTATGCCTCTTAAACTAGCTTGTTGATTAATGGATGATTAGTTTCATAATCATGAACATTGGATGTTATTAATAACAAGGTTATGTCATTGTATGAATGATATAATGGACACACCCAATTAAGCGTAGCATAAGATCTCGTCATTAACTTATTTGCTATAAGCTTTTGATACATAGTTACCTAGTCCTTATGACCATGAGATCATGTAAATCACTTATACCGGAAAGGTACTTTGATTACACCAAATACCACTGCGTAAATGGGTGGCTATAAAGGTGGGATTAAGTATCCGGAAAGTATGAGTTGAGGCATATGGATCAACAGTGGGATTTGTCCATCCCGATGACGGATAGATATACTCTGGGCCCTCTCGGTGGAATGTCGTCTAATGTCTTGCAAGCATATGAATGAGTTCATAAGAGACCACATACCACGGTACGAGTAAAGAGTACTTGTCAGGAGACGAGGTTGAACAAGGTATAGAGTGATACCGAAGATCAAACCTCGGACAAGTAAAATATCGCGAGACAAAGGGAATTGGTAATGTATGTGAATGGTTCATTCGATCACTAATGTCATCGTTGAATATGTGGGAGCCATTATGGATCTCCAGATCCCGCTATTGGTTATTGGTCGGAGTGAGTACTCAACCATGTCCGCATAGTTCACGAACCGTAGGGTGACACACTTAAAGTTGGATGTTGAAATGGTAGAACTTGAATATGGAATGGAGTTCGAATATTTGTTCGGAGTCCCGGATGAGATCCCGGACATCACGAGGAGTTCCGGAATGGTCCGGAGAATAAGATTCATATATAGGATGTCATTTTATGTGAATTAAAATGTCGCGGAAGGTTCTATGGAAGGTTCTAGAAGGTTCTAGAAAAGTCCGGAAGAAACCACCAAGGAAGGTGGAGTCCACATGGGACTCCACCTCCATGGCCGGCCAGCCCTAGATGGGGAGGAGTCCCAAGTGGACTCCTCCATAGGGGGCCGGCCACCCCCCACATGGGAGGTGGAAATCCCACCTTTTGGTGGGAGTCCTAGTTGGGCTAGGTTTCCCCTCTTATGGAAGGTTTTTGGTTCGGGTCTTATTCGAAGACTTGGACACCAACACTTGGGGATCCACCTATATAATGAGGGGCCAAGGGAGGGGGCCGGCCACCCCAACACCACAAGCTGGCCGCCCCCCTTGAGTGGCCGGCCACCCCCTCCCAAACCCTAGCCGCCCCCTTCTCCTCCATATCTCCCGCGTAGCTTAGTGATGGCGTGTATTTCACACGTTCGTTGGGCAACCCCAAGAGGAAGGTATGATGCGCACAGCAGCAAGTTTTCCCTCAGAAAGAAACCAAGGTTTATCGAACCAGGAGGAGCCAAGAAGCACGTTGAAGGTTGATGGCGGCGGGATGTAGTGCGGCGCAACACCAGAGATTCCGGCGCCAACGTGGAACCTGCACAACACAACCAAAGTACTTTGCCCCAACGAAACAGTGAGGTTGTCAATCTCACCGGCTTGCTGTAACAAAGGATTAACCGTATTGTGTGGAAGATGATTGTTTGCAGAAAACAGTAGAACAAGTATTGTAGTAGATTGTATTTCAGTAAAGAGAATTGGACCGGGGTCCACAGTTCACTAGAGGTGTCTCTCCCATAAGACGAACAGCATGTTGGGTGAACAAATTACATTTGGGCAATTGACAAATAAAGAGAGCATGACCATGCACATACATATCATGATGAGTATAGTGAGATTTAATTGGGCATTACGACAAAGTACATAGACCGCCATCCAACTGCATCTATGCCTAAAAAGTCCACCTTCAGGTTATCATCCGAACCCCCTCCAGTATTAAGTTGCAAAGCAACAGACAATTGCATTAAGTATGGTGCGTAATGTAATCAACAACTACATCCTTAGACATAGCATCAATGTTTTATCCCTAGTGGCAACAGCACAACACAACCTTAGAACTTTCTGTCACTGTCCCAGGTGTCAATGCATGCATGAACCCACTATCGAGCATAAGTACTCCCTCTTGGAGTTACAAGCATCTACTTGGCCAGAGCATCTACTAGTAACGGAAAGCATGCAAGATCATAAACAACACATAAGCATAACTTTGATAATCAACATAACAAGTATTCTCTATTCATCGGATCCCAACAAACGCAACATATAGAATTACAGATAGATGATCTTGATCATGTTAGGCAGCTCACAAGATCCAACAATGAAAGCACAATGGGGAGAAGACAACCATCTAGCTACTGCTATGGACCCATAGTCCAGGGGTAGACTACTCACTCATCACTCCGGAGGCGACCATGGCGGTGTAGAGTCCTCCGGGAGATGATTCCCCTCTCCGGCAGGGTGCCGGAGGCGATCTCCAGAATCCCCCGAGATGGGATTGGCGGCGGCGGCGTCTCAGTATGTTTTCTCGTACCGTGGCTCTCGGTACTGGGGGTTTCGTCACGGAGGCTTTAAGTAGGCGGAAGGGTAGGTCAAGAGGCGGCACGAGGTGCCCAGACTATAGGGCCGCGCGGCCAGGGCAGGGGCCGCGCCGCCCTATGCTCTGGCTGCCTCGTGGCCCCTCTTCGTCTTGTCTTCGGACTTCTGGAAGCTTCGTGGAAAAATAGGCCCCTGGGCTTTGATTTCGTCCAATTCCGAGAATATTTTGTTACTAGGATTTCTGAAACCAAAAACAGCAGAAAACAAAGAATCGGCACTTCGGCATCTTGTTAATAGGTTAGTTCCAGAAAATGCACGAATATGACATAAAGTGTGCATAAAACATGTAGATAACATCAATAATGTGGCATGGAACATAAGAAATTATCGATACGTCGGAGACGTATCAGCATCCCCAAGCTTAGTTCTGCTCGTCCCGAGCAGGTAAAACGATAACACAGATAATTTCTGGAGTGACATGCCATCATAATCTTGATCATACTATTTGTAAAGCATATGTAGTGAATGCAGCGATCAAAACAATGTGTATGACATGAGTAAACAAGTGAATCATAAAGCAAAGACTTTTCATGAATAGTACTTAAAGACAAGCATCAATAAGTCTTGCATAAGAGTTAACTCATAAAGCAATAATTCATAGTAAAAGCATTGAAGCAACACAAAAGAAGATTAAGTTTCAGCGGTTTCTTTCAACTTGTAACACGTATATCTCATGGATATTGTCAACATAGAGTAATATAATAAGTGCAATAAGCAAGTATGTAGGAATCAATGCACAGTTCACACAAGTGTTTGCTTCTTGAGGTGGAGAGAAATAGGTGAACTGACTCAACATTGAAAGTAAAAGAATGGTCCTCATAGAGGAAAAGCATCGATTGCTATATTTGTGCTAGAGCTTTGATTTTGAAAACATGAAACAATTTTGTCAACGGTAGTAATAAAGCATATGCATCATGTAAATTATATCTTATAAGTTGCAAGCCTCATGCATAGTGTACTATTAGTGCCCGCACCTTGTCCTAATTAGCTTGGACTACCGGATCATCACAATGCACTGTTTTTACCAAGTGTCACAAAGGGTACCTCTATGCCTCCTGTACAAAGGTCTAAGGAGAAAGCTCGCATTGGATTTCTCGCTATTGATTATTCTTCAACTTAGACATCCATACCGGGACAACATAGACAACAGATAATGGACTCCTCTTTTATGCATAAGCATGTAACAACAATTAATAATTTTCTCATTTGAGATTGAGGATATATGTCCAAAACTGAAACTTCCACCATGGATCATGGCTTTAGTTAGCGGCCCAATGTTCTTCTCTAACATATGCATGCTTAACCATAAAGTGGTAGATCTCTCTTACTTCAGACAAGACGAACATGCATAGCAACTCACATGAAATTCAACAATGAATAGTTGATGGCGTCCCCAGTGAACATGGTTATCGCACAACAAGCAACTTAATAAGAGATAAAGTGCATAATTACATATTCAATACCACAATAGTTTTTAAGCTATTTGTCCCATGAGCTATATATTGCAAAGGTGAAGAATGGAATTTTAAAGGTAGCACTCAAGCAATTTACTTTGGAATGGCGGAGAAATACCATGTAGTAGGTAGGTATGGTGGACACAAATGGCATAGTGGTTGGCTCAAGTATTTTGGATGCATGAGAAGTATTCCCTCTCGATACAAGGTTTAGGCTAGCAAGGTTTATTTGAAACAAACACAAGGATGAACCGGTGCAGCAAAACTCACATAAAAGACATATTGTAAACATTATAAGAATCTACATCGTCTTCCTTGTTGTTCAAACTCAATACTAGAAATTATCTAGACCTTAGAGAAACCAAATATGCAAACCAAATTTAAGCATGCTCTATGTATTTCTTCATTAATGGGTGCAAAGCATATGATGCAAGAGCTTAATCATGAGCACAACAATTGCCAAGTATCACATTACCCAAGACATTTATAGCAATTACTACATGTATCATTTTCCAATTCCAACCATATAACAATTTAACGAAGGAGAAACTTCGCCATGAATACTATGAGTAGAAACCAAGGACATACTTGTCCATATGCTACAGCGGAGCGTGTCTCTCTCCCATAAAGTGAATGCTAGGATCCATTTTATTCAAACAAAACAAAAACAAACCGACGCTCCAAGAAAAAGCACATAAGATGTGATGGAATAAAAATATAGTTTCAGGGGAGGAACCTGATAATGTTGTCGATGAAGAAGGGGATGCCTTGGGCATCCCCAAGCTTAGACGCTTGAGTCTTCTTAATATATGCAGGGGTGAACCACCGGGGCATCCCCAAGCTTAGAGCTTTCACTCTCCTTGATCATGTTGCATCATACTCCTCTCTTGATCCTTGAAAACTTCCTCCACACCAAACTCGAAACAACTCATTAGAGGGTTAGTGCACAATATAAATTGACATATTCAGAGGTGACACAATCATTCTTAACACTTCTGGACATTGCATAATGCTACTGGACATTAGTGGATCAAAGAAATTCATCCAACATAGCAAAAGAGGCAATGCGAAATAAAAGGCAGAATCTGTCAAAACAGAACAGTTCGTATTGACGAATTTTAAAATGGCACCAGACTTGCTCAAATGAAAATGCTCAAATTTAATGAAAGTTGCGTACATATCTGAGGATCATGCACGTAAATTGGCATAATTTTCTGAGTTACCTACAGAGAGGTGGACCCAGATTCGTGACAGCAAAGAAATCTGGAACTGCGCAGTAATCCAAATCTAGTACTTACTTTTCTATCAACGGCTTAACTTGGCACAACAAAACACAAAACTAAGATAAGGAGAGGTTACTACAGTAGTAAACAACTTCCAAGACACAAAATAAAAACAAAGTGCTGTAGGTAAAAACATGGGTTGTCTCCCATAAGCGCTTTTCTTTAACGCCTTTCAGCTAGGCGCAGAAAGTGTGTATCAAGTATTATCAAGGGGTGGTGCAACGTTATCACAAGCTCCCCCATCCGTGGTGGGACTAAGGGCTTTATCAATTTTAGGCCTATAGTAATATTTCTTTGGTTTAGGCACTTTAGAGACATACATAAACTTTTGCTCCTTACCCACATAAGCTTTCTCCTTATATTTAAGAGAAGAAAATGTTGAACCCAAGGTTCCCATAGCTTTTTCAAGTTTGTTAATCCTATTAATTTGGTCATCATGGACAACACAATTTCCTAGGACACTAATTCTTTCATCAATTCCTACTAAGGATTTATCAAGTTCATCAGTTTTATCAAGTAACACTTCCATTTTAGTTTCAACACTTGGAAAATTTTCTCTATGGTTTCCAATTTTTTCATAACATCTTCAAGAGAGATTTCAATTTTAACTTCATCAACAGGGGGTATTCCAAATAGACTCTCAATAATGCAGCTAGCTTCTAATGCAGGGGTACTTAAGAAGTTACCTCCTACGAGACAATCAAGAACATGCCTATTCCAGCTAGAGATACCAACATAAAAATTCCTGAGTAAAATAGTGGTGGAGTGTTTCTTAGTGCATCTATTATGGGCATTAATAATTCTATACCAAGCATCTCTTAAACATTCTCCCCCTTGTTGCTTGAACGAACGAACTTCAACTTCAGGATTACTCATTTTAGCAGTAATAAATAAAGCAAACTAGATAAAGTAAATGCAAGTAAACTAATTTTTTTGTGTTTTTGATATAGAGTGCAAGACAGTAAATAAAGTAAAACTAGCAACTAATTTTTTGTATTTTGATATAATGCAGCAAACAAAGTAGTAAACAAAATAAAGCAAGACAAAACAAAGTAAAGAGATTGGGAAGTGGAGACTCCCCTTGCAGCGTGTCTTGATCTCCCCGGCAACGGCGCCAGAAAAAGAGCTTGATGGCGTGTATTTCACACGTTCGTTGGGCAACCCCAAGAGGAAGGTATGATGCGCACAGCAGCAAGTTTTCCCTCAGAAAGAAACCAAGGTTTATCGAA
This sequence comes from Lolium perenne, assembly GCF_019359855.2. Lineage (NCBI taxonomy): Eukaryota > Viridiplantae > Streptophyta > Magnoliopsida > Poales > Poaceae > Lolium > Lolium perenne. The sequence goes on along the minus strand of NC_067250.2, from coordinate 333,278,633 downwards.
CCAGGAGGAGCCAAGAAGCACGTTGAAGGTTGATGGCGGCGGGATGTAGTGCGGCGCAACACCAGAGATTCCGGCGCCAACGTGGAACCTGCACAACACAACCAAAGTACTTTGCCCCAACGAAACAGTGAGGTTGTCAATCTCACCGGCTTGCTGTAACAAAGGATTAACCGTATTGTGTGGAAGATGATTGTTTGCAGAAAACAGTAGAACAAGTATTGCAGTAGATTGTATTTCAGTAAAGAGAATTGGACCGGGGTCCACAGTTCACTAGAGGTGTCTCTCCCATAAGACGAACAGCATGTTGGGTGAACAAATTACAGTTGGGCAATTGACAAATAAAGAGAGCATGACCATGCACATACATATCATGATGAGTATAGTGAGATTTAATTGGGCATTACGACAAAGTACATAGACCGCCATCCAACTGCATCTATGCCTAAAAAGTCCACCTTCAGGTTATCATCCGAACCAACACCAGAATTAAGTTCCAAAGCAACAGACAATTGCATTAAGTATGGTGCGTAATGTAATCAACAACTACATCCTTAGACATAGCATCAATGTTTTATCCCTAGTGGCAACAAGACAACACAACCTTAGAACTTTCTCACATCCTTTGTCCCAGGTGTCAATGCATGCATGAACCCACTATCGAGCATAAGTACTCCCTCTTGGAGTTACAAGCATCTACTTGGCCAGAGCATCTACTAGTAACGGAAAGCATGCAAGATCATAAACAACACATAAGCATAACTTTGATAATCAACATAACAAGTATTCTCTATTCATCGGATCCCAACAAACGCAACATATAGAATTACAGATAGATGATCTTGATCATGTTAGGCAGCTCACAAGATCCAACAATGAAAGCACAATGGGGAGAAGACAACCATCTAGCTACTGCTATGGACCCATAGTCCAGGGGTAGACTACTCACTCATCACTCCGGAGGCGACCATGGCGGTGTAGAGTCCTCCGGGAGATGATTCCCCTCTCCGGCAGGGTGCCGAAGGCGATCTCCAGAATCCCCCGAGATGGGATTGGCGGCGGCGGCGTCTCAGTATGTTTTCTCGTATCGTGGCTCTCGGTACTGGGGGTTTCGTCACGGAGGCTTTAAGTAGGCGGAAGGGTAGGTCAAGAGGCGGCACGAGGTGCCCAGACTATAGGGCCGCGCGGCCAGGGCAGGGGCCGCGCCGCCCTATGCTCTGGCTGCCTCGTGGCCCCTCTTCGTCTTGTCTTCGGACTTCTGGAAGCTTCGTGGAAAAATAGGCCCCTGGGCATTGATTTCGTCCAATTCCGAGAATATTTTGTTACTAGGATTTCTGAAACCAAAAACAGCAGAAAACAGCAACTGGCACTTCGGCATCTTGTTACTAGGTTAGTTCCAGAAAATGCACGAATATGACATAAAGTGTGCATAAAACATGTAGATAACATCAATAATGTGGCATGGAACATAAGAAATTATCGATACGTCGGAGACGTATCACTTAGCGAAGCTCCGCCGGACTTCTTCACCACCACCGACACCACGCCGTCGTGCTGTCGGATTCAAGAGGAGCTACTACTTCCGCTGCCCGCTGGAACGGGGAGGTGGACGTCGTCTTCATCAACAACCAAACGTGTGACCGCGTACGGAGGTGCTGCCCGTTCGTGGCGCCGGAACCGATCGTGATCAAGATGTTCTACGCGCTTTTGCAAGCGGCAAGTGATCGTCTACCACAGCAACAAGAGCCTCATCTTGTAGGCTTTGGAATCTCTTCAAGGGTGAGACTCGATACCCCCTCTTTGCTACCGTCTTCTAGATTGCATCTTGGCTTGGATTGCGTGTTCGCCGTAGGAAATTTTTTGTTTTCTATGCAACGTTATCCTACAGAAATACCATGTAGTAGGTAGGTATGGTGGACACAAATGGCATAGTGGTTGGCTCAAGGATTTTGGATGCATGAGAAGTATTCCCTCTCGATACAAGGTTTAGGCTAGCAAGGTTTATTTGAAACAAACACAAGGATGAAGCGGTGCAGCAAAACTCACATAAAAGACATATTGTAAACATTATAAGACTCTACACCGTCTTCCTTGTTGTTCAAACTCAATACTAGAAATTATCTAGACCTTAGAGAGACCAAATATGCAAACCAAATTTTAGCATGCTCTATGTATTTCTTCATTAATAGGTGCAAAGCATATGATGCAAGAGCTTAATCATGAGCACAACAATTGCCAAGTATCACATTATCCAAGACATTTTAGCAATTACTACATGTAGCATTTTCCAATTCCAACCATATAACAATTTAACGAAGAAGAAACTTCGCCATGAATATTATGAGTAAATCCTAAGGACATATTTGTCCATATGCAACAGCGGAGCGTGTCTCTCTCCCATACAAAGAATGCTAGGATCCATTTTATTCAAACAAAACAAAAACAAAAACAAACCGACGCTACAAGCAAAGCACATAAGATGTGACGGAATAAAAAAATAGTTTCAGGGGAGGAACCTGATAATGTTGTCGATGAAGAAGGGGATGCCTTGGGCATCCCCAAGCTTAGACGCTCGAGTATTCTTGATATATGCAGGGGTGAACCACCGGGGCATCCCCAAGCTTAGAGCTTTCACTCTCCTTGATCATGTTGTATCATCTCCCTCTCTTGATCCTTGAAAACTTCCTCCACACCAAACTCAAAACAACTCATTAGAGAGTTAGTGCACAATCAAAATATACATGTTCAGAGGTGACATAATCATTCTTAACACTTCTGGACATTGCACAAAGCTACTGAAAGTCAATGGAATCGAAATATCCATCGAGCATAACAAAACAGGCAATGCGAAATAAAAGGCAGAATCTGTCAAAACAGAACAGTTCATATTGACGAATTTTATTGAGGTACCAGACTTGCTCAAATGAAAATTCTCAAATTTAATGAAAGTTGCGTACATATATGAGGATCACTCACGTAAATTGGCATAATTTTCTGAGTTACCTACAGAGAATTGTGCCCAGATTCGTGACAGCAAAGAAATCTGTTTCTACGCAGTAATCCAAATCTAGTATGAACCTTACTATCAACGACTTTACTTGGCACAATAAAACACTAAACTAAGATAAGGAGAGGTTGCTACAGTAGTAAACAACTTCCAAGACACAAAATAAAAATAGAGGTGCTGTAGTAAAAACATGGGTTGTCTCCCATAAGCGCTTTTCTTTAACGCCTTTCAGCTAGGCGCAGAAAGTGTGTATCAAGTATTATCGAGAGATGGTGCATCTACAGCGGGGTGTGGAGTTTTCTCAACCGTGCATAGTATATTGGATACATAAGTTTTAGCTTCTCCCTTTTCATTAGTCTTGGGCTTGCTACTCTCATCAAACAAATTTTCAGGAACAAGCCAAGCATAGTTATTTTCTAGTGCATCATTCATCGCTAGGAGCTTACATGGTATTGGTGCTTTGATCTCCCCACCATCATTAATATTATTAGTGTACCTTATTCTCTCCATGTCCATCTTTTCAAGGAGACTAACAAAATTGGTATAAGAGCCAAGCATCTTATATTTAGCAAAGACCTTTCTAGCCTCTCTTGCTATACCACCAAATTCTCTAAGAAGGGTTTCTAAAACAAAATCTTTCTTTTCCCCTTCTTCCATATCATCGAGTGTAAGAAACATGTGTTGGATTATAGGATTGAGATTAACAAATTTAGTTTCCAACATGCGAACTAAAGCAGCTGCAGCAATTTCATATGTAGGAGCAAGTTCTACCAAGTGTCTATCTTCAAAATCTTCAACGGTACTAACATGATTGAAAAATTCTTCTATATTATTTCTCCCAATTATAGACCCACGTCCTACTGGCATGTCTTTTACGGTAAAATTAAAAGGAAACATGTTGAAACAAGTAAAGCAAATATAAGTAACTAATTTTTTTTTGTGTTTTTGATATAGCAAACAAGATAGCAAATAAAGTAAAACTAGCAACTAATTTTTTTGTGTTCTGATTTAGTGCAGCAAACAAAGTAGTAAAAAAAATAAAGCAAGACAAAAACAAAGTAAAGAGATTGGGATGTGGAGACTCCCCTTGCAGCGTGTCTTGATCTCCCCGGCAACGGCGCCAGAAAAAGAGCTTGATACGCGTACAGCACGCGTCCGTTGGGAACCTGTTGCGGTCAAAACCCACCGGCGGGCAGCGACGGGCAACACCGTAGAGCCGGGAACAACCTAGGGCTGCGGCTGGCCGAGGTCCCTCCGAGCGATGGCCCGCAAAGCCTCTCGTACACACCTCCGATGCTGATGCAAGGGCGTGCCACCTGACCTATACCTGGTCAGGAAGGTGATGGAGATGCCTCGCTTAGTTTCCTGCATGGCATACACGTAAACATTAAATACGAGCCTCGATCGGCTCTCAGGTTATCCTGTGAATCGGCTCAAGGAGCCGATCCACCCATGATTCGTACAAGGTGCACGAATATATGGTGGTCCTGCTTGATCAAGATAAAGCTAATGAGATCTACGACGATTTAGGGTTTTCACCGCATAATCGGATCATCCTACTCAGGATTGGGCCTCGCGGCCACGCACAGTGATCGTAAGCCGATCCTAGACAAGGCCTAAAAACCAACACGGGGTTGATCCCCGGAACATCCTGTCTAGGACTAGGAAACGACACCCTACGTGCCGCTGGATCCTCCCGCCCTTTGTAAGGCCTAACTATTGCAGATATTAAACTAATCCTCGATGAACAAGGAGCAATCGTAACGGATCGGATCTACTAAATAATGATCAAGCGTGGTGCCGCCCCTACACCTAAGATAGGTGTAAGGGCGGCAAGATATGCAAGGGTTGCACTACGATAGCATGTTACGCGAAGAACTATGCTAACCCTAACACATCTATGATAACTACGTTGCTCGCCATCAAAAAGGCTTCAGTACGAGCAACGCATGAACAACGTAAAGCTTCTGCTGCCTAGATCGCAAGATGCGATCTAGGCAGCATGGTGCTTACCGGTAGAAACCCTCGAGAAGAAGGAGTTGGCGATACGCCGAGATTGATTTGGTTGGTTGAACGTTGGTTGTTGTTTATTCCATAAACCCTAGATACATATTTATAGTCCAAGGGACTTTCTAACGTGGGAATAATCCCATCCGTGCACGAGGCCAATTCTAACTAAAACGACACGTAATCTACTATGTTACAGATACACGGGCCAACTAGCCCATATTTTGCATATAAAGGCCGATCCACATATTTCTTCCATGTATATCCTTCAAATCCATCTTGATCGCGGCCCACCCTCTGACTCGGTCAAATTCTGGTGATAACAGAACCCCAAGAGGAAGGTGTGATGCGTACAGCGGCAAGTTTTCCCTCAGTATGAAACCAAGGTTTATCGAACCAGTAGGAGCCAAGAAGCACGTTGAAGGTTGATGGCGGCGAGATGTAGTGCGGCGCAACACCAGGGATTCCGCCGCCAACGTGGAACCTGCACAACACAAACCAAGTACTTTGCCCCAACGAAACAGCGAGGTTGTCAATCTCACCGGCTTGCTGTAACAAAGGATTAGATGTATAGTGTGGATGATGATTGTTTGCAGAAAACAGTAGAACAAGTATTGCAGTAGATTGTATTTCAGTATAGAGAATTGGACCGGGGTCCACAGTTCACTAGAGGTGTCTCTCCCATAAGATAAACAGCATGTTGGGTGAACAAATTACAGTTGGGCAATTGACAAATAGAGAGGGCATGACCATGCACATACATATTATGATGAGTATAGTGAGATTTAATTGGGCATTACGACAAAGTACATAGACCGCTATCCAGCATGCATCTATGCCTAAAATGTCCACCTTCAGGTTATCATCTGGACCCCTTCCAGTATTAAGTTGCTAACAACAGACAATTGCATTAAGTATTGCGCGTAATGTAATCAATAACTACATCCTCGAACATAGCATCAATGTTTTATCCCTAGTGGCAACAACACATCCATAACCTTAGAGGTTTCTCTCACTCCCCCAGATTCACGGAGACATGAACCCACTATCGAGCATAAATACTCCCTCTTGGAGTTACTAGCATCAACTTGGCCAGAGCATCTACTAATAACGGAGAGCATGCAAGATCATAAACAAGACATAGATATAAATTGATAATCAACATAACATGGTATTCTCTATTCATCGGATCCCAACAAACACAACATATAGAATTACAGATAGATGATCTTGATCATGTTCGGCAGCTCACAAGACCCAACAATTAAGCACAATGAGGAGAAGACAACCATCTAGCTACTGCTATGGACCCATAGTCCAGGGGTAGACTACTCACACATCACTCCAGAGGCGACCATGGCGGCGTAGAGTCCTCCGGGAGATGATTCCCCTCTCCGGCAGGGTGCCGGAGGCGATCTCCTGAATCCGCCGAGATGGGATTGGCGGCGGCGGCGTCTCTGGAAGGTTTTCCGTATCGTGGCTCTCGGTACTGGGGGTTTCGCAACAAAGGCTATTTGTAGGCGGAAGGGTAGGTCAGGGGGCGTCGCGAGGGGCCCAGGAGACAGGTCGGCGCGGCCAAGGGTGGGGCCGCGCCGGCCACCCTCCTGGCCACCTCATGGCCCCACTTCGTTGACTCTCCGGTCTTCTGGAAGCTTCGTGGCAAAATAGGACCCTGGGCGTTGATTTCGTCCAATTCCGAGAATATTTCCTTACTAGGATTTCTGAAACCAAAAACAGCAGAAAACAGCAACTGGCTCTTCGGCATCTTGTTAATAGGTTAGTTCCGGAAAATGCACGAATATGACATAAAGTGTGCATAAAACATGTAGATATCATCAATAATGTGGCATGGAACATAAGAAATTATCGATACGTCAGAGACGTATCACCCGGCTGCCACCGGCTGGTAGGACAAAAGATGTTGTGCAAGTTTCTCATTGCGAGCACGTACGACTATATTTGGTACACATGCCTATTGATTGCTTTGTACTTGGACACCGTTTTATTATTATCTGTAAATGCCATGCTTTGATTGTTACATGAGTTTCTCTCATCCATGCAACGCATGTTATCCGTCCCCATGCCTACAGTATTTTAATCCTGCTGTTTACTATAATCACTAATGTTGTCTTTGTTACTCTGCTGCTGTTATTTCACTACTGCTACTGCTATAAAACTGTTACTACTGATAAACTCTTGCGAGCAAGTCTGTTTCCAGGTGCAGCTGAATTGACAACTCCGCTGTTAAGGCTTTCAAGTATTCTTTGTCTCCCCTTGTGTCGAATCAATAAATTGGGTTTACTACCCGCGAATACTGCTGCGATCCCCTATACTTGTGGGTCATCAGTGCCACATACATGTTGGACTTCATTTAATTTTGCCAACCCTAGCCCTCTGCAACTATGATAACCTTGCCAAACCAACTCCTATCACCTCACTCTAGCAGGCCATGCCCCCAGAGACAAAGTTTTTGCACCAAAACACCAAGGACATGATCATGCCGGCCACCATGCTCACCACCATGCCCAAACCTACCCTGGTCCTCTCCATCCCACCTCACCTTGTCCTGGACACTCCACTTGCACTGTTGATCATGCTAGACATGGTCTCTGGCCAAGGAGAGCAAGCTAGTACCCTGGACACGACGTGGTCACCGCGCCCAGGTCATGCCAGGACACGCACGGGCACACCCCGGACGTGACAGTGCACGCACGCGCCCCGCTGACCCTGACCGCCCCGCGACCTCTCCTTTCTCCCACCGACTCGCACTGACCTCAGCTGTTGGAGATATACCCAAGAGGCAATAATAAAAGTGGTTATTATATATCTTTATGTTTATGATAAATGTTTATATACCATGCTATAATTGTATTAACCGAAACATTGATACATGTGTGTTATGTAAACAACAATGAGTCCCTAGTAAAGCCTCTTAACTAGCTTATTGATTAATAGATGATTAGTTTCATAATCATGAACATTGGATGTTATTAATAACAAGGTTATATCATTATGTGAATGATGTAATGGATACACCCAATTAAGTGTACCATAAGATCACGTCATTAAGTTATTTGCTATAAGCTTTCGATACATAGTTACCTAGTCCTTATGACCATGAGATCATGTAAATCACTTATGCTGGAAAGGTACTTTGATTACATCAAACACCACTGCATAAATGGGTGGTTATAAAGGTGGGATTAAGTATCCGGAAAGTATGAGTTGAGGCATATGGATCAACAGTGGGATTTCTCCATCCCGATGACGGATAGATATACTCTGGGCCGTCTCGGTGGAATGTCGTCTAAATAGCTTGCAAGCATATGAATGGTTCATAAGAGACAACATACCACGGTACGAGTAAAGAGTACTTGTCAGGAGACGAGGTTGAACAAGGTATAGAGATACCGATGATCAAACCTCGGACAAGTAAAATATCGCGTGACAAAGGGAATTGGTATCGTATGTGAATGGTTCATTCGATCACTAAGTCATCGTTGAATATGTGGGAGCCATTATGGATCTCCAGATCCCGCTATTGGTTATTGATCGGAGAGAGATCTCGACCATGTCTACATAGTTCGCGAACCGTAGGGTGACACACTTAAGGTTTGATGTCGTTTAAGTAGATATTGAATAAGGAATGGAGTTCGAAGTTTTGTTCGGAGTCTCGGATGGGATCCAGGACATCACGAGGAGGTCCGGAATGGTCCGGAGAATAAGATTCATATATAGGAAGTCATATTCCAAGTTTGGGAATGATCCGGTGCATTTATGGCAGGTTCTAGAAGGTTCTAGAAATGTCCGGAAGAAATCACCATGGAAAGTGGAGTCCCGAAGGGACTCCACCTTGCATGGCCAGCCAAACCCTAAAGGGTGGAGTCCCAGGTGGACTCCACCATAGGTGGCCGGCCACCCCACCTAAGGGAAAGGTGGGAGTCCCACCTTGGGTAGGACTCCCCCCTTGAGTAGGTTTCCCACCTATGGGAGGTTTTGTTGTTGGGGTCTTATTCGAAGACTTGGACTACAACTCTTGGGGATTTCCACCTATATAATGAGGAGGAGAGGGAGGGGCTGCCACTCTTGGCCGCACCACCTAGGGCTGCCCATGGCCGGCACCCTAGCCACCCCCTCTCCCCAAACCCTAGCCTCTCCTCCTCCACCACTTCTCCCTCATACGCTTAGGCGAAGCCCTGTCGGAGTTCTCCATCGACACCGCCACCACGCCGTCGTGCTGTCGGGATTCCGAGGAGGATCTACTACTTTCGCTGCCCGCTGGAATGGGGAGAAGGACGTCGTCTTCATCAACACCGAACGTGTGACCGAGTACGGAGGTGCTGCCCGATCGTGGCACCGTGATCAAGATCTTCTACGCGCTTTTGCAATCGGCAAGTGATCGTCTACCGCAGCAATAAGAGCCTACTCCTATAGGCTTTGGAAATCTTCAAGGGTGAGTCTTGATCATCCCCTCGTTGCTCCCGTCTTCTAGATTGCATCTTGGCTTGGATTACGTTCTCGCGGTAGGAAAATTTTTGTTTTCTATGCAACGAATCCCTATAGTGGCATCAGAGCCAGGTTTATGCATAGATGGTTGCACGAGTAGAACACAATTGTTTTGTGGGCGTTGATGCTTATGTTGTCTTTAGTTCGAGTACTTTGCATCTTTGTGGCATGGTGGGATGAAGCGGCTCGGGCTAACTTTACATGACCGCGTTCATGAGACTTGCTCCATGTTCGACATGCAACTTGTATTGCATAAGTGGCTTTGCGGGTGTCTGTCTCTCCCACCATAGTGAAGATTCAATTTACTCTTTCTATTGACAACACTAGTATCACCGTTGTGGTTCATGTTCATAGGTAGATTAGATCTTACTCGAAAACCCTAAACCACGTAAAATATGCAAACCAAATTAGAGGCGTCTAACTTGTTTTTGCAGGGTTTGGTGATGTGATATGGCCATGATGTGATGATGAATATGTATGAGATGATCATTATTGTATTGTGGCAACCGGCAGGAGCCTTATGGTTGTCTTTAAATTTCATGTTGAGTAGTATTTCAAAGTAGTTGTAATAGTTGCTACATGAGGTGAACAATCATGAAGACGGCGCCATGGACCTTGACGCTACGCCGACGATGATGGAGATCATGCCCGTTGATGATGGAGATCATGTCTGTGCTTTGGAGATGAAGATCGAAGGCGCAAAGACTAAAGGGCCATATCATATCACATATGAATTGCATGTGATGTTAATCCTTTATGCATCTTATTTTGCTTAGATCGCGATGGTAGCATTATAAGATGATCCCTCACATTAATATCAAGATAATAAAGTGTGTATGCACCGTTGCACAGTTCGTCGTTTCGAAGCATCTCGTGATGATCGGATGTGATAGACTCAACGTTCACATACAACGGGTGTAAGCCATGTTGCACATGCGGAATACTTGGGTTTGCTTGACGAGCCTAGCATGTACAGACATGTCCTCGGGATAACGGAAACCGAAAGGTTGAACACGAGTCATATGGATGATATGATCAACATGTTGATGTTCACCATTGAAGCTACATCATCTCACGTGATGATCGGTTTTGGTGTAGTGGATGTGGATCGTGTACCACTTAACAACTATGAGGGATGTTGTATTAAGTGGGAGTTCATTAGTAATTAGATTAAAACATGAACTAATTATCATAAACATAGTCTGAGTAGTATTTTGAATTAATTTGTAGTATTGGCATCCGTTTTCTACCAAGCGCTAGTCTTGTAATTGAGATAGAAATACTGTTAAAATCTGACAAGAAACTTTACGGACCGGTACCGTATTGTTAAAGAATCAAGAAATGATTAAGTCCTATTGCAAACTTTTAGTAAACCTCACATTGTTGATTCAAAGAGCTATGGTTTCAATTAGTACCTAAAGTCATCTTGTCTCCGTGAAACTTGAAGTTCAAATCTGTTTGAAAAGTAAGGAGCTGATAATTTAGTTTTCAGAAATAAGCGAGGTATGAGATATATGTGATATCTAAGACCTTGTTGCAAGATGATAGAATATAATTTGGTGAGACTACATAAACTCATAAGTTTTATGGGAATGTACGAAGGTTGAAGACGCAAGGCATCCCAATCCTCCAACTATTGGGGCACTAACGATATTCGCATATCCATGAAGTGATCGTCCTTAGTATGCACCGTTGCTAAGACTCGTCGTTTCGAAGCATCTCGTGATGATCGGGTGTTATAGATTCTACGTGTGCATACAACGGGTGCAAGCCAGATTTGCACATGCGAATACTGAGGTTAAACTTTACGAGCCTAGCATGTACAGACATGGTCTCGGAAAAGTCGTCATGATATGATGGATAAAATTATGAGTGAAATTGTTCATCATATTACAAAGTTACTAATAGTGAAATCTGAAACACTTGTCATATGATGATCAACTTCAAAGTAAGAACCTCAAGGTTATTGGTATTTGACCAACAAACCTAGAAGTTATTGAAGGTGAAGTATTTTCTGAATAATGAGGAAAGCTAAAAGAGAAACTACAAAAGATATTTTGGCAGAAAGAAAAAAGAAGACTAGAAAGTCTAGCTCAGGTGTATATACATGATATACATGTTATGGTTGTATTCCTAGTTCGGTCACACAATGAAATTCTTGGGTATTAGTACCATATTGGTTGGTATGAAATGTCATACAAAACAACGCAATACAAGAATACAATGGCCTAAGTGACTAACAAGGAATATGATAGGAATGCACTTCTGGAACAAAAATAAAGTGTTATTATGTTCGTCGTTGGCATCCTATCTAGCCCTTAGAATTTATAATAAAGAACTTAATAATTGTTATTTTGCTCTGGTCAAATGAAAACAATGAGTTGTTCAAATTATGACATTACTCCATGTACGATGGATAAGTTATTATAAATCTTAATGGTGAAACACACATACATAATACTGACGCTAAAATGCCATAAGGCAAATGATTTGAATTCCACTTATTTGTGGAACCGCAATTTAGGTCATATTAGAAAGGAACGCATGAAGGAACTCCATGCAAATGGATTTTTGGAGTCATTCGATTTTTGAATCGTTTGGCGCTTGCAAATCTTTTCTAAAATAGAATGACTGAAATACCGTTCATAGGCCAAGAGTTGAACAGGAAACTAACTTAGTGGAAAATACATGATGATGTATGTGGTTCACTGGGCATAGGTTGTGCGGGAGATTCTTCTACTTCATGAAAACTTCCAACAATGAATTAAGTATATATATGTGGATATATTCGATAAGGAAGAAGTTTGAAACATTTGAATGGATTCAAATAAATTTCAGCATGAGGTGGAAATCATCGTAATAGAAAAGTCAAATATCTATGATTGGATCATAGTGGAAATATTTGAATTACGAGTTTTAGCGAACATCTAAGAGAGTTATGAAATTGTTCTACAACTCACGTTTCTTGGAGTATCATAGTGATGATGGAGTATCCGAGAGATGTATCCAAACCTTGTTGGGTCAATGATGAGATAAAATATTGATGCTATTATATTTTTGTGGATTATGCTTTAGTGACTACCGCTTTTACACTAAATAGAGCATCATCATGATCCGTTGAAATGACACCATACGAGTTATGGCATGGGTATGAACCCTAATAGTCCTTTCTTAAATTTTGGAATGCATAGCATAAAGTAAATAAGTTTACAACCAAAATGTAACACCCCAATTTTTTCAATAAAAAGAAAGTTAGAGAATTCCAGAAAAGCAAATTTTCAAACCAACAAAAACTTTTCATTTGCATATAGTATCATGCATAGGACTTGTGCATTTGAGTGATATGCCATGATGATTGCTTTTACTTGTATTTGATATGCTCTAAAACCCTGGAGTGATCATGTGAAGATCACCAACCAAATAAATCAAAGAGGAAGAAATTCCATATTTTGCAAAACCCTAAAAACCCTCACATATGCCTTATGGCATTTTTATAAATTTTTGACCCTAGACCTATTTGGTCTTCACCATTAGTTGAATAATGTTATTAAACCCTTATTACAACTTTTGGAATCAAGGGTCCACTTTTCAAATGGTTTTCAAACACAATTCTCACTCACATGTGATGATGACCAAATCTGCCAATTTTAGTCTGATCACCACTTTGAGCCCCTGCAATTCAATTTTCCCAAACCAACTCTTGCTAACTCTTTGCACCATGTCAAAGTCAACATCAAGGTGAACAACTTTGATGTAGACCACCCTGCCAAATTCATCTTTGATCACTAGCTATGCTCATCCAAAGTCTTGACTTTTTAACAAGTGCAACATTCCCTCACTTAGCCATTTTTGGCCATTTTTGAAATCTAACTTTTTCACCACCACCTCAACTCACCTCTGGTCTTTTACAACTTGTTGCAACACTCACATTTCAAAAACTTTCACCATTGGAATATTTTCAAATTTGGAGATTTTTTACAATTTCCAAATATGGTACTATTACACACTATTTGAAATAGTGACCTAACCTAACCCTAACCAACCCTAACCTGCTCTACACCACCCTACCTGGTCCCCTGGTCCCCTCTCTCACTTAATACTCCATAGTAACCTAGGGAGGCAAACCCTAGCATGCAAGACATGGCCATGCCGGCCATGTCGAGCCACCCCTCTCTCCCTTGCCCTCCACCTCTGGCCACCTTGCCAAAACGCCAAAGACGCGCCCTGCATCGCCAAGATGCCGCTCGCGTCGCACCCGCGCGCGCCACAGACACCATCTGGCCACCTGCCGCCTCGACGCTCTGCGCACGCCCTGGACCCCCTGCGAGCGCCTTGAGCCTCACCGTGACACCGCGACGCCGCCAGACACTCGCTCGACCACGACCCGTGCCCGCCGCCGCCGGAGACGAGAAGGAAACCCCGCCGCGGGCGCGACAGACACGGACGCGAGGCGACACAACCAGGCCCTCCCCGACCATGCTGTCGCCACCATTCGCCTCGCCTGGACACGTAGAGCATCCCCACACCCTCGCCTAGCTCGACCAGCCGCCGGAACTGCCGCGCCATGGTCGACTTCGCCTCTGCCCCGCAGCACCCTCCCTCGCCTATAAAAGGAGACCTCTCCTCGTCAATCTGAGCACACCATCGCCTTCCCCTCTTCTTACTCGACCACCTGAGCCACTCCACTGCCTCGATTAGCCACCACCGCCGCTCAATTGCTACACCACTGCCGCACACCGCCGCCGAAGCTCGCCGTCGATTGGAGCCGCCCCAGGACGAGCCGCCGGTACCAGGAGCTTCGCCGTCGTCGACATCGTCCCCGAGCACACTGCCAACCCTAGCTGGAGCCGCCGTAAGCTCTCCCACCCCCTACCTGCGCCGCCGGTGAACTCCCCTCTCGCCGGCGGGACGATGCACCTCAGCCGTTGATCTGCGTTCTAATCTAACGCCCCAGCTTCGCCCATACCGATTCGGGTTTTAGTAGAGGCTGACAGGCGGGACCTCCCTGTCAGGCAGCCCGCGCGGCACTGGACCGTGGCTGGGCTGGCCTTGGGCCGTTTTTAATTCAAATGGGCCCAGTAGTGTTTCCCGCCGGCCCTTTTCATTCAAATTCGTTTTAAACAAATTCCAGACTTTTCCTCACAGTACAAATTTGGAAATTGAATATTTTCAATTTGGCTAAACCAAATTTAGTGAATTTGATGTTGTTGGAAAGCTAGAGAAAAGATCTTTCCAATGCCACTGGCCTCATGGCCAGATTCCTTGTAGAATTAATGTGATAAAAATAACAAGATAGGGACTTTTCCCTAGTCAAATAATTCTTAAAAATCAACCAAAATAGGTATTAAGTTAATTCCAACTCTAATAGCTCACATTTGACTTACACTAATTGTTTATGCAATAAAATGGTGTGGTCACTTTGCATGATCATGCCCTAGTTTAAGTAATGGATCATTTGACTAGTTTAACTAGTTGATATTGTCCAAAACTATGAAACCAAATTTGGTGAAGTCTTATACTTCATTTAAACTTGTCTCACATGAATTCATGGGATGTTTGTACTTCAGGTCCAAACTCTCTTATATGAATTACTTGAGATTTAAATCAAATGTAGTGTTATTTAAATAGCATGAGGTAGTTTACCTCATTTAAATCATTTTCTCAAATGATGAGGATGAACATTTGACTTAGGTCAATATGAGTTCATCCATGATTATTGGAGAAATTAAATCTTAAGAAGATTTCAATGAGAGGAATTTATTCCTCACAAACCCTAAGGAAACTATCTTTTACATATTATTAGTAAAGGAGTAAATTCTCCTCAAACAACCCAACCCATGCACCTAGTTTACTTTATTTGTGTGCATAGGCTAGTTTGTGTGTTTGTTTGTAATATACGGAATAGCCATTGAATTAGTGAGTAATTATACTCGTATCTAAATTTAGACGGTAGCACCGGGGAGTACGCCGAAGAAGAAGGATACTACCAAGAGGAGGAGGAAGAACAGTTTGAGAACTACCAAGGCAAGCTAATATTCTTGCAAAGTGCAAAGCCCCCTTGGGGCAAGGCACCATAGTCTTTCCTTTTCTTACTTAAGCCTATCCCAAGTTTATTACTTTACAAGTTTTTACTTGTTTTCTTAAAGAGTTACTTTTATAGTTAACTTTGGTCAAAGTACAAGTTGGTTACTAGAGTAGTGAAGTTAGTCTCTTCCAAGCCAAGCAAGATAGCACCCCTCATGATGTAGAGCTAGTGCTAATGAAATAAAACTTGACTACTCTAGATGGGAACAAGGTGACTTTTGGAAATGAATTTTGAAACCTTGGAATGATGATTCATTCCATTGAATGACTTTTGAAGGTGAATGTGACCAAGAGAAGATGGTGATTTTTGGTAAAACATGATGTTGGTTTGGATGCGATACCTTTCCAATTTTTGAGTACCCCCACAATACCTGATTATGGGTAGGGCTTAACTGGAAGTTTATGCATCTTAGTATGGGTTCCCTCTAAACAAGCGTCATCGGGGTTATGCCGAAAGCTGCCTCTCCAACAAAAGAAACGATACGATATGATGCGAATGAGGTGAATGTCCGGCCCAAGCCCTGTGCAGTTCCCAGGCTGACTGTCTGTCTTCACTGGGAGGCCAAGCTCATGGGGAGAGGTGCTCATACTAGGATTTGTAAGTGAAAGGTTATGGTTGATGATCCGCGTACTGAGTTACGATGATTCGGGGGAAATCCCGACGGATGAAATCAAATGTTGTGGCACAAGTGTGCAACCTCTGCAGAGTGTAAACCTATTCGAATAGCCGCGTCCACGGTTACGGACGGTTGGAAAGGCCATACAGTGGGTCCAATGTCATATTTTTGAAAATGATGTTGAAAAAGGATGGTGAAATGACTTGTGGTGAATTGATTTGAAATCACCACTTGAATGGTGGGAATGACACTAGTGTTCCCACTTGAGATTAGTTCGTACTTGAAGAGTTGTTTACCAAAATGTTTGTGAACTAAAACTAGCTTTCCGCAAATAAACTAGAGCTTAGTAAACCTTACTAGAATTGTCTAGCACTTACTTTAGTATTAGTTTGCGAGTACATAAAGTACTCACGGCTTTGTCCCTGGCTATTCAAATGGCCAGAGTATGAAGATGACCAAGGAGATGACCAGCAGGACGCCTACGACAACTAAGCGCCTTCCGACGTCAAGCGTTGGCCTGTGGACTAGAGAGTCCTTGTATCTTACGCTTCCGCTATGTTGAACTATGATCTTGTGTTTGTTCGTTGATCAATAGATCAACTATTCGTGTAATATGGATCATGTGATTCCAAATTGTAAGACTTATGGTTTGTAATGAATGATGACTGTGATACTTAACTATTATGCCTCGCAACAACAATATTCCTGGGATTGCGATGTATGACATAATAGGCATTCGGACCTAAAAATCCGGGTGTTGACAAGTTGGTATCAGAGCCATTGTTTGACCTTAGAAGACCTTAGTTAGAATGGGCGTTCTGAAAAACTTAACTTTGAAAGCAAATGAAAGAAACTATTTGTGAAAATTTTCTACACTCTTGTCTTGGAGACTTTGCCAAAAATTTGATGAATCATGTTCTATCTTATTTGACTCAACTTAAAATTTTGCCACACTTTGCACTCTCTAACTTACTCATCCAATTCTCTTTCAGATGGAGCCGAATGAACCCATCAACACCAAGTTTTACCAGCTTGGGAACGGAGGAAGCTTGGTCTTCGAGCACGACCTCAACGCCGTCTCTGACTTCCTTGGGCGCCCACACCCCGAGTTTCACAGGGTTCAGTTGGACGACACGCCCGGAGGAGAGTTGCAGTGGGTGATCACTGCCGACTTGAGGGGCAAGATGGAGCCTCCCACTTCTGAGAGGATCCTCTTCTCCTTCCGCGAGAGCAACTGGCTCGACGGACTTGCGCGTGGTCTGCAGGAGGCACTTGCGCGCCTCTGTGGACAGAACGTGGTGCGCCTCCTCGCCTCTCGCTACGCCCACCTTGTGAGGCGTGATGCTGCGGGAGTGCCCATGGAGCTGCAGCCGCACCCGGAGATGAGGCACCATGCTGAGCACCTAGACTTCATGCTCTACCAGACTCAGAAGGACCTCGACGCCTCTCGCGCTTACGCGAACCAGACCCATGCTCACATCACCGAGCAGGGTGAGGCGATCAAGCTACTCAACAACGACCGCAGGAGCCTTCGCCAGCAGCGTGCCAAGAAGGACGCTACGATTCGTCGCCTTCGCGCCCGGATCGCGTCACTTGAGGCCACTGTCAAGGCCCAGGAGGATCAGATTCGTCAGCTGGAGGATGACGATGGAGGCATCGACATTCAGGGAGGAGACGCCTTCCTGAGCAACGACGACGACTTTGAGGAGGACGAGAACACCGAGGAGGAGGACTACGAGTTTCTGGAGGCAGGACCCGACGACTACGTCCCGATCGATGTCGATGATGAGGAGTAGTTGCACTAGTTTCACATATAGTAGGTGTGAGTTGTATCCCGTCCCTTGTATCGTAGCCTGAAAATGGTTCTTCAAACCATTGGAAGTGTTAAGAGTTAGATTGTAATGTGTGAATGAATGTTGTGTTTGTCATGAAAAGATTGCAAGTTTTCAAATATTTTGCAAACTTAAATCAAAATGAACCATAGAATGTTCCCTCTTATCTCATGATCTTCTCTATGTTCAGATGGCCCCTCCCAATCGCAACAACGACGCCATGATGCAACTGCTGCAAACCTTGCTAGCTGACCGAGAGACAGAGAGAGCTGAACGCCAAGCTAACATCGCAGCCTTGCAGAACCTTGCCAACCAAGGACATGGAAACCATGATAACCCTGGATCCAAACTCAAGAACTTCCAGAACACCAATCCCCCAGTGTTTAGCAAGACCGAAGAACCCCTTGATGCCGACGATTGGCTCCAGACCATGGAGAACAATCTGGAGGTAGCCGGAGTGGAGGCCAACGAGAAAGTCTTGTTCGCCACTCACTATCTCGCTGGACCAGCTCGCGCTTGGTGGACAAGCACCCGTGCCATGAACGGAGGTCAGTTCATGACTTGGGAGGATTTCAAACTCAAGTTCAGCAAGTACCATGTACCCCCGGGTCTTATCAAGAAGATGAGGGATGAATTCCGTGAACTGAAACAAGGTCGCATGACGGTGGTTGAATACCGCGACAAGTTTCTCACACTGTCAAGGTATGCCCCTGATGAGACCGACACTGTTGAGAAGAGGAAGGAGAGATTCCTGAACGGACTGCATGATGAGATGCAGACTGTCCTCGTCAACATCCCCTTCGCCGACCTTGAAGCCCTTGTCGACTCTGCCATCCAGATGGAGGGCAAGTTAAACCAAGCCAATGAGAACCGCAAGCGCCGCATGGCAAATCAGAGTGGATCAAGCCACCCCCAGAAGTTTCGCCCTAGCTCAGGCGGAGGTTTCACTCCGAGAAACAACAGGCCCCCGATGCAGAACTCGCGCCCCGGTTTTCAGAACCGGAGTGGAGGAAACTCCAAGCCCGGAGGCTACAACAACAATAACAACTACAACCGCGCTCCGCCCCGAGCCCCTAACACCAACAACACCAACACCAACACCGCTCCCAGAACCGGAAGCAACGCCATCCCCGTCGCCTCAAAGGACAAGTCCACCATCACTTGCTATGAGTGTGGTGTAGTGGGGCACTACTCCAACGAGTGTCCCAAGCGTCTCGCCAAGCTCGCCGGCAACACCGCTGCACCTGCTCAGCAGCAACGCCGTGTCTCCACCGGCAAAAAGTTCGTCCCCAACAACCCCAACAACCGCAACGGCCGCCTCTACCACATGAACGCTGAAGAAGCCCAGGAAGCACCAGATGTTGTACTGGGTATGTTTTCTGTCAACCACATCCCTGCCAGAGTGTTGTTTGATTCCGGAGCATCTCATTCTTTTGTCACCGAAGACTTTGCATCAACAAGTAAAATTCAACCCCTCAGTTTGAAGCATGTTATGATAGTTCAAATCCCCGGATCCACCACCAAAGCCAGAAAATTTTGCAAAAACGTACCCATCAAAATCCATGATGTAGACTTCTTTGCCAATCTCATCATTCTTGGAACCAAAGGTTTGGAAGTTGTCCTAGGAATGGACTGGATGTCCAAACACAATGGATTGATCGACTGTGCCAAGAAAGCCATAACCATGACCAGCAGCACCGGCATCGTAGTTGAGCACGTCTCGGAAAAACTACCCAGAAAATTCACCTGCAACCAAAGTGTATCCAAGCCAACTCTGGATCAAATTAGGGTCGTTTGTCGCTACCCTGATGTTTTTCCGGATGATCTACCCGGTATGCCCCCGGATAGGGATATCGAGTTTATCATCGAGTTAGTCCCCGGAACTGGACCCATAGCCCAGAGAGCCTATAGCATGAACGCAGCCGAGCTTGTGGAGTTGAAGAAGCAGATAGATGACATGTTAGCCAAGGGTCTGATTCGACCTAGTGCATCCCCCTGGAGATCCCCCGTCTTGTTTGTGGACAAGAAGGATGGTGCAAATCGTTTGTGCACGGACTATCGTAAACTTAACGATGTCACCATCAAAAACAAATACCCCTTACCCAAGATAGAGGACTTGTTTGATCAACTCACCGGAGCCAGAGTTTTCTCCAAGATAGACCTTAGAACTGGATACCATCAACTGAAGATCCGAGCCACCGACATTCCAAAAACTGCCTTTACCACCAGATATGGGTTGTATGAGTACAACGTCATGTCGTTTGGATTGACCAATGCCCCCGCTTATTTCATGAATCTCATGAATAAGATCTTCATGAACTTTTTGGACAAGTTTGTCGTTGTTTTCATTGACGACATTCTGATCTACTCCAAGTCCGAAGAGGAACATGAGCAGCATTTGGAGATTGTCCTAGAAACCCTTAGACAGCACAAGTTGTATGCCAAGTTTAGCAAGTGTGAGTTTTGGCTGGAAGAAGTTGGATTTCTGGGACACATCTTGTCCGCAGGAGGAATTGCCGTAGATCCCGCCAAAATCAAAACTGTTATGGAATGGCAAGCCCCAACCACCCAAACCGAGGTCCGCGCTTTTCTTGGATTAGCCGGATATTACCGCAGATTTGTGGAAGGTTTTTCGAGCCTCGCTCGACCAATGACCCAGCTACTGAAGAAGGACAGAAAGTTCGAGTGGACCGACAAATGTGAAGAGAGCTTTCAACAGCTCAAGAGTAGACTGACCACAGCCCCAATCCTGATCATGCCCGATATCACCAAGCCCTTCGACGTATATTGCGACGCTTCCAAGGTTGGTCTTGGGTGTGTGCTTATGCAAGAAGGAAAGGTTGTATCCTACCTTTCAAGACAACTCAAGCAACATGAACAGAACTACCCAACCCATGACCTCGAGCTTGCAGCCGTGGTCTTAGCCTTGAAAGTTTGGCGTCATTACCTCATGGGTAATCGATGCGAGATCTACTCCGACCACAAAAGCCTCAAATACATATTCACCCAGAAGGAACTAAACATGAGACAACGCCGCTGGATCGAATTGATCAAGGATTACGACATGGAGATTCACTACCACCCCGGCAAGGCCAATGTGGTAGCGGATGCTTTGAGTCGACTGCCGTGCCAGTTGAACTCCATGCTCGCATCTGAACAGCCCAGCCTATACCAAGAGTTTGAACAGTTCCGCCTTGAACTTGTTAGTGAAGGATTCCTAGCCAGCATCGAACTGCAACCCACCTTGGTTAGTCAAATCAAGGAAGCCCAGAAGGACAACGCTAGCATTGACGGAATCAAGAAACAGATAGCCGCAGGAAAAGCCCCCGGGTTCACCGTAGACGAAGCCGGAGTGCTTTGGTACAAAGAACGTCTCTGTGTACCATCGGACTCTGACCTGAAACAAGTCATCCTGCAAGAAGCCCATGACACCCTTTACTCAATCCACCCCGGAGGTACCAAGATGTACCAGGACCTGAAAGAACAATTTTGGTGGCACGGAATGAAGAGAGAGATCGGTAGCTACATAGCCAAGTGTGACATCTGTCAGAGAGTCAAGGCCGAACACCAACGACCCGCCGGACTGTTGCAACCCCTTCAGATTCCAGAATGGAAATGGGACTCCGTAGGAATGGACTTTATCACCGGACTGCCCAAATCCAGCAAAGGCAATGATTCCATATGGGTAGTGGTCGATAGATTGACCAAAGTCGCCCATTTCATCGCCGTCAAAACCACTTACCAAGGCCCTAAGTTAGCAGAACTCTATATCTCCAGAATAGTTGCTCTGCACGGAACCCCCAAATCGATAGTGTCAGATAGAGGATCACAGTTCACCTCAAGGTTCTGGCAGAAGGTGCATGAAGGACTAGGCACCCGCCTAAATTTCAGCACCGCCTATCACCCTCAGACCGACGGACAGACTGAGAGAGTAAACCAGATACTAGAGGACATGCTTAGAGCATGCGTACTGGAATACGGATCCAAGTGGGAAGACTGCCTACCTTACGCAGAATTCTCTTACAACAATAGTTACCAAGCCAGCCTACAGATGGCCCCCTTTGAAGCCTTGTACGGAAGGAAATGCCGTACCCCCCTGAACTGGTCAGAAGTAGGAGAGAGCCAAGTTTTTGGCCCAGATGTTCTTCGTGAAGCCGAAGAAAAGGTTCACAAGATCCGCGAGTACCTCAAGACTGCGCAATCGAGACAGAAGAGCTACGCCGACAAGAGACGTCGGGAGATGACCTTTGAGATTGGAGATTTCGTCTATCTCAAAGTATCCCCCTTGAAAGGGATGCAAAGGTTTCAGCTGAAAGGAAAGCTTGCACCTCGCTATGTGGGACCTTTCAAAGTCCTCAGTCGCCGAGGTGAAGTATCTTATCAACTGGAGTTGCCTGACGAAATGTCGGCTGTGCACGACGTTTTTCACATCTCACTTCTCCGGAAATGTCTTGAAGTCCCTGAGAAGACCGAAGTGTTCAAGAACATAGATCACCGCTCGGTAGATATCAACAAGGATCTGACTTACCGCGAAGTACCGATTCGCATTCTAGAAGAAGCTTACCGAACCACTCGCACCCGAAGCATCAAGTTTCTGAAGATCCAATGGAGCAATCATACCGAGGATGAAGCCACATGGGAACGCGAAGACTTCATGAAGAAGGAGTACCCAGATCTCTTTAGTACCTAACTTTCTTTTCGATCTCGGGACGAGATCTTTTGTAAGGGGGAAGGGTTTGTAACACCCCAATTTTTTCAATAAAAAGAAAGTTAGAGAATTCCAGAAAAGCAAATTTTCAAACCAACAAAAACTTTTCATTTGCATATAGTATCATGCATAGGACTTGTGCATTTGAGTGATATGCCATGATGATTGCTTTTACTTGTATTTGATATGCTCTAAAACCCTGGAGTGATCATGTGAAGATCACCAACCAAATAAATCAAAGAGGAAGAAATTCCATATTTTGCAAAACCCTAAAAACCCTCACATATGCCTTATGGCATTTTTATAAATTTTTGACCCTAGACCTATTTGGTCTTCACCATTAGTTGAATAATGTTATTAAACCCTTATTACAACTTTTGGAATCAAGGGTCCACTTTTCAAATGGTTTTCAAACACAATTCTCACTCACATGTGATGATGACCAAATCTGCCAATTTTAGTCTGATCACCACTTTGAGCCCCTGCAATTCAATTTTCCCAAACCAACTCTTGCTAACTCTTTGCACCATGTCAAAGTCAACATCAAGGTGAACAACTTTGATGTAGACCACCCTGCCAAATTCATCTTTGATCACTAGCTATGCTCATCCAAAGTCTTGACTTTTTAACAAGTGCAACATTCCCTCACTTAGCCATTTTTGGCCATTTTTGAAATCTAACTTTTTCACCACCACCTCAACTCACCTCTGGTCTTTTACAACTTGTTGCAACACTCACATTTCAAAAACTTTCACCATTGGAATATTTTCAAATTTGGAGATTTTTTACAATTTCCAAATATGGTACTATTACACACTATTTGAAATAGTGACCTAACCTAACCCTAACCAACCCTAACCTGCTCTACACCACCCTACCTGGTCCCCTGGTCCCCTCTCTCACTTAATACTCCATAGTAACCTAGGGAGGCAAACCCTAGCATGCAAGACATGGCCATGCCGGCCATGTCGAGCCACCCCTCTCTCCCTTGCCCTCCACCTCTGGCCACCTTGCCAAAACGCCCAGCACGCGCCCAGACCGCCAGTATGCCGCTCGCGTCGCACCCGCGCGCGCCACAGACACCATCTGGCCACCTGCCGCCTCGACGCTCTGCGCACGCCCTGGACCCCCTGCGAGCGCCTTGAGCCTCACCGTGACACCGCGACGCCGCCAGACACTCGCTCGACCACGACCCGTGCCCGCCGCCGCCGGAGACGAGAAGGAAACCCCGCCGCGGGCGCGACAGACACGGACGCGAGGCGACACAACCAGGCCCTCCCCGACCATGCTGTCGCCACCATTCGCCTCGCCTGGACACGTAGAGCATCCCCACACCCTCGCCTAGCTCGACCAGCCGCCGGAACTGCCGCGCCATGGTCGACTTCGCCTCTGCCCCGCAGCACCCTCCCTCGCCTATAAAAGGAGACCTCTCCTCGTCAATCTGAGCACACCATCGCCTTCCCCTCTTCTTACTCGACCACCTGAGCCACTCCACTGCCTCGATTAGCCACCACCGCCGCTCAATTGCTACACCACTGCCGCACACCGCCGCCGAAGCTCGCCGTCGATTGGAGCCGCCCCAGGACGAGCCGCCGGTACCAGGAGCTTCGCCGTCGTCGACATCGTCCCCGAGCACACTGCCAACCCTAGCTGGAGCCGCCGTAAGCTCTCCCACCCCCTACCTGCGCCGCCGGTGAACTCCCCTCTCGCCGGCGGGACGATGCACCTCAGCCGTTGATCTGCGTTCTAATCTAACGCCCCAGCTTCGCCCATACCGATTCGGGTTTTAGTAGAGGCTGACAGGCGGGACCTCCCTGTCAGGCAGCCCGCGCGGCACTGGACCGTGGCTGGGCTGGCCTTGGGCCGTTTTTAATTCAAATGGGCCCAGTAGTGTTTCCCGCCGGCCCTTTTCATTCAAATTCGTTTTAAACAAATTCCAGACTTTTCCTCACAGTACAAATTTGGAAATTGAATATTTTCAATTTGGCTAAACCAAATTTAGTGAATTTGATGTTGTTGGAAAGCTAGAGAAAAGATCTTTCCAATGCCACTGGCCTCATGGCCAGATTCCTTGTAGAATTAATGTGATAAAAATAACAAGATAGGGACTTTTCCCTAGTCAAATAATTCTTAAAAATCAACCAAAATAGGTATTAAGTTAATTCCAACTCTAATAGCTCACATTTGACTTACACTAATTGTTTATGCAATAAAATGGTGTGGTCACTTTGCATGATCATGCCCTAGTTTAAGTAATGGATCATTTGACTAGTTTAACTAGTTGATATTGTCCAAAACTATGAAACCAAATTTGGTGAAGTCTTATACTTCATTTAAACTTGTCTCACATGAATTCATGGGATGTTTGTACTTCAGGTCCAAACTCTCTTATATGAATTACTTGAGATTTAAATCAAATGTAGTGTTATTTAAACAGCATGAGGTAGTTTACCTCATTTAAATCATTTTCTCAAATGATGAGGATGAACATTTGACTTAGGTCAATATGAGTTCATCCATGATTATTGGAGAAATTAAATCTTAAGAAGATTTCAATGAGAGGAATTTATTCCTCACAAACCCTAAGGAAACTATCTTTTACATATTATTAGTAAAGGAGTAAATTCTCCTCAAACAACCCAACCCATGCACCTAGTTTACTTTATTTGTGTGCATAGGCTAGTTTGTGTGTTTGTTTGTAATATACGGAATAGCCATTGAATTAGTGAGTAATTATACTCGTATCTAAATTTAGACGGTAGCACCGGGGAGTACGCCGAAGAAGAAGGATACTACCAAGAGGAGGAGGAAGAACAGTTTGAGAACTACCAAGGCAAGCTAATATTCTTGCAAAGTGCAAAGCCCCCTTGGGGCAAGGCACCATAGTCTTTCCTTTTCTTACTTAAGCCTATCCCAAGTTTATTACTTTACAAGTTTTTACTTGTTTTCTTAAAGAGTTACTTTTATAGTTAACTTTGGTCAAAGTACAAGTTGGTTACTAGAGTAGTGAAGTTAGTCTCTTCCAAGCCAAGCAAGATAGCACCCCTCATGATGTAGAGCTAGTGCTAATGAAATAAAACTTGACTACTCTAGATGGGAACAAGGTGACTTTTGGAAATGAATTTTGAAACCTTGGAATGATGATTCATTCCATTGAATGACTTTTGAAGGTGAATGTGACCAAGAGAAGATGGTGATTTTTGGTAAAACATGATGTTGGTTTGGATGCGATACCTTTCCAATTTTTGAGTACCCCCACAATACCTGATTATGGGTAGGGCTTAACTGGAAGTTTATGCATCTTAGTATGGGTTCCCTCTAAACAAGCGTCATCGGGGTTATGCCGAAAGCTGCCTCTCCAACAAAAGAAACGATACGATATGATGCGAATGAGGTGAATGTCCGGCCCAAGCCCTGTGCAGTTCCCAGGCTGACTGTCTGTCTTCACTGGGAGGCCAAGCTCATGGGGAGAGGTGCTCATACTAGGATTTGTAAGTGAAAGGTTATGGTTGATGATCCGCGTACTGAGTTACGATGATTCGGGGGAAATCCCGACGGATGAAATCAAATGTTGTGGCACAAGTGTGCAACCTCTGCAGAGTGTAAACCTATTCGAATAGCCGCGTCCACGGTTACGGACGGTTGGAAAGGCCATACAGTGGGTCCAATGTCATATTTTTGAAAATGATGTTGAAAAAGGATGGTGAAATGACTTGTGGTGAATTGATTTGAAATCACCACTTGAATGGTGGGAATGACACTAGTGTTCCCACTTGAGATTAGTTCGTACTTGAAGAGTTGTTTACCAAAATGTTTGTGAACTAAAACTAGCTTTCCGCAAATAAACTAGAGCTTAGTAAACCTTACTAGAATTGTCTAGCACTTACTTTAGTATTAGTTTGCGAGTACATAAAGTACTCACGGCTTTGTCCCTGGCTATTCAAATGGCCAGAGTATGAAGATGACCAAGGAGATGACCAGCAGGACGCCTACGACAACTAAGCGCCTTCCGACGTCAAGCGTTGGCCTGTGGACTAGAGAGTCCTTGTATCTTACGCTTCCGCTATGTTGAACTATGATCTTGTGTTTGTTCGTTGATCAATAGATCAACTATTCGTGTAATATGGATCATGTGATTCCAAATTGTAAGACTTATGGTTTGTAATGAATGATGACTGTGATACTTAACTATTATGCCTCGCAACAACAATATTCCTGGGATTGCGATGTATGACATAATAGGCATTCGGACCTAAAAATCCGGGTGTTGACACAAAATCGGATGAATGTCTTTGTTGGTTATCCCACAGAAATGATTGGGAATTCTTTCCACTATGGAGACATAGACAAAAGTGTTTGTCGATGTTTCTTACTTATTTCCAAGAAATTGTTTTTAGCGAAGTATTTTTGTGGGAGGACAATAAAACTTGATAAGGTTTATGAACCTGAGCATAATGATCAGAGTAGCGCAGCATCAGAATTGGTTCCGGAAGCGGCCACGACGATCATGGCTCCCATGTCTACAAAATGTTATAGTCATGGAGATCGAAGTACTTATTGAACCTTGTAGGTATGGTTTACTTTGTGATCAAATAAATGATTTGTGAACAAAGGATTGTTTTTGAACAATGATAAACCAACTACATACAAAGAAGTTATGATGGGCCCTGACTCCGTTAAAATGGCTATACGTCATGAAATCCAAGATAGATGAATACTTTTTTGAAAGTAAACGGATCTATAAAATTGATGGACTTGGATGGAATATCCTTGAATAAGCTCGACTTGTTGAAAAGTTGTTTACGACAAAGTTCAAAGAGTTGACTATGATAAGATTATAGTCTATGTGGATTATTCTAGTAATCGCTACATATTTCTTTCATGAGATATGATAGTAGGATGGCAAAATACATTACTTAACAGAAGTGTGTATTAAAGGTGTATACAAGATACAACCAATTGTTTTGCTAGTCCGTGGAATACTAGATAGGTAAACGAACTTCAATTGGATGAAGTGAGTATCACGGAGTTGGAATCTTCACCGGATGAAATAGTCAAAGAGTTTTTGATTTCATCAGAAACGATGAAGAGGCTTGCATTTGCAAGAAATTAAGTGGGAGCGCTGAGACATATTTATAATACTTTATGTAGATACATATAGTTGGTTATAAATGATGTAATTATATACTTGATTATAAAAGGTTTCATTGAGAATTAACTTCAATGAAAGGATATGGACTGAAACATATTAAGTGTCAAGATCTATGAAGATAGATTGAAACACATAATAAGTTTAAGTCAAAGTACATAGAAAGGATATTGAAGTAGTTCAATATAGAAATATTAAGAAAATGTTCTTGTCATGTGAAGTTTTAACAAAACTTGAGTGTATCTGACACTCAATGAGTAAAAACACATGAGTGATTTAGATCACAATTAATATGTACACAATCAGATGTCCTGTGCTCTAAAATGTTAGGAGCATATACCAGAATGATTCATGTGATAATCATTGGACAAACAGTAAGAATATCCCTGTGTACTTTAGAAGAACCAATGATATATAAATAGTTTTGTATGGAGAAATGACAAAACAAATCGCTGTAAGGTGTTGCACCGATATTGGTTTTGTCACATATAAAAATAAAATTTCAATCTCAAAATTAGGCTAAGTGTTGTTTAAAAGGTAGCACAATGCTAGATTTAGAAGAGTTCTAAATGTTGTGACGGATTCTACAAACAAAGGCAGAATATGTCGTTGTTTTGACAATGACTGAGGATGTCAAGTCAAGAGGTTCTTTGAGAACTTGGTGTAGTTCCGATAGTGTCAGAACTTTGAAGCTATATTGTGTATGACAATATTAGTGACATATTTCAGACCGCGGAATTAAGTTTCCACCAGAAGACCAAACATATTTAATGCCGACTCATTTGGAAAATGAGTGATGCGTGAAGACGCAAATGAATTGCAAAATACATACGTTTCTGAGTGTGTCAGAACCGTTGACTAAAGCTCTCCCTAGGGCAAAGTATGACCAACACCAGAATGCCATGGGTCTTAGGTACATTACAATGTAATCTAGATTATTGACTCTAGTGAAATTGGGAGACTGTTGGAGATATACCCAAGAGGCAATAATAAAAGTGGTTATTATATATCTTTATGTTTATGATAAATGTTTATATACCATGCTATAATTGTATTAACCGAAACATTGATACATGTGTGTTATGTAAACAACAATGAGTCCCTAGTAAAGCCTCTTAACTAGCTTATTGATTAATAGATGATTAGTTTCATAATCATGAACATTGGATGTTATTAATAACAAGGTTATATCATTATGTGCATGATGTAATGGATACACCCAATTAAGCGTAGCATAAGATCACATCATTAAGTTATTTGCTATAAGCTTTCGATACATAGTTACCTAGTCCTTATGACCATGAGATCATGTAAATCACTTATGCTGGAAAGGTACTTTGATTACATCAAACGCCACTGCGTAAATGGGTGGTTATAAAGGTGGGATTAAGTATCCGGAAAGTATGAGTTGAGGCATATGGATCAACAGTGGGATTTTTCCATCCCGATGACGGATAGATATACTCTGGGCCCTCTCGGTGGAATGTCGTCTAAATAGCTTGCAAGCATATGAATGGTTCATAAGAGACAACATACCACGGTACGAGTAAAGAGTACTTGTCAGGAGACGAGGTTGAACAAGGTATAGAGATACCGATGATCAAACCTCGGACAAGTAAAATATCGCGTGACAAAGGGAATTGGTATCGTATGTGAATGGTTCATTCGATCACTAAGTCATCGTTGAATATGTGGGAGCCATTATGGATCTCCAGATCCCGCTATTGGTTATTGGTCGGAGAGAGATCTCGACCATGTCTACATAGTTCGCGAACCGTAGGGTGACACACTTAAGGTTTGATGTCGTTTAAGTAGATATGGAATAAGGAATGGAGTTCGAAGTTTTGTTCCGAGTCTCGGATGGGATCCAGGACATCACGAGGAGGTCCGGAATGGGCCGGAGAATAAGATTCATATATAGAAGTCATATTCCAAGTTTGGAAATGATCCGGTGCATTTATGGCAGGTTCTAGAAGGTTCTAGAAATGTCCGGAAGAAATCACCATGGAAAGTGGAGTCCCGAAGGGACTCCACCTTGCTTGGCCAGCCAAACCCTAAACGGTGGAATCCCAGGTGGACTCCACCATAGGTGGCCGGCCACCCCACCTAAGGGAAAGGTGGGAGTCCCACCTTGGGTAGGACTCCCCCCTTGAGTAGGTTTCCCACCTATGGGAGGTTTTGTTGTTGGGGTCTTATTCGAAGACTTGGACTACAACTCTTGGGGATTTCCACCTATATAATGAGGAGGAGAGGGAGGGGGCAGCCACTCTTGGCCGCACCACCTAGGGCTGCCCATGGCCGGTACCCTAGCCACCCCCTCTCCCCAAACCCTAGCCTCTCCTCCTCCACCACTTCTCCCGCATACGCTTAGGCGAAGCCCTGTCGGAGTTCTCCATCGACACCGCCACCACGCCGTCGTGCTGTCGGGATTCCGAGGAGGATCTACTACTTCCACTGCCCGCTGGATCGGGGAGAAGGACGTCGTCTTCATCAACACCGAACGTGTGACCGAGTACGGAGGTGCTGCCCGATCGTGGCACCGTGATCAAGATCTTCTACGAGCTTTTGCAAGCGGCAAGTGATCGTCTACCGCAGCAATAAGAGCCTACTCTTATAGGCTTTGGAAATCTTCAAGGGTGAGTCTTGATCATCCCCTCGTTGCTCCCGTCTTCTAGATTGCATCTTGGCTTGGATTGCGTTCTCGCGGTAGGAAAATTTTTGTTTTCTATGCAACGAATCCCTATATCAGCAACCTCCCAGACACCCCCAATTGGCCGCGGACAAGCTGTAGACAACGACTTTGTCCTCGACCGCCGCCACTGTACCTCGGTACACGCTTATGACGCCGCTGATTTAGACTACCCCTTGCTGCGCAAGGACGCTCCCAAGGACTGCCTCGACGTCGCCAACAGTCCTATGACGTTGCCCTGCCCCTTCCGCGCCCGTAGCGTTGTCTCCTTCCTCGACCTCACCACACCACCTCGGCACTCCTTGCCATCTATAAAAGGAGACCACCCCGAGACGAATTTCTCACACAAACTTGCTCTCCTCTTCTCCCTGGCTCTCCCCGAACACTAGCAAGCCCACATTGTCGCCGGAATCAAGCCAATTTCGCCGGAGACCGCCGGAGCCAGTAGCAGAAGGTGCCGTTGAAACCGACCACCTCAGCACCTCCCTCGACCACCATTCGACTCGCCGTCGTCACCGCTGCCGATTGCCCGCCTCGCCGGACTCGCTGGACGCCGGTAACCCCCCTCTCGCAACCCCCTCTGCCGCCAGTAGCTAAGGTTCCCCCGCCGTTCGTCGCGAGGACGAGGACGACTAGCCGCCGTGCGATCATCTTCTAATCCGACGGTCGACGTTGCATACCATTTCGGTGAAGAGGAATAGACGCTGACAGGTGGGGTAGCCCTGTCAGGTCGCCCGCGCGTGCGAGACACGCCCTGGGCTGGCCCAATTCTTTCTCTTCCCTCGGCTACGTCGTTTTCCCGCGCAGGCCGACGATTCAAATTCAGTTTAAATCATTTCACTAAAAAAAACCTGCAGATGCTTTGTTAAAAAATAAAAAATAAGAAAATCTACCTAACCAAATTTGACAAATTTTATATATTTGGAAAGCTCATGAAATGTTTTATCCAACCCCACTGGATTCAAACCAATATCTGTTGTAGAATTTGAAGAGTAAAAATAACAAGTCAGGAGGTTTTCAAAATTCAAATAAATTTATAAAACCAACCATATTGAATTTTGAAGTGAATCCAATTGCTATAATTCACATTTGAAATTCTTTAGTTGATTATGTAAATATATGATAGGGTTACTTCATATGATCATGGGCTAGAGCAAAATATTGGCTATGTAGTCATTACCAGCCCATTTAAATTATTTTTAAACTTAGGATTTTAAATCTATGAGGTGTAGCACCTCATTTAAATCATCTTCCCAAGTAGTATGAAGATTTGTGATGACCCTTGTTGCATGGTCTCATACTGGCTCACTTGAGGATCTTGAATCAAAGTAGTATTTTAAATTACATGAGATGATGAATCTCATTTAAATCATTTTTCTCAAATGATAAATGTGAAGTATTGACCTTTGTCAACATGATCTCACATTTATGAATTGAGGAGATTAAATCTTAACAAGATTCAATGAGAGGAAATTATTTCCCAAAGAATTAAATAGAAACCCTAATCAATATTTGTAATGAGAGGAAATTATTTTTCTTAAGAAGAAAACCAAGTCAACCCCCATAATAATAATGTGGTGATACTAGAATAGCTTGTGTGAACCTTGTGTGTGCTTATTCTAGCTCTTAAACTTTGATTGGTGATTGTTACCTCGTATCCATTTTAGACGCTAGTACCAAGGAGTACCAGGAGAAGGAGGTCTACTTCCAGGAAGAAGAAGACCACTTTGATCAATACACCACTGAAGGAAAGCTAATATTCTTGCAAGCTACCCTAAGGCAAAGCTCTACAAGAGCAAGGCCTCATCACAATTTACCTTATGCTTAATGATCCTATCCCAAGTTCTTACCTTACAAGTTTTTGACTTTGGTTTATCAAAGATTATTTTTTATTCATGATTCACTTGGTCTAGCTATGGAGTAGTACAAGAGCATCACACTTAGCCTAGAAAGCTATAAGCTAGTTAGCACCCCTCATGAATAGTTGCTAGTGCTAAAACTAAAAGTGACTACTCTCGCTAGGAACATGTGAAAACCAATGACTTTGAAAACCTTGGAATAATGAGTCATTCTATTGAAAGATTTTGAAGGTGAATATGACTGGTGAATGACATGGTGAACTTTACAAAAACTGATGGTTGGGTTCGGATGCGATACCATTCCAATTTTTGAGTACCCCCACAATACCTGATTATGGGTAGGGCTTAACTGTAAGTTTATGTGCCTTAGTATGGGTTCCCTCTAAATAAGCGTCATAGGGGTTATGCCGAGGCTACCTCCGTTGAAAGTGAACTGATGTGAAATAACGTGAAATGAGGTGAATGTCCGGCCCAAGCCCTGTGCAGTTCCCAGGCTGACGGTTTGTCTTCACTGGGGGGCCAAGCTCATGGGGAGAGGTGCCTATACTAGGGTATGTAAGTGAAAGGTTATGGTTGGTAGTCCGCACACGGAGTGTGATAAATCAGGGCAAGTTAACCCTGACGGATTATTGCAAATGTTGTGGCACAAGTGTATGACCTCTGTAGAGTATAAAACTATTCGAATAGCCGCGTCCACGGTTATGGACGGTTGGAAAGGCCATACTGTTCCGTCATCAGATCAATTTCAAAAATGTGACATGTGAAGGGTGACTTGTGATTTGAACTTGAAAGGTGAATTTGAATTGATCACAACAGATTTGTGGGAATGACACTAATGTTACCACTTCAGTTAGTTAGCAAATGAAGAGGCTTTTACTAAATGTTTGTGAACTAAAATTGGCTTTATGCAAATAAACTTAGAGCTTAGCACCCCCTTACTATAGTTGGTAGTGCTTACACTAGTATTAGTTTGCGAGTACTTTAAAGTACTCATGGCCTTGTCCCTGGCTATACAAATGGCCAGACTATGAAGAGGAGTACCAGAACCAGGAAGATGGACATCAAGACGTCTACGATAACTAGGACCACTCCTGACGTCAACAGTTGCCTGTGGAACAGATGGACCACGACCGCTACTACTTCGCTTCCGCTATGTGTTTTGTAATAGGATCTCTAGATCCACTATGATGTATTAAGACTGGATCATGTGATCCTTTGATGTAAGACAATTATGTGTTGTAATGAATGATGTTCTGTGATATCAATCTATTATTTCTCGGAAAAACAATATTCCTGGGATTGCGATGTATGACATAATAGGCATCTGGACTTAAAAATCCGGGTGTTCACAAGTTGGTATCAGAGCCATTGTTTGACCTTAGGAGACCCTAGTTAGAATGGACATCTGAAAAACTTAGTTTCAAAACCAAGGAAGTGAATATTTATGAAAACTTATTCTCACTCTTATCCTTGAGATCTCTTTCAAAAAGATAAATCCATACTCTACTTTTCCTTGTAAATCTACATAAAATTTTGCACACTTGCTCACTTCTCTAACTGACTCATTCTAATTACTCACAGATGGAGTACCACTATGAGTCCTATTAGCTTGGCCATGGAGGAGACCTAATGTTCGAGAAGGATTTGAAGCAACTAGTTGAATATTTAGGACGCCCGTATCCCGAGTTCTCCGGAATACCACTCAATAATCAGTCGGGAAAACCACCTCGGTGGGAAGTTACTGTAGATCTGAGAGGAAAGCTAGGAGCCCCAATATGGGAAACCATATGTTTTTCTGTAACGGGAAACACTTGGAAGGATGGAATAGCCAAAGCCATGCAGGAAGCAATTGCCCGTCTGTGTGGACAAAATGAGAACAAGATCAAGAACACTTGCTTTGTTTACTACCCAAGACATGACCCCATGGGAAGACCAATAACCATGCCACCGCACCCGGAGATAAACTACTATGTCGCATGTCTGGACTTCCTGCTGCACAAGACCCGCAAGGAGTTGGACAACGCTCGCGCCTTTCGCTAAGCACACTACCCATGAAGATGAAGAACCCACCATTCCAAATAAAGAGTAGTATCACTAAAGCACTTGAGTAGGTGTGAGTTTTGTATCAGGATCCCCTTGTATCGTAGAGCGAATGAATGGTTCTTAAAACCAACGGTGTGTTATCTTTGTAATGTGTGATGTTTGGTATGAATGAAAAAGTGTTGTTGGTTGTACCCCCTCAACACTACTCAAGTTTTGAAACTTTTTGAACTTTAAACCCAAACAAACCATAGAAATTTCCCTCTTATCTTATCATCTACCTCAATATTCAGATGGCCCCACCAACCCGCAGCGCCAACCAAGACGCAATGATGCAGATGATCCAGATGATGATGGAAGACCGTGAAGCCGAGAGAGCTGAACGACAAGCCAATATCGCCGCATTGCAGCAGATAGCTCAGAACAATCAAGGCCATGGAAACCATGATCACCCTGGATCCAAACTGAAGAATTTCCAGAACACTAACCCACCCATGTTCAGCAAAACTGAAGACCCCAATACCGCTGCACCTGCCCAGCAACAACGCCGTTTTGCAGCAAAAAGGAACCCGAACAACCGCAACAGCCGTCTCTACCACATGAGTGCAACAGAAGCACATGAAGCACCCCATGCCATAATCCAATTTCCCAATCTCTCTTAGGAACCTAACTTTTCTTAAAATCTCGGGACGAGATTTGTTTAAAGGGGAAGGGTTTGTAACATCCCAAATTTTAAAACAAAGAGAAAATGAATTTCCTTTTTCCAAAAATGAGAACCAACAAAAACTTTTATTACATCATGTGCTATGAATAGTGCTCATACTTAATTCTTGTGCAATTGCCATGATGATTGTTGGTATGCTTATCAAATGTTCCAAAACCATAAATCTCACTCTTCATTTCACCATCCAAGATAAAACAAAATAAAAAGAAATTAAATTAAAAAGAAAGGCCTTATGGAAGCCTATGGCTATTATTGCAAATAATGAACTAGGCCATGATCTATCTTGTTTAGATGGTTTGAAAAACATCAACCAACCCAACCTATCAATTACCAACTAAATCCAATGTGAAACAAAAAGAAAATAAAATTATACATAGAGGCATATGTGGCACATAGCCATAATTGCAAATCTTGACCTATGACCACATACTTTTCCCAAATGGTTTGAAACCATCACTAAACCTAATCTAACCCTAAATGGACCCTAGACCATGCCTAAGTGAAGCAAGTGGAACAAAATAGAAGAATAAGAAAAATGCAAATAGCACCACATATGTGCTTATGGCCAATTTTGCAAATCTTTAACCTATGGCATTTTACTTTGTTTCAATAGTTGGATAATGTTACTAAACATATAATAACACTTTTTGAATCAAAGAAACTCAAATCAAATCAAATTAGAATTCAAATTTAGCTCACATATGATAATGGTCAAATCTGCCATTTTTTAACAACATACCCACTTTGAGCCTCTTTATTAAGAGATTTCTAAACTAAACCCTCTCAACTCTTTGCACCTCATCAAAGACCTCATCAAGATGAACAACTTTGATGTTGACCACGTTGACCAGATCATTGACCATTGCTCAAAATAGGTCAAGCCAAGATGCTATGTTGAAACAGATTCTAGATTCCCAAATTTTAAAATTTTCACAAATCAATTCCAAAAATCAAACCAATTCCACGAGTGGCTGCCCAATATCATTTAGAAACCATCTATGAAGAAACTTAGTAAAATTCAACACACATGAGACCATGGCATAAAATCCAATTATTTACATAGAGTAAAACTAGGGTACAACTACTATTCCACCAACTAAGTACCTCTCACCTTCTCTCTCTTGAGCTCATCTATAGTGCATTGTACCTCTCACTACCCACCATGACCTCACCTAGTAATGCATCGTCACCATCCCACCAAAACCATGCCCAAATTCTTGCATGTGCCACATACATGTTGGACTTGATTTAATTTTGCCAACTCTAGCCCTCTCCAACTATGCTAACCTTGCCAAACCAACTCCTATCACCTCACTCTAGCAGGCCATGACCCCAGAGACAAAGTTTTTGCACCAAAACACCAAGGACATGATCATGTCGGCCACCATGCTCACCACCATGCCCAAACCTACCCTGGTCCTCTCCAGCGCACCTCACCTTGTCCTAGACACTCCACTTGCACTGCTGATCATGCTAGACATGGTCTCTGGCCAAGGAGAGCAAGCCAGTACCCTGGACACGACGTGGTCACCGCGCCCAGGTCATGCCAGGACACGCACGGGCACGCCCTAGACGTGACAGTGCACGCACGCGCCCCGCTGACCCTGACCGCCCCGCGACCTCTCCTTTCTCCCACCGACTCGCAGTGACCTCAGCAACCTCCCAGACATCCCCAATTGGTCGTGGACAAACTGTAGACAACGACTTCGTCCTCCACCGCCGCCACTGTACCTCGGTACACGCTTATGACGCCACTGATTTAGACTACCCCTTGCTGCGCCAGGACGCTCCCAAGGACTGCCTCGACGTCGCCAACAGTCCTATGACGTCGCCCTGCCCCTTCCCCGCACGTAGCGTCGTCTCCTTCGTCGACCTCACCGCACCCCCTCGGCACTCCTCGCCATCTATAAAAGGAGACCACCCCGAGATGAATTCCTCACACAAACTTGCTCTCCTCTTCTCCATGGCTCTCCTCGAACACTAGCTAGCCCACATTGTCGCCGGAATCAAGCCAATTTCGCCGGAGACCGCCGGAGCCACTAGCAGAAGGCGACATCAAAACCGACCACCTCGGCACCTCCCTCGACCACCATTCGACTCGCCGTCGTCACCGCTGCCGATTGCCCTCCTCGCCGAACTCGCTGGACGTCGGTAACCCCCCTCTCGCAACCCCCTCTGACGCCAGTAGCTAGGGTTCCCCTGCCATTCGTCGCGAGGACGAGGACGACCAGCCGTCGTGCGATCGTCTTCTAATCCCACAGTCGACGTTGCGTACCGTTTCGGTGAAGAGGAATAGACGCTGACAGGTGGGGTAGCCCTGTCAGGTCGCCCGCGCGTGCAAGACACGCCGTGGTATGGCCCAATTCTTTCTCTTCCCTGGGCCACGTTGTTTTCCCGCGCAGGCCCACGATTCAAATTCAGTTTAAATCATTTCACTAAAAAAAACCTGCAGATGCTTTGTTAAAAAATTAAAAATAAGAAAATCTACCGAACCAAATTTGACAAATTTTATATATTTGCAAAGCTCATGAAATGTTCTATCCAACCCCACTGGATTCAAACTAAGATCTGTTTTAGAATTTGAATAGCAAAAATAACAAGTCAGGAGGTTTTCAAAATTCAAATAAATTTATAAAACCAACCATATTGAATTTTGAAGTGAATCCAATTGCTATAATTCACATTTCAAATTCTCTAGTTGATTATGTAAAAATATGATAGGGTTACTTCATATGATCATGGGCTAGAGCAAAATATTGGCTATGTAGTCATTACTAGCCCATTTAAATTATTTTTAAACTTAGGATTTTAAATCTATGAGGTGTAGCACCTCATTTAAATCATCTTCCCAAGTAGTATGAAGCAATGTGATGACCCTTGTTGCATGGTCTCATACTGGCTCACTTGAGGATCTTAAATCAAAGTAGTATTTTAAATTACATGAGATGCTGAATCTCATTTAAATCATTTTTCTCAAATGATAAATGTGAACTATTGACCTTGGTCAACATGATCTCACATTTATGACTTGAGGAGATTAAATCTTAACAAGATTCAATGAGAGGAAATTATTTCCCCAAAGAATTAAATAGAAACCCTAATCAATATTTGTAATGAGAGGAAATTATTTTTCTTAAGAAGAAAACAAAGTCAACCCCCATAATAATAATGTGGTGATGCTAGAATAGCTTGTGTGAACCTTGTGTGTGCTTAGTCTAGCTCTTAAACTTTGATTGCTGATTGTTACCTCGTATCCGTTTTAGACGCTAGTACCAAGGAGTACCAGGAGGAGGAGGTCTACTTCCAGGAAGAAGAAGACCACTTTGATCAATACACCACTGAAGGCAAGCTAATATTCTTGCAAGCTACCCTAAGGCAAAGATCTACAAGAGCAAGGCCTCATCACAATTTACCTTATGCTTAATGATCCTATCCCAAGTTTTTACCTTACAAGTTTTTGACTTTGGTTTATCAAAGATTATTTTTGATTCACGATTCACTTGGTCTAGCTATGGAGTAGTACAAGATCATCACACTTAGCCTAGAAAGCTATAAGCTAGTTAGCACCCCTCATGACTAGTTGCTAGTGCTAAAACTAAAAGTGACTACTCTCGCTGGGAACATGTGAAAACCAATGACTTTGAAAACCTTGGAATGATGAGTCATTCTATTGAAAGATTTTGAAGGTGAATATGACTGGTGAATTACATGGTGAACTTTACAAAAACCGATGGTTGGGTTCCGATGCGATACCATTTAAATTTTTGAGTACCCCCACAATACCTGATTATGGGTAGGGCTTAACTGGAAGTTTATGTGCCTTTGTATGGGTTCCCTCTAAACAAGCGTCATAGGGGTTATGCCAAGGCTGCCTCCGTTGAAAGTGAACTGATGTGAAATAACGTGAAATGAGGTGAATGTCCGGCCCAAGCCCTGTGTAGTTCCCAGGCTGGCGGTTTGTCTTCACTGGGGGGCCAGGCTCATGGGAAGAGGTGCCTATACTAGGGTATGTAAGTGAAAGGTTATGGTTGGTAGTCCGCACACGGAGTGTGATAAATCAGGGCCAGTTAACCCTGACGGATTATTGCAAATGTTGTGGCACAAGTGTACGACCTCTGCAGAGTGTAAAACTATTCGAATAGCCGCGTCCACGATTATGGACGGTTGGAAAGGCCATACTGTTACGTCATCAGATCAATTTCAAAAATGTGACATGTGAAGGGTGACTTGTGATTTGAACTTGAAAGGTGAATTTGAATTGATCACAGCAGAGTTGTGGGAATGACACTAATGTTCCCACTTTAGTTAGTTAGCAAATGAAGAGGCTTTTACTAAATGTTTGTGAACTAAAATTGGCTTTATGAAAATAAACTTAGAGCTTAGCACCCCCTTACTATAGTTGATAGTGCTTACACTAGTAGTAGTTTGCGAGTACTTTAAAGTACTCATGGCTTTGTCCCTGGCTATTCAAATGGCCAGACTATGAAGAGGAGTACCAGAAACAGGAAGATGGACATCAAGACGTCTACGATAACTAGGACCACTCCTGACGTCAATAGTTGCCTGTGGAACAGATGGACCACGACCGCTACTATTTCGCTTCCGCTATGTGTTTTGTAATAGGATGTCTAGATCCACTATGATGTATTAAGACTGGATCATGTGATCCTTTGATGTAAGACAATTATGTGTTGTAATGAATGATGTTCTGTGATATCAATCTATTATGTCTCGCAAAAACAATATTCCTGGGATTGCGATGTATGACATAATAGGCATCTGGACTTAAAAATCTGGGTGTTGACAGGAAAGACCATGGAGGAGGGCGCTAGCTTCGTCGGAAGGACGATGGGGTTGAGCGTCACTTGCACGATCTTCGGCCGACGCCGTAGCCATGTGCACCTCGCCCTGCAGACAGACCCATGCGCGCCGCCAGCGCTCATGGTGGAGCTGGGTGCCTACTCCACCGGCGCACCCATTCGTCCTACTTCACCGGCGCTCTCCCCAATCCTCCCTGCGCCGCACGGAGGGCCATGTCAGCAACGGGAGGGCCCTAGGGATGCACATGCATGCGCTCAAGAGGAAGACCAATGGGGCACTGGGCGGAACTCAGAGTGGAGGAGAGGCTTGCCGGCTGAGGGGATCCCGTCGACGGTGACGAAATTGGTGGTCACCTTGCAGATTTTGGGGATTTTTCGTGGGGCGGAGCTTCGGTGGTCATAGTCCTTGACGCGGTCAAGGTTTCTTCGTGGCGGAGGAGGAAGAAGACTAGGGGAGTGGGGGAAAAGATGGGTCCTGATAGGTGGGCCCCACGTCTAGCTCACATTGTGCTACGCATAAGCTGCCAACTCAGCCTTACAAATGGGTTCTAGTGGTCAGAGTTGTTGTTAAAATGCTATTAGACCGGTATTTTTTTTTGAAACTAACTACTGCAGGGGAGTCCCGCACAGCCTTTTATTGCTCAAAACAGAAAGAAGTATTTACAATATTTACAAGGAAAAAATAAAAAGAACACAACTAGAGTCTAACTATTTACAACAAGTTGTCAATCCATGATGACAAAATGGGAACAGTACTCTCTTTTACTCTATGCTTAAGTAGAGTAATATCAGAAAAGAAACCCACCTTCCAATTTCTAAAAGTTGGTTGTATATCCTTGAAAATCTTATTATTCCTCTGCTTCCATATATTCCAGCAAGCCAAGATAATAATCTCCACAAAACAGGGGCCCTTAATTCGTTTCTTAGTATTTTTCAGCATTTCTGGTCCAGAACCTGGTGCCCAATTGATTTGTAAGTATATCCAAACTCTGACACTAAAAGTGCATTCAAAGTATAAATGTGACCAATCTTCCAGAGCATCAGCAAAACATAAGACACAACTATGATCAGAGGTAACTTGCCAATGTCTTCTCCTTAACATATCTTTGGTGTTGATTCAATCATGTAATATAAGCCAGGCAAAGAATT
Source organism: Lolium perenne (assembly GCF_019359855.2). NCBI lineage: Eukaryota > Viridiplantae > Streptophyta > Magnoliopsida > Poales > Poaceae > Lolium > Lolium perenne. The sequence continues at coordinate 333,237,445 of NC_067250.2, read as the reverse complement.
TATGCTTAGAGGTACACTTGCTTTTCCATATCCATTGTGATGGAAAGTGTGAATTGATATGATGAAAACTCAATCTGTAAACTTGACTTGGAATAAAAGCTCCTGATTTGTTGCTTGTAATAAGCCATTGATCATCCTGATCTGAGGTAACTACACCTGCTAGCATATGTTGAAGTGTTCTTAATTCAGTAGCAGCCTCAGCAGAAATAGGCAGATGAAAAGCCTGTGCAGGATCAGTAATTTGCAATGCCTCTTTGACTGAGATGAATGTGTCCCTTGCAAAAGAAGATAGTCTGGGAAAAATATCTTGGAGTACCCCATCATTCCAATTATCTGACCAGAAAAGAATAGTCTCTCCAGACCCAATCTTGCAATGTGTCAATTGTCTCTATAGCTCAAACATTTTCATAATGTTCCTCCACCAAAAAGAACCACAAACAGTGACAGCATGTGGTGCCTCTTTATAGTAGTATGAATTCCTTATTAATTTGACCCAAGGAAGATCCACATTATTATAGAATTTATGGAGCTGCTTCATCATGAGGCACTTGTTCTGAATCTTCAGATTAATGATACCTAAACCTCCTTTATTCTTTGGTTTGCATATCATATCCCAGGAGGCCAGAGAGTGCACCTTCTCATCATCCTTTCTTTTCCTCCACAAGCAATTCCTTCTGGCTTTATCAATAACATCAATCACTCCATCTGGTATATCCAATGTGCTAAGAAAATGAATAGGCATGGATGACAGAACTGAATTAACCAATATTAATCTCTATCTCCATAAGACAAGAATGATCTTTGACAAAGAAGCCTTCTTTCAATTCTATCAGTGAGTGGAGAGAGATCCCTGATTGTTGGTTTAGTTGTGCCCATAGGAATACCAAGGTATGGAAATGGCATGGAGGCAATATTACATTGTATCTGTGCTGATAGTGCCTCAGCTTCTAATTGGGAAATATTGATTGGTATGAGTGAAGACTTGTGATAATTAACTTTGAGACCAGTGAATGCTGTATACTCCCCAAGTACCTCTTTCAATATCTGTAATTGCTCAATCTCAGCAGGTAACATAATAATAGTGTCATCTGCATATTAGACCGGTATTTGCCTGATCTGTAACGCCCTGCCTCTTAGTTGGTAGTTTTTAGCAGAAAAAATCAAGAATGGTACTGACCCGTTACCACTGCCTCAATTATGGTTGATTTCTGTAATTTACTCTGGTAGGGGTCGTGCGCGAGTGTGTGGCTACGGCAGCAAGTTGTACTCCTTGCACATAATATTAGGTGGAGTGCAATTGATGATGCACGCCGACAGACTACCCATGTGAAGAATAAAAATACTCCATTTGGTACATATTAATAAACCTAATTTTTTCTAGATTTATATCTATCTAGTTAGGTGTTTAGATTAGATGCATCCGAATCTAGGAAAAATTGAATCTATTAATATGAACTGAAGGGGTACTTAGATCTAGCGGTAGTACAAGGTATGCTCCATGGATATTGTTTAAATTATTTAAAACGCGTGGAGAGAAGTAGAAATTTTCTAATGGCATCTCCAGGGGTCGACGCATTTCAGACGCAAAAAGTCGTCATGCGCGTCCGTTTGTGTTGGGGTCACAGACACCGAGATGATCGCCATGTCAAGCTTGTCCATTTGCGTCGGTGAGGCCGACCATGTGCTGTATCCAAACTCAACAAAAACAAATTAGTGCATCATTTTGATACAAATTTGGCATACAAACTGCAAAAAAAGTTGTTCAAACTAATTTAGAAACTAATTAAATAAACAAGCTACTTCTTAGAAGGCCATGCCTTGTCATCCTCACGGAGGAGCTTCCTGCTCGTCACCTTTTCGGAAGAGCTCGTCGCGTCCGATGAGATTGTGTCCCCCTCCGGCGAGTCGTCACTTGTGTCTTCCTCGTCGTCGGTGCATGCCGGCTACGCCTCCGCCTAGGCCCTCGCCTCCTTCTTCGCTGTCGCCGCCTCCTCTGTCACCTCCAACGCCTCTAACTGTGCCCACATGGATTCTGATAAGGGGTAGCCCGATCTTCTCAGTAAGCAACGGTGGTGATGATGATCACAGGATGATGGCAGCGGAGATAACTTGATGAAGTGGAAGATAACTTGTATGACGCAACGAGATCTCTCGATTGATCCCTGTCGCCAATGCAACAGCTCTCAACCCTGCAAGATATTCGCAACTCCACACACTTGCGCATGTAGCCGCCGACCACGAAGCGGTAAGTTGCAACCTCCCAATTCCCAATGGAACAGCATATCACACAAGACTTTCCGATCTACACCAACTCAATCAATATGGTGTAGGGATTCAATAGTTTTGCAAAGCAAACAACTAAGAACTAGGGTTTATCTTAAACATGGTCTAAAGCTAGTTTGGGGGTGTCCTGGGCACTTATATAGGGGTTCAGGATGACCTTAGGTCGAAAAGATACAAGAATAACCGACCCAGAATAGATCTGGTCGACCGGGCCAGTCTGGTTCAAACCGGGCCTGGCGCCGGGTGCTGACCGGATGCGGGAAGTGCTCTGTAGTACCCCACCCGGTTGGCATCAGTCTGGCGTCCGGTTGGCGTCGGGTGGGATCCGGCGTACGGTCCGGTTGGACTGGGCCAGGGACCGGGCTCACCGGCGTGGCGGCCGGTCTGACCGGATGCTGGGCTGGCCTGGACTTCGTCTTCCTCTCTCGTGCATGCCTCCCACTCCTCCCTCGTGCGTCCATGGAATATCTTCATGTCCAGCTCCTTGTCCAGCTTCACGTCCATCTTTACGTCCAGCTGCTCCTCTCCTCCTCGTGCGATACTTGCTCCCTCTTCATGCCTGATCATACATAAGTAATAGCACTTAGGCAGTATAAAGTTCTCATCAATCAAAGTATCTATTAGGAACAAGTTCACATGTTGTTTAAATAGCTTCGCACGAGCCCTTGTAATAGGTCCAATCCTAACTTCATTGGACTTGAGCTTCACAGCAGGTTCATCTTCATCTTGCAATGACGGAGGTAGTAGTGAGGTAGGGATGTCCTCATCATCTCCACCCCTTCAAAAGGCGTCGACCTCGACGCTCCAAGGTCTTCTCCATCATATGGTGTCAAATCAGCCACATTGAAAGAATTGCTGACACCAAACTCATCAATTGGAAGATCTATCGAGTATGCATTATCATTGATCTTGGCAAGCACTTTGTAAGGACCAGCACCACGAGGAAGCAACTTGGACTTCCGCAGCTTCGGGAACCTATCCTTGCGAAAATGTACACAGACCATATCACCAGGCTTGAACAATATCTCCTTGCGCTTCTTATTCATCCTTGCAGCATTGCTCTTGCCTTTCTGCTCTATCAACTCTTTAGTCTTCACATGTATCTTTCTCACAAAATCTGCCCTCTTTGATGCCTCCATATTGACTCTCTCATGTATGGGCAAAGGCAACAAATCAAGTGGAGTAATGGGTTTGAAACCATACACCACCTCAAAGGGACACAGCTCTGTGGTAGAATGTACCGCCCTGTTGTAAGCAAGCTCCACATGCGGCAAACACTCTTCCCACTCCTTCAGGTTCTTCTTGATCATGGATCTCAACAGTTGTGATAATGTTCTATTCACCACTTCAGTTTGACCATCAGTTTGGGGATGACAAGTAGTACTGAAAAGTAGCTTTGTCCCCAGATTTCTCTAGCATCTTCCAGAAGTAGCTCATAAACTTCACGTCACGATCAGAAACAATAGTCTTTGTGACTCCATGTAGACGTACAATCTCCCTGAAAAATAGGTTAGCAATATGCAACGCATCGTCGCTCTTGTGGCAGGCAATAAAGTGTGACATCTTAGAGAATCGATCCACTGCCACAAATATAGAATTAGGCCTCTCTTAGTACGCGGCAAACCCAACACAAAATCCACACTAATATCCTCCCAAGGTGTAGTAGGTGCCGGTAAAGGAGTATACAAACCGTGAGGCTTCATCTTGGACTTGGACTTGTTGCAAGTAATGCATCTCTTCACATACCTGTCCACATCCCGCCTCATCTTTGGCCAATAAAAGTGGTCAGCTAGCATGAGTAGCGTCTTCTCACGCCCAAAGTGACCCATCAAACCTCCAGCATGTGATTCCTGCAATAAGAGCAAACGCACAGACGATTCTGGAACACATAGTTTGTTAGCTCTAAACAAGAACCCATCACGTATGTGATATTTTCCCATGCTTTACCAAGAGCACACAAGCGATATGGTTCAGCAAAATCATGATCAGTGGCATACAAATCACATAGTATCTCTAAACCAGGAATTTTAACATCAAGTTGAGTTAATAGCATATTTTTCCTAGATAGAGCATCAGCAACAATATTATCTTTTCCCTTCTTATGCTTAATAATGTATGGAAAATACTCAGTGAACTCAACCCACTTAGCTAGACTCTTATGCAAAGTAGATTGGACTTTCAGATATTTCAAAGCTTCATGATCAGAATGTATGATAAATTCTTTTGGCCACAAGTAATGTTGCCAAAACTCAAGAACTGTAATTAAAGCATACAATTCTTTATCATATATAGGATAGTTTAACTTAGCACCAGAAAGTTTCTCAGAAAAATATGCAATTGGGCGACCCTCTTGCATCAACACACCACCAATTCCAATACCACTAGCATCACATTCAATCTCAAATTGCTTATTGAAATCAGGAAGTGCAAGCAACGGTGCAGAAGTTAACAATCTCTTCAATTCATCAAAAGCATGATCTCGGGTTGCGCCCCACTCAAAGACAACACCCTTTTTAGTCAAATCATTCAAAGGTGCAGCAATAGTACTAAAGTTGGGCACAAATCTTCTATAAAACCCAGCTAGACCATGAAAACTTCTTACTTGACTCACATTCATGGGAGTAGGCCAATTTTGAATAGCTTCAGTTTTAGACACATCTACTTCTACTCCATGCTTAGAGACAACATAACTAAGAAATATGACCTTATCTTTGCAAAATGTGCACTTCTCAAGATTACCATAGAGTTTACTGTCACGCAACACTTGGTGCTAGGTTGAATATGTATAGAATGATCAGATTCATTGCGGCTGTAGATTAATATATCATGAAAGTACACAACCACAAACTTGCCAATAAAATCACGCAAAACATGGTTCATCAATCTCATGAAGGTGCTAGGTGCATTAGTCAAACCAAAAGGTATTACTAACCACTCATATAAACCAAATTTTGTTTTAAAGGCTGTTTTCCATTCATCCCCTTCTTTCCTAATTTGATGATAACCACTACGCAAATCAATTTTAGAGAAAACAGCAGCACCACTCAATTCATTTAGCATATCCTCTAAACGGGGAATAGGATGACGATATCGAATAGTAATGTTGTTTATAGCTCTACAATCTACGCACATACGTCATGTACCATTTTTCTTAGGAACTAGAATAACAGGAACAGCACAAGGACTAAGGCTTATGCGGATATAACATTTGTCAAGTAGCACTTGTACTTGCTTCTGTATCTCCTTCGTCTCTTCGGGATTTATTTTATATGGCGCCCTATTGGGCAGCGAGGCTTCAGGAATCAAGTCAATTTGATGCTCAATACCACCCAATGGTGGTAGTCCTGCGGGTACCTCCTCCGGAAACACGTCACCGAATTCCTGTAAAACATTAGAAACACCACGAGGAAGAGGGGTCATGTCGTTAGAAACCAAAACCGTACCCCTGTACAAGAGCACAAGAGGCATGGCTGTAGGATCCTCACTAAATTCTCTCATGTCTTCTTTGGTGGATAAAATCACTAAGGAATTCACTCTCTCACTTTTCGTTATATCACTCATGACATTACAATTCTCTCGCCTATCTAAAGGTGCATCCTCCAAGTTTACTTCAACTTTCTGACGAGATTCATTGACAATCTGTTGTGATGACATAGGCCGTAAGTTGACTTTCTTGCCCTTGAACTCCAAGTGATATGTATTGGCACGGCCATTGTGTTGCACAGAACGGTTATAAAGCCAAGGCCAACCCAATAGTAGGTGACACACCGTCATAGGAACCACATCAAAATCAATGCAATCCTTATACGGTCCAATCTCAAACTCAACACGCACCATGTGGTTTACCTTCATCTCATCATTGTCGCTCAACCACTGAATATAGTATGGATGCGGGTGCGGTAGGTACTTCAACTTCAGCTTGGTACACAACTCCTTGCTTGCTAAATTGCGACAGCTCCCGCCATCAATAATAACCTTGCAAGCCTTGTCAGGACCAACTAAAGCCTTTGTTTGGAACAAATTGCAGCGCTGAGTAGTTGCACTAGGCAACACATTAAGAGCACGTTGAGACACAACAATAGTGCGAGCATCAGACGGATATGCATCTACACCATCAATTTCATAGTCATCATCTTCTGGAGCATATGGATCCACATCATCTCCAGTCTCATACTCATTGTCCTCATTGATAATCATGACTTTGCGGTTAGGAAAATCTCTCTTGAAGTGACCCTTGCCACCACATGTATGACAAGCCACATCACGGTTGCGCGCAGTAGACATGCTAGAACCACTCGTACTTGCAGCAGATTCGGACTTCCTTGAGTTAGACACATTGGAGACCGGCTTGCTAGACGGAGTATAGTAAGGGGCGGAACGCGTCGAGGGCGCCGGTGACGTAGGTGGGGGCGCCCGAGGCGTGAAGCATCCAGCTCTCGTAGCACGACCTTTAACCTTTGCTTCCTCGACCAATTGTGATTCAGCTTCTCTTGCATGATGTAGCAATTGATTCATATTGGTGTAACTGTAGTGACGAACAATGCCTTTGATATCATACTTTAATCCATTGAGAAAACATTGCATTATCATCTCTACAGACTCACGGACACGGCCTCGCTGCATAAGCATCTCCATGTAGTATTCATCCACAGTCTTCACACCTTGCCTCAATAGGGTCAACTTATCATATATTGTATGCAAATAATTAGTGGGCACAAAACGAGAATTCATCGCCTCCTTCATAGCATGCCATGTGATAATAGGTGGCTCACCATCCTCTTGTCGATTACGAACAAGTGCATCCCACCAACGCAATGCATAGCCATCAAATTCGGAAGAAGCAAGCTTGATCTTCCTATCTTCAGTGTAATTATGTAAGCGTCATAACTTCTCAATCTTCAACTCCCAAGAGAGGTATTCTTCAACATCAGCTCATCCTTCAAACTTGGGTATGGAGAACTTGGGCTTACACAATCCATCTTCCTCATCAATCCCACGACCATGGCATCCAAGTTCAGCAAAACCACGCCCACGGTAACCACGTCCAGCATCACGACCAACACCAGGTGCTTCATCCTGAAGTTCAGGATCTTCATCCTCTTGTTGCTGTTGGTTTGTAAGATTTTCACCAGACATTTGCAAAGCTTGAAGAGTTCGTTGGATATCCGTCATTTGATCTTTCATTGTAGTGACGGTCTCATTAGTAGCATCCATCTTCTGGGAGATCTCTTGGACCGTTCCCCTAAGCTCATCATCCTGAGTGCGGAATTCATGTCGCATCTCATTACGAAGAGCCTCATACTCCATCCATGTGATGATATCTGCGGAATTCTTGTTTTCCTGGTTAACAAGTTTAGCATCACTAGTAGGTTAGTGCACTAAATCAAAAATATATATGGTGGTACTCTCACAACTGTAACGCCCCACTTTTGCAACCTTGTTTATTTGTCCTTAATGCAAAAATTAGGGGGAACAAAAACTTTTTCTTTAGACTAATTAAGATGAATTGCCTTGATCTGTTTGTTATGATGAATTGCCTTGATCTGTTGGTAGATGAATTGTCTTGATTTGCTTGTTGAGTTTTGTCTTGAGCTACCTCATAGAACAACACCCCTAGTGGTTAAACAAGCAACTCACCAAATAAAACACATGTGTGGCTTAGGAAGAATTGTTTTCATTCTTACTACATCAAACCTCTCTCATGATGACAACATGAGTGTGCCATCTTAATTTTTCTCTTAGTGGTACAAGATAGCTCAATCATCCTTAATTCAAAACTTGGGATCGTCTACCCCTAGCTACATCCCTCTCTTATACCAACTCATCCTTGTTGGTTTTGAGGCCATATCGACCATCTGTGTTGATAGGCTTAAAATGTCCAAACTTTGGCAGTTAATCTCTAAGCAACCACAACTGTTATTGCTGACCTCAATACATGGATCTCATCTATGCAACACCCTCTTCAACCTCCATGTCCTGCATGTCTCAGTCAATCCTTGCAACTCATATATTCAACTTGATCTGGTATCCTATCCCATGTTCCAGCACCAGATCACTTCTTCCTCTTTTACCTCTTGTTTTTGTTTTCATCCAAGTTTATCTTCACAAAACCAATAGTGGGAATGATGGGTACATTTTGTAGCCACCATCTATCCTTGAGAACACTTCTCCCTAAATTAAGTTTTCTTTCTCAAAAACCCTATTGTTTTTCCTTCTCAAATTTTGATCACAAAACTACTTCTAGTTTTATTAAATATTTTCAAAATATTTCTTCAAGGAAAACAAGGAACTGAAATGGGTTTTGTTTTTCATCCCATTTCTACCAAGTACTGATTTCTAAAAACATTATTTTCTATCTTGCTTTCTTTTCAGCAAAAGGCTTGTTTATGATACCTATACCATTTCTTGTTTTCCCTCTTGCTTATTTTTACATTGGAGAAAAACTCTACTTTACTAGAGAAAGTAAGTAGAATATTTTGAACCCCTATGTTCCAACTAGTTTTATCTCAACAGTTTCAAACTTCATTCCACTTGACTTCATTCCCAATTGTCCCTAGACAATTGAGGTATTTCAAATACTTTTCAAACAAGTTCGATTTCAAATGACAACTCTTGCACATCTTGTGTACATCTCTGATCTACCCCATTATGTTCCTTCATCCTCCAATTCTGGATCAAATGGATGATCATTTGATACTTTCAAACCACTCTCAATTGACCTCTCATTTGTAGAGCAACTTATATTTCATCATACCCATCTCAATCATCTATTCTTTTCCATCATCACCTTGACCTCTTGAATTGATGACTTATGTCACCATATTCATCATTAGAGTTGTATCACTATTCCCTTCACTATCTCTCTAAACCTTGGACTCTTTATCACTTGAAGGAATCTATTTTCTTTGCATAACACAAGTGGTGTCGTGTGTCTTGCATAAGCACTTGAGTGCCATGTGTCTCATCTTGTTTTGCTTAGTTCAAGTCTCAAATCTTGTGGCGTCCATCTCCAAAATGGCATGCACATGAGGCCTTGTAAACCACCATCTCCATCATCTCCTTGGCACGAAAACCTTCAAGCCACAAATACCATCTTGGTGCATATCACCATCACACTCTCCTTCCATCTCTATCTCTTTTATATTTATTGTACACATTATCTAAGCCACCATATTGGCATGAAATAATGTGGCTCCACTATGATCAACATGTATGTTGGAAGCTCCCTGACGAGGGAATACCTCGGCAATGCCTACGTATTGTAGACTAGGGTTTTCGGGAAGAGCGACGATGGAGATTCCGGGGACGAGATTAGGCACACGACGTACCCAGCTTCGGGTCCCCTCGGTGGAGGATCCCTACGTGCTGCTAGCAATCCACTATATGAACACAAGTATCTTTACAGGATGCCGCCATCGGCGTAGTTATGTTGTCTATCTCTATGTTTATATCTTGGCCCCTCTTTCGGGTGCCCTGGCTAGCTTTATATATGCAACCAGCCTAGGGTTTTACAAGAGTCCTAGTCGACTACTTCTTCGGGTTGCCTTGTTGGGCCTTCTCCATATTTGGTCTTCTTCATATTGGGCCGAGTCAGGTATACTAATAATGGGTATCCGAAGGGTATGCCCATGTCAGTAGCCCCCGAGTTTCTAGGGAAGTCGAAGACTTGCGTAGAAACTCCAAGCATAACCATCTCCGAAGCTGAAGAAAATATAAGACGAGGTCCATGTCGCAGATCATGTGTAGCATAGATGATGTCTCGAAATTATTTTTCTGTCGGGTGCGCGGCCAGCGCTCCCGATGGGAGTAGCCCCCGAGTCTATGGGCAAGTGCTTGCACTTGGGCATAGACTCAAGTTGTACTACTCGATGAAGAACTTAACTATATTTCTGGAGGACTTGATGAAATCCATGTGCTCCCGATGGGAGTAGGCTCCACTCGAGTCGTAGAATCGAGTTGAGTCTACAAACCTTGATTGTCATAGATGCTGTCGAAGTTATTTTTCTATCGGGTGCGCGACCAGCGCTCCCGATGGGAGTAGCCCCCGAGGCTACACCCAAGTGTTTGCACTTGGGTGTAGGCTCAACTTGCTTTTAGTCGACTCCACAATTTTTTCCTCTTTCTTGTATCTTATTGAGAGGGTGAACAATGCTCTTGATAAGAGTAGCCCCCGAGCCTATGGGCAGGTGCTTGCACCCGGGAATAGACTCAAGTTGTACTACTCAATAACGAACTTAACCATATTTCTGGGCGCAACCTCTCTTTTTATCGACTCCAGGCCGTTGCTACTTTTATTTGACATCCATATCTATATTGTGCAGGGATAATGGTAATTGGGGCTAGTTCATCTGACGGATCAGGTACTAGTTAACTGCTCTAGTGGCAATCCGCAAAAACCTACTTCAAGATCACGTCCCTGGACATGATCTCGGGATACTGGTGCTAACTCGACAGGTGCCGCTTAAGGTCTTACCATCTGTCGAGCCCCAGTCATGTTTTATCGGGTCCACAGCGCGTCCGCTGGGATATTTCTTCACATCTGTTGATGTGGAAAAAAGTAGCAGAGCGCAGTCTTTGGCGATGCCACGCCACACAGGACGGACCCGGGGTCTTACCTTCGCAGAGTTTTGCGGCATTCAGAGAGTATTCGCGACTTTGGCGCTCTGAGAATATGTTGTCAAGTGCCTTGTTTGGCTGATGCAACGACCCATTTTGCGGGTTCTTCTATTTTTTCTCTCGGGCTTGATAAGACAGCCGAATATATTGGTTCTTATATATTGTCGAGTACATCACCGATGCTCTTGCTCGAACAATATGACGAGTCAATGAACCCGAAGATTTGTCCACCTTTTTTTTTTTGGGTTCCTCCCTGATGAAAATTTCGTCGAGTTCCTCCTTCAGGAAAATTTCTTCGGGTCCTTTTTGAGGACAATTCTTCGGGTCCTCTCTGAGGACAATTATTCGGGTCCTCTTTGAAGATAATTCTTCGAGACCTCCTTGAGGATAATTCTTCGGGACCTCCTTGAAGATAATTTTCGGGACCTCCTTGAAGATAATTCTTCGGGACCTCCTTGAAGATAATTCTTCGGGACCTCCTTGAAGATAATTCTTTGGGTCATCCCTGAGGACAATTCTTTGCGTCCTCCATGAGGATAATTCTTCGGGTCCTCCCTGAGGATAACTCTTCGGGTTCCTCCTTCAGAAAAATTTCGTCGGGTCCCGTTCTTTCTTGAAGACAATTTCGTCGAGTTCTCCCTGTAGACAATTTCGTCGGGTTCTCTTATATACCTTCAAATTTGCGTTCTCCTGCACAAATAAACAAACTTTTTCTATCTTTTCCTTGACTCTCTTTTTCGCATGCGGTGTCAGATGCTCGGATTCGATGATATGTAAAGTAAATTTATGCCGCACAGCCCCCGAGTGTCGTGTGCGGAAAAAGTAAATGATTGTTATCACCAGAATTTGACCAAGTCGGAAGGTGGGCCGCGATCAAGATGGGCTTGAAGATTATACATTGAAGAATATACGTGAATCGGCCTTGTGTATCAAGTTTGGGCTAGTTTGCCCGTGTATCTGTAACATAGTAGGATACGTGTCGGTTAGTTAGAGTTGGGCCCGTGCCCGGTTGGGACTATTCCCACGTTAGAAAGTCTACGGACTATAAATATGTATCTAGGTTTTATGGAATAAACAACAACACAACGTTCACCCCAAAAACAAACCAATCTCGGCGCATCGCCAACTCCTTCGTCTCGAGGGTTTCAATCAGGTAAGCGACATGCTGCCTAGATCGCATCTTGCGATCTAGGCAGCACAAGCCCCACGTTGTTCATGCGTTGCCCGTACTGAAGCGTCTTTGATGGCGGGCAACGTAGTTATCATAGATGTGTTAGGGTTAGCATTGTTCTTCGTATAAACATGCTTACGTAGTGCAACCCTTGCATATCTAGCCGTCCCCACGCCTATCTCAGGCGTGGGGGCGGCACCCTGCTTGTTCATCGTTTAGTAGATCTGATCCGTTACGATTGCTCCTTGTTATGCAAGGATTAGTTTGATATCTGCAATAGTTAGGCCTTACAAAGGGAGGGAGGATCCAGTGGCACGTAGGGTGGCGTTCGCAAGTCCTAAACAGGATGTTCCGCGGATCAACATCATTGTTGGTTCTTTGGCCTTGTTTAGGATCGGCTTATGAGCACCGTGCGTGGCCGCGAGGCCCAACCTGGAGTAGGATGATCCGATTATGCGGTGAAAACCCTAAATCGTCGTAGATCTCATTAGCTTTATCTTGATCAAGCAGGATCACCAAGTATTCGTGCACCCCGTACGAATCATGGGTGGATTGGCTCTTTGAGCCGATTCACAGGATAACCTGAGAGCCGATCGAGGCTCGTATTTAATGTTTACGTGTATGCCATGCAGGAACTAAGCGAGGCATCCCCATCACCTTCCTGACCAGGTATAGGTCAGGTGGCACGCCCTTGCACTTCGCATCGCCGCGTGTGACCAGAAGAGCATTGCGGGCCGTCGCTCGGAGGGGTCTCAGCCAGCCGCAGCTCTAGGCTCCTCCCGGCTCTACGGTGTTGACAGGCCGCTGCCCGCCGGTGGGTTTTGGCGATCAACACATTCTGGCACGCCCGGTGGGACGCTGGTATGAACTCTATTTGTTTTCATTTTTGTACATATACTCATCCATGTGAGCATGCTTAGTTGGTTCATGTGAGCATGCTTAGTGTGTTATCACCAGAATTTGACCAAGTCGGAAGGTGGGCCGCGATCAAGATGGGCTTGAAGATTATACATTGAAGAATATACGTGAATCGGCCTTGTGTATCAAGTTTGGGCTAGTTTGCCCGTGTATCTGTAACATAGTAGGATACGTGTCGGTTAGTTAGAGTTGGGCCCGTGCCCGGTTGGGACTATTCCCACGTTAGAAAGTCTACGGACTATAAATATGTATCTAGGTTTTATGGAATAAACAACAACACAACGTTCACCCCAAAAACAAACCAATCTCGGCGCATCGCCAACTCCTTCGTCTCGAGGGTTTCAATCAGGTAAGCGACATGCTGCCTAGATCGCATCTTGCGATCTAGGCAGCACAAGCCCCACGTTGTTCATGCGTTGCCCGTACTGAAGCGTCTTTGATGGCGGGCAACGTAGTTATCATAGATGTGTTAGGGTTAGCATTGTTCTTCGTATAAACATGCTTACGTAGTGCAACCCTTGCATATCTAGCCGTCCCCACGCCTATCTCAGGCGTGGGGGCGGCACCCTGCTTGTTCATCGTTTAGTAGATCTGATCCGTTACGATTGCTCCTTGTTATGCAAGGATTAGTTTGATATCTGCAATAGTTAGGCCTTACAAAGGGGGGGAGGATCCAGTGGCACGTAGGGTGGCGTTCGCAAGTCCTAAACAGGATGTTCCGCGGATCAACATCATTGTTGGTTCTTTGGCCTTGTTTAGGATCGGCTTATGAGCACCGTGCGTGGCCGCGAGGCCCAACCTGGAGTAGGATGATCCGATTATGCGGTGAAAACCCTAAATCGTCGTAGATCTCATTAGCTTTATCTTGATCAAGCAGGATCACCAAGTATTCGTGCACCCCGTACGAATCATGGGTGGATCGGCTCTTTGAGCCGATTCACAGGATAACCTGAGAGCCGATCGAGGCTCGTATTTAATGTTTACGTGTATGCCATGCAGGAACTAAGCGAGGCATCCCCATCACCTTCCTGACCAGGTATAGGTCAGGTGGCACGCCCTTGCACTTCGCATCGCCGCGTGTGACCAGAAGAGCATTGCGGGCCGTCGCTCGGAGGGGTCTCAGCCAGCCGCAGCTCTAGGCTCCTCCCGGCTCTACGGTGTTGACAGGCCGCTGCCCGCCGGTGGGTTTTGGCGATCAACACATTCTGGCACGCCCGGTGGGACGCTGGTATGAACTCTATTTGTTTTCATTTTTGTACATATACTCATCCATGTGAGCATGCTTAGTTGGTTCATGTGAGGTATATGTCATTTAAAGAAAGTCTAGTAGTTCATGATCTCTCATGTTTAGCTCCGATCTATTAATATGAGTAGCATGTCATGGATGTTTGCTTGCATTGTTTTATTCATAAGTAGGTATGGCATTGTGGTATCCTCCTCTGAATAATTCATTTATATCGACTTGGCACATGCTCACGCATGCATATGACTGAACAAAAGTCAACTAAGCCTCGATGATTTAATTTACTTCAGAGTTCTTGTATCACTTTTATGCCTCCGATTAATTTATTTTGCCGCAAGCATGATTATGACAGTTACTGCTCTCTTGATTTGTTGCTCCCCAGTCTATTGCTAGCCTTCACTTGTACTGAGCGGGAACGCTGCTCGTGCTTCCAAATACCTGAAAACCAAGTTGTTCCAAAAGTGTCCACCATAAATACCTATGCATGGCATTTCAAACCATTCCAAGTAAATTCTCATGCGCTACCTTTAAAACCTTCAAAATGCTTCTCAATTTGTGTTTATGTTTCATAGCTCACGAGGAAGTATGTGGTGTTTAGCTTCCAACCTTGTCATTTACTTTTGACGGACTCTCATATGGACTAGTGGCACATCCGCTTATCCAATAATTTTGCAAAAAGAGCTGGCAATGGGATTCCCAGTCCCGAATTAATTAACTTAAATAGACACTCCTCCATGGTTTGTGATTGATGGACTGCACCCGAAGGATTCGGTTAGCCATGGCTTGTGTAAGCAAAGGTTGGGGGAGTGTCATCATCATAATAAAACTAAAATAAAAAGGCACTCCTTCATGGTATGTGATTGTTGGCAGGCACCCGAGGATTCGGTTAGCCATGGTTTGTGTAAGAAAGGCTGGAAGGAGTGCCACATAAATATGCAAATAATTCATGGGAGCCGCTCTTGGGAGTCCGGTTGGCGAGGTAGTTAGTGTACCCATTACCATTCGTTGACAACAACAAACACCTCTCAAAATAATTTTACTCTTGTTTAAAAAAAATGAAAAGCTCTAGCGCATGTTAATCCCTGCTTCCCTCTGCGAAGGGTCAATCTTTTATTTTTATGTTGTGTCTCCATCCTTTCTTTGAGCACTTTCTTGAGAGCACAACTGTCTTTCTTAGTATAATATGCTTGTCTCAAAATATTATTGATTGTGGTATAACTTTGATGCTTTTATCTTTGTCAATCTCTATTTCTAGTCTTTCTATGAACCTCAGAGGTGCACGAGCATTTATGTTTTGCTATTCAAATACAGGCAAGCGAGATACCACTTTATCATACTCTCTGATGAACATTGCAATCCTGCTTATATACATGATTCATGATGCTTATTATTGATTGTTGGTACCTCTCCATGATTGACATAGCTGTTAGATGATCTTATTTGCATGCATCTCATTATGAACTACCTAAGTATTAGCCATAGCATGAGAATATATACATCATATAAGCAAATGTGTTCGTGAAAGTTCTTTTATCGCTCAGTTGTTAACTGAATTGCTTCAACACGACTGCGTGCGCATCGACGTCACGAAGGACGGGGTTAGGCTGGTTTTAGCCACCGGCCTGACGGTATAGCAAGAGCAAGCCTATGAATAAACGTGGCGAGGCCGATTTTTGGGATCGGCCCCAAGGAGCTATGGAGGAACATTGCAAGCCTTCATTGAGCGCTTCAATCAACGTGGAGGCCGATTCCAGCAATCGGCCAAAATTATCCTCAACATACGTTCGGCCTGTGGTCAACATTGATCTAATGGGCAGCGGTTTACGTCGGCTGATGAGAGTAAACTTTAGTCCTAATGGAGCCGACGTTCTGTTGACGTCCGAAACCCACCGGCGGGCAGCGGCCTGTCAACACCGTAGAGCCGGGAAGAGCCTAGAGCTGCGGCTGGCTGAGACCCCTCCGAGCGACGGCCCGCAATGCTCTTCTGGTCACACGCGGCGATGCGAAGTGCAAGGGCGTGCCACCTGACCTATACCTGGTCAGGAAGGTGATGGGGATGCCTCGCTTAGTTCCTGCAGGGCATACACGTAAACATTAAATACGAGCCTCGATCGGCTCTCAGGTTATCCTGTGAATCGGCTCAAAGAGCCGATCCACCCATGATCCGTGCGGGGTGCACGAATACCTGGTGATCCTGCTTGATCAAGATAAAGCTAATGAGATCTACGACGATTTAGGGTTTTCACCGCATAATCGGATCATCCTACTCCAGGTTGGGCCTCGCGGCCACGCACGGTGCTCATAAGCCGATCCTAAACAAGGCCTAAAAACCAACATGAAGTTGATCCTCGGAACATCCTGTTTAGGACTTGCGAACGCCACCCTACGTGCCGCTGGATCCTCCACCCCTTTGTAAGGCCTAACTATTGCGGATATTAAACTAATCCTTGCAGAGCAAGGAGCAATCGCAACGGATCAGATCTACTAAACGATGAACAAGCAGGGTGCCGCCCCCACGCCTGAGATAGGCGTGAGGGCGGCTAGATATGCAAGGGTTGCACTACGTAAACATGTTTATACGAAGAGCTATGCTAACCCTAACACATCTATGATAACTACGTTGCCCGCCATCAAAAACGCTTCAGTACGGGCAACGCATGAACAACGTGGGGCTTGTGCTGCCTAGATCGCAAGATGCGATCTAGGCAGCATGTCGCTTACCTGATTGAAACCCTCGAGACGAAGGAGTTGGCGATGCGCCGAGATTGGTTGTTTTGGGGGTGAACGTTGTGTTGTTGTTTATTCCATAAACCCTAGATACATATTTATAGTCCAGGGGACTTTCTAATGTGGGCGTGCACCAAACCGTGCACGAGTAAGATTCTAACTTCTAAACTAAAATGCGATCTACTATTTTACAGATACATGGGCAAACAAGCCCAACTTGGTAAAAAGGCCGATTCACGTATTCCTTCTATATATATATCTTCAAATCCATCCTGATCGCGGCCCACCTCCGACTCGGTCAAATTCTGGTGATAACACATGCCCCCCTGGTTTTGGAATTGGTAATTCCAAAATCACTCTGTTTTCCTTCGTCGGGTCATGTCGTGGCAGGACAGAGCCATTTGCAGCTTCCGTCATCATTATGCCCTGTCCTTTCAGCTTCTGCAAAATTCGATAGCCCTGGCGTCATCTCCTTGGAAATTGTAATGACAGTAAATTTCCACCAGGCTCTTCATTATTTAACTGTGCCAATCGATTAGCTTTCTTCATCTCCTCCCTCTGTTCCAGCTATCGGCACCCAAAAAACCCTCTTCTCCCTCAGCAATGTCTTCCTCTTCCTCCTCCTTTTCAAACCTTTTCCCCCCATTCTCGCCGAAGAAGAATGAGGACAAACCTTCTTCCGAAGTGAACCCCCTCCCCTCCGATGATGAGAAGAGAGAAGCAGCGAAGGCCAAGGCCTTCCCCTCCATCAAGCTCCCGCCGAAGAAACGCTCCCGCATGTGGGCGGACAGCGAGGATGACGACGAAGAAGAAGAAGAGGAGGAAGAAGATGAATCTTCCTCTTCCGCCGGGTACCCGCCAACCAAGCGCTTCCGCTCCTGGGCGGACAGCGAGGACGATGATGACGAGGAGGAAGAGGCTCCGGCCACAGGCTGGAGTAGTGGCGACGAAGAGTTCCCCGGGAGCAGCGCCGACGACATCGACGGCGGTGATGACGAGGACAGCGACGATTAGTAGAAATAGGACTAGCAGTAGCAATGCGCTAGGCACTAGATCCCTCTTTTGAGAGCTATCGGCTCTTTCTTGTAAAGCCGCTCATGAAGCTGGATTCTTATGTTGATTAGCTCGAAGGCCAAGAACTTCTCAATTTCAGGCTGCGACTTGGCATCTGACCATATTTTTTCGCAACCCCAATCCCTTAGCCGACGACTATTCATCGGCTATTTTGAGAATCCAATCCCTGTGCAGCAACAGGACAGTCCAGAACCTGTACAAGCCGACGGCCTCCCTTCCTGACTCCCCTCCATAGCTTCAGCAATCTTCTTTCGTGAATAGAACTGCTTCTAGAGAGGATCACAACGCAGGATCAATCGATGCAATCTCGATGTAGTCCGTTGCCCCCCGAGTCTTCATCAAGGCGAGGACAGTCGTGAGCTAACCACATATGTCACCATCAGCCTCCAAATCGTAATGCCAGCCGATTCCATCAAAATCGGCTCTCTAAAGAACCTCTAGGGCGAGCTGCCCCCCGAGCCTTAACCAAGGCGAGAAAACCGGCGTGGATGCACATGTCATTGATCAGCTTCCTTCCACTGAACGCCGACGTCGTAGATGAAACACCAAACTGAAAACCATCCTGGCGAAAACGTGAGCCTTGAGCACATAGCCAGTAGGTCTTGGTCTTGTGTAACTGTACTAGAGTCGATGGCCAGGCATCGGCTTTGTTAAAAAATTTTGTTATTGGCCGATTTTTTTTATATCGGCCCCCAGTATTTTACTGCACACATGTTTACTGCACATGCCCATCTGATTAGGTGCCCCCCGAGCCGAATCTGTCAGGGGACGGCAGATATCGGCTCTGTAACTTGCGCGTCGGCTCCTGATAGGACCAAGGACGAACACAAACAGAACATGTGGTGAAGATAATTTTGGCCGATTGCCGGAATCGGCCTCCATATCGATTGAAGCGCTCAGTGAAGGTTCTGTAATGTCCCTTCATAGATTTTGGGGCCGATCCCAAGGACCAGCCTCGCTTTGTTTGCTCATTGGTCTAACCTTGCTACTCAGTCAGGCTGGATAAAACCAGCCCAACCTCTGACTTGATGCGCCTGCTGTCATCCACCTTGAGAGTATCGTATAATCGTGGAGCATTAAGCTCTGTCGGCAAGACGAGCACCATGTTCGTGCCAGCCGATGTTTCATCACCGGCTTTCTTTTGCTTGGGACGCCACTCCATCTTCCGTGGACGACCCTCTTCATCCAGGGTTCGCTGAACTTTCGCAGCCAGATCAGGCCGTGCCTTCCTCAGCGTATGCAGGTATAACCTTTCGGCTTCCTCCAGGCCGCGCAATCGCTGAACCCTGCGTTTCTGTGAACGGCTGAGTCCGTCAGGGCACCACCTTGGACGGTGGTACCTGTCTTCTTCTTCTTCTAGTCCCTCGTCTTCTGAATCCTCAAGATCTGCCCAACGAGGTGACTCAGCGCGTTTGCTTGGTGGTGGGAGAGGCCCTAAGCGCTCAAACACAGACACGTTGGCTGCCTCCTTCTTCTTCTTGTTGCATTCTGGGCAATTGCCGATTGTGGGCAATCGGCTCATTCCTGAATCCCAGCAGTGTCTGAAGAAAGGGCAATCCCAGTGTCTGGCGTTGTCTTCTTGCTCCCTTGGCCTGTCCGTGGCACGGCGCTCGTGCTCCTCCTCATCGCGATCCTGCCGACGATGTCTTCTGGTTTCTCTAGCCAGACGATCTCCTTCATCATCATAGTTGGACCGTCGGCGTTGGTCATACTGACTCACATACTTGTTGAGGAGGTGATCAGAGAGAGGTCGCTGATATCTTATGTTCTTCACTTCTCCCTCTGTGACGTAGCGCTTGCCATCATGATGGAGCCGATCGCGTGGAGCGGCCTCTTCTGTGTCCTTGCTATAAGAGCAGCTGCCCTCATCTCCATCTCTGCCAGAGTGGTTCCCAGGCCCTACCATGTTGACGCTGAACGTGGGACCTGGCTGGCAGCCCTCGGGGTAGATGACTTCTACCATATTAACGGCGGGGAAGGGCTGGGTGTCTACCTTCATGGCGTATTGGTTGAAAATTAAACGCCCCTTCTCTATCGCCGCTTGGATGTGCTGACGCCACACCCTGCAGTCGTTGGTGGCATGGGAAAGCGAGTTGTGGAATTTGCAGTACGGCTTTCCGTTCAGCTCTTGCGCCGTGGGGAACTTGAGACCTTCAGGAATCGTCAACTGTTTCTCCTTGAGCAGGAGGTCAAAGATTTGTTCAGTCTTGGTTACGTCAAAATCAAATCCCCTGGGCGGCCCTGGTGGCTTTACCCATTTGCAGGACACGGGTGTTCCTCCCCGGGTCCACTCAGCCACTGCTACTTCATGGTCTCCTGCAGGCACTTCACCTTCCTCCGTATCGACCATGACTACTGCACGCTTGAACTTGTCTTGGTACAGGTCTGGGTGGCGCTGTTCATATGCTGATAATCTCTGAACCATGTGCGCCAGCGAGGGATATTCTGCTTGGGAGGCCATGTCCTTGACCTGTGAAGCCAGGCCCGCTGCTGCCAACTCGAATGCTTCCTTTTCGGTTATACGAACCGAATAACATCGGTTCCTCAGATTTCTGAAGCGCTGGATGTATTCTGCTACGGTTTCTCCGCGCTTCTGACGTACTTGTGCTAGATCGGCAAGGCCAGACTCGGCAGCGTCTGAGTGATACTGCGCGTGGAACTGTTCTTCCAACTGCTTCCAAGTCTGGATCGAGTTCGGTGGCAACGAGGTGTACCACCCGAAAGCCGATCCTGTGAGGGACTGTGAGAAGTACCTCACGCGTAGTGGATCCGACACTGACGCCGTTCCAAGCTGTGCCAAGTATCGGCTTACGTGCTCGATGGAGCTAGAGCCATCCGTTCCGCTGAATTTGGAGAAATCAGGGAGCCGATACTTAGGTGGTAGTGGGACCAATTCGTAGTTGTCGGGATACGGCTTGGAATAGCCGATCGTCCTTCTTTTTGGCACCATGCCGAACTGGTCTCTCAGGATCGTGCTGATTTGATCCACGGTGCTGGCTGTAGGAGTGGAACTCTGAAGATTCGCCGGAGTGGCGTACCTAGCCAGCCACACTTGCTTTTCTGATTCTGAGCCAACTGCAGGAGCTGCGCTCTGGAGGTTCGTCGGGGTGGCGTATTTTGTTAGCCACGTCTGCTTCTCAAGCTCTGTTGCTGACGTTCCTCCTGTCTTCGCCGGAGTCCCTGACGTCGTGGCCTGGTTTGAGAGAGCCCAGTTGCCACAGTCTGGCACATACGTGCACGCGTATCCTTGAGGGATCTCCTTGGGCGCCTCAGCCAAGAACTGGTAGTCGCTAGGATCACCACCAATCTTGTAGACGACGAATGCCGGTGCAGTCGGCACTTCAGCTGGCGCTGCCCACGCATATGGCAGCGGTGGACGGGACTGGAGTGTCAACTCTCCTTGATGCGTCCCGAGGGCTGGTCCTGACGGCGAGTATTGGTGGCTCATGATTTCCTGGATCACGCGCAGAGCGACACGCTCCAACGTGTTGACCAAGTTTTCAGAGTGGCGGAATAGCGAGTGAGCCACCAAGTAGTTGATCTCCTGCCGCAGGCCCCTGGTGCGTTCCTCCGACGGGGCAGAGAGGTCGATCCCATCGAGTGCACCTTGTGGTGAGAAACCCTTCCATCTGATGCCATGGGAACGGGTCCTCTGAAAAGAGCCGATGAGGTCGGCTTCGAGGGTGACCTTGATCTCGTCATATCTCTTTTTGAGCTCGTCAGGCAACTCCTCGTAGGTGACTGGCGTGCCGTCCGCCGCCATCTCAGATGTAGATGGCGATGTGGTTGATGTAGATGATTGTCCCACCGGGCGTGCCAGAATGTGTTGACGTCCGAAACCCACCGGCGGGCAGCGGCCTGTCAACACCGTAGAGCCGGGAAGAGCCTAGAGCTGCGGCTGGCTGAGACCCCTCCGAGCGACGGCCCGCAATGCTCTTCTGGTCACACGCGGCGATGCGAAGTGCAAGGGCGTGCCACCTGACCTATACCTGGTCAGGAAGGTGATGGGGATGCCTCGCTTAGTTCCTGCAGGGCATACACGTAAACATTAAATACGAGCCTCGATCGGCTCTCAGGTTATCCTGTGAATCGGCTCAAAGAGCCGATCCACCCATGATCCGTGCGGGGTGCACGAATACCTGGTGATCCTGCTTGATCAAGATAAAGCTAATGAGATCTACGACGATTTAGGGTTTTCACCGCATAATCGGATCATCCTACTCCAGGTTGGGCCTCGCGGCCACGCACGGTGCTCATAAGCCGATCCTAAACAAGGCCTAAAAACCAACATGAAGTTGATCCTCGGAACATCCTGTTTAGGACTTGCGAACGCCACCCTACGTGCCGCTGGATCCTCCACCCCTTTGTAAGGCCTAACTATTGCGGATATTAAACTAATCCTTGCAGAGCAAGGAGCAATCGCAACGGATCAGATCTACTAAACGATGAACAAGCAGGGTGCCGCCCCCACGCCTGAGATAGGCGTGAGGGCGGCTAGATATGCAAGGGTTGCACTACGTAAACATGTTTATACGAAGAGCTATGCTAACCCTAACACATCTATGATAACTACGTTGCCCGCCATCAAAAACGCTTCAGTACGGGCAACGCATGAACAACGTGGGGCTTGTGCTGCCTAGATCGCAAGATGCGATCTAGGCAGCATGTCGCTTACCTGATTGAAACCCTCGAGACGAAGGAGTTGGCGATGCGCCGAGATTGGTTGTTTTGGGGGTGAACGTTGTGTTGTTGTTTATTCCATAAACCCTAGATACATATTTATAGTCCAGGGGACTTTCTAATGTGGGCGTGCACCAAACCGTGCACGAGTAAGATTCTAACTTCTAAACTAAAATGCGATCTACTATTTTACAGATACATGGGCAAACAAGCCCAACTTGGTAAAAAGGCCGATTCACGTATTCCTTCTATATATATATCTTCAAATCCATCCTGATCGCGGCCCACCTCCGACTCGGTCAAATTCTGGTGATAACACGTTCAAAGACAGTGCCTTGGCTAACTACAGAGCCGATATCCGCAGTAACCTGGCAGATTCGGCTCGGGGGGCACCTAATCGGATGAACATGTGCGATACATGCGCAGTAACATATTGGGGGCCGATAGAAAATCGGCCCGTAAAAAAAAATTCATGATACACAGCCGATGCACAGTCATCGACTCTAGCACAGATTACACAGCAGGGTCTACCTGGGTCTTCAGTTCAGCTTCAAGGCCTTCTGCTTCCATCTCTTCGATGAGCCGATCTTGGTGCCCAAACCTTCTCTTCGAGGATTTCCGACACCCTTTGGCAAGGTCGCCAGTCCAGCAGTACTGTCAGAAGCCTGTTGGTCTTTGCTCATCAAGCCGTCAGTTATTCGTCTATGACATCGGCTTTTGACGGAAGAAGAGACGATCGATGGGGGCAAGTTTAGCTGGCTCGGCATGGTGGACGATCTGAACGTCTTTATCTTTATCCTCGCCTTGACTGAGGCTCGGGGGGCAGCTAATCTGGTAGACACTCTGTTTTGGAAGCCGATTGGAAGGTCATCGGCTGGCCCGGCATCATAACCTTCTTCAAAGGCGGCGGATTGTTACAGGAGAAGACCATCAGAGCTGCTGGAAGGAACCTAAAAGGGGATCCATCATCATTTACCCGTTGTACATCAGATCTCAAAGTCGTCAGTTGGGAGGATGAAGGATGGATTGTGAGCGACCGGTGCGTTATCATCGGCTCATTGAGCAGGTCAACAGATCATTCCTAAGCTAGGACCCATGGCATTTGAGATGATTCTCTCGGTGCGGTTAAGTAAAGGGGATATGGTAGAGATTCAATGCCACAGCAGTTCCCGAGGAGATAGTGCCCAAAGAAAAATAAAACTGCCAAGTCACACGGAGAAGGTGAGAAGGCAAGGCATCATGATGAAGGATACTGCGATGGTTACGCTGCTGCTACGACATGACCCGACGAAGGAAGGACAGAGTGATTTTGGAATTATCAATTCCAAAACCAGGGGGGCATGTGTTATCACCAGAATTTGACCAAGTCGGAAGGTGGGCCGCGATCAAGATGGGCTTGAAGATTATACATTGAAGAATATACGTGAATCGGCCTTGTGTATCAAGTTTGGGCTAGTTTGCCCGTGTATCTGTAACATAGTAGGATACGTGTCGGTTAGTTAGAGTTGGGCCCGTGCCCGGTTGGGACTATTCCCACGTTAGAAAGTCTACGGACTATAAATATGTATCTAGGTTTTATGGAATAAACAACAACACAACGTTCACCCCAAAAACAAACCAATCTCGGCGCATCGCCAACTCCTTCGTCTCGAGGGTTTCAATCAGGTAAGCGACATGCTGCCTAGATCGCATCTTGCGATCTAGGCAGCACAAGCCCCACGTTGTTCATGCGTTGCCCGTACTGAAGCGTCTTTGATGGCGGGCAACGTAGTTATCATAGATGTGTTAGGGTTAGCATTGTTCTTCGTATAAACATGCTTACGTAGTGCAACCCTTGCATATCTAGCCGTCCCCACGCCTATCTCAGGCGTGGGGGCGGCACCCTGCTTGTTCATCGTTTAGTAGATCTGATCCGTTACGATTGCTCCTTGTTATGCAAGGATTAGTTTGATATCTGCAATAGTTAGGCCTTACAAAGGGGGGGAGGATCCAGTGGCACGTAGGGTGGCGTTCGCAAGTCCTAAACAGGATGTTCCGCGGATCAACATCATTGTTGGTTCTTTGGCCTTGTTTAGGATCGGCTTATGAGCACCGTGCGTGGCCGCGAGGCCCAACCTGGAGTAGGATGATCCGATTATGCGGTGAAAACCCTAAATCGTCGTAGATCTCATTAGCTTTATCTTGATCAAGCAGGATCACCAAGTATTCGTGCACCCCGTACGAATCATGGGTGGATCGGCTCTTTGAGCCGATTCACAGGATAACCTGAGAGCCGATCGAGGCTCGTATTTAATGTTTACGTGTATGCCATGCAGGAACTAAGCGAGGCATCCCCATCACCTTCCTGACCAGGTATAGGTCAGGTGGCACGCCCTTGCACTTCGCATCGCCGCGTGTGACCAGAAGAGCATTGCGGGCCGTCGCTCGGAGGGGTCTCAGCCAGCCGCAGCTCTAGGCTCTTCCCGGCTCTACGGTGTTGACAGGCCGCTGCCCGCCGGTGGGTTTTGGCGATCAACAATGATAATCAACTTTATGTAAATTAAAAGGAAACACTTAGCTTATTAGATACGACAGAGTCGATGCGCGATAAAGTCTCCGAGTGCAGCGAAAAAGTTGAGCCGAAGTAGAAACCACCGAATTGCGAAAGTGGAAACCACCAAATTGTTGATGAAGAGATAGCCGAGACCCCGAGCACCGCTGGGGTGATGTCATGATTGTTGCTTAGACGCCGTGTCACAGTTGTTACTCGGGGCGAGGTCGTTGTCGAGCCCCCGAGTGTTATCCGAGTCGCCGAAAGAAAGCCATTAAAGATGAAATACTGAAGATGAAGTCCGAGATGAAGTACTTGAGATGAATCCATATCAAAAACTACACCATCATATATTGAAGATGAATCCGCCGATATCATAGAGGTTGAATCCATTGACCCGAAGAAGCCAGTAATAACCACAGAAGATGAATCCGAAGAAATAAATCCAGTAATAATCATTGATTATAAATCCACTGTCCCGGAAATCCGCCCGGTAGTATTATTTTAGAGGTAACCAATGATAACCCGAGGAAAACCAATCCAATAAACCGAAGAAAATAAATCCACTGAGCCGAAGAAATCCACTAAGCCGAATAATTTCACTGAGCCGGAGAAAATAATTTCACTGAGCCGGAGAAGATAATTCCACTAAGACGAAGAAAAGAAATTCACCAAGTAACCGAGTGTATTTGCGGTAACGAAGTAATGGCGCAGCCCCCAGTGTTTGGATGAATTTGTTGTAATAATGCAATGGTACAGCCCCCGAGTATTTGGGTATGGTAAAAGTAAATAAATAAGTGAATTTTGGAAAAAGAGGAACACTTAGCTTTTTCATCGGGTGCGAGGGGGTCATCGCTAGAACAAGTCGTGCAGCTGGCACAGTCGATGTAGGCGCGCGACGCCTGGCCGGAAGTAGTCGATGAAGAAGATGCAGCCGATGTGGTGGATCCACGACGGGTGAGCCCCCGAATATGTCGAGTCCGTGATGCAACAAGCGAGCCCTCGAGTGTGGCGACTGTGCGCGGCGACGCTGTCGAAGCTGATAATCTTTACGTTCGATGGCGAAGTGCACACTAGCAGGTTCGTGCTGGCAAATCCGCGACTGACAAGTTCGGGAGAGTTGCCGTTTGCAAATAAATCTGAAACTTCTCGCAAAAAAAAATCGGAGCCAATATTTATCTATATTTTCTACACAATAAATTTTCTTGCTAGAGATCAGATCGTGCGTTGTTTGCCTTTGTTAGATTAATAGTTGTCTAATCAAAGACCAAATACTGCAAACTGGAACTACGTGTAGGAAACAACAAGAGGAGTACTTAGCTTTTGAAGAGAACACAACGATCGGATCTTGTCGCTTGTGAAGCATCGGCTGATCCACAATACGGAAAACATGAGTCGATGAAGCAGACTTCCTCGTCTCCCGATTTTAGCAGACTTCCTCGTTTCCACAGTTTAACTGCTCAGCAATGCATGCTTGTAAAAAATAATACGTGAGAGATTAGATTGGATCTAAAAGAGCCAAAGATGATTAGATTAAACAATGAAAAAGAGATGAGTAGATGAGTAAGAAGCTGGCCACGGCAACATGCAATAGGTCCAAACGTTTTGGAATAGTGCATATTAACTTCTGGTTGTTTTCTCTCGTTGGAACTTGAGCGCGTAGAAGGTACACCGGCTGATCAATATCCGGCAACGCATGTGCTTCCAAGTTGTGCGTGCTGGTATCCCTCATGTACTGAAGCTGCAACCGGAACCAGCAAAACTGCGCGGCACACGATTTGTAGATGAAGCTTGAGCGCCTCGAGGCGGATGAACGGAACCGACGAAACCAGTCTGGCTGCTTTTGCTTAACGACGATTGATGTTGATGATCAACTTGACGGATCCCGCCCGGATTACAAAATCCAGTCGCCGCAATCCCCACGGTCGGCGCCAATTGACGAGGGAATACCTCGGCAATGCCTACGTATTGTAGACTAGGGTTTTCGGGAAGAGCGACGATGGAGATTCCGGGGACGAGATTAGGCACACGACGTACCCAGCTTCGGATCCCCTCGGTGGAGGATCCCTACGTGCTGCTAGCAATCCACTATATGAACACAAGTATCTTTACAGGATGCCGCCATCGGCGTAGTTATGTTGTCTATCTCTATGTTTATATCTTGGCCCCTCTTTCGGGTGCCCTGGCTAGCTTTATATATGCAACCAGCCTAGGGTTTTACAAGAGTCCTAGTCGACTACTTCTTCGGGTTGCCTTGTTGGGCCTTCTCCATATTTGGTCTTCTTCATATTGGGCCGAGTCAGGTATACTAATAATGGGTATCCGAAGGGTATGCCCATGTCACTCCCTTTCTATGATTCATTTTTGAGTGGCACATGAAGGAGCCGGCTATGCCATGCCATGGCACACATGTGCATCATACCTCTCCATCCCTCTCTCTCACACCATTACTCCACCTTGGGAAAACCTCTCTTTTCTTTGTCTCTTTCCAATGCCACTAATAATTTTAGCTTGGGTCAATTTTCCCTTCCCCAAGCCAGCCACCCACCTTAGCCAATCACAAAGGAGGCAGCCAACTCACTCTCCCTCTGTAAAAACTCCTTGGCCGGCCACCACCTCCACCTTTGGCTTCATTTTTCACTCCCCACTCACTCCTCCACCTTATCTACACCCTCATAACTCTCTTCTACCTCTCCCCCCACGAAAATGCTGCTCCTCCTAGCTACCATGGCCGGCTATGGCCATGGAAAGCCACCAAGATGAAGCTCCCCTCCTCCCTCAAGCTTCCCCTCACCATGAGAGCATCCCTCTCCTTTTTCTCCCTAACCCTAGATGGTTTTATCTCCTCTTATTCTTCCTCCATTGCTAAGATTGGATCTTGATGCAGGTGCATGTTGGTCCAAGCATATGGAGAAGGTTGAGCAATCCTTAGATCTGAAGCTCTTGACCAAAGTTCGTCCAATACCTTGCAGTAATTTCTGTAATCTTGATATTTCAGATTCTGGTACGATCTTGTAAAATCCGCTAAAACTCGTGTGCAGATCCAAATCGAGTGATTCAAAGTTCCACAGATAGATATTGAAAAGATCTACAACTTGGCGTTGGTCTCATCTTCAAAATCGTTACGGATTTTTCCTTGATAAATAAAGTTCTGTAAACATGCAGATTAACTGTTTGTTAGATTTGTTCAGTTTTACAAAACCTTTTTTAGCAAACTCAACTGTGGGTGAAAGCCCTCTTCAATAATTTCATTTTGGCGGTGGTTTCACTTCGATTGACCTCCTGAAACTGAAATGGTTCACAGATCAAGATCTGGTCAGATCTGACTTTGTCGAATTAAACCAGAAGCTTGGGAACGAATTTTTTAATGAAACAAATTGGGTAAGAACCATCTTTTCAATACATTTCAGATGCAACTGACCTCATATTTGTATGATTTATGTACGATTTGTGGTGAATTAAACTTGTTCTGTGTGTTCTGCAGACATGGCTGTTAGCTTTTAAATCACCAAAAAACCATTTTTGAACCTAATTGAGTGATTCCAATTCGGTAGGACTACTGGATGTTTTCTTAATCATCTCAAACAAGTTTCAAACATTTATCTGTTATGTAAATCCAGAGATAAAGCAAATGGTAAAGACATGCAGTAAACTTGGTAATCCATTTGTGAGAGTTTCAGAAACAATTTGAACCCAAATCCAATTGTGTATGCATCTCTGTTTAAATAACTTTCAAATGCCAGTGGTCTCATATTTTTAGGATTTTTCTACGATTTATGGCATACAGATCTTGTTTTCTGTACAAACAGATTCAAGAAAATTCCTAAAATTGTAGGTTTAATATATTTGAGTGATTCCAATTGGGTTAGTCTTGTATTAGTACTGGCCATCTAGGAAAATAATTTTAGCCTCTGTTCATGCATATTGGTTGCTGTTAGTATGTGTATGTGTGACATGGATTGTTGAAAACAAAACCTTTTGGTTTATTTGAAAACTTTAACCACCTCTTCGTATTAAAATTGGTCAACCTTTGTTTTATGCTTGCAAAACAAAACCTCTGCAACCTAACATTAGCTCTATTGTTTTGCTTTAGTTTTCAAATGATATGCTTTATGGGTTGCTTCCTTTTTTGGATGTAGTGTTATGGGAACAAATTAAATTGGGAAAACTGATTTCTACTTTTCCAAAAATGTTTGAAAATGTTTTGTGAATGTATTTGATGTCAAACTAATGCTCTTGTCCTCTTTATGATGTTATCTACCAGGGGGTACTTAGCTTGTGCCATGGTGATACCGAGAGAGGCAATTGCTAAGTTGTGATACTCTCATACCTTTACTAGGTAAATAAAATGGGGTTTTCTAAATTAAAAATTCTTAAAGTTGTTTTGTAGTATCTATAAGTCCTTAGTATGTTATCCCTTGGTTGAGAAGTTAGTTGTTGATTGTTGTATGTTGTTTTGTTGAAGCAATGTGATTGATTGTGTTCCTTTTATATTTTCCGGCGATAGATGCGAACAATTCCGGAGAAGAAGAAGAAGTGGAATCGGACGAGGATTTTATTTATGTTGTTGGAATTCTTATTTGATGGAGTTGAAGAAGTCCAGGGACAAATAAGCCAAGGAAATCCATCTTTGAACTCTGATTGATGTCTTGTTGGATGTCATTTGTTGATGTCCCAAAGCATCTTGTTCCTTTATGTGTTGATCTCTCTATATTGGTCTATGTATGGTTGTAATTGGGGTACTTCCTCGTGATATTCCACCTTTGCTCACATGTTGGAGGGATGCATGGTATCATGGCCATGCTACTCCCTTGGGTCTACTTGTATGCTCAACATGAGCATGTCCTATTCAAGATAGAGTTTTACATCACACCCACCACTTTGTTGAGTCTAGAGGTATCAAAAGTCATGAATCTTGGTGTAATTCTCAACTTGAGAGAAGTATGCCATGTACCCTTGTGATTGTTGGTGGAATAGTGAACCTTCACCATCCAAGTTGTATAGTAGTCCCACAAAACTAAAAGTTTGATCCACCCTATGTTGTCTTTTTACATGCTTACCTTAAGCAAGTATGATCCTCTTTATGCCACTCACACATACCCCTCATGGCGTGATGACTCTCATCTCAGCCATGGTGTTTTATTAGTTCCTGCTCATGAAACTATAGGTTGGGAACCCCTCAAGGTTTACCTTATTGTAAATGTTTATGAAAACCTTGGGGTGAGCTAACCCAAGTGTATGGTTTAAGAAAACAAAGGATCTTGATAAGGATGTTTGGGAAAGTGGTGTATGGCTGTTTGTTGAACAACCAAGGTGTTGGGGGAAAAAGAAATGGTTTCTAAAAAGGAGCACTGCGTATAAGTGTACACCAGCCCAACTTTCATTCGTGCAACCACATTATCCAATATGGCACGGGCTTAGTCCGTAGTTCGTTGAAATTGGCATAAGCACCTTCACAACTCTCTAGGGAGGGTCACGATGACCTTCGACGCCGGGTTGCGCTCTGGAGGAGGCAATACACTGTAGTTGCCTATAGCCGGACGATTACTGAGGGTCTTCTGTCATGGCGCCGGAGATACGCTCAAAAGGAGGTATGCTGTCAGGGTGCCGGGAAGGGGTAAGCCCGCAGGGAAGGACTTGTGGCAATGGAGACGGGCGAAAGGCTATGACTGGTTATCCGAGACTCACATACTTTCGTATGACGATTCGGGGATGATCCCGACGGATTTATCAGCTCTTGTGGGGAAAATGCGCAAACTCTGCAGAGTTAAATCTATTCGAATAGCCGCGTCCGCGGTCATGGATGGGTTGCAAAGTTCTACCTTAACCTGGGTTGAGTTTTGTTTTGATAAATGCTTTGCAAAGAAAGTGTTGTGTTGGATGTACCGGAAGGGTACAGAAAAAGGGCGTGTGTCGACCATATGGAGATGGTCGTGGAAAAATAAGACCAAGTGGGGAACTTTTTCCTAGCGTTTCATGTAGAAGAACTCTTCTTTAACAAAGATATAGAGATGTCATAGGACTTCCCTAGTATCCCCATCACCTGAGATGGCGGTATGCTAACTCTTCTTCAATAAAGATATAGATATGTCATAGCTATCTTATGAAGTATCTTCTTCAATAAAGATATAGAGATGTCATAGTACCACTTTAGTGTCCGGATCACTTGAGATGCCGGCATGCTATATCCACAAGAGAAACTATTTCTCTTCCACATGCTATTTCCACTAGAGAAATTAGCTCTTCCCTCTTGTCATCTTAGATTAGCATTTGTTATCCTGCACTCTTGCAAAGTACCTTCTTGATGGTTTGCGAGTACAATTCCAAATGTACTCACGGCTTTGTCCCTGGCTATTTACTTGGCCAGACTTGGAGGAACACGGCGGATGAAGAAGGAGCTGGAGACGTCTATGCGAGCTAGGAACGTCTTCCCAGTCAATTGCCTGTAGGGTTATGGCAGATGACTTGGGTACTGCGCTGCTGAAGTGATGATGCTACTCTGATGTTTAGTTAGGCCCTTCGAGGCTATTATGTAAGTATTGGTCATGTGACCATGTTGTAATTTTCTTAATCCGCTTTGTAATGGATGGTGTAATTTGATATCAGTTCGGTTATGTGTTCACGGCGCACTGATCATGGGATCGTGAACTGTATACATAACATGGAATTTCGGACAGCTAGTCCGGGGTCCCCACAGAGCTGGTATCAGAGCTATCCTGACTGTAGGAGACCTTAGTTAGCATGGACGTTAGTTAGGAAACAAGTACTTGGGCAAAACTATTTACCAAACAGATTCTTTCTTTAACCAGAAGCATAGCTTCCACTCCTCTTATTTATTCAAAGCTTCTAAATTCTTATCTCTCCGCTTTATAAAAAGGTTTGAAAATTCTTGCTCTATTGTCTCATCCACTTCAAACCTGCATATTGGACGATGTCCCCAACTCAGACCGAAAACTTGAACTCAGAAGATGTATCAATTTCTCAGGAAGGCTCATGTATCTCCAACGACAACTATTGAAGATTGGATGCCCACTTAGCCGTGCGCATATAGGGATGATGAGATCATGTCTTTGGTTGTCACCTAAGTATGTCAAGTAGCTGACCTTGTTCCTCTTTGGACTCGCACTTTTGCAGTCGTCAAGGATCAAGTTCTCAATTTCTTGACTAGTATTTTTTAAGTTCGTCACGAGAAGTTGTCGTTTATGGAGCTCTTCAGCACATAATCCTCCGAAGACCTCACGTCCCTGGGATGTTGAGACCAGAAGTTCTGCACAGTTTCCGCCTCCACTTCAACAACGACGACTCAACACCAGGCCCCTTCACCACCAACTGCTACAAGGATCCAAGTTGAAGCTGATGCTAATGATATGAAGACGTCAACATATGCGACCAGACCCAAACCTATAGGATGGATAGGACAAACTCAATCGCTTTGTTTGAGCTACCCCCGCGCATTAGGAATTTCTGGGTACTTAGAGTACCATGATGATTGCTTGTAGTTCCCTAGTGTGCTGCCTTGAGTGTTTGTATCTGTTTGTTGTGTGTATGTTTGTCTTGCTATTTAGGTCTAAAAACATTCTTAGTGTGATATGAAGGAGATATGCCCTAGAGGCAATAATAAAGTGGTTATTATTTATATCTTTATGTTTATGATAAATGTTTATATATCATGCTATAATTGTATTAACCGAAACATTAGTACATGTGTGATATGTAGACAAACAAAGAAGTCCCTAGTATGCCTCTTAACTAGCTTGTTGATTAATGGATGATTAGTTTCATAATCATGAACATTGGATGTTATTAATAACAAGGTTATATCATTGTATGAATGATGTAATGGACACACCCAAATTAAGCGTAGCATAAGATCTCGTCATTAAGTTATTTGCTATAAGCTTTCGATACATAGTTACCTAGTCCTTTCGACAATGAGATCATGTAAATCACTTATACCGAAAAGGTACTTTGATTACACCAAACGCCACTGCGTAAATGGGTGGTTATAAAGGTGGGATTAAGTATCCAGAAAGTATGAGTTGAGGCATATGGATCAACAATGGGATTTGTCCATCCCGATGACGGATAGATATACTCTGGGCCCTATCGGTGGAATGTCGTCTAATGTCTTGCAAGCATATGAATAAGTTCATAAGAGACCACATACCACGGTACGAGTAAAGAGTACTTGTCAGGAGACGAGGTTGAACAAGGTATAGAGTGATACCGAAGATCAAACCTCGGACAAGTAAAATATCGCGTGACAAAGGGAATTGGTATCGTATGTGAATGGTTCATTCGATCACTAAAGTCATCGTTGAATATGTGGGAGCCATTATGGATCTCCAGATCCCGCTATTGGTTATTGGTCGGGGTGAGTACTCAACCATGTCCGCATAGTTCACGAACCGTAGGGTGACACACTTAAAGTTGGATGTTGAAATGGTAGAACTTGAATATGGAATGGAGTTCGAATATTTGTTCGGAGTCCCGGATGAGATCCCGGACATCATGAGGAGTTCCGGAATGGTCCGGAGAATAAGATTCATATATAGGATGTCATTTTATGTGAATAAAATGATGCGGAAGGTTCTATGGAAGGTTCTAGAAGGTTCTAGAAAAGTCCGGAAGAAACCACCAAGGAAGGTTGGATTGCGTGTTCGCGATAGGAAATTTTTTGTTTTCTATGCAACGTTTTCCTACAATATAAGTTGCTCTACAAATGAGAGGTCAATTGAGAGTGGTTTGAAAGTATCAAATGATCATCCATTTGATCCAGAATTGGAGGATGAAGGAACATAATGGGGTAGATCAGAGATGTACACAAGATGTGCAAGAGTTGTCATTTGAAATAGAACTTGTTTGAAAAGTATTTGAAACACCTCAATTGTCTAGGGACAATTGAGAATGAACTCAAGTGGAATGAAGTTTGAAACTGTTGAGATAAAACTAGTTGGAACATAGGGGTTCAAAATATTCTACTTACTTTCTCTAGTAAAGTAGAGTTTTTCTCCAATGTAAAAATAAGCAAGAGGGAAAACAAGAAATGGTATAGGTATCATAAACAAGCCTTTTGCTGAAAAGAAAGCAAGATAGAAAATAATGTTTTTAGAAATCAGTACTTGGTAGAAATGGGATGAAAAACAAAACCCATTTCAGTTCCTTGTTTTCCTTGAAGAAATATTTTGAAAATATTTAATAAAACTAGAAGTAGTTTTGTGATCAAAATTTGAGAAGGAAAAACAATAGGGTTTTTGAGTAAGAAAACTTACCCAAGGTGGGAATCCCACTTGGGGTGGGATTCCCCCCTTCCATGTGGGGGGGTGGCCGGCCCCCATAGGGGGAGTCCACTTGGGACTCCTCCCCCTCTAGGGTTGGCCGGCCATGGAGGTGGAGTCCCTCCGGGACTCCACCTTCCTTGGTGATTTCTTCCGGACTTTTCTAGAACCTTCTAGAACCTTCCATAGAACCTTCCGAATCATTTTAAATCACATAAAATGACATCCTATATATGAATCTTATTCTCCGGACCATTCTGGAACTCCTCGTGATGTCTGGGATCTCATCCGGGACTCCGAACAAATATTCGAACTCCATTCCATATTCAAGTTCTACCATTTCAACATCCAACTTTAAGTGTGTCACCCTACGGTTCGCGAACTATGCGGACATGGTTGAGTACTCACTCTGACCAATAACCAATAGCTGGATCTGGAGATCCATAATGGCTCCCACATATTCAACGATGACTTTAGTGATCGAATGAACCATTCACATACGATATCAATTTCCTTTGTCACGCGATATTTTACTTGTCCGAGGTTTGATCATCGGTATCACTCTATACCTTGTTCAACCTCGTCTCCTGACAAGTACTCTTTACTCGTACCGTGGTATGTGGTCTCTTATGAACTTATTCATATGCTTGCAAGACATTAGACGACATTCCACCGAGAGGGCCCAGAGTATATCTATCCGTCATCGGGATGGACAAATCCCACTGTTGATCCACATGCCTCAACTCATACTTTCCGGATACATAATCCCACCTTTATAACCACCCATTTACGCAGTCGCGTTTGGTGTAATCAAAGTACCTTTCCGGTATAAGTGATTTACATGATCTCATGGTCATAAGTGAAGGAGATATGCCCTAGAGGCAATAATAAAGTGGTTATTATTTATATCTTTATGTTTATGATAAATTTTTATATATCATGCTATAATTGTATTAACCGAAACATTAGTACATGTGTGATATGTAGACAAACAAGAAGTCCCTAGTATGCCTCTTAAACTAGCTTGTTGATTAATGGATGATTAGTTTCATAATCATGAACATTGGATGTTATTAATAACAAGGTTATATCATTATATGAATGATGTAATGGACACACCCAATTAAGCGTAGCATAAGATCTCGTCATTAAGTTATTTGCTATAAGCTTTCGATACATAGATACCTAGTCCTTATGACCATGAGATCATATAAATCACTTATACCGGAAAGGTACTTTGATTACATCAAACACCACTGCGTAAATGGGTGGCTATAAAGGTGGGATTAAGTATCCGGAAAGTATGAGTTGAAGCATATGGATCAACAGTGGGATTTGTCCATCCCGATGACGGATAGATATACTCTGGGCCCTCTCGGTCGAATGTCGTCTAATGTCTTGCAAGCATATGAATAAGTTCATAAGAGACCACATACCACGGTACGAGTAAAGAGTACTTGTCAGAGACGAGGTTGAACAAGGTATAAAGTGATACCGAAGATCAAACCTCGGACAAGTAAAATATCGCGTGACAAAGGGAATTGGTATTATATGTGAATGGTTCATTCGATCACTAAAGTCATCGTTGAATATGTGGGAGCCATTATGGATCTCCAGATCCCGCTATTGGTTATTGGTCGGAGTGAGTACTCAACCATGTCCGCATAGTTCACGAACCGTAGGGTGACACACTTAAAGTTGGATGTTGAAATGGTAGAAATTGAATATGGAATGGAGTTCGAATATTTGTTCGGAGTCCCGGATGAGATCCCGGACATCACGAGGAGTTCCGGAATGGTCCGGAGAATAAGATTCATATATAGGATGTCATTTTATGTGAATTAAAATGTCGCGGAAGGTTCTATGGAAGGTTCTAGAAGGTTCTAGAAAAGTCCGGAAGAAACCACCAAGGAAGGTGGAGTCCACATGGGACTCCACCTCCATGGCCGGCCAACCTTAGTGGGGGAGGAGTCCCAAGTGGACTCCCCCTTATGGGGCCGGCCACACCCCCATATGGGAGGTGGAAATCCCACCTTTGGTGGGAGTCCTAGCTTGGCTAAGACCAACCTAAGACCACATAGAATCCACCTATATAATGAGGGGCCAAGGGAGGGGGCCGGCCAACCTAAGACCACAAGCTGGCCGCCCCCCTTGAAGTGGCCGGCCACCCCTCCCAAACCCTAGCCGCCCCCCTCTCCTCCATATCTCCCGCGTAGCTTAGCGAAGCTCCGCCGGACTTCTCCACCGCCACCAACACCACGCCGTCGTGCTGTCGGATTCAAGAGGAGCTACTACTTCCGCTGCCCGCTGGAACGGGGAGGTGGACGTCGTCTTCATCAACAACCGAACGTGTGACCGAGTACGGAGGTGCTGCCCGTTCGTGGCGCCGGAACCGATCGTGATCAAGATCTTCTACGCGCTTTTGCAAGCGGCAAGTGAACGTCTACCGCAGCAACAAGAGCCTCCTCTTGTAGGCTTTGGAATCTCTTCAAGGGTGAGACTCGATAATCCCCTTGTTGCTACCGTCTTCTAGATTGCATCTTGGCTTGGATTTCGTGTTTGCGGTAGGAAATTTTTTGTTTTCTATGCTACGTTATCCTACAGTGGTATCAGAGCCGTGTCTATGCATAGATGGTTGCACGAGTAGAACACAATGGTTTGTGGGCGTTGATGCTTTTGTTATCTTTAGTTGAGTACTTTGCATCTTTGTGGCATAGTGGGATGAAGCGGCTCGGGCTAACTTTACATGACCGCGTTCATGAGATTTGCTCCACGCTCGACATGCAACTAGTATTGCATAAGTGGCTTTGCGGGTGTCTGTCTCTCCTACTATAGTGAAGATTCAATTTACTCTTCTATTGACAACACTAGTATCACCGTTGTGGTTCATGTTCGTAGGTAGATTGGATCTTACTCGAAAACCCTAAACCACGTAAAATATGCAAACCAAATTAGAGAACGTCTAACTTGTTTTTGCAGGGTTTGGTGATGTGATATGGCCATAATGTGATGATGACTATGTATGAGATGATCATTATTGTATTGTGGCAACCGGCAGGAGCCTTATGGTTGTCTTTAAATTTCATGTTGAGTAGTATTTCAAAGTAGTTGTAATAGTCGCTACATGGAGGACAATCATGAAGACGGCGCCATTGACCTTGGTGCTTCGCCGACGATGATGGAGATCATGCCCGTTGATGATGGAGATCATGTCCGTGCTTTGGAGATGAAGATCAAAGGCGCAAAGACAAAAAGGGCCATATCATATCACATATGAACTGCATGTGATGTTAATCCTTCTATGCATCTTATTTTGCTTAGATCGCGACGGTAGCATTATAAGATGATCCCTCTGTTATCACCAGAATTTGACCGAGTCAGAGGTGGGCCACGATTGTGATAGACTTGAAGATGTACATGGAAGGGAGAACAAGAAGTGGCCTTATACACGAAGTTGGGCTGAATTGCCCATGTATCTGTAATATATTAGATCGTATCTTTAGATTAAAAGTTAGAGTTTTACTCGTGCACGGTTAGGTGCACGCCCGAATTAGAAAGTCCCCTGGACTATAAATATGTATCTAGGGTTTATGGAATAAACAATAACTCACGTTCAACCCCCAAAACAAACCAATCTCGGCGCATCGCCAACTCCTTCGTCTCGAGGGTTTCAATCAGGTAAGCGACATGCTGCCTAGATCGCATCTTGCGATCTAGGCAGCACAAGCCCCACGTTGTTCATGCGTTGCGCGTACTGAAGCGTCTTTGATGGCGCGCAACGTAGTTATCATAGATGTGTTAGGGTTAGCATAGTTCTTCGCATAACATGCTTACGTAGTGCAACCCTTGCATGTCTAGCCGCCCTCACGCCTATCTCAGGTGTGGGGGCGGCACCCTGCTTGTTCATAATTCAGTAGATTCGATCCGTTACGGTTGCTCCTTGATTCTTCAGGGATTAGTTTAATATCTGCAATAGTTAGGCCTTATAAGGGGCTGGAGGATCCAGCGGCACGTAGGGTGGCGTTCGCAAGTCCTAGACAGGAAGTTCCGGGGATCAACCTCGTGTTGGTTTTTAGGCCTTGTCTAGGATCGGCTTACAATCACCGTGCGTGGCCGCGAGGCCCAATCCTGAGTAGGACGTTCCGATTATGCGGTGAAAACCCCAAATCGTCGTGGATCTTATTAGCTTTATCTTGATCAGGCAGGATCACCAAGTATTCGTGCCCCCGTACGAATCATGGGTGGATCGGCTCTTTGAGCCGATTCACAGGATAACCTGAGAGCCGATCGAGGCTCGTATTTAATGTTTACGTGTATGCCCTGCAGGAAACTAAGCGAGGCATCCCCATCACCTTCCTGACCAGGTATAGGTCAGGTGGCACGCCCTTGCACTTCGCATCGCCGCGTGTGACCAGAAGAGCATTGCGGGCCGTCGCTCGGAGGGGTCTCAGCCAGCCGCAGCTCTAGGCTCTTCCCGGCTCTACCGTGTTGACAGGCCGCTGCCCGCCGGTGGGTTTTGGCAGTCAACACATTCTGGCACGCCCGGTGGGACCATCGTCTACATCAACCACATCGCCATCTACATCTGAGATGGCGGACGGCACGCCAGTCACCTACGAGGAGTTGCCTGACGAGCTCAAGAAGAGATATGACGAGATCAAGGTCACCCTCGAAGCCGACCTCATCGGCTCTTTTCAGAGAACCCGTTCCCATGGCATCAGATGGAAAGGATTCTCACCGCAAGGTGCACTCGATGGGATAGATCTCTCTGCCCCGTCGGAGGAACGCACCAGGGGCCTACGGCAGGAGATCAACTACTTGGTGGCTCACTCGCTATACCGCCACTCTGAAAACTGGGTCAACGTGTTGGAGCGTCTCGCTCTGCGCGTGATCCAGGAGATCATGAGCCACCAGTACTCGCCGTCAGGACCAGCTCTCGGGACGCATCAAGGAGAGTTGCCACTCCAGTCCCGTCCACCGCTGCCATATGCGTTGGCAGCACCACCTGAAGTGCCGGCTGCACCGGCATTCGTCGTCTACAAGATTGGTGGTGACCCTAGTGACTACCAGTTCTTGACTGAAGCGCCTAAGGAGATCCCTCAAGGATTCGCGTGCACGTATGTGCCAGATTGTGGCAACTGGGCACTCTCAAACCAGGCCACAACATCAGGGACTCCGGCGAAAACAGGAGGAACGTCAGCAATAGAGCTTGAGAAGCAGACGTGGCTAACTAAGTACGCCACCCCGACGAACCTCCAGAGCGCAGCTCCTGCAGTTGGCTCAGAATCAGAAAAACAAGCGTGGCTGGCTAAGTACGCCACTCCGGCGAATCTTCAGAGTTCTACTCCTACAGCCAGCACCGTGGACCAGATCAGCACGATCCTGAGGGACCAGTTCGGCATGGTGCCGAAAAGAAGGACGTTCGGCTATTCCAAGCCGTATCCCGACGACTACGAATTGGTCCCACTACCACCTAAGTATCGGCTCCCTGATTTCTCCAAATTCAGCGGAACGGATGGCTCCAGCTCCATCGAGCATGTAAGCCGATACTTGGCACAGCTTGGAACGGCTTCAGTGTCGGATCCACTACGCGTGAGGTACTTCTCACAGTCCCTCACGGGATCGGCTTTCGGGTGGTACACTTCGTTGCCACCGAACTCGATCCAGACTTGGAAGCA
Organism: Lolium perenne; assembly: GCF_019359855.2. Lineage (NCBI taxonomy): Eukaryota > Viridiplantae > Streptophyta > Magnoliopsida > Poales > Poaceae > Lolium > Lolium perenne. The sequence goes on along the minus strand of NC_067250.2, from coordinate 333,197,247 downwards.
GATGGAAGAACAATTCCACATGCAGTATCACTCAGACGCTGCCGAGTCTGGTCTTGCCGATCTAGCACAAGTACGACAGAAGCGTGGAGAAACCGTGGCAGAATACATCCAGCGCTTCAGAAATCTGAGGAACCGATGTTATTCGGTTCATGTGACTGAAAAGGAAGCAGTCGAATTGGCAGTAGCAGGCCTTGCAACACAGCTCAAGGACATGGCCTCCCAAGCAGATTATCCCTCGCTGGCGCACATGGTTCAGAAACTATCAGCATATGAACAGCGCCACCCAGACCTGTACCAAGACAAGTTCAAGCGTGCAGTAGTCATGGTCGATACAGAGGAAGGTGAAGTGCTTGCGGGAGACCAAGAAGTAGCAGTGGCTGAGTGGACTCGGGGAGGAACCCCCGTGTCCTGCAAATGGGTAAAGCCACCAGGGCCGCCCAGGGGATTTGATTTTGACGTGACCAAGACTGAACAAATCTTCGACCTCCTGCTCAAGGAGAAACAGTTGACGATTCCTGAAGGTCTCAAGTTCCCCACGGCGCAAGAGCTAAACGGAAAGCCGTACTGCAAATTCCACAACTCGCTCTCCCATGCCACCAACGACTGCAGGGTGTGGCGTCAGCACATCCAAGCGGCGATAGAGAAGGGGCGTTTAATTTTCAACCAGTACGCCATGAAGGTAGACACCCAGCCCTTCCCCGCCGTTAACATGGTAGAAGTCATCTACCCCGAGGGCTGCCAGCCAGGTCCCACGTTCAGCATCAACATGGTAGGACCTGGGAACCACTCTGGCAAAGATGGAGATGAGGGTAGCTACTCTCATAGCAAGGACACAGAGGAGGCCGCTCCACGCGATCGGCTCCATCATGATGGCAAGCGCTACGTCACGGAGGGAGAAGTGAAGAACATAAGATATCAACGACCTCTCTCTGATCACCTCCTCAACAAATATGTGAGTCAGTATGACCAACCCCGACAGTCTGACTATGATGATGATGAAGATCGTCTGGCTAGAGAAGCCAGAAGACATCGTCGGCAGGATCGCGAGGAGGAGGAGCACGAGCACTGTGCCACGGACACATCAAGGGAGCAAGATGACAACGCCAGACACTGGGACTGCCCTTTCTTCAGACACTGCTGGGATTCAGGAATGAGCCGATTGCCCACAATCGGCAACTGCCCAGAATGCAACCAGAAGAAGAAGGAGGCAACCAACGTGTCTGTGTTCAAGCGCCTAGGGCCTCTCCCGTCACAAAGCAAACGCGCTGAGTCACCTCGTTGGGCAGATCTTGAGGATTCCGAGGACGAGGGACTAGAAGAAGAAGAAAACAGGTACCACCGTCCAAGGTGGTGCCCTGACGGACTCAGCCGTTCACAAAAGCGCAGGGTTCAACGTTTGCGCGGCCTGGAGGAAGCCGAAAGGTTATACCTGCATACGCTAAGAAAGGCACGGCCCGATCTGGCTGCAAAGGTTCAGCGAGCCCTGGATGAAGAGGGTCGTCCACGGAGAATGGAGTGGCGTCCCAAGCAAAAGAAAGCCGATAATGAAACATCGGCTGGCACAAACATGGTGCTTGTCTTGCCGACAGAGCTTAGTGCTCCACGATTATACGATGCACTCAAGGTGGACGACAGCAGGCGCATCAAGTCAGAGGTTGGGTTGGTTTTATCCAGCCTAACTGGGTAGCAAGATTAAACCAATGAGCAAACCGTGCGAGGCTGATCCTTGTGATCGGCCCCAAAAATTTATGGAGGAACATTACAAAACCTTCATCGAACAAGCAATGTGGAGGCCGGTTCCAGCAATCGGCCAAAATTATCCTCTGCGCATATTCTGCTTGTGTTCAGCAACGAGCCACTGGGCAGCGGCCACGTCGGCAGATGAAAGTCAGCATGGATCTTTGCGAAGCCGACGTGCAAGTGCAGTGCCCTGACTAACCATAAAAGCCGATATCTGCAGTCATTTGGCAGAATCGGCTCGGGGGGCATATAGTCAGAAGAACATGTGCAGGTAAAACATGTGTAAACATACGTACAGTGAAACATTGGGGGCCGATTGAGAAAAATCGGCCAAATAAAAAAAATTATTTACAGCCGATGCAAGGGCATCGAACGAAGCCGATACGTGGCCATCGACTCAAGAGGGTCAATGGAGCAGGAGGTGAGCTACGAAGAGAGATCCTAATGGAAGAGCTCCTCAATGGAGTGGTTTGACGACTCAGATCTTTTCTTCAGGGACCTCTGGATTCTTTCTGCGAGTATTCGAGTTCGCGATGTCAGCTGGGACAGGGTTCAGGGATCATGACCCTGACCAATATCAAGCGCGGCATAGATGTACAGATCAGGTTAAGGATGGGTTGCATCAGATCCACCAAAGGAAAGGAGCCGATCTGACTTGCAAGGCGCGAAAAGTGGACTGGAGAAGCTCGGGGGGCAGCTCACCCTGAAGGTTCTCTGCTTTGGGGAGCCGATTTTGTTGAAATTGGCTAACTTTGCATAGGCGGCACATTCGGCTCATCCATTACCGTTCTTGCCTCGACTGAGACTCGGGGGGGCAGCTGGCTTGGTGGCTGCTCTGTTTTGGGGAGCCGATTGAAGTTGCATCGACCGGCCCTGCATTGTGATCCCCTCTGAATCGGGATAGGAGGCCGTCGGTTTTTTGCAAGTTTGGACCGTCCTATCGCTACAAGAGGAAGGAAGGGACTAGATTCTCAAAATAACCGATGAGTAGTCATCGGCTAGAGGATTGCGAAAAATTATGGTCAGATGCCAAATCGCAACCTGAAACTGAGAAGTCCTTGGCCTACGAGCTAGTCAACATGGGAGTCCGGCTTCATGGGCGTCCAAAAGAGAAGAAATCCGATACGTTGCTATCGGTCTTGGCATGATGGGCGGAAAGAATGAAATTGGAGGGGTTGAAGGACGAATCAAAAGAACAATTTCATTAATTCAAAGGAGCGGCTTTACAAGAAAGAGCCGATGGCTCTCAAAAGAGGGATCTGGTGCCTAGTGCACTGCTACTACTAGCCCTATTCTACTAGTTGTCGCTGTCCTCGTCATCACCGCCGTCGATGTCGTCGGCGCTGCTCCCGGGAAGCTCCTCGTCGCTGCTGCCCCAGCCTGTGGCCGGAGCCTCTTCCTCCTCGTCATCATCATCATCCTCGCTGTCCGCCCAGGAGCGGAAGCGCTTGGTTGGCGGGTACCCGGCGGAGGAGGAAGATTCATCTTCCTCCTCCTCTTCTTCTTCTTCGTCGTCATCTTCATCCTCGCTGTCCGCCCACATGCGGGAGCGCTTCTTCGGCGGAAGCTTGGCGGAAGAGAAGGTCTTGGCCTTCGTTACTTCTCCTTATTTCTTCTCATTATTGGAGGAGAGGGGGTTCACCTTGGAATGAGGCTTGTCCTCGTTCTTCTTCTTCGGCGAGAATTGGGGAAAGAGGTTTGAGAAGGAGGAGGAAGAGGAAGACATGGCTAAGGGAGAAGAGGGTTTTTTGGGTGCCGATGGCTGGTACAGAAGAAGGGGATGAAGAAAGCTAATCGATCGGCACAGTTAAATAATGAGGAGCCTAGTGGAAATTTAATGTCATTATAGTTCCCAAGGGGATGACGCCAGAACTATCGAATTCTGCAGAGAAGCTGAGAAGACAGGGCATGATGATAACGGATACTGCAACAGCTCTGCTCTGCCACGACATGACCCGACAAAGGAAAGCATAATGATTTTGGAAATGTTATTTCCAAAACCAGGGGGGCATGTGTTATCACCAGAATTTGACCGAGTCAGAGGTGGGCCACGATTGTGATAGACTTGAAGATGTACATGGAAGGGAGAACAAGAAGTGGCCTTATACACGAAGTTGGGCTGAATTGCCCATGTATCTGTAATATATTAGATCGTATCTTTAGATTAAAAGTTAGAGTTTTACTCGTGCACGGTTAGGTGCACGCCCGAATTAGAAAGTCCCCTGGACTATAAATATGTATCTAGGGTTTATGGAATAAACAACAACTCACGTTCAACCCCCAAAACAAACCAATCTCGGCGCATCGCCAACTCCTTCGTCTCGAGGGTTTCAATCAGGTAAGCGACATGCTGCCTAGATCGCATCTTGCGATCTAGGCAGCACAAGCCCCACGTTGTTCATGCGTTGTGCGTACTGAAGCGTCTTTGATGGCGCGCAACGTAGTTATCATAGATGTGTTAGGGTTAGCATAGTTCTTCGCATAACATGCTTACGTAGTGCAACCCTTGCATGTCTAGCCGCCCTCACGCCTATCTCAGGTGTGGGGGCGGCACCCTGCTTGTTCATAATTCAGTAGATTCGATCCGTTACGGTTGCTCCTTGATTCTTCAGGGATTAGTTTAATATCTGCAATAGTTAGGCCTTATAAGGGGCTGGAGGATCCAGCGGCACGTAGGGTGGCGTTCGCAAGTCCTAGACAGGAAGTTCCGGGGATCAACCTCGTGTTGGTTTTTAGGCCTTGTCTAGGATCGGCTTACAATCACCGTGCGTGGCCGCGAGGCCCAATCCTGAGTAGGACGTTCCGATTATGCGGTGAAAACCCCAAATCGTCGTGGATCTTATTAGCTTTATCTTGATCAAGCAGGATCACCAAGTATTCGTGCCCCCGTACGAATCATGGGTGGATCGGCTCTTTGAGCCGATTCACAGGATAACCTGAGAGCCGATCGAGGCTCGTATTTAATGTTTACGTGTATGCCCTGCAGGAAACTAAGCGAGGCATCCCCATCACCTTCCTGACCAGGTATAGGTCAGGTGGCACGCCCTTGCACTTCGAATCGCCGCGTGTGACCAGAAGAGCATTGCGGGCCGTCGCTCGGAGGGGTCTCAGCCAGCCGCAGCTCTAGGCTCTTCCCGGATCTACCGTGTTGACAGGCCGCTGCCCGCCGGTGGGTTTTGGCAGTCAACACCCTCTCACTAAAATTTCAAGATAATAAAGTGTTCATCCTTAGTAGCACCGTTGCCAAGACTTGTCGTTTCGAAGCATCTCGTGATGATCGGGTGTGATAGAATCAACAAGTGCATACAACGGGTGCAAGCCAGTTTTGCACATGCAGATACTAAGGTAGCCTTGACGAGCCTAGCATGTACAGACATGGTCTCGGAACACGTGATACCGAAAGGTAGAGCATGAATCATATGATTGATATGATGAACACTTTGAATGTTCTCCATTGAAATCACACCTTGTCTCGTGATGATCGGACTTAGGTGTGGTGGATTAGGTTCGTGTGATCACTAAGACAATGCGAGGGATATTGTTTTGAGTGGGAGTTCACCTAGTTTTTAATTAAGTTGAATTAAAATTTGAACTCAATTTTGTCATAAACTTAGTCTAAACTATTGCAAATATATGTTGTAGATATGGCGTCCTCAATCAATTTTAACCAGTTCCTAGAGAAATAAAAGCTTAAGAGCAACGGTAGCAACTTCACCGACTGGTTCCGTCATGTGAGGATTTTCCTCAATGGCGGAAATCTTCAATATGTGCTTGATGCACCGCTAGGTGACCCTCCTGCAGAAACTGAAACCGATGAAGTAAAAGCTGTTTACGCAACTCGGAAAACTCGGTACTCTCAAGTTCAGTGTGCCATCTTATGCAGTCTGGAAGCCGATCTTCAAAAACGTTTTGAGCACCACGATCCACATGAGTTGATCAATGAGTTGAAGACTATATTTGAGACTCATGCGGCCGTGGAATGCTATGAAGCATCGAAACACTTCTTCAGCTGCATGATGGAAGAAGGCAGCTCCGTTAGTGAGCACATGCTCGCCATGACCGGGCATGCGAAGAAACTCAGTGACTTGGGAATAGTGATTCCTAATAGACTGGGGATTAATCGTGTCCTTCAATCACTGCCACCTAGTTACAAGAACTTTGTGATGAACTACAATATGCAGAACATGAACAAAGAGTTACCTGAACTCTTCTCCATGCTAAAATCTGCTGAGATTGAGATCAAGAAAGAGCACCAAGTGTTGATGGTCAACAAGACCACCAGCTTCAAGAAACAGGGCAAGTCTAAAAGCAAGAACAGGAAGAGTGGCAAGAAAGCTGCCACGCCTCCTGTGAAACCTAAGACTGGCCCTAAGCCTGATGCTGAGTGTTATTACTGCAAGGAGAAGGGACACTGGAAGCGTAATTGCTCCAAGTATTTGGCGGATCTGAAGAGCGGCCTTGTCAAGAAGAAGAAAGAAGGTATATCTGATATACATGTTATAGATGTTTATCTTACTGGTTCTCGTACTAGTACCTGGGTATTTGATACTGGTTCGGTTGCTCATATTTGTAACTCGAAACAGGAACTAAAGAATAAACGAAGACTACTAAAGGATGAAGTGACCATGCGCGTTGGAAATGGATCCAAAGTCGATGTGATCGCTGTCGGCACACTTCCTCTACATCTACCTTCGGGATTAGTTTTAAGCCTCAATAATTGTTATTTTGTACCCGCGTTGAGCATGAACATTATATCTGGATCTTGTTTAATGCAAGACGGTTATTCATTCAAGTCTGAGAATAATGGTTGTTCTATTTTTATGAATAATATCTTTTATGGTCGAGCACCTGAAAAGAATGGCTTATTTCTATTAGATCTCGATAGTAGTGATACACATATACATAACATTGATGCTAAGCGAATTAAATTGAATGATAATTCTACTTATATGTGGCACTGTCGTCTTGGTCATATTGGAGTGAAACGCATGAAGAAACTCCATAGCGATGGTGTTATCACCAGAATTTGACCGAGTCAGAGGTGGGCCACGATTGAGAAAGACTTGAAGATATACATGGAAGGAAAAACAAGAATTGGCCTTATACACGAAATTGGGCTGAATTGCCCATTGTATCTGTAATATAGTAGATCGTATCTTTATATTAAAAGTTAGAGTTTTACTCGTGCACGGTTAGGTGCACGTCCGAATTAGAAAGTCCGCTGGACTATAAATATGTATCTAGGGTTTATGGAATAAACAACAACACAACGTTCACCCCCAAAACAAACCAATCTCGGCGCATCGCCAACTCCTTCGTCTCGAGGGTTTCAATCAGGTAAGCGACATGCTGCCTAGATCGCATCTTGTGATCTAGGCAGCACAAGCCCCACGTTGTTCATGCGTTGCCCGTACTGAAGCGTCTTTGATGGCGGGCAACGTAGTTATCATAGATGTGTTAGGGTTAGCATTGTTCTTCGTATAAACATGCTTACGTAGTGCAACCCTTGCATATCTAGCCGTCCTCACGCCTATCTCAGGCGTGGGGACGGCACCCTGCTTGTTCATCGTTTAGTAGATCTGATCCGTTACGATTGCTCCTTGCTCTGCAAGGATTAGTTTAATATCCGCAATAGTTAGGCCTTACAAAGGGGTGGAGGATCCAGCGGCACGTAGGGTGGCGTTCGCAAGTCCTAAACAGGATGTTCCGAGGATCAACTTCATGTTGGTTTTTAGGCCTTGTTTAGGATCGGCTTATGAGCACCGTGCGTGGCCGCGAGGCCCAACCTGGAGTAGGATGATCCGATTATGCGGTGAAAACCCTAAATCGTCGTAGATCTCATTAGCTTTATCTTGATCAAGCAGGATCACCAAGTATTCGTGCACCCCGTACGGATCATGGGTGGATCGGCTCTTTGAGCCGATTCACAGGATAACCTGAGAGCCGATCGAGGCTCGTATTTAATGTTTACGTGTATGCCCTGCAGGAACTAAGCGAGGCATCCCCATCACCTTCCTGACCAGGTATAGGTCAGGTGGCACGCCCTTGCACTTCGCATCGCCGCGTGTGACCAGAAGAGCATTGCGGGCCGTCGCTCGGAGGGGTCTCAGCCAGCCGCAGCTCTAGGCTCTTCCCGGCTCTACGGTGTTGACAGGCCGCTGCCCGCCGGTGGGTTTCGGACGTCAACACATTCTGGCACGCCCGGTGGGACAATCATCTACATCAACCACATCGCCATCTACATCTGAGATGGCGACGGACGGCACGCCAGTCACCTACGAGGAGCTGCCTGACGAGCTCAAAAGGAGATATGACGAGATCAAGGTCACCCTCGAAGCCGACCTCATCGGCTCTTTTCAGAGGACCCGTTCCCATGGCATCAGGTGGAAGGGATTCTCACCACAAGGTGCACTCGATGGGATCGACCTCTCTGCCCCGTCGGAGGAACGCACCAGGGGCCTGCGGCAGGAGATCAACTACTTGGTGGCTCACTCGCTATTCCGCCACTCTGAAAACTTGGTCAACACGTTGGAGCGTGTCGCTCTGCGCGTGATCCAGGAAATCATGAGCCACCAGTACTCGCCGTCAGGACCAGCTCTCGGGACGCATCAAGGAGAGTTGCCACTCCAGTCCCGTCCGCCGCTGCCATATGCGTTGGCAGCGCCAGCTGAAGTGCCGGCTGCACCGGCATTCGTCGTCTACAAGATTGGTGGTGACCCTAGCGACTACCAGTTCTTGGCTGAGGCGCCCAAGGAGATCCCTCAAGGATACGCGTGCACGTATGTGCCAGACTGTGGCAACTGGGCTCTCTCAAACCAGGCCACGACGTCAGGGACTCCGGCGAAGACAGGAGGAACGTCAGCGACAGAGCTTGAGAAGCAGACGTGGCTAACAAAATACGCCACCCCGACGAACCTCCAGAGCGCAGCTCCTGCAGTTGGCTCAGAATCAGAAAAGCAAGCGTGGCTGGCTAAGTACGCCACTCCGGCGAATCTTCAGAGTTCCACTCCTACAGCCAGCACCGTGGATCAAATCAGCACGATCCTGAGGGACCAGTTCGGCATGGTGCCGAAAAGAAGGACGATCGGCTATTCCAAGCCGTATCCCGACGACTACGAATTGGTCCCACTACCACCTAAGTATCGGCTCCCTGATTTCTCCAAATTCGGCGGAACGGATGGCTCTAGCTCCATCGAGCATGTAAGCCGATACTTGGCACAGCTTGGAACGGCGTCAGTGTCGGATCCACTACGCGTGAGGTACTTCTCACAGTCCCTCACGGGATCGGCTTTCGGGTGGTACACCTCGTTGCCACCGAACTCGATCCAGACTTGGAAGCAGTTGGAAGAACAGTTCCACACGCAGTATCACTCAGACGCTGCCGAGTCTGGCCTTGCCGATCTAGCACAAGTACGTCAGAAGCGTGGAGAAACCGTAGCAGAATACATCCAGCGCTTCAGAAATCTGAGGAACCGATGTTATTCGGTTCATATAACCGAAAAGGAAGCAGTCGAGTTGGCAGCAGCGGGCCTTGCTTCACAGATCAAGGACATGGCCTCCCAAGCAGATTATCCCTCGCTGGCGCACATGGTTCAGAAACTATCAGCATATGAACAGCGCCACCCAGACCTGTACCAAGACAAGTTCAAGCGTGCAGTAGTCATGGTCGATACAGAGGAAGGTGAAGTGCCTGCGGGAGACCAAGAAGTAGCAGTGGCTGAGTGGACTCGGGGAGGAACCCCCGTGTCCTGCAAATGGGTAAAGCCACCAGGGCCGCCCAGGGGATTTGATTTTGACGTGACCAAGACTGAACAAATCTTCGACCTCCTGCTCAAGGAGAAACAGTTGACGATTCCTGAAGGTCTCAAGTTCCCCACGGCGCAAGAGCTGAGCGGAAAGCCGTACTGCAAGTACCACAACTCGCTCTCCCATGCCACCAACGACTGCAGGGTGTGGCGTCAGCACATCCAAGCGGCGATAGAGAAGGGGCGCTTAATTTTCAACCAGTATGCCATGAAGGTAGACACCCAGCCCTTCCCCGCCGTTAACATGGTGGAAGTCACCTACCCTAAGGGTTGCCAGCCAGGTCCCTCGTTCAGCATCAACATGGTAGGACCTGGGAGCCACTCTGGCAAGGATGGAGATGAGGGCAGCTGCTCTCATAGCAAGGACACAGAAGAGGCCGCTCCACGCGATCGGCTCCATCATGATGGCAAGCGCTACGTCACAGAGGGAGAAGTGAAGAACATAAGATACCAACGACCTCTCTCTGATCACCTCCTCAACAAATATGTGAGTCAGTACGACCAACGCCGACGGTCCAACTATGATGATGAAGGAGATCGTCTGGCTAGAGAAGCCAGAAGACATCGTCGGCATGATCGCGATGAGGAGGAGCACGAGCGCCGTGACACGGACAAGGCAAGGGAGCAAGATGACAACGCCAGACACTGGGACTGCCCTTTCTTCAGACACTGCTGGGATTCAGGAATGAGCCGATTGCCCACAATCGGCAATTGCCCAGAATGTAACAAGAAGAAGAAGGAGGCAGCCAACGTGTCTGTGTTCGAGCGTTTAGGGCCTCTCCCGCCACAGAGCAAACGTGCTGAGTCCCCTCGATGGGCAGATCTTGAAGATTCCGAGGACGAGGGACTAGAAGAAGAAGAAGACAGGTACCACCGTCCAAGGTGGTGCCCTGACGGACTCAGCCGTTCACAAAAACGCAGGGTTCAGCGGTTACGCGGCCTGGAGGAAGCCGAAAGGTTATACCTGCATACGCTAAGAAAGGCACGGCCTGATCTGGCTGCAAAGGTTCAGCGAGCCCTGGATGAAGAGGGTCGTCCACGGAAAATGGAGTGGCGCCCCAAACAAAGGAGAGCCGATGATGAAACATCGGCTGGAACGAACATGGTGTTCATCCTCCCTTCAGAGTTCATTGCCCCAGGGTTGGATGAGACATCCGTGGCACAACTTGACTGCGGCCCACGGCCGGTTATCTTCGAGAAGCCACGAGATAAGAGCTACAGGCATCTGAAGGCCCTATACTTGCGAGGATACATCGATGGGAGGCCCGTAAATAAGATGCTAGTGGACACCGGAGCGGCAGTTAACATCATGCCGTACTCTATGCTACGTCGGCTGGGACGCTCTAGCTCAGATCTAATCAAGACCAACGTGACATTGAGCGATTTCAACGGCCAAGCGTCTGAGGCACAAGGAGTTTTGAACGTGGACCTGACCGTAGGAAGGAAAACTATCCCTACAACGTTCTTTATCGTCGATAGCACGAGCAGTTATGCTGTGCTGCTGGGAAGAGATTGGATCCACGCCAACTGCTGTATCCCCTCCACGATGCACCAATGCATAATACAGTGGGATGGAGATGAGGTAGAGGTCGTCCAAGCCGACGACTCAGCCAAAATTTCAACGGCTGGCATGAACGCATGGGAAGCAGCAGGCCAAGAACCCCTCTCAGGCACCAACTTGGACGATTGCGAGCGTATCGATGTGACAAAGGGAAGGGTTAAGCTGGTTTTATCCACTGGCCTGACCGTGTAGGTGGAGCAGAGCGATGCGCAACTTGGCGAGGCTGATCCTTGTGATCGGCCCAAAAGGTCTACGAAGGGACATTACAGAACCTTCAGTCAGCGCTCCAATCATTATGGAGGCCGATCCCAGCAATCGGCCAAAATTATCCTCACCACATGTTCTGCTTGTGTTCACCCTCAACCCTATCAGGAGCCGACGTGCGAATTACAGAGCCGATATCTGCCATTCTTTAACAGATTCGGCTCGGGGGGCACCTAAACATGGGAACAGATGCAGGGGTACATGTGCGCAATGAAATACTGGGGGCCGATAGAAAATCGGCCGGTAAAAAAAAAAATTTACAGCCGATGTTCAGCCATCGACTCTAGTCGAATTATGCGATGTTTATCGAGTCTCCACCAAATCCAGGCCAGCGGGGGTGCCTCCTGTTGCTTCGAGGGAATAAAACAATGGAAACTTCTTCAGCTACTTCGAGCCGATCCGGGTTCCTGAACCCTTTTTTGTCAAGGATTTCCAATCTTTGGGGCTAAGTTCAGCTGGAACGGAAGATTATCGGCTGTCAGAGGAAGAAAGCGGATCGGCTGTGGCGCATTCTCTCTGACATTCTCGCCTCGAGTAAGGCTCGGGGGGCAGCAGGCCTAGTGGATACTCTGTTTAAAGAGCCGATGGGGACACCATCGGCTGATCCTTCATTGCAACCTTCTTCATAATGATGAGTACTGAAAAGGATTATTGGGTTTGGCTGGAAAAGGTTTTCCTGAAGATCCCGCATTTTCCACCAGATTTGGAAAATCGTCAGTGGAAGAAGGGAAGGGTGAATTTCAAAGGACCGATGCGGCACTATCGGCTCATTACGCATTGGCAAAAGGGACGAATCGGCAAAGTCGGTAGGAGAGGGAATCGGCTAACATAAACTCAGAAGAAATCGGCAAAATCAAATTGGGGAAAAGTTCTTCATTGATGGGCGAGATTTCTTACATGAAAAGCTGATTGCTCTCAAAAGGAAATGCTAGGGGATACATTGCCCCATCTACTACTGCTGGCCCTATTCTAGAGGTCCTATCTATGGGCCATCACTGCCCTCGTCGTCGCCGTCGTCGCCACTATCGGCGCTGCTCCCGGCGGGCTCGTCGTCGCTCCAATGGCCACCGACCGGGCCCTCGTTGTCTTCATCTTCTTCGTCAGCGTCGTCTTCGTCGCTGTCAAAGTCGCTAAGGTTGCCCGGCCAAGGGCAGAACCGCTTGGCCGGCGGCTCGTCGGGGGAGCTCTCATCGTCGTCCTCCTCCTCCTCTTCCTGCTCCTCCTCTTCCCCGGAAGAGGTGAAGTCGCAGGAGAAGCTGTCGTCGTCGCTCTCCTCCTCCTCCGTTTCCCCGACGGCGAGGAAGCGGAGGTCGCTCTCCCCGTCCGTCGAGGACTGGTCGTCCTCGGACCAGATGGAGAAGTCGTGATCTGACTCCTCCCCGGCCGCAATGGCGCGGCGGATGTTCGCCGCGTGGACTTCTGCCGGGATGTACTCCGGCGTCGGCTCACGGGATGTGGAGGACTGGCTGGAAGGATCCGATGGAGCAGAGGAGGAAGAAGACATGGTGGCAGGAGGGCTTTTGGAGTGCTAATGCGGAGGAGATGCAGAGGAGAACTGTTCGTAGCGGTTAAATAAAAGGAGATATAGTGGAAATTCAATGCCACAGCAGTTTCCGAGGAAGTGGTGCCTAAAGATCACGCGGAGAAGTTGAGAAGGCAGGGCATCATGATGAAGGATACTGCGACGGTTCTGCCACGACATGACCCGACAAAGGGAAACAGAGTGATTTTGGAATTACCAATTCCAAAACCAGGGGGGCATGTGTTATCACCAGAATTTGACCGAGTCAGAGGTGGGCCACGATTGAGAAAGACTTGAAGATATACATGGAAGGAAAAACAAGAATTGGCCTTATACACGAAATTGGGCTGAATTGCCCATTGTATCTGTAATATAGTAGATCGTATCTTTAGATTAAAAGTTAGAGTTTTACTCGTGCACGGTTAGGTGCACGTCCGAATTAGAAAGTCCGCTGGACTATAAATATGTATCTAGGGTTTATGGAATAAACAACAACACAACGTTCACCCCCAAAACAAACCAATCTCGGCGCATCGCCAACTCCTTCGTCTCGAGGGTTTCAATCAGGTAAGCGACATGCTGCCTAGATCGCATCTTGCGATCTAGGCAGCACGAGCCCCACGTTGTTCATGCGTTGCCCGTACTGAAGCGTCTTTGATGGCGGGCAACGTAGTTATCATAGATGTGTTAGGGTTAGCATTGTTCTTCGTATAAACATGCTTACGTAGTGCAACCCTTGCATATCTAGCCGTCCTCACGCCTATCTCAGGCGTGGGGACGGCACCCTGCTTGTTCATCGTTTAGTAGATCTGATCCGTTACGATTGCTCCTTGCTCTGCAAGGATTAGTTTAATATCCGCAATAGTTAGGCCTTACAAAGGGGTGGAGGATCCAGCGGCACGTAGGGTGGCGTTCGCAAGTCCTAAACAGGATGTTCCGAGGATCAACTTCATGTTGGTTTTTAGGCCTTGTTTAGGATCGGCTTATGAGCACCGTGCGTGGCCGCGAGGCCCAACCTGGAGTAGGATGATCCGATTGTGCGGTGAAAACCCTAAATCGTCGTAGATCTCATTAGCTTTATCTTGATCAAGCAGGATCACCAAGTATTCGTGCACCCCGTACGGATCGTGGGTGGATCGGCTCTTTGAGCCGATTCACAGGATAACCTGAGAGCCGATCGAGGCTCGTATTTAATGTTTACGTGTATGCCCTGCAGGAACTAAGCGAGGCATCCCCATCACCTTCCTGACCAGGTATAGGTCAGGTGGCACGCCCTTGCACTTCGCATCGCCGCGTGTGACCAGAAGAGCATTGCGGGCCGTCGCTCGGAGGGGTCTCAGCCAGCCGCAGCTCTAGGCTCTTCCCGGCTCTACGGTGTTGACAGGCCGCTGCCCGCCGGTGGGTTTCGGACGTCAACAGATGGATTACTTGAATCACTTGACTTTGAGTCACTTGATAGATGCGAAGCATGTCTAATGGGAAAAATGACTAAGACTCCATTCTCTGGTATTATGGAGCGAGCTACTGACTTATTGGAAATCATACATACCGATGTGTGCGGACCAATGAGTGTAGCATCGCGCGGTGGTTATCGTTATGTTCTAACCTTCACAGATGATCTGAGTAGATATGGGTATATCTATTTCATGAAACATAAATCCGAGACTTTTGAGAAGTTTAAGGAATTCCAAAGTGAAGTAGAAAATCAACGTAACAAGAAGATTAAATTTCTATGATCTGATCGCGGAGGTGAATATCTGAGTTATGAGTTTGGCATGCATTTAAAGAAATGCGGAATACTTTCACAATTGACACCGCCAGGAACACCACAACGCAACGGTGTGTTCGAACGTCGTTATCGAACTCTCTTAGATATGGTTCGTTCTATGATGTCTCTTACTGATTTGCCGTTATCATTTTGGAGTTATGCATTAGAGACAGCCGCATTCACTTTAAATAGAGCACCATCAAAATCCGTAGAAACGACACCGTATGAATTATGGTTTAATAAGAAACCTAAGCTGTCGTTCCTGAAAGTTTGGGGTTGCGAAGCCTATGTAAAGAAGTTACAACCGGACAAGCTAGAACCCAAAGCAGAGAAATGCGTCTTCATAGGATACCCTAAGGAAACTATAGGGTACACTTTCTATCACAGATCCGAAGGCAAAATCTTTGTTGCTAAGAACGGAACCTTTCTTGAGAAAGAATTTCTCACTAAAGAAGTGACTGGAAGAAAAGTAGAACTCGATGAGATTGATGAATCTATACTCGTTGATCAGAGTAGCGCAGATCGGAAGTTGTACCGTATCGCCTACACCGACAACAGAGGAAGCTAATGATAATGATCATGAAACTTCGAACGAGGAAACTACTGAACCTCGCAGATCGACAAGGGAACGTGCCACTCCTGATTGGTATGATCCTTGTCTAAATGTCATGATTGTGGATAACAATGATGAGGACCCTGTGATGTATGAAGAAGCGATGATGAGCCCAGATTCCAACAAATGGCAAGAAGCCATGAAATCCGAAATGGGATCCATGTATGATAACAAAGTATGGACTTTGGTAGACTTACCTGATAGCCGAAAGGCTGTTGAGAATAAATGGATCTTCAAGAGAAAAACAGATGCTGATGGTAATATTACTGTCTATAAAGCTCGACTTGTCGCAAAGGGTTTCCGACAAATTCAAGGAGTTGACTACGATGAGACTTTCTCACTTGTAGCAAAGCTAAAATCTGTGAGGATTTTGTTAGCAATAGCTGCATTTTTCGATTATGAGATTTGGCAGATGGATGTCAAAACGGCGTTCCTTAATGGAGACATTGAGGAAGAGTTGTATATGGTACAACCCAAAGGTTTTGTCGATCCTAAAAATGCTGACAAAGTATGCAAACTTCAGCGTTCAATTTATGGATGAAGCAAGCATCGAGAAGTTGGAACCGACGCTTTGATAAGGTGATCAAAGACTTCGGGTTTATACAGTGTCATGGAGAGGCCTGTATTTACAAGAAAGTGAGTGGGAGCTCTGTAGCATTCCTGATATTATATGTAGATGACATATTATTGATTGGGAATGATATAGAACTATTAAGCAGTGTAAAGGGTTATTTGAATAATAGTTTTTCAATGAAAGACCTTGGTGAAGCATCATACATATTAGGCATCAAGATTTATAGAGATAGATCAAGACGTCTAATAGGGCTATCACAGTACATACCTGGACAAGATTCTAAAGAAGTTTAGAATGGACGAAAGTAAGAAAGGATTCTTACCTATGTTACACAGCAAGGTCTTGAGTAAGACTCAAGGTCAATACGGCAGAAGAAAGAGAAAGGATGAGTCGGATCCCTATGCCTCGGCGATGGGCTCTATCATGTATGCCATGCTATGTACAAGACCGATATAGCACATGCCGTTAGTTTGACTAGCGAGATATCAAAGTGATCCAGAATGGAACATCGGACAGCGGTCAAGAATATCCTGAAGTACTTGAAAAGGACTAAGGATATGTTTCTTTGTTATGGAGGTGACCAAGAGCTCGTTGTAACAAGTTACACCGATGCAAGTTGGAACACTGATCCTGATGACTCTAAGTCACAATCTGGGTACGTGTTTATATTGAATGGTGCTGCAGAAGTCGGGCAAGCTTGAAGCAATTGCACGGTGGCGAAATCCTCAACGTAATCGGAGTACATAGCGGCTTCAGAGGCTTCATCGAAGCGGTATGGATGAAGAGGTTCATTATAGAGCTCGGTGTGGTTCCTAGTGCATTGGACCCACTAGTCATATATTGTGACAACATGGGTGCCATCGCCAATGCACAAGAACCAAGGTCACACAAGAGGCTGAAGCATATCAAGCTGCGTTACCACTCGATTCGCGAGTACATCGAAGATGGAGAAGTAAAGATTTGCAAAGTACACATCGATCTGAATGTAGCAGATCCGTTGACTAAAGCTCTCCCTAGGGTAAAGCATGACCAACACCAGAATGCCATGGGTGTTAGGTATATTACAATGTAATCTAGATTATTGACTCTAGTGCAAGTGGGAGACTGAAGGAGATATGCCCTAGAGTCAATAATCTAGATTACATTGTAATATACCTAACACCCATGCCATTCTGGTGTTGGTCATGCTTTACCCTAGGGAGAGCTTTAGTCAACGGATCTGCTACATTCAGATTAGTGTGTACTTTGCAAATCTTTACATCTCCCTCTTCGATGTACTCGCGAATCGAGTGGTAACGCAGCTTGATAGTCTTCAGCCTCTTGTGTGACATTGGCTCTTGTGCATTGGCGATGGCACCCATGTTATCACAGTAAATGATTAATGGGTCCAATGCACTAGAAACCACACCGAGCTCTACAATGAACCTCTTCATCCATAACGCTTCTGATGAAGCCTCCGCCGCTCGTGTACTCGATTCTCGTTGAAGACTTCGCCACCGTGCACCGCTTCGAGCTTGCCCAGCTCATCGCAGCACCATTCAATATAAACACGTACCCGTGACCGTGACTTAGAGTCATCGAGATCGCTGTTCCAACTTGCATCGGTGTAACCACTTACAACGAGCTCTTGGTCACCTCCATAACAAAGAAACATATCCTTAGTTCTTTTCAAGTACTTCAGATATTCTTGACCGCTGTCCGTGTTCCATTCCTGGATCACTTTGATATCTGCTATTCAAACTAACAAGATGTGCTATATCCGGTCTAGTACATAGCATGGCATACATAATAGAGCCCATCGCCGAGGCATAGGGATCCGACTCATCCTTTTCTTCTTTCTGTCGTAGCCGGTCCTTGAGTCTTACTCAAGACCTTGCCTGGTAACATAGGTAAAAACCCTTTCTTACTTTCGTCCATTCTAAACTTCTTAAGAATCTTGTCCAGGTATGTACTCTGTGATAGCCCTATTAGGCGTCTTGATCTATCTCTATAAATCTTGATGCCTAATATATACGATGCTTCACCAAGGTCTTTCATTGAAAAACTATTATTCAAATAACCTTTTACACTGCTTAATAGTTCTATATCATTCCCGATCAATAATATGTCATCTACATATAATATCAGGAATGCTACAGAGCTCCCACTCACTTTCTTGTAAATACAGGCCTCTCCATGACACTGTATAAACCCGAAGTCTTTGATCACCTTATCAAAACGTCGGTTCCAACTTCTTGATGCTTGCTTCAGTCCATAGATTGAACGCTGAAGTTTGCATACTTTGTCAGCATTTTTAGGATCGACAAAACCTTTGGGTTGTACCATATACAACTCTTCCTCAATGTCTCCATTAAGGAACGCCATTTTGACATCCATCTGCCAAATCTCATAATCGAAAAATGCAGCTATTGCTAACAAAATCCTCACAGATTTTAGCTTCGCTACAGGTGAGAAAGTCTCATCGTAGTCAACTCCTTGAATTTGTCGGAAACCCTTTGCGACAAGTCGAGCTTTATAGACAAGAATATTACCATCAAGATCTGTTTTTCTCTTGAAGATCCATTTATTCTCAACAGCCTTTCGCTATCGTGTAAGTCTACCAAAGTCCATACTTTGTTATCATACATGGATCCCATTTCGGATTTCATGGCTTCTTGCCATTTGTTGGAATCTGGGCTCATCATCGCTTCTTCATACGTCGCAGGGTCCTCATCATTGTTATCCAAAATCATGAAATTTAGACAAGGATCATAACAATCAGGAGTGGTACGTTCCCTTGTCGATCTGCGAGGTTCAGTAGTTTCCTCGTTCGAAGTTTCATGATCATTATCATTAGCTTCCTCTGTTGTCAGTGTAGGCGGTACAGGTACAACTTCGGGTACTGCGCTACTCTGATCAACGAGTATAGATTCATCAATCTCATCGAGTTCTACTTTTCTTCCAGTCACTTCTTTAGTGAGAAATTCTTTCTCAAGAAAGGTTCCGTTCTTAGAAACAAAGATTTTGCCTTCGGATTTGTGATAGAAAGTGTACCCTATAGTTTCCTTAGGGTATCCTATGAAGACGCATTTCTCCGCTTTGGGTTCTAGCTTGTCCGCTTGTAACTTCTTTACATAGGCTTCGCAACCCCTAACTTTAAGGAACGACAGCTTAGGTTTCTTATTAAACCATAATTCATACGGTGTCATTTCTACGGATTTTGATGGTGCTCTATTTAAAGTGAATGCGGCTGTCTCTAATGCATAACTCCAAAATGATAACGGCAAATCAGTATGAGACATCATAGAACGAACCATATCTAAAAGAGTTCGATTACGACGTTCGGACACACCGTTTCGTTGTGGTGTTCCCGGCGGTGTCAATTGTGAAAGTATTCCGCATTTCTTTAAATGCATGCCAAACTCATAACTCAGATATTCACATCCACGATCAGATCGTAGAAATTTAATCTTCTTGTTACGTTGATTTTCTACTTCACTTTGGAATTCCTTAAACTTCTCGAAAGTTTCGGATTTATGTTTCATGAAATAGATATACCCATATCTACTCAGATCATCTGTGAAGGTTAGAACATAACGATAACCACCGCGCGATGCTACACTCATTGGTCCGCACACATCGGTATGTATGATTTCCAATAAGTCAGTAGCTCGCTCCATCAAACCAGAAAATGGAGTCTTAGTCATTTTTCCCATTAGACATGCTTCGCATCTATCAAGTGACTCAAAGTCAAGTGATTCAAGTAATCCATCAGTATGGAGTTTCTTCATGCGTTTCACTCCAATATGACCAAGATGACAGTGCCACATATAAGTAGAATTATCATTCAATTTAATTCGCTTAGCATCAATGTTATGTATATGCGTATCACTACTATCGAGATCTAACAGAAATAAGCCATTCTTTTCTGGTGCTCGACCATAAAAGATATTATTCATAAAAATAGAACAACCATTATTCTCAGACTTGAATGAATAACCGTCTTGCATTAAACAAGATCCAAATATAATGTTCATGCTCAACGCGGGTACAAAATAACAATTATTTAGGCTTAAAACTAATCCCGAAGGTAGATGTAGAGGAAGTGTGCCGACAGCGATCACATCAACTTTGGATCCGTTTCCAACGCGCATCGTCACTTTATCTATCATTAGTCTTCGTTTATTCTTTAGTTCCTGTTTCGAGTTACAAATATGAGGAACCGAACCAGTATCAAATACCCAGGTACTAGAACGAGAACCAGTGAGATAAACATCTATAACATGTATATCAGATATACCTTCTTTCTTCTTCTTGACAAGGCCGCTCTTCAGATCAGCCAGATACTTGGAGCAATTACGCTTCCAGTGTCCCTTCTCCTTGCAGTAATAGCACTCAGCATCAGGCTTAGGGCCGTTGTTAGGTTTCATAGGAGGCGTGGCAGCTTTCTTGCCACCCTTCTTGAATTTTCCCTTAGACTTGCCCTGTTTCTTGAAACTGGTGGTCTTGTTGACCATCAACACTTGTTGCTCTTTCTTGATCTCAATCTCAGCAGCTTTTAGCATGCCAAAGAGTTCAGGTAACTCCTTGTTCATGTTCTGCATATTGTAGTTCATCACAAAGTTCTTGTAACTTGGTGGCAGTGATTGAAGGACACGATTAATCCCCAGTCTATTAGGAATCACTATTCTCAAGTCACTGAGTTTCTTTGCATGCCCGGTCATGGCGAGCATGTGCTCACTAACGGAGCTGCCTTCTTCCATCATACAGCTGAAGAAATGTTTCGATGCTTCATAGCATTCCACGGCCGCATGAGTCTCAAAAATAGCTTTCAGCTCATTCATCAACTCATGAGGATCGTGGTGCTCAAAACGTTTTTGAAGATCGGATTCCAGACTGCACAGGATGGCACACTGAACTTGAGAGTACCGAGTTTTCCGATTCTCGTAAACAGCTTTTACTTCATCGGTTTTAGTTTCTGCAGGAGGGTCACCTAGCGGTGCATCAAGCACATATTGCATATTTCCGCCAGAGAGGAAGATCCTCACATGACGGAACCAGTCGGTGAAGTTGCTACTGTTGCTCTTAAGTTTTTATTTCTCTAGGAACTGGTTAAAATTGATTGGGGACGCCATCTCTATAACATATATTTGCAAAAGTTTAGACTAAGTTTATGACAAATTGAGTTCAAATTTTAATTCAACATAAACGGAAGAAGTCTGGTGACCGGGTGTATACGTGAGCACGCATTCAGAAAGTGACATGTGGCTAACGACGTGAGTTTCTCCGTGAGGTGATGTAGTACTTAAAAATTATTTCACATGATTCCTTAGACCTTGTTAACCTCCATCATACGGCCAGCGGTTGTGCCAGGATTACTAGCAGCAATAGTTCACAAAGCAAAAAAAATTATAAATATCTCCACAGATCAAGATGTACGGTGAGAGGAAAAAAAATCAGCCAAGCCTCTATCAGCTGCATCGACGGCCTCCCCAGTTACGCGCTCTGCGTTGGCCGCCTGCCAAGATGCAGCGAGGCCTCGCCGATTTGTGGTCGTCGGCGGCAGCATTCACGGCGCCGCGCCTCCCCTCCCTCGTCGTCGGCGCCTGGTGGAGCCCTCGCTGCACCGCGCCTCCTCCTCGGGCCGGGACAGGGCCATAGGGGTCGCAGGACGGTCCTGGGAGAGAGAGGTGTGGATCCGGCCGCTCCCTCGACCATCTCCTAGCGCCTCGCCTCGATTGGGAGACATGGCTCTCCAATTCCAGTCAGCGCTAGCCCAATTCGAGTCAACGCGCATTGAGCGCCTTCAGTAGTTCACCAAGCGGAATCGAACAAGATCACGTCAGCGAACGAGAGATCTTGTGCTCTCCCGTCGGCGGACGACATGCAGCGGTGGACGGCGTCGAATCGATGGGCGGCGAGCCAGAGGGCGCGCGGCAGCACTCATGCGATGGAGCTGGACCGCAGTCGGAGATGGGAAGCGAGCTAGAGGGCGGGCAGCAGCACGCGTGCGCGTCCGTAGAGCGGCGGCGACTCGTCCGCAGTCGAGGCGCGGCGGGGGGCCTGGATTCCGCACAACCGCCACCGCCGCCTCCGCCGCCGCTGCGCTCCTACTGCATTCAGACAAAAAAGGCTAGTACGTAGTAATCATCACGAGCACACATGAGGCGGTGTCAGATTGATTCCACGCCGTTTGGTCGCCGTGTGTGATGTCACGAATCTTAAAGCAAATCCAACGATAATGGATGCGTGCTCACGTATACACGCGGTCACTAAATCCACTCTCTTAAAACTCTAGGTGAACTCCCACTCAAAACAATATCCCTCGCATTGTCTTAGTGATCACACGAACCAAATGCAACGCACCTAAGTCCGATCATCACGAGACAAGGTGTGATTTCAATGGCGAACACTCAAAGTGTTCATCATATCAACCATATGATTCATGCTCTACCTTTCGGTATCTCGTGTTCCGAGACCATGTCTGTACATGCTAGGCTCGTCAAGGCCACCTTAGTATCCGCATGTGCAAAACTGTCTTACAAGTCTTGGTAACGGTGCTACTAAGGATGAACACTTTATTATCTTGAGATTTTAGTGAGGGATCATCTTATAATGCTACCGTCGCGATCTAAGCAAAATAAGATGCATAAAAGGATTAACATCACATGCAGTTCATATGTGATATGATATGGCCCTTTTGTCTTTGCGCCTTTGATCTTCATCTCCAAAGCACGGACATGATCTCCATCATCAACGGGCATGATCTCCATCATCGTCGGCGTAGCGTCAAGGTCAATGGCGCCGTCTTCATGATTGTTCTCCATGTAGCAACTATTACAACTACTTTGAAATACTACTCAACATGAAATTTAAAGACAACCATAAGGCTCCTGCCAGTTGCCACAATATAATAATGATCATCTCATACATATTCATCATCACATTATGGCCATATCACATCACCAAACCCTGCAAAAACAAGTTAGACGTCTCTAATTTGGTTTTCATATTTTACGTGGTTTAGGGTTTTCGAGAGAGATCTAATCTACCTACGAACATGAACCACAACGTTGATACTAATGTTTTCAATAGAAGAGTAAATTGAATCTTCACTATAGTAGGAGAGACAGACACCCGCAAAGCCTCTTATGCAATACAAGTTGCATGTCGAACGAGGAACAAGTCTCATGAACGCAGTCATGTAAAGTTAGTCCGAGCCGCTTCATCCCACTATGCCACAAAGATGCAAAGTACTCAAACTAAAGATAACAAGAGCATCAACGCCCACAAAACCATTGTGTTTTACTCGTGCAACCATCTATGCATAGACACGGCTCTGATACCACTATAGGATAACGTTGCATAGAAAACAAAAAAATTCCTACCGCGAACACGCAATCCAAGCCAAGATGCAATCTAGAAGACGGTAGCAACGAGGGGATTATCGAGTCTCACCCTTGAAGAGATTCCAAAGCCTACAAGATGAGGCTCTTGTTGCTGCGGTAGACGTTCACTTGCCGCTTGCAAAAGCGCGTAGAAGATCTTGATCACCGGCGCCACGAATGGGCAGCACCTCCGTACTCGGTCACATGTTCGGTTGTTGATGAAGGCGACGTCCACCTCCCGTTCCAGCGGGCAGCGGAAGTAGTAGCTCCTCTTGAATCTGACAGCACGACGGCGTGGTGTCGGTAGCGGTGGAGAACTCCGGCAGAGCTTCGCTAAGCGTGCGGGAGCTTATGGAGGAGAGGGGGTGGCTAGGGTTTGGGAGGGGGTGGCCGGCCACTTGGGGGGTGCGGCCAGGTGGTGGTCTTGGGGTGGCCGGCCCCCTCCCCTTGGCCCCTCATTATATAGGTGGAAGCCCCAAGTGTTGGACTACAAGTCTCCGAATAAGACCCGAACCCAAAACCTTCCATGTGATAGGGAAACCTACCCAAGGTGGGAATCCCACTTGGGGTGGGATTCCCCCTTCCATGTGGGTGGTGGCCGGCCCCCATAGGGGGAGTCCACTTGGGACTCCTCCCCCTCTAGGGTTGGCCGGCCATGGAGGTGGAGTCCCTCCGGGACTCCTCCTTGGAGGTTTCTTCCGGACTTTTCTAGAACCTTCTAGAACCTTCCATAGAACCTTCCGAATCATTTTAAATCACATAAAATGACATCATATATATGAATCTTATTCTCCGGACCATTCCAGAACTCCTCGTGATGTCCGGGATCTCATCCGGGACTCCGAACAAATATTCGAACTCCATTCCATATTCAAGTTCTACCATTTCAACATCCAACTTTAAGTGTGTCACCCTACGGTTCGCGAACTATGCGGACATGGTTGAGTACTCACTCCGACCAATAACCAATAGCGGGATCTGGAGATCCATAATGGCCCCCACATATTCAACGATGACTTTAGTGATCGAATGAACCATTCACATACGATACCAATTCCCTTTGTCACGCGATATTTTACTTGTCCGAGGTTTGATCATCGGTATCACGCTATACCTTGTTCAACCTCCTCTCCTGACAAGTACTCTTTACTCGTACCGTGGTATGTGGTCTCTTATGAACTTATTCATATGCTTGCAAGACATTAGACGACATTCCACCGAGAGGGCCCAGAGTATATCTATCCGTCATCGGGATGGACAAATCCCACTGTTGATCCACATGCCTCAACTCATAATTTCCGGATACTTAATCCCACCTTTATAACCACCCATTTACGCAGTGCCGTTTGGTGTAATCAAAGTACCTTTCTGTAGGGATTCGCAGCATAGAAAACAAAAAATTTCCTACCGCGAGAACGCAATCCAAGCCAAGATGCAATCTAGAAGACGGGAGCAACGAGGGGATGATCAAGACTAACCCTTGAAGATTTCCAAAGCCTATAAGAGTAGGCTCTTACTGCTACGGTAGACGATCACTTGCCGCTTGCAAAAGCGCGTAGAAGATCTTGATCACGGTGCCACGATCGGGCAGCACCTCCGTACTCGGTCACACGTTCGGTGTTGATGAAGACGACGTCCTTCTCCCCATTCCAGCGGGCAGCGGAAGTAGTAGCTCCTCCTTGAATCCGGCAGCACGACAGCGTGGTGGCAGTGGCGATGGAGAACTCCGGCGGAGCTTCGCTAAGCGTTGCGGGAGAGGTGTAGGAGAGGGGCGGCTAGGGTTTAGGAGAGGGGGTGGCCGGCCACCTAGAGGTGCGGCCAAGCTATGGGCTTGTGGTGGTCAGCCCCCTCTCCTATGCCCCTAATTATATAGGTGGAAATCCCCAAGAGTTGTAGTCCAAGTCTTCGAATAAGACCCCAACAACAAAACTTCCCATAGGTGGGAAACCTACTCAAGGGGGAAATCCCACTCAAGGTGGGACTCCCACCCCTTCCTTGGGGGGTTGGCCGGACACCCTTGGGGAGTCCACCTTGGAATCCTCCCCTTTAGGGTTGGCTGGCCATGCAATGTGGAGTCCCTCCGGGACTCCTCTTTCCATGGTGATTTCTTCCGGACTTTTCTAGAACCTTCTAGAACCTGCCATAAATGCACTGGATCATTTCCAAACTTGGAATATGACTTCCTATATATGAATCTTATTCTCCGGACCATTCCGGAACTCCTCGTGATGTCCGGGATCTCATCCGGGACTCCGAACAAATATTCGAACTCCATTCCATATTCAAGTTCTACCATTTCAACATCAAACCTTAAGTGTGTCACCCTACGGTTCGTGAACTATGCGGACATGGTTGAGTACTCACTCCGACCAATAACCAATAGCGGGATCTGGAGATCCATAATGGCTCCCACATATTCAACGATGACTTCAGTGATCGAATGAACCATTCACATACGATACCAATTCCCTTTGTGACGCGATATTTTACTTGTCCGAGGTTTGATCATCGGTATCACTCTATACCTTATTCAACCTCGTCTCCTGACAAGTCCTCTTTACTCGTATCGTGGTATGTGGTCTCTTATGAACTTATTCATATGCTTGCAAGACATTAGACGACATTCCACCGAGAGGGCCCAGAGTATATCTATCCGTCATCAGGATGGACAAATCCCACTGTTGATCCATATGCCTCAACTCATACTTTCCGGATGCTTAATCCCACCTTTATAACCACCCATTTACGCAGTGGCGTTTGGTGTAATCAAAGTACCTTTCCGGCATAAGTGATTTACATGATCTCATGGTCATAAGGACTAGGTAACTATGTAACGAAAGCTTACAGCAAATAACTTAATGACGTGATCTTATGCTATGCTTAATTGGGTATGTCCATTACATCATTCATACAATGATATAACCTTGTTATTAATAACATCCAATGTTCATGATTATGAAACTAATCATCCATTAATCAACAAGCTAGTTAAGAGGCATACTAGGGACTCTATGTTGTTTACATATCACACATGTATCAATGTTTCGGTTAATACAATTATAGCATGATATATAAAAATTTATCATAAACATAAAGATATATAATAACCACTTTTATTATTGCCTCTTGGGCATATCTCCTTCAGTCTCCCACTTGCACTAGAGTCAATAATCTAGTTTACATTTGTAAAGATAGAACACCTTGTCCTTCCGGTGCTTTATCATGTTTTGCTCACGGGAGAGGTTTTAGTCAACGGATCTGACATGCTCAGAACCGTATGTATTTTGTAATTCATTTGCGTCTCAATGCATCACTCATTTCCAAATGAGTTGGCATTAAATATGTTTAGTCTTCTGGTGGAACCTTAATTCCGCGGTCTGAAATATGTCACTAATATTGTCACACACAATATAGCTTCAAAGTTCTGACTCTGTCGGAACTACACCAAGTTCACAAAGAACCTCTTGACTTAACATCCTTTGTCATTGTCAAAACAATGACATACTCTGCCTTCTTTTGTAGAATCCATCACAATATTTAGAACTCTTCTAAATCTAGCATAAACAACTTCTAGCTCATTGTGCTACCTTTTAAACAACACTTAGTATAATTTGAGATTTGAAATTTTATTTTCATGTGTGACAAAACTAATATCGGTGCAACACCTTACAGCGATTTGTTTTTTGTCATTTCTCCATACAAAACTATATATATATATATCCTTGGTTCTTCTCAAGTACTCAAGAATATTCTTACTGTTTTTCAATGATCATCACATGAATCATTCTTGTACATGCTCATAACATTTTTAAGAGCACATGACATCTGATTGTGTACATATTATTTGTGATCTATAATCACTCATGTGTTTTTACTCATTGAGTATCAGATACACTCAAGTCTTGTTAAACCTTCACATGACCAGAACAGTTTCTTAATATTTCTATATTGAACTGCTTCAATATCTATTTTATGTACTTTGACTTAAACTTATTATGTGTTTCAATCTATCTTCATAGATCTTGACACTAAATATGGTTCATTCCATATCCTTTCATTGAAGTTAATTTCTCAATGAAACCTTTTTAATCAAGTATATAATTACATCATTTATAACCAACTATATGTCATCTACATAAGTATTATAAATATGTCTCAGCGCTCCCACTTAATTTCTTGCAAATGCAAGCCTCTTCATCGTCTCTGATTAAATCAAAAACTCTTTGACTATTTCATCTGGCGTAGATTCCAACTCCGCGATACTCACTTCATCCAATTGAAGCTTGTATACCTATCTAATATTCCACGGACCAGCAAAACTCTTGGTTGTATCTTGTATACACCTTTTAATACACACTTCTGATAAGTTATGTATTTTGCCATCCTACTAACATATCTCATAAAACAAATATGTAGTGATTACTAGAATAATCCACATAGACTATAAGCATTGCTACGGAAGATCTAATCTTGTCGTAGTCAATTCTTTGAACTTTGTTGTAAACAACTTTTCGACAAGTCAAGCTTCTTCAAGGATATTTCATCCAAGTCCATCAATTTTATAGATCTATTTACTTTCAAAAAGTATTCATCTATCTTGGATTTCATGGCGTATAGCCATTTTAACGGAATCAGGGCTCATCATAACTTCTTTGTTTATAGTAGGTTTATCATTGTTCAAAATCAATCCTTTGTCCACAAATCATTTATTTGATCACAAAGTAAACCATACCTACAAGGTTCAATATGTACTTCGATCTCCATGGCTAAAACACTTTGTAGTCATGGGAGCCATGATCGTCGTGGTCGCTTCCGGAACCAATTCCAATGCTGCGCTACTCTGATCATTATGCTCAGGTTCATAAACCTTATCAAATTATATTGTCCTCCCACTCAAATACTTCACTAGAAACAATTTCTCGGAAATAAGAAACATTGACAAACACTTTTGTCTTTGTCTCGTGGGAAGAATTCCCAATTAAATCTATGGGATAACCAACAAAGACATTCATCCGATTTTGGTTGTAAACTCTTAGACCAAAATTTAAAGAAAGGACTATTAGGGTTTATACCCATGCCATAACTTGTATGGTGTCATTTCATCAGATCATGATGATGCTCTATTTAGTGTAAAAGCGGTAGTCACTAAAGCATAATCCACAAAATATAATGGCATCAATATTTTATCTCATCATTGATCCAACAAGGTTTGGATACATCTCTCGGATACTATATCATCATTATGATACTCCAAGAAATGTGAGTTGTAGAACAATTTCATGACTCTCTTAGATGTTCGCTAAAACTCGTAATTCAAATATTTCCACCATGATCCAATCATAGATATTTGATTTTTCTATTACGATGATTTCCACTTCATGCTGAAATTTATTTGAATCCATTCAAATGTTTCAAACTTCTTCCTTATCGAATATATCCACATATATATACTCAATTCATTGTTGAAAGTTTTCATGAAGTAGAAGAATCTCCCGCACACAACTATGCCTAGTGAACCACATACATCATCATGTATTTTTCCACTAAGTTAGTTGCCCGTTCAACTCTTGGCCTATGAACGGTATTTCAGTCATTAGTTTTAGAAAATATTTTGCAAGCGCCAAACGATTCAAAAATCAAATGACTCCAAAAATCCATTTGCATGGAGTTCCTTCATGCGTTCCTTTCCAACATGACCTAAATGGCGGTTCCACAAATAAGTGAAATTCAAATCATTTGCCTTATGGCATTTTAGCGTCAGTGTTATGTATGTGTGTTTCACCATTAAGATTTATAATAACTTATCCATCGTACATGGAGTAATGTCATAATTTGAACAACTCATTGTTTTTCATTTGACTAGAGCAAAATAACAATAAGTTCTTTATTTATAAATTCTAAGTGCTAGATAGAATGCCAACGACGAACATAATAACACTTTATTTTGTTCCAGACGTGCATTCCTATCATATTCCTTGTCAGTCACTTAGGCCATTGTATTCTTGTATTGCGTTGTTTTCTATGACACTTCATACCAACCAATATAGTACTAATACCCAAGAATTTCATAGTGTGACTTAACTAGGAATACAACCATAACATGTATATCATTTATATACACCTGAGCTAGACTTTCTAGTCTTTTCTTTTCTTTTTGCCAAAATATCTTTTGCAGTTTCTCTTTTAGCTTTCCTCATTATTCAGAAAAACACTTCAACATCATTAACTTCTAGGTTTGTTAGTCAAATACCAATAACCTTGAGGTTCTTACTTTGAAGTTGATCATCATATGACAAGTATTCCGGATTTCACTATTAGTAACCTTGTAATATGATGAACAATTTCACTCATAATTTTATCGATTGTATCATGATGACTTTCTGAGACCATGTCTGTACATGCTAGGCTCATAAAGTTTTAACCTTGGTATTCGTATGTGCAAATCTGGCTTGCACCCGTTGTATGCACACGTAGAATCTATAACATCCGATCATCACGTGATGCTTCGAAACGACGAGTCATAGCAACGGTGCATACTAAGGACGATCACTTCATGGATATGCGAATATCGTTAGTGCCCCAATAGTTGGAGGATTGGGACGTCTTGCGTCTTCAACCTTTGTACATTCCCATAAAACTTATGAGTTCATGTAGTCTCACCAAATTATATTCTATCATCTTGCAATAAGGTCTTAGATATCACATATATCTCATACCTTGATTATTTCTGAAAACTAAATTTTCAGCTCCTTACTTTTCAAACAGATTTGAACTTCAAGTTTCACGGAGACAAGATAACTTTAGGTACTAATTGAAACCATAGCTCTTTGAATCAACAATGTGAGGTTTACTAAAAGTTTGCAATAGGACTTAATCAATTCTTGATTCTTTAACAATACGGTACCAATCCGTAAAGTTTCTTGTCAGATTTTAACAGTATTTTTATCTCAATAACAAGACTAGCGCATGGTAGAAAACGGATGCCAATACTACAAAATTAATTCAAAATACTATTCAGACTATGTTTATGATAATTAGTTCATGTTTTAATCTAATTACTTAATGAACTCCCACTTAATACAACATCCCTCATAGTTGTTAAGTGATACACGATCCACATCCACTACACCAAAACCGATCATCACGTGAGATGATGTAGCTTCAATGGTGAACATCAACATGTTGATCATATCATCCATATGACTCGTGTTCAACCTTTCGGTTTCCGTTGTCCCGAGGCCATGTCTGTACATGCTAGGCTCGTCAAGCAAACCCAAGTATTCCATGTGTGCAACATGGCTTACACCCGTTGTATGTTGAGTTTATCACACCCGATCATCACGAGATGCTTCAAAACGACGAACAATGCAACGGTGCATACGAGGGGAGAACACTTTATTATCTTGATATTAACGTGAGGGATCATCTTATAATGCTATCGTCGCAATCTAAGCAAAATAAGATGCATAAAGGATTAACATCACATGCAGTTCATATGTGATATGATATGGCCCTTTTGTCTTTGCGCCTTTGATCTTCATATCCAAAGCACGGACATGATCTCAATCATCAACGGTCATGATCTCCATCATCGTCGGCGTAGCGTCAAGGTCCATGGCGCCGTCTTCATGGTTGTTCACCTCATGTAGCAACTATTACAACTACTTTGAAATACTACTCAACATGAAAATTAAAGACAACCATAAGGCTCCTGCCGGTTGCCACAATACAATAATGATCATCTCATACATATTCATCATCACATTATGGCCATATCACATCACCAAACCCTGCAAAAACAAGTTAGACGTCTCTAATTTGGTTTGCATATTTTACGTGGTTTAGGGTTTTCGAGAGAGATCTAATCTACCTACGAACATGAACCACAACGGTGATACTAATGTTGTCAATAGAAGAGTAAATTGAATCTTCACTATAGTAGGAGAGACAGACACCCGCAAAGCCTCTTATGCAATACAAGTTGCATGTCGAACGAGGAACAAGTCTCATGAACGCGGTCATGTAAAGTTAGTCCGGGCCGCTTCATCCCACTATGCCACAAAGATGCAAAGTACTCAAACTAAAGATAACAAGAGCATCAATGCCCACAAAACCATTGTGTTCTACTCGTGCAACCATCTATGCATAGACATGGCTCTGATACCACTGTAGGGATTCGCTGCATAGAAAACAAAAAATTTCCTACCGCGAGAACGCAATCCAAGCCAAGATGCAATCTAGAAGACGGGAGCAACGAGGGGATGATCAAGACTAACCCTTGAAGATTTCCAAAGCCTATAAGAGTAGGCTCTTATTGCTGCGGTAGACGATCACTTGCCGCTTGCAAAAGCGTGTAGAAGATCTTGATCACGGTGCCACGATCGGGCAGCACCTCCGTACTCGGTCACACGTTCGGTGTTGATGAAGACGACGTCCTTCTCCCCGTTCCAGCGGGCAGCGGAAGTAGTAGCTCCTCCTTGAATCCGGCAGCACGACGGCGTGGTGGCGGTGGCGATGGAGAACTCCGGCGGAGCTTCGCTAAGCGTTGCGGGAGAGGTGGAGGAGAGGGGGCGGCTAGGGTTTAGGAGAGGGGGTGGACAGCCACCTAGAGGTGCGGCCAAGCTATGGGCTTGTGGTGGTCAGCCCCCTCTCCTATGCCCCTCATTATATAGGTGGAAATCCCCAAGAGTTGTAGTCCAAGTCTTCGAATAAGACCCCAACAACAAAACCTCCCATAGGTGGGAAACCTACTCAAGGGGGAAATCCCACTCAAGGTGGGACTCCCACCCCTTCCTTGGGGGGTTGGCCGGCCACCCTTGGGGAGTCCACCTTGGACTCCTCCCCTTTAGGGTTGGCTGGCCATGCAATGTGGAGTCCCTCCGGGACTCCTCTTTCCATGGTGATTTCTTCCGGACTTTTCTAGAACCTTCTAGAACCTGCCATAAATGCACCGGATCATTTCCAAACTTGGAATATGACTTCCTATATATGAATCTTATTCTCCGGACCATTCCGGAACTCCTCGTGATGTCCGGGATCTCATCCGGGACTCCGAACAAATATTCGAACTCCATTCCATATTCAAGTTCTACCATTTCAACATCAAACCTTAAGTGTGTCACCCTACGGTTCGTGAACTATGCGGACATGGTTGAGTACTCACTCCGACCAATAACCAATAGCGGGATCTGGAGATCCATAATGGCTCCCACATATTCAACGATGACTTCAGTGATCGAATGAACCATTCACATACGATACCAATTCCCTTTATCACGCGATATTTTACTTGTCCGAGGTTTGATCATCGGTATCACTCTATACCTTGTTCAACCTCGTCTCCTGACAAGTACTCTTTACTCGTACCGTGGTATGTGGTCTCTTATGAACTTATTCATATGCTTGCAAGACATTAGACGACATTCCACCGAGAGGGCCTAGAGTATATCTATCCGTCATCGGGATGGACAAATCCCACTGTTGATCCATATGCCTCAACTCATACTTTCCGGATACTTAATCCCACCTTTATAACCACCCATTTACGCAGTGGCGTTTGGTGTAATCAAAGTACCTTTCCGGCATAAGTGATTTACATGATCTCATGGTCATAAGGACTAGGTAACTATGTAACGAAAGCTTATAGCAAATAACTTAATGACGTGATCTTATGCTATGCTTAATTGGGTGTGTCCATTACATCATTCATACAATGATATAACCTTGTTATTAGTAACATCCAATGTTCATGATTATGAAACTAATCATCCATTAATCAACAAGCTAGTTAAGAGGCATACTAGGGACTCTATGTTGTTTACATATCACACATGTATCAATGTTTCGGTTAATACAATTATAGCATGATATATAAACATTTATCATAAACATAAAGATATATAATAACCACTTTTATTATTGCCTCTTGGGCATATCTCCTTCACTTTCCGGTATAAGTGATTTACATGATCTCATGGTCATAAGGACTAGGTAACTATGTATCGAAAAGCTTATAGCAAATAACTTAATGACATGATCTTATGCTACGCTTAATTGGGTGTGTCCATTACATCATTCATACAATGATATAACCTTGTTATTAATAACATCCAATGTTCATGATTATGAAACTAATCATCCATTAATCAACAAGCTAGTTAAGAGGCATACTAGGGACTCTTTGTTGTCTACATATCACACATGTACTAATGTTTCGGTTAATACAATTATAGCATGATATATAAACATTTATCATAAACATAAAGATATAAATAGTAACCACTTTATTATTGCCTCTAGGGCATATCTCCTTCATATATTTCATCATACCCATCTCAATCATCTATTCTTTTCCATCATCACCTTGACCTCTTGAATTGATGACTTATGTCACCATATTCATCATTAGAGTTGTATCACTATTCCCTTCACTATCTCTCTAAACCTTGGACTCTTTATCACTTGAAGGAATCTATTTTCTTTGCATAACACAAGTGGTGTCGTGTGTCTTGCATAAGCACTTGAGTGACATGTGTCTCATCTTTTTTTGCTTAGTTCAAGTCTCAAATCTTCTGGCGGCCATCTCCAAAATGGCATGCACATGAGGCCTTGTAAACCACCATCTCCATCATCTCCTTGGCACGAAAACCTTCAAGCCACAAATACCATCTTGGTGCATATCACCATCACACTCTCCTTCCATCTCTATCTCTTTTATATTTATTGTACACATTATCTAAGCCACCATATTGGCATGAAATAATGTGGCTCCACTATGATCAGCATGTATGTTGGAAGCTCCCTTTCTATGATTCATTTTTGAGTGGCACATGAAGGAGCCGGCTATGCCATGCCATGGCACACATGTGCATCATACCTCTCCATCCCTCTCTCTCACACCATTACTCCGCCTTGGGAAAACCTCTCTTTTCTTTGTCTCTTCCCAATGCCACTAATAATTTCAGCTTGGGTCAATTTTCCCTTCCCCAAGCCAGCCACCCACCTTAGCCAATCACAAAGGAGGCAGCCAACTCACTATCCCTCTATAAAAACTCCTTGGCCGGCCACCACCTCCACCTTTGGCTTCATTTTTCACTCCCCACTCACTCCTCCACCTTATCTACACCCTCATAACTCTCTTCTACCTCTCCCCCACGAAAATGCTGCTCCTCCTAGCTACCATGGCCGGCTATGGCCATGGAAAGCCACCAAGATGAAGCTCCCCTCCTCCCTCAAGCTTCCCCTCACCATGAGAGCATCCCTCTCCTTCTTCTCCCTAACCCTAGATGGTTTTATCTCCTCTTATTCTTCCTCCATTGCTAAGATTGGATCTTGATGCAGGTGCATGTTGTTCCAAGCATGGAGAAGGTTGAGCAATACTTAGATCTGAAGCTCTTGACCAAAGTTCGTCCAATACCTTGCAGTAATTTCTGTAATCTTGATGTTTCAGATTCTGGTACGATCTTGTAAAATCCGCCAAAACTCGTGTGCAGATCCAAATCGAGTGATTCAAAGTTCCACAGATAGATATTGAAAAGATCTACAACTTGGCTTTGGTCTCATTCTCAAATTCGTTACGGATTTTTCCTTGGTAAATAAAGTTCTGTAAACATGCAGATTCACTGTTTGTTGATTTCTTCAGTTTTACAAAACCTTTTTGAGCAAACTCAACTGTGGGTGAAAGCCCTCTTCAATACTTTCATTTTGGCGGTGGTTTCACTTCGATTGACCTCCTGAAACTGAAATGGTTCACAGATCAAGATCTGGTCAGATCTGACTTTGTCGAATTAAACCAGAAGCTTGGGAACGAATTTTGAATGAAACAAATTGGGTAAGAACCAGATTGTCAATACCTTTTAGATGCAACTGACATAATATTTTTATGATTTATGTACGATTTGTGGTGAATTAAACTTGTTCTGTGTGTTCTGCAGACATGGCTGTTAGCTTTTAAATCACCAAAAATCCATTTTTAAACCTAATTGAGTGATTCCAATTCGGTAGGACTACTGGATGTTTTTATAATCATCTCAAACAAGTTTCAAACATTTATCTTTTATGTAAATCCAGAGATAAAGCAAATGGTAAAGACATGCAGTAAACTTGTTAATACATTTGTGAGAGTTTCAGAAACAATTTGAACCCAAATCCAATTGTGTATGCATCTCTGTTTAAATACCTTTCAAATGCCAGTGGTCTCATATTTTTAGGATTTTTCTACGATTTATGGCATACAGATCTTCTTTTCTGTACAGATAGATTTAAGCAAATTCCTAAAACTGTAGGGTTAATATTTTTTAGTGATTCCAATTGGGTTAGTCTTGTATTAGTACTGGCCATCTAGGAAAAATAATTTTAGTCTCTGTTCATGCATATTGGTTGCTGTTAGTATGTGTATGTGTGACATGGATTGTTGAAAACAAAACCTTTTGGTTTATTTGAAAACTTTAACCACCTCTTCGTATTAAAATTGGTCAACCTTTGTTTTATGCTTGCAAAACAAAACCTCTGCAACCTAACATTAGCTCTATTGTTTTGCTTTAGTTTTCAAATGATATGCTTTATGGGTTGCTTCCTTTTTTGGATGTAGTGTTATGGGAACAAATTAAATTGGGAAAACTGATTTCTACTTTTCCAAAAATGTTTGAAAATGTTTTGTGAATGTATTTGATGTCAAACTAATGCTCTTGTCCTCTTTATGATGTTATCTACCAGGGGGTACTTAGCTTGTGCCATGGTGATACCGAGAGAGGCAATTGCTAACTTGTGATACTCTCATACCTTTACTAGGTAAATAAAATGGGGTTTTCTAAATTAAAAATTCTTAAAGTTGTTTTGTAGTATCTATAAGTCCTTAGTATGTTATCCCTTGGTTGAGAAGTTAGTTGTTGATTGTTGTATGTTGTTTTGTTGAAGCAATGTGATTGATTGTGTTCCTTTTATATTTTCCAGCGATAGATGCGAACAATTCCGAAGAAGAAGAAGAAGAAGAAGTGGAATCGGACGAGGATTTTATTTATGTTGTTGGAATTCTTATTTGATGGAGTTGAAGAAGTCCAGGGAAAAATAAGCCAAGGCAAGCCATCTTTGAACTCTGATTGATGTCTTGTTGGATGTCATTTGTTGATGTCCCAAAGCATCTTGTTCCTTTATGTGTTGATCTCTCTATATTGGTCTATGTATGGTTGTAATTGGGGTACTTCCTCGTGGTGATATTCCACCTTTGCTCACATGTTGGAGGGATGCATGGTATCATGGCCATGCTACTCCCTTGGGTCTACTTGTATGCTCAACATGAGCATGTACTATTCCAAGATAGAGTTTTACATCACATCCACCACTTTGTTGAGTCTAGAGGTATCAAAGTCATGAATCTTGGTGTAATTCTCAACTTGAGAGAAGTATGTCGTGTACCCTTGTGATTGTTGGTGGGTGATGGCGCGTGAGACACACGTCCGTTGGGAACCCCAAGAGAAAGGTGTGATGCGTACAGTAGCAAGTTTTCCCTCAGAAAGAAACCAAGGTTTATCGAACCAGTAGGAGCCAAGAAGCACGTTGAAGGTTGATGGCGGTGGAGTGTAGTGCGGCGCAACACCAGGGATTCCGGCGCCAACGTGGAACCTGCACAACACAATCAAAGTACTTTGCCCCAACGTAATAGTGAGGTTGTGAATATCACCGGCTTGCTGTAAACAAAGGATTAAACGTATTGTGTGGAAGATGATGATTGTTTGCGAAGAACAGTAAAGAACAATTGCAGTACATTGTACTTCAGATGTAAAGAATAGGACCGGGGTCCACAGATCACTAGTGGTGTCTCTCCCATAAGATAAACAGATGTTGGGTGAAAAAATTACAGTTGGGCAATTGACAAATAAAGAAGGCATAACAATGCACATACATATATCATGATGAGTACTATGAGATTTAATCAGGGCATTACGACAAAGTACATAGACCGCTACCAGCATGCATCTATGCCTAAAAAGTCCACTTTCAGGTTATCATCTGAACCCCTTCCAGTATAAAGTTGCAAACAACAGACAATTGCATTAAGTATGGTGCGTAATGTAATCAACACAAATATCCTTAGAAAGAGCATCGATGTTTTATCCCTAGTGGCAACAGTACATCCACAACCTTAGAACTTTCTGTCACTGTCCCAGATTTAATGGAGGCATGAACCCACTATCGAGCATAAATACTCCCTCTTGGAGTCATAAGTATCAACTTGGCCAGAGCCTCTACTAGCAACGGAGAGCATGCAAGAACATAAATAACATATATGATAGATTGATAATCAACTTAACATAGTATTCAATATTCATCGGATCCCAACAAACACAACATGAAGGATTACAAATAGATGATCTTGATCATGATAAGCAGCTCACAAGATCTAACATGATAGCACAATGAGGAGAAGACAACCATCTAGCTACTGCTATGGACCCATAGTCCAGGGGTGGACTACTCACACATCGATCCGGAGGCGATCATGGAGATGAAGAGACCTCCGGGAGATGATTCCCCTCTCCGGCAGGGTGCCGAAGGCGATCTCCTGAATCCCCCGAGATGGAATTGGCGGCGGCGGCGTCTCTGTAAGGTTTTCCGTATCGTGGCTCTTGGTACTGGGGGTTTCGCGACGAAGGCTTTAAGTAGGCGGAAGGGCGGAGTCGGGAGAGTCACGGGGGGCCCACACGCTAGGGCCGCGCGGGCCCCCTCTAGGCTGCGCCGCCCTAGTGTAGCGGCACCTCGTGGCCCCACTTCGTCTCTCCTCCGGTCTTCTGGAAGCTTCGTGTAAAAATAGGCCCCTGGGCGTTGATTTCGTCCAATTCCGAGAATATTTCCTTACTAGGATTTCTGAAACCAAAAACAGCAGAAAACAGCAACTGGCTCTTCGGCATCTCGTCAATAGGTTAGTGCCGGAAAATGCATAAATACGACATATAATGTGTATAAAACATGTGAGTATCATCATAAAAGTAGCATGGAACATAAGAAATTATAGATACGTTGGAGATGTATCAAGCATCCCCAAGCTTAGTTCCTACTCGCCCTCGAGTAGGTAAACGATAACAAAGATAATTTCTGAAGTGACATGCTATCATAATCTTGATCATACTATTGTAAGCATATGAGATGAATGCAGCGATTCGAAGCAATGATGAAGATAATGAGTAAACAAATCAATCATATAGCTAAGACTTTTCATGAATAATACTTTCAAGACAAGCATCAATAAGACTTGCATAAGAGTTACTCATAAAGCAATAAATTCAAAGTAAAGGCATTGAAGCAACACAAAGGAAGATATAAGTTTCAGCGGTTGCTTTCAACTTCAACATATACATCTCATGGATAATTGTCAACACAAAGTAATATAACAAGTGCAATAGGTAAACATGTAAGAATCAATGCACATAGTTGATACAAGTGTTTGCTTCTGGGATAGAAAGAATAGGCAAACTGACTCAACAATAAAGTAAAAGATAGGCCCTTCGCAGAGGGAAGCATTGATTACTATATTTGTGCTAGAGCTTTTCATTTTGAAAACAAGAAACAATTTTGTCAACGGTAGTAATAAAGCATATGTGTTATGTATAAGACATCTTATAAGTTGCAAGCCTCATGCATAGTATGCCAATAGTAGTCGCACCTTGTCCTAATTAGCTTGGATTAACACGGATTATCATTGCATAGCATATGTTTCAACCAAGTGTCACAAAGGGGCACCTCTATGCCGCCTGTACAAATGTCTAAGGAGAAAGCTCGCATTGGATTTCTCGCTTTTGATTTTTCTCAACTTAGACATCCATACCGGGACAACATAGACAATAGATAATGGACTCCTCTTTAATGCATAAGCATTCAACAACAGTTAATATTCTCATAAGAGATTGAGGATTAATTGTCCACACTGAAACTTCCACCATGAATCATGGCTTTAGCTAGCGGCCCAATGTTCTTCTCTAACAGTATGCATACTCAAACCATTTGATCATGAAAATCTCCCTTACTTCAGACAAGACGAACATGCATAGCAACTCACATGATATTCAACAAAGGTAAAAGTTGATGGCGTCCCCAGAAACATGGTTACCGCTCAACAAGCAACTTATTAAGAAATAAGACACATAAGTACATATTCTTCACCACAATAGTTTTTAAGGCTACTTTCCCATGAGCTATGTATTGTAAAGGCAAAGAATAGAAATTTTAAAGGTAGCACTCAAGTAATTTACTTTGGAATGGCGGAGAAATACCATGTGGTAGGTAGGTATGGTGGACACAAATGGCATGGTTGTTGGCTCAAGGATTTGGATGCACGAGAAGAATTCCTCTCAATACAAGGCTAGGCTAGCAAGGTTGTTTGAAGCAAACTCAAGTATAAAAGGTGCAGCAAAGCTCACATACGAACATATTGTAACTATTATAAGACTTTACATTGTCTCCTTGTTGTTCAAACACCTCAACCAGAAAATATCTAG
Source organism: Lolium perenne (assembly GCF_019359855.2). Classification (NCBI taxonomy): domain Eukaryota; kingdom Viridiplantae; phylum Streptophyta; class Magnoliopsida; order Poales; family Poaceae; genus Lolium; species Lolium perenne. Next base: position 333,157,543 of record NC_067250.2, on the reverse strand, counting down.
ACTCTAGAGATCAATCATGCAAACCAAATTTTAACAAGCTCTATGTAGTTATTCATTAATGGGTACAAGGTACATGATGCAAGAGTTTAAACATGATCTATATGAGCACAACAATTGCCAAGTATCACATTATTCAAGACATTAAAACATTTACCACATGCGGCATTTTCCGTTTCCAACCATATAACAATGAATGAAATAGTCCAACTTTCGCAATGAACATTAAAGATAAAGCTAAGAACATATGTGTTCATACGAAACAGTGGAGCGTGTCTCTCTCCCAAACAAAGAATGCTAGGATCCGATTTTATTCAAACAAAAACAAAAATAAAAATAAACAGACGCTCCAAGTAAAGCACATAAGATGTGACGGAATAAAAATATAGTTTCACTAGAGGAACCTGATAAGTTGTCGATGAAGAAGGGATGCCTTGGGCATCCCCAAGCTTAGACGCTTGAGTCTTCTTAAAATATGCAGGGGTGAACCACGGGGGCATCCCCAAGCTTTGACTTTTCACTCTTCTTGATCATATTGTATCATCCTCCTCTCTTGACCCTTGAAAACTTCCTCCACACCAAACTCAAAACAAACTCATTAGAGGGTCAGTGCATAATTCATATATTCAGAGGTGACATAATCATTCTTAACACTTCTGGACATTGCACAAAGCTACTGAAAGTTAATGGAACAAAGAAATCCATCAAACATAGCAAAACAGGCAATGCGAAATAAAAGGCAGAATTTGTCAAAACAGAACAGTTCGTAAAGACGAATTTTTAAGAGGCACCATACTTGCTCAGATGAAAATGCCCAAATCGAATGAAAGTTGCGTACATATCTGCGGATCACGCACGTAAATTGGCATATTTTTATAAATTTTCTACAGAAACTACTGCTCAAATTCGTGACAGCAAGAAATCTGTTCCTGCGCAGCAATCCAAATCTAGTATTGACTTTACTATCAAAGACTTTACTTGGCACAACAATGCAATAAAATAAAGATAAGGAGAGGTTGCTACAGTAGTAACAACTTCCAAGACTCGAATATAAAATAAAGTGCAGAAGTAAAATAATGGGTTGTCTCCCATAAGCGCTTTTCTTTAACGCCTTTCAGCTAGGCGCAGAAAGTGTGTATCAAGTATTGTCAAGAGATGAAGCATCAACATCATAATTTGTTCTAATAATAGAATCATAAGGTAACTTCATTCTCTTTCTAGGGAAGTGTTCCATACCTTTCTTGAGAGGAAATTGATATTTAATATTACCTTCCTTCATATCAATGGTAGCACCAACAGTTCGAAGAAAAGGTCTTCCCAATATAATGGGACAAGATGCATTGCATTCAATATCCAAGACAACAAAATCAACGGGGACAAGGTTATTGTTAACCATAATACGAACATTATCAATCCTCCCCAAAGGTTTCTTTATAGCATTATCAGCGAGATTAACATCCAAATAACAATTTTTCAATGGTGGCAAGTCAAGCATATCATAGATTTTATTAGGCATAACAGAAATACTTGCACCAAGATCACATAAAGCATTACAATCAAAATCATTGACCCTCATCTTAATGATGGGCTCCCAACCATCTTCTAACTTCCTAGGAATAGAGGTTTCGAGTTTTAGTTTCTCCTCTCTAGCTTTTATGAGAGCATTTGTAATATGTTTTGTAAAGGCCAAATTTATAGCACTAGCATTGGGACTTTTAGCAAGTTTTTGTAAGAACTTTATAACTTCAGAGACGTGACAATCATCAAAATCTAAATCATTATGACCTACAGCAATGGAATCATTGTCCCCAACATTTTGAAAAATTTCAGCAGTTTTATCAGTTTCAGCAGTTTTAGCAGTTTGAGGCAATTTTGCACATTGCCAACACCAATTATTTTACCATTGATAGTAGGAGGTGTAGCAACATGTGAATCATTATCATTACTAGTGGTGGTAATAGTCCAAACTTTAGCTACATTATTCTCTTTAGCTAGTTTTTCATTTTCTTCTCTTTCCCACCTAGCATGTAATTCAGCCATCAATCTAATATTTTCATTAATTCAAACTTGGATGGCATTTGATGTAGTAACAATTTTATTATCAATATCCTTATTATGCATAACTTTCAATTTTAAAAGATCAACATCAGAGGCAAGTCTATCAACCTTAGAAGCAAGAATATCAATTTTATCAAGCTTTTCCTCAACAGATTTGTTAAAAGCAGTTTGTGTTATAATAAATTCTTTAAGCATGGCTTCAAGACCAGGGGGTACACTCCTATTATTGTTGTAAGAATTCCCATAAGAATTACCATAACTATTACCATTAGCAGCAGGATATGGCCTATAGTTGTTACCAGAATTATTCCTATAAGCATTGTTGTTGAAATTATTAATTTTAATGAAATTCACATCAACATGTTCTTCTTGAGCAACCAATGAAGCTAAAGGAACATTATTAGGATCAACATTAGATCTACCATTCACAAGCATAGACATAATAGCATCAATCTTATCACTCAAGGAGGAGGTTTCTTCAACAGAATTTACCTTCTTACCTTGTGGAGCTCTTTCTGTGTGCCATTCAGAGTAATTTATCATCATATCATCAAGAATCTTTGTTGCCTCCCCCAAAGTAATGGACATAAAGGTACCTCTAGCAGCTGAATCCAATAGGTTCCACGAAGAAAAATTCAATCCTGCATAAAAGGTTTGGATGATCATCCAAGTAGTCAGTCCATGGGTTGGGCAATTCTTTACCAAAGATTTCATTCTCTCCCATGCTTGAGCAACATGTTCATTATCTACTTGCTTAAAATTCATTATGCTACTTCTCAAAGATATAATTTTAGCGGGAGGATAATATCTACCAATAAAAGCATCCTTACATTTAGTCCATGAATCAATACTATTTCTAGGCAGAGATAGCAACCAATCTTTAGCTCTTCCTCTTAAAGAGAAAGGAAACAATTTTAATTTTATAATGTCACCATCTACATCCTTATACTTTTGCATTTCACATAATTCAACAAAATTATTAAGATGGGCAGCAGCATCATCAGAACTAACACCAGAAAATTGCTCTCTCATAACAAGATTCAGTAAAGCAGGTTTAATTTCAAAGAATTCTGCTGTAGTAGTAGGTGGAGCAATAGGTGTGCATAATAAATCATTATTATTTGTGCTAGTGAAGTCACACAACTTAGTATTCTCAACAGTACCCATTTTAGCAGTAGTAAATAAAGCAAACTAAATAAAATAAATGCAAGTAACTAATTTTTGTGTGTTTTTGATATAAAGAACAAGACGGTAAATAAAGTAAAACTAGCAACTAATTTTTTTTGTGTTTTTGATATAGAGAGCAAACAAAGAAGTAAATAAAGTAAAGCAAGACAAAAACAAAGTAAAGAGATTTGATGTGGGAGACTCCCCTTGCAGCGTGTCTTGATCTCCCCGGCAACGGCACCAGAAAAAATGCTGATGGCGCGTGAGACACACGTCCGTTGGGAACCCCAAGAGGAAGGTGTGATGCGTACAGTAGCAAGTTTTCCCTCAGAAAGAAACCAAGGTTTATCGAACCAGTAGGAGCCAAGAAGCACGTTGAAGGTTGATGGCGGCGGAGTGTAGTGCGGCGCAACACCAGGGATTCCGGAGCCAACGTGGAACCTGCACAACACAATCAAAGTACTTTGCCCCAACGTAACAGTGAGGTTGTGAATCTCACCGGCTTGCTGTAAACAAAGGATTAAACGTATTGTGTGGAAGATGATGATTGTTTGCGAAGAACAGTAAAGAACAATTGCAGTAGATTGTATTTCAGATGTAAAGAATAGGACCGGGGTCCACAGATCACTAGTGGTGTCTCTCCCATAAGATAAACAGATGTTGGGTGAACAAATTAAAGTTGGGCAATTGACAAATAAAGAAGGCATAACAATGCACATACATATATCATGATGAGTACTATGAGATTTAATCAGGGCATTATGACAAAGTACATAGACCGCTATCTAGCATGCATCTATGCCTAAAAAGTCCACTTTCAGGTTATCATCCGAACCCCTTCCAGTATTAAGTTGCAAACAACAGACAATTGCATTAAGTATGGTGCGTAATGTAATCAACACAAATATCCTTAGACAAAGCATCGATGTTTTATCCCTAGTGGCAACAGCACGTCCACAACCTTAGAACTTTCTGTCACTGTCCCAGATTTAATGGAGGCATGAACCCACTATCGAGCATAAATACTCCCTCTTGGAGTCACAAGTACCAACTTGGCCAGAGCCTCTACTAGCAACGAAGAGCATGCAAGAACATAAATAACATATATGATAGATTGATAATCAACTTGACATAGTATTCAATATTCATCGGATCCCAACAAACACAACATGAAGGATTACAAATAGATGATCTTGATCATGATAGGCATCTCACAAGATCTAACATGATAGCACAATGAGGAGAATACAACCATCTAGCTACTGCTATGGACCCATAGTCCAGGGGTGGACTACTCACACATCGATCCGGAGGCGATCATGGCGATGAAGAGACCTCCGGGAGATGATTCCCCTCTCCAGTAGGGTGCCGGAGGAGATCTCCTGAATCCCCCGAGATGGGATTGGCGGCGGCGGCGTCTCTGTAAGGTTTTCCGTATCGTGGCTCTCGGTACTGGGGGGTTTCGCGACGAAGGCTTTAAGTAGGCAGAAGGGCGGAGTCAGGAGAGTCTCGGGGGCCCCACACGCTAGGGCCGCGCGGGCCCCCTCTAGGCCGCGCCGCCCTAGTGTGGCGGCGCCCCATGGCCCCACTTCGTCTCTCATCCGGTCTTCTGGAAGCTTCGTGTAAAAATAGGCCCCTGGGCGTTGATTTCGTCCAATTCCGAGAATATTTCCTTACTAGGATTTCTGAAACCAAAAACAGCAGAAAACAGCAACTGGCTCTTCGGCATCTCGTCAATAGGTTAGTGCCGGAAAATGCATAAATACGACATATAATGTGTATAAAACATGTGAGTATCATCATAAAAGTAGCATGGAACATAAGAAATTATAGATACGTTTGAGACGTATCAGTGGGATAGTGAACCTTCACCATCCAAGTTGTATAGTAGTCCCACAAAACTGAAAGTTTGATCCACCCTATGTTGTCTTTTTACATGCTTACCTTAAGCAAGTATGATCGTCTTTATGCCACTCACACATACCCCTCATGGCGTGATGACTCTCATCTCGGCCATGGTGTTGTATTAGTTCCTTCTCATGAAACTATAGGTTGGGAACCCCTCAAGGTTTACCTTGTTGTAAATGTTCATGAAAACCTTGGGGTGAGCACCAAGTGTATGGTTTAGGAAAACAAAGGATCTTGATAAGGATGTTTGGGAAAGTGGTGTATGGCTATTTGTTGAACAACCAAGGTGTTGTGGGAAAAATAAATGGTTTCTAAAAAGGAGCATTGCGTATAAGTGTACACTAGCCCAACTTTCATTCGCGCAACCACATTATCCAATATGGGCACGGGCTTAGTCCATAGTTCGTTGAAATTGGCATAAGCACCCTTCACAACTCTCTAGGGAGGGTCACGATGACCTCCAACGTCGGGTTGCGCTCTGGGGGAGGCAATACACTGTAGTTGCCTATAGTCGGACGATTATTGAGGGTCTTCTGTCATGGCGCCGGAGATACGCTCAAAAGGAGGTATGTTTCCGGGGTGCCGGGAAGGGGTAAGCCCGCAGGGAAGGACTTGTGCCAATGGAGACGGGCGAAAGGCTATGACTGGTTATCCGAGACTCGCATACTTTCGTATGACGATCCGGGGATGATCCGGCGGATTTATCAGTTCTTGTGGGGAAAGTGCGCAAACTCTGCAGAGTTAAATCTATTCGAATAGCCGCGTCCGCGGTCATGGATGGGTTGCAAAGGTCTACCTTAACCTGGTCTTGAGTTTTGTTTTGATAAATGCTTTGCAAAGAAAGTGTTGTGTTGGATGTACCGGAAGGGTACGGAAAAAGGGCGTGTGTCGACCATATGGAGATGGTCGTGGAAAAATAAGACCAAGTGGGGAACTTTTTCCTAGCGTTTCATGTAGAAGAACTCTTCTTTAACAAAGATATAGAGATGTCATAGGACTTCCCTAGTATCCCCATCACCTGAGATGGCGGTATGCTAACTCTTCTTCAATAAAGATATAGATATGTCATAGCTATCTTTTGAAGTATCTTCTTCAATAAAGATATAGAGATGTCATAGTACCACTTTAGTGTCCGCATCACTTGAGATGCCGGCATGCTATATCCACAAGAGAAACTATTTCTCTTCCACATGCTATTTCCACTAGAGAAATTAGCTCTTCCCTCTTGTCATCTTAGATTAGCATTTGTTATCCTGCACTCTTGCAAAGTACCTTCTTGATGGTTTGCGAGTACAATTCCAAATGTACTCACGGCTTTGTCCTTGGCTATTTACTTGGCCAGACTTGGAGGAACACGGCGGATGAAGAAGGAGCTGGAGACGTCTATGCGAGCTAGGAACGTCTTCCCAGTCAGTCGCATGTAGGGTTATGGCAGATGACTTGGGTATTGCGCTGCTGAAGTGATGATGCTACTCTGATGTTTAGTTAGGCCCTTCGAGGCTATTATGTAAGTATTGGTCATGTGACCATGTTGTAATTTTCTTATTCCGCTTTGTAATGGATGGTGTAATTTGATATCAATTCGGTTATGTGTTCACGGCGCACTGATCATGGGATCGTGAACTGTATACATAACAAGGAATTTCGGACAGTTAGTCCGGGGTCCCCACAACAACTCACTCAAAAACTGATAAGAAAAAGGAGATCTTACCATTCCAAAGTAAATTAGTGTTGCTTACCACTTGTAGTAACAACTAGTGCACGGATGTAGCGAAGCGAATATCAAGGGTATAAGAACAATCACATGACAAAGTAGGATATATGTGGGGCTGTAGGTAGGCTACCTATTTGCACAAATAACAAGCTCTAGCGCTGACTGTAGACAACCAAAGATACTCACACAAGGCGATAAATGTGGCAATGCAACTATATGGAGGAAAGGTTTCAATGCACTCGAGAGACACTAGCAAAGCTCAACGAAACAGGCACAAGATTGCTCAACTACTGGTGCAGAAAAGTAAACTAGGCCTTCACTTGATCTTACTAGCACTTCACACTTTTTCGTTTTGGATTTTCTTTTTGTAACGCAGCTATGTAGCTCTTTTTGCTTCTTTTCTATTTATTAGTTTTGATTTTATGACACAACTCCTTGATAACACGGCCAACAGATAATGCAAAGCACCAAAACCCTGATGAGCAGCCTGTCGAGCGGTAAAACTAGTCTCTTCTGGGGAAGTTCCTAGTCACGTATATCGAGAGGCTGTAGCTATGGTTTGGACAAACACATTGTATGCTATGTGGACTCGGAGCAACGAAAACTGACTCTAGATGAAAGCGCAAATACAAACCCTAACAATACTAGATGGAAGAAAAAGATACGCAAAAACAACTACGAAAGGCAACTAAAACTTGAAATTAGTGCAATCTAAGGCTATGGAAAACCCTAACCCTAATATTTTTTGGCTTTTTCTGGATAGGAAAACACTCACAACTCAACTATGGGGTGAATTGTGGATGGCTTACCGAGGAAACCCAAGAATCTGATACCAAGATGATAAGTGTTGTCCCAGGTTTAGAGACGATCGAGGGGTAGATTTTAGAAAGGGGTGTGCATTGCATCGTAAATTCCGGGGAAATTTCGCGCTTTTAAAACAAAATTGCATCGAAGGGGGACAAGTTTCTCTCTCGACACCTTACAGGGTTAGGGTTTCGAGAGTGCGACAAACTTGCTTCTCACCAAACTAAATTAGGGTTTTGAGAAGAGAGGAGAGTATTGCATTACAACTTAAGTTGCATGATTGAATTCAAACATAAGAACATTTGAATTTAGAATTCAAACATCACATGAATATCTCATAATTCAAAATTGAGGTAATTCATTAAACAAATAATAAATAATAAACAAAAGAAACAATACAAATATAAAGTAAAGCTCATTAGAGAAAATTTGAGCTTTATTAATTAACACACAATATACATTGTCTTTACAATATTCATAATAGAAATAAAGGAATATTACAACACATTACAAGAATTGGAAAAATAGAAAAAGAAAATAAAAGAAAAGTACAATGTCATATTCTATCCTAACACTACAAGCTAATCTTCATTTAACCTTGAGCTTGATTATCTTCATCTTCATTTGATCATCATCTGGAAACCTGCACACAAACACAACAAACATGTGTTATGCAAAGTGGCAAAGCCACTTGGCAGGTTAGAAAAGAAATGGTGTGTTGAGCAGATATGATCAACTCTGCCGAGCTGATCTACTCTCAACCCAAGTCCCAAGCCAGACTACACACACACACAGCCAAACAGCTCACCAGGCAGTGTGCATGCCCAACAGCACACACAGGCCAGTGAGTCATCACATACTTGCCAGGCCAAGCTGTCGACCAGGAGGGCAATGAAAGGGAGGTATAAAAACCTCCACATTAAACCCTAGCTTCATCCATCGGCAGGCAACTTGGTAAGTCACCAGATAGCAAGAACACAAGAACAGGAAGAACAACACTGCTGTTCAACCTGTCCAAAATCACCACAGAACCAACTCAAGCATCACTGGCTTGCAAGGTGGAGCAGGTCAAGCAGAAGATCAACATAGAAGCAATCCTCTACAACAACAAAACCATCTAGGAGCTGGAGTGAGGTATAAATCAAATCAACCTGAGCAAAACCTTGGATTGCTCATAAATAAGCATCTGCATATGTCACAACAGCCAAAATTGGTAGAATACCCAGTTTGTATCATCATCTGGCTACTAAGCCATTTGGTGCAAGCAAACTGAAGATCAGCCAGAAGGAAATCACCAAGGGAACATTGGTATGTCAGTATGGTGACACTACCAGAGAAATCCAACATGGAATAATTCCTAACTAACCATTCCAATTCACCTAGCACTAAATGGTTCATTAACCATCAGAGTTTAGACAAATCATTGTCTATTTGATTTCAACATCAAAAGCTACTGGCAATCCAACAAAAGGATCACCCAGAAAGCATCCAGTGAGTCACAGCTAGCCAACTAGGGTGGGAGCTACCAAAACAACAAAGAATTGCTGTCAAGGCCACCTCAACCACTTAACCAATCCAAACAAATAAGCGATGCACAGTTATCATCACCCAGTAGGGTTCAAAAGGAGGGCTAGGGTACACAACCAAGTGTTGGCATCCATCTAGCCCTACCAAACTCAATGAAATGATCATAACTGCAGAGCAGTTCACATCAATTATCCATGTGATCAAGCCAAACTAGATAGATAATTGAAATACACAAGCAACCAGTGGTACAGACACTTGCAAATGATCTAGATGATCACTGCAAGCAACAGCAGACACTTGATCAGGCAAGGCCTGCACCAGCACCAGGCATGGTGATACACAATCACCAGTACAAGCACCAAACAGTCACAGGCAGTAAGCTCAGCAAGCAACCATCAAGCAGTTGATGATCACAGGATTATCAGGGCTTGCCTAAGCATGCAAAAGCTTGACAGGGGCAAGTCTGACAGCAATTCATGAACCATATAAATGAAGTAGCCACAGTTAATCAACAGATGCTTCATAGATAAACACATAAATAATTTATGATTGTATCCAGAAGCACATCAAATATTTGATGAACCACTGGATCATAATCCACAAGCAAAGCACATATCAATTCATCACTGAATAACCATGATAAGACTACAGTAATGCTCAATTGAGCATAATCATAAATTGAGCACAAGTATTAGTACACAATGGCTCTGGCACTTGCAAAAATGGCAAGAACTACACACTGTAACCAAGCCAGAGCAAAATACATGAACACACTTGAGTATCAGGCAAGCTTATTAACAAGAACAGAGGCACAGAGATAGATTTAGACAAGAAATGCAAGCATAGCACATCATCTAGGGAGCAGGCAAACATGGCGCAGCAGGAGGGCACAGCATCTCACGAGCAGGCTAGCAAAGCACAGCAGCAGAGCGTCGGCATGGTGAGCATCCCTGCACAGAGAGACACACCATGGCTAGAGCTAGAGGAGGTAGAAGATCATGCACAGGAGAGGGGAAGAAGGGAGGCGCACTTACCCGGAGACGAGCAGATCGACGCAGCCATGGCGGCCATGGCGGCACACGCCGGAGCACGGCGGCGCCAGGCCAAGCCAAGCCATGGCAGCGCCACAGCACCACCCGCACCACGGCGGCGAAGCCACGGCGACCGCCAACACGAATCGCCGGCGAGGACCATAACCCTAGCACCAGAGAGGGTCGGGGATGAGCGCCGCAGGACGCCCGCATCAAATCGACATGGACAGATCGACGCGCCGTCATGAGGCGAGTCGATTGCGCCCCACGGCGAGGGCCAAGTCCGGCGGAGCTCGCCGGAATCGAGCGGCGACAGCGGAGGCGACATGGATCGCCAGAGAGGGGAATTAGGGTTAGGGTTTCGGACGAGAGCAAGAGAGAGAGAGAAGTGAGGCTGGTCGAGCCGGACCAGGTGGGTCGGTCGACCTAACCCACTGGGTTAAACCGACAGGTGGGCCCAAGGTTAATTTGGTCTTTTCCAAATTCCTTTAAAACACACAAACTTTGACCAAATTTTATAAAATCATTATAGCTCTAAAAAAATAATTAAAAATATGAAAACCACTCAGTATTAAAAACTCTATCATAATAAAATATGAAATAGAATTTTTGAAGTTAAACAAGAATAAGTTCAAATTTGATGATTTAAATAATAATGTAAATCACACAATTTATTTTCAATAATAAAAATAAGTCCATAAATTCTTTTGGACTCTAAAAACACCTTGACAACATTTCAAGGTTGTATTTTGCCCTAAATAGAGTATCCCTAAGTTATTCTTTGTATCAACCTCTCACATAAAATAATAATTACATCGGAAGGTGGAAACAAACCCTAAAACTGGAATCATGCATCAATGCTTCTTTAACCATTGCCCTTATCGGACAATGATGCTATTTTTCAGCAACAGAGGACAAGGGTCAGTCCACACCATCCAACTGCAACACTTTGCAGTGTTCAGGCAAGTTCATCACTTGCTCATGTCATTTGAGTATTTTTACCAAATTACTTGCAAAGTACTATGTTTATCACTATCGCATGAAAAGCAAAACCACTATTTTCATAACTATGAATATGACTATGTGGTGGGCAATGGAACCATGGATTGTGTTGATATGGTGGAGGTTCCATTGCAAGGGTTTATATCCATCTAGGATTAAACAACAAATGTCGTCTGGTGATTCTTGTGCCGTAATACCTGTGTTAACCATAAGATTCGGAGTGGGACGGAGTAGTAAAAAGTGTTTCCACCTCTCGTTCATCAACGGATGCGCTTACCGTAGCAGTTGTATCTTGCGAGAACAACCGGAGGGTGGGGATCCCATTCTAATTCCCCACGGTAATGCGGTCTATGAGGGGTTGCAACGACCGGCGAATGTATCAGGCCGTCGTGCCAGGTATTAGTCGAGGTCGGATGGTATCCTTTGGATACGCTGACCGGCGAGGACCCAAGGTCGGAATTGCAACAAAGGGTGGGTGTTCGAGGTAGCGGAGGAACATGATTGGCTATGACCTTATACCGGGCCTCACACCAAAGGAAGTGTGGACGAGAACTAGACTCGGTTGGCACCAAGGTTAAGATCTCTTATGGGTAAAGCAACACACCTCTGCAGAGTGTAAAGAACCGTGACCTGTCACTCCCTGTTCCGGGATTTGGAACTGTGAACGCTGCCGGAAAGGAACTCCATGAAGTTCTAGTAAACCGGTGAAGGCTGACGGACATAGTTCTTTGAAATAAAATTAACCTCTTGAAGAAATGTTTATCAAAACTTGCATTGGTATTAGCCTTTCTGGTCTAGTATCGTAGCTAGTGCATTAAACACCTCTTTTCTATAATGAACTTGTTGAGTACGCTCGTACTCATACCACTCTTAAATCCCCTGCTTAGATTGTCTGAACCATCTGGTGGAGGACAATGACAACCCTGAAGGAGCCGACATCATCGGCTATGAAGAACCAGACCTCTCTGGAGGTGTCGAAGGTGTAGACTACCTTATAGTCTACGGAACCGGGGAGGGTTCCGGAGGAGAACAAGCTTAGACCGATAAGTAGTAGTAGTATCCGAGCAGTATGAACTCCTAGTACTTAACTGCTCGTGGGAATAAATGTACCACCTATTAAGACTTTTATATTGTAAGTTAAGATGGGTTCGCCTCGAACCCAGGAGTATCCCTCTTCGGACCCAAGAGGAGCTCCGAGATGATATGTATATTATGCTTGCAATAATAAATGAATGAGTTATGTACCTGCTATGTTCTGTTGTACTACTCTGAGGGATGTAATATTTGCGGAATGGTACTTCGTGAATGTTATATCAACGACTGGCATACTACAACATGCAGTGGTATGCAGGGTCACCACAGTTGGTATCAGAGCAAAATCTTTGACCTTAGGTTGGAACCTAGTAAATGGGACGAAACGTTAGGAGTCAAATAGGATTAGTAAAGAATTCTCTAAAAATATGGTGTATATTCACTTGAGAATAAAACAATCATATGTTTTAGTGCGATAATTCTTTATTATCACTATTATGATGCATTATTACTAATCTTATATTCTTTCTATTCTACAGCCAACTATGGCAAGTTCACGCCCGGGACGAAACGTGAAAGTGAAGCCGTCAAACTTGAGTGAATACGACGGAGGACTCGCAGACATTCTTCGTGCCATGTTGCTTGAATTTGGGTGCGATCCCCAAATCCAAGTAATGAAATACTGGTACTATGACGGACCAGTATTGGCAAAGTGTAGGGTAGAGATAAGACTTCCAGAATCCCTAGGAATGAGCGTAGTGATGCCAGCAGGTGAGGATAGAACTATCAACACAGCCTACCACATAGCCATATTGAGAGCCATCACTGATATTCGGGAGCATAAGACGAAGGAGCTTATGGGTTCTGAATTCTCTCATATTCCTCATATGGAGGAGGAAGATGATCATATGCTTAACCACTTCAAACTTGCAAAACGCAAACTAGCAGAAGCCGCTAAGTACATGGATAACAGCCGCAACCTACTGTCATTGTTCTATCAGTTAAACCATCATTTGACGGGAGCAATTTATACAATGCTAGAAGAGTTCACTGAGCCCAAGGAGGAGACCAATGGGAGTGCACCAATGGAGAATGAGGTTCACACACCAGTTTATTCAGCTGGTGATTACATTAGTATTGATCATCCCGAACAACAAACCACACCCATGACACCTAGGTACTTTCCTAGTAGTTCCCATGGAGGATATGAGGGTGGAGAGGAATCCGGAAACAATCAGCGTTCCGAGACTCCTATAGAAAACTCCACAGATTGGCGTTGGGGATCAGATACTGGAACCCATAGTTATTCAGTTAGATATAACCCGGAGATGAATGAGGACGCCACAACCCAAAACCAGAGTTATCAGTACAATGGGGAGAACGATGGAGAGTATCCGATACAGATTGAGTCGGATACAAATGTTGGAAATACCTATGGTGGAGTCACAGGGGAGTACACCCGATATGTGGATTATGATGCACTGAATGACCAGTTCATGAACACCGATTTCTCCCTGGGATCATCCTCTGATTCCGACTACCAGCCGACGGGGAGACCTTATGTTCCAGGTTTTGTCAGGAGGACTACACGTTCGACCGGATGGAAGCCTGGAATGTACCGGGAGTGAAGCACGACTAGAGACTACCATGGGAGGCGAAACTACAATACATTAGTACCACATGTATTGTAGTATGTAATATTTTGTAGAAATTTGTACGTATACTTCAATAAGTGAGTTTGCATACTCACAACGTCACTGAGTATTGTAATAAGACCACTTAAGTATGTATATACACGGTATATGTTTTGTATGATTTGGATTTGCTTCTTGATTTCCATTGCGTGACTAGTTCTGTGCACAAAGATGAGCTCAGAAAACTTGCGCATGGAGTAATTATGAGTACCACTTTGTGTTGCAGAACTAGGGGGATATGTCGGGACCGGTAGGTGAGGAGAGTGAAGCGCAACGCATGGAGCGCGAAGCAAAGCAGAAGGAAGAGGCTGATGAAGCAGCCAGAAATCAGTTACCACCACCACCACCCATGACGCAGCAGAACTTCCTCCAATACATGCAAATGTTGGAGGAAAGACAACGTATAACGTTGGAGCAGCAGAACAAGTTTTTCCAGGAGCTGCTACAACAGAACAAGGTGGAGAGACCTGACAACCAGGGAGTCACTCTGTCAGACTTCTAGAATACTAAGCCTATATCCTTTGCATACGCACCCGAGCCTATGGACGCGGAGGATTGGCTGATGGACACAGAGCGAAAGCTCAACACCGTTGGATGCAATGACCTGGAGAAGGTCAGATATGCAACACACTTGTTGTGTGGACCTGCCGCATCATGGTGGGACAATATAGTAGCTGTTTATCCGGCTGAGAAGGTATTCACCTGGGAGGAGTTTAAAAGGATGTTCAGGGAATCCAATGTCCCTGAAAGCATTGTGGAGTTAAAGCGTCGAGAATTAGAAAGTCTCGAGCAGAAGGATAGGGCCATTCTGACTTATGTCAGGGAATTTTCAAAGTTGTCCTGATAAGTTGTTGAGGAGGTCAACACCGAGGACAAGAAGAAGAAGAGGTTCTTGCGGGGATTAAGTCCCTAGTTCAAGGTTCAGCTCAGGATGATGCGAGCGACCGAGTTCCAAGAGTTGGTGGATGCAGCCATCACTCTTGAAGATGACTTCAAGCAACTGCAAGAGGAGAAGAGGAAGAAGGCCAAGTTTGAGCCTAAGAGGTTTGTCAGCAACAAGCCCAATACCAACTTGAGTTTCAAGCCGAGGTACAACAACAACAACAACAACAACAACAACAACAACAACAACAACAACAACAACAACAACAACAACAACCACAACAACAACCAGAGGAGGAACCAAGGATATCAGCCTGCAAGTCAGGTTGTTTGCCGTAGTTGTGGGTTCACAGGGCATCTCTCAAAAGATTGCAAGAAGCCCAAGATCATATGCTTTGGGTGTCGTCAGGAGGGACATATGATGAGGGATTGCCCCAATAAAAAGAATGGAGGAGGACAGTCGGGAGGAGGAGGAAGCCGAGGAGGAAACATCGGAGGGAATTGGAAAACAAGAAACCCTTCGGCAAGTTAAACTGCATCAGCTTGGAGGAGGTGGTTAACTCCGATCAGGCAGTGATAGGTACGCTCCGGATACTTACTCATCCTGGCAAAGTACTTTTTGATACTGGTGCAACTACATCATTCATTTCTAAACAATTCATCATCAAACATGGGATTAGCTGCACTAAGTTAGATACACCCATAACTATACTTTCCGCGGGGGGGAACGATAGTAGTAACCCATACCAAACAAGGACAAGTCATTATGATCAATAAATGTGCATTTGACGCAGACCTGTTCATTTTACCAATGAAGGACATTGATGTCATTCTTGGTATGAACTGGTTAGAGGCTAATGGAGCATTGATCGACTGTGTGAACAAGGCTGTGTCTTTGAAAAGCCCCGATGGAAGTAGAATGATCTACCAAGGAGATAAACATACATAGATTGAAGTAGAACTACAGCTGAATAGCATGAAGGAAGTGAAGTTGGAGGATATACCTGTAGTAAATGAGTTCCAGGATGTTTTTCCTAAGGAATTACCTGGAATGCCACCAGATAGGGAGATAGAATTTACTATCGACCTAATTCCAGGCACATCTCCGATTGCTAAAGCACCATATAAGATGGGGCCTAAGGAGTTGAAAGAACTTAAAGAGCAATTGGGTGACTTGGAACAGAAAGGATTCATACAAGAGAGTATTTCACCATGGGGATCACCTGCGATCTTCGTGGATAAAAGAGATGGAGGCAGAAGGATGTGCGGAGACTACAGGAATTTGAACAATGTTACTATCAAGAACAAGTACCCACTACCTATAATACAAGGTCTATTTGATCGAGTTAGAGGCGCGAGAGTCTTCTCCAAGATTGATCTAAGGTCCGGTTATCACCAGATAAAGATCAAGAAGGAAGACGTTCCGAAAACAGCCTTTGTCTCGAGGTACGGACATCATGAATATCTTGTAGTACCTTTTGGATTAACCAATGCCCCAGCAATCTTCATGAACCTTATGAATAAGATCTTCATGCCATATCTAGACAAGTTTGTCATCGTATTCATCGATGATATCTTGATATACTCCAAGGATAAAGCTGAACATGTTGAACATCTGAGGTTAGTGCTGCAAGCACTAAGGGAACACCAACTCTATGCTAAATTTAGCAAGTGTGAGTTTTGGCTAGATCAAGTAGAATTGCTTGGTCATCTCGTTAGCAAGGATGGAATAGCTGTTAACCCGAGCAAGGTAGCAGCAGTTTTAGACTGGGAAGCACCCAAGACTGTCAAGGAAATCCGAGGATTCCTAGGAATGGCAGGATACTATCGGAGATTCATTGAAGGATTCTCCAAAATAGCAGGACTGATGACCAAACGGTTAAGAAAGAACACATCATTCGTATGGTCGGAGGAGTGTGAGAAGAGTTTTCAAACTCTGAAGGAGAAACTCACCACAGCACCGGTGTTAGTAGTTCCGGAAGTTGGCAAGGATTACACCGTGTACTGTGACGCATCCAAACATGTATTGGGTTGCGTACTCATGCAGGATCGGAAAGTGATATCTTATGGATTGAGGCAACTCAGACCTCATGAAGTGAATTATTCAACACATGATTTAGAGTTAGCAGCAGTCGTATTTGCGCTTAAAACTTGGAGACATTTTCTCTATGGAGCCAAGTGTGAGCTCTATACGGATCACAAGAGTCTCAAGTACTTCTTCACTCAAAAGGAACTCAATATGAGGCAGAAAAGATGGCTTGAACTAATCAAGGATTATGATTTGACCATCAATTATACTCCAGGAAAGGCTAATGTTGTAGCAGATGCTCTGAGTAGGAAGAGCACTGGAGGAGTGGAAAAAGAGTTATCACCGGAGTTGAGGAAGGAAATAAGTCAAGCACAAATACAACTTTGGGAGAAAGAAGCTCATGAAAGACTATCGGCTTTACAAGTGGCCGATGAGCTAAATGTTAACTTAAAGAATGAGATAATGATGGGTCAATTGGACGATCCATTCATCGTAGAGGAGATGAGAAGGATAGATGAGGGTAGACCATCAGAATTTCACCGAGGAGAATCTAGATCATTATGGTTTCAGAAGAGGATTTGCGTTCCGGATATTGCTGAGATCAAGGAAGTAATACTCCGGGAAGCCCATCAAACACCATACTCTATACATCCGGGAAGTACAAATATGTACATGGATCTCAAGGAGTTATTCTGGTGGAATAATATGAAGAGAGAGATAGCACAATACGTGGCGGAATGCCATACCTGCCAAAGAGTAAAGGCTGGACATCAAAGTCCGGCAGGAAAGTTACGACCTTTACCAATCCCAGAATGGAAATGGGAGGAAATAGGAATGGATTTCATCACCAGACTACCCATGACAAATAAAAAGAAGGATATGATATGGGTAATCGTGGACCGGTTGACGAAAAGCGCACACTTCTTAGCGGTAGATCAGCAGGATAAAGGAGAAAAACTCATCGATCTTTACATCAAAGAAATCGTGAGTAAACATGGAGTGCCCAAGAAGATCGTGTCAGATCGAGGATCCGTGTTCACATCAGCATTTTGGAAGCAACTACACGAAGCTTTAGGATCCAAGTTAGACTATAGTACCGCATATCATCCTCAGAAAGGTGGACAAACAGAGAGAACTAACCAGATCCTAGAGGATATGCTTAGGGCTTGTGCCCTAGACTTCGGAGGATCATGGGAGGAGCACTTACCACTAGCAGAGTTTTCATACAATAACAGCTATCAAAGCAGCATCAAGATGGCACCGTTTGAAGCTCTGTACGGAAGGAAGTCTAGATCACCCATATGCTGGTATGAGGCTGGATCAAGCAAGGAGTTCAATCCTGATTATGTCAAGGAAAAGCAACAAATCATTGACATCATAAGAGATAGGCTTAAGATAGCTCAAAGTCGACAGAAGAGTTATGCCGATCAGAAGATAAGGACATGGGAGCCACAAGTTGGAGACATGGTATATCTCAAGGTGAGTCCGATGAAAGGTCTCCAGAGATTTGGAGTAAAGGGAAAACTGAGCCCTAGATATATCGGACCTTTCAAGATTTTGAGCCAGAACCGAGGGTTAGCCTTTGAATTGAAACTACCAGGAAGGTTAGCACAAGTTCACAATGTATTCCATGTGTCGCAACTCCGGAAATGCTTAAAGACCCCAGATGAGCCAGTATCACATGATGAGCTCGAGTTACAGCCAGATTTGACATACATCGAGAAGCCAGCAAAGATTCTAGAGGAGAACTGGAAACAACTCAGGAATCGAGCAATAAAATACTGCAAGATACAATGGAAGCATCACCCCGAGAGGGAAGCCACCTGGGAAAAAGAGGAAGACCTGAGGAAAACATACCCCGAACTCTTCAGGTATTACAACCACAACTTCGGGACGAAGTTTTCTTTAAGGGGGAAAGGCTGTAATGTCCCAGGTTTAGAGACGATCGAGGGGTAGATTTTAGAAAGGGATGTGCATTGCATCGTAAATTCCGGGGAAATTTCGCGCTTTTAAAACAAAAATGCATCGAAGGGGGACAAGTTTCTCTCTCGACACCTTACAGGGTTAGGGTTTCGAGAGTGCGACAAAATTGCTTCTCACCAAACTAAATTAGGGTTTTGAGAAGAGAGGAGAGTATTGCATTACAACTTAAGTTGCATGATTGAATTCAAACATAAGAACATTTGAATTTAGAATTCAAACATCACATGAATATCTCATAATTCAAAATTGAGGTAATTCATTAAACAAATAATAAATAATAAACAAAATAAACAATACAAATATAAAGAAAAGCTCATTAGAGAAAATTTGAGCTTTATTAATTAACACACAATATACATTGTCTTTACAGTATTCATAATAGAAATAAATGAATATTACAACACATTACAAGAATTGGCAAAATAGAAAAAGAAAATAAAAGAAAAGTACAATGTCATATTCTATCCTAACACTACAAGCTAATCTTCATTTAAGCTTGAGCTTGATGATCTTCATCTTCATTTGATCATCATCTGGAAACCTGCACACAAACACAACAAACATGTGTTATGCCAAGTGGCAAAGCCACTTGGCAGGTTAGAAAAGAAATGGTGTGTTGAGCAGATATGATCAACTCTGCCGAGCTGATCTACTCTCAACCCAAGTCCCAAGCCAGACTACACACACAGCCAAACAGCTCACCAGGCAGTGTGCATGCCCAACAGCACACACAGGCCAGTGAGTCATCACATACTTGCCAGGCCAAGCTGTTGACACGCGTACAGCACGCGTCCGTTGGGAACCCCAAGAGGAAGGTGTGATGCGTACAGCGGCAAGTTTTCCCTCAGTATGAAACCAAGGTTTATCGAACCAGTAGGAGCCAAGAAGCACGTTGAAGGTTGATGGCGGCGATATGTAGTGCGGCGCAACACCAGGGATTCCGGCGCCAACGTGGAACCTGCACAACACAACCAAAGTACTTTGCCCCAACGAAACAGTAAGGTTGTCAATCTCACCGGCTTGCTGTAACAAAGGATTAGATGTATAGTGTGGATGATGATTGTTTGCAGAGAACAGTAGAACAATTGCAGTAGATTGTATTTCAGTATAAAAGAATTGGACCGGGGTCCACAGTTCACTAGAGGTGTCTCTCCGATAAGAATAAGCATGTTGGGTGAACAAATTACAGTTGGGCAATTGACAAATAGAGAGGGCATGACCATGCACATACATGATATGATGAGTATTGTGAGATTTAATTGGGCATTACGACAAAGTACATAGACCGCTATCCAGCATGCATCTATGCCTAAAAAGTCCACCTTCAGGTTATCATCCGAACCCCTTCCAATATTAAGTTGCTAACAACAGACAATTGCATTAAGTATGGTGCGTAATGTAATCAATAACTACATCCTCGGACATAGCATCAATGTTTTATCCCTAGTGGCAACAGCACATCCATAACCTTAGAGGTTTCTGTCACTCCCCCAGATTCACGGAGACATGAACCCACTATCGAGCATAAATACCCCCTCTTGGAGTTACTAGCAAAAACTTGGCCAGAGCCCCTACTAATAACGGAGAGCATGCAAGATCATAAACAACACATAGACATAAATTGATAATCAACATAACATGGTATTCTCTATTCATCGGATCCCAACAAACACAACATATGGCATTACAGATAGATGATCTTGATCATGTTAGGTAGCTCACAAGATCTGAGAATGAAGCATAATGAGGAGAAGACAACCATCTAGCTACTGCTATGGACCCATAGTCCAGGGGTAGACTACTCACTCATCACTCCGGAGGCGACCATGGCGGTGTAGAGTCCTCCGGGAGATGATTCCCCTCTCCGGCAGGGTGCCGGAGGCGATCTCCTAAATCCCCCGAGATGGGATTGGCGGCGGCGGCGTCTCTGGAAGGTTTTTCATATTGTGGCTCTCGGTACTGGGGGTTTCGCGACGAAGGCTATTTGTAGGCGGAAGGGCAGGTCAAGGGGCATCACGAGGGGCCCACATGATAGGGTGGCGCGGCCAAGGCTTGGGCCGCGCCGCCCTATCATCTGGCCGCCTCGTGGCCCCACTTCGGTAGCTCTCCGGTCTTCTGGAAGCTTCGTGTGAAAATAGGCCCCTGGGCGTTGATTTCGTCCAATTCCGAGAATATTTCCTTACTAGGATTTCTGAAACCAAAAACAGCAGAAAACAGCAACTGGCTCTTCGGCATCTCGGTAATAGGTTAGTGCCGAAAAATGCATAAATATGACATAAAGTATGCATAAAACATGTAGATATCATCAATAATGTGGCATGGAACATAAGAAATTATCGATACGTCGGAGACGTATCAGCATCCCCAAGCTTAGTTTCTGCTCGTCCCGAGCAGGTAAACGATAACAAAGATAATTTCTGGAGTGACATGCCATCATAATCTTGATCATATTATTGTAAGCATATGTAATGAATGCAGCGATCAAAACAATATAAATGACATGAGTAAACAAATGAATCATAAAGCAAAGACTTTTCATGAATAGTACTTCAAGACAAGCATCAATAAGTCTTGCATAAAAGTTAACTCATAAAGCAATAATTCAAAGTAAAGGCATTGAAGCAACACAAAGGAAGATGAAGTTTCAGCGGTTGCTTTCAACTTATAACATGTATATCTCATGGATATTGTCAATGTAAAGTAATATAACAAGTGCAATATGCAAGTATGTAGGAATCAATGCACAGTTCACACAAGTGTTTGCTTCTTGAGGTGGTGTTATCACCAGAATTTGACCGAGTCAGAGGTGGGCTGCGATTAAAGATGGGCTTGAAGAATATACATAGAAAATATACATGAATCAGCCTTGTATAAGGAGTTTGGGCTAATGTGCCCGTGTATCTGTAAATATAGTAGGATACGTGTCGGTTAGATAGAATTTGTCTCGTACACGGTTGGGATTATTCCCACGTTAGAAAGTCTACGGACTATAAATATGTATCTAGGGTTATTGAGAAAAAACAACAATCACGTTCATCACAAACCAATCTTGGCGCATCGCCGACCCCTTGTTTCGAGGGTTTCTTTCGGGTAAGCATCATGCTGCCTAGATCGCATCTTGCGATCTAGGCAGTATACGTTTATTCGTTGTTCATGCGTTGCTCGTGCTGAAGCCTTGTTGATGGCGAGCAACGTAGTTATGATAGATGTGTTGGGGTTAGCATTGTATTACCGTACTACATGCTTTTATCCATGCAACCCTTAGACGTCTAGCCGCCCTTACACCTTTCTTAGGTGTAAGGGCGGCACCTTGCTTGATCATTATTTAGTAGATCCGATCGTTATGATTGCTCCTTGTTCTTCAAGGATTAGTTTAATATCTGCATAGTTAGGCCTTGCAAACGGGTTGAAGGATCCAGTGGCGCGTAGGGTGCAGTTTGCTAGCCCTAGATAAGATGTTCCGGGGATCAACTTCGTGTTGGTTTTTAGGCCTTATCTAGGGTTGGTTCATTATCACCGTGCGTGACTGCCAGGCTCAATCACGTGTAGGACGTTCCGATTATGTGGTGAAAACCCTAAATCGTCGTAGATCGTTTTAGCTTTATTTTGATCAAGCAAGACCACCATGCTATCGTAAACCCCTTACGAGTCATGGGTGGATTGGCTCCTTGAGCCGATTCACGGGAAAACCTGAGAGCCGATCGAGGCTCGTATTTAATGTTTACGTGTATGCCATGCAGGAAACTAAGCGAAGCAAATCCATCACCTTCCTGACCAGGTATAGGTCAGGTGGCACGCCCTTGCACCAGCATCGGACGTGCGTGCCGAGGCTTTGCGGGCCGTCGCTCGAGGGACCAGGGCCAGCCGCAGCCCTGAGTTGTTCCCGGCTCTACGTGTTGCCAGCCGTTGCTCGTCGGTGGGTTTCGGACGCCAACACATTCTGGCACGCCCGGTGGGATAGTCTTCGACATCAACTGCATCGCCATCTACATCTGAGATGGCGGAAGGTACTCCAGTCACGTACGAGGATCTGACTGAGGAGCTCAAGAAGAAGTATGACGAGGTCAAAGCTATCCTGGAAGCCGACCTCATCGGCTCTTTCCACAGGACCCGCTCACACGGCATCAGGTGGAGAGGGTTCACACCTGAAGGCGCGCTCGATGGAGTGGACCTGTCTACCCCTTCAGAAGAACGCACCAGGTCCTTGCGTCAGGAGATCAATTTCATGGTAGCTCATTCGCTACACCGCCATTCTGAGAGCCTAGTGAACACTTTGGAGCGTGTCGCCCTTCGGGTGCTCCATGAAATCTTGAGGCATCAGTACTCTCCATCAGGACCTGCTCTAGGGACTCACCAAGGAGAGCTACAACTCCAGGGCCGACCACCGCTGCCGTTCGCGCTGGTAGCACCAGAGGTGCCGAGTACACCGGCATTCGTTGTCTACAAGATCGGTGGCGATCCTAGCGATTACCAGTTCTTGTATGAGGCGCCTAAGGAGATCCCTCACGGATACACGTGCACATACGTGCCTGACGGCAGTAACTGGGCACTCACGAACCAGACTGCAACAGCAGGGACTTCTGGAACCGCAGGAGGGGCTTCTGGATCGGATCTTGAGAAGCAGACGTGGCTAGCCAAGTATGCCACTCTAGCAAACCTCCAAAGCTCAACTCCTGCAGCTAGCTCAGATCTTGAGAAGCAAGCGTGGCTAGCTAAGTATGCCACTCCAGCGAATCTTCAGAGCTCAACTCCTGCAGCTAGCACCGCGGATCAGATCAGTACAATCTTGAGAGACCAGTTCGGCATGGTGCCGAAAAGGAGGGCAATCGGCTATTCCAAGCCGTACCCAACGAGTACGATTTGATCCCACTACCACCCAAATATCGGCTCCCTGAATTCTCCAAGTTTAGTGGGTCGGATGGCTCCAGCTCAATCGAGCATGTGAGCCGATATTTGGCGCAGCTGGGCACGATCTCAGCTGCAGATGCACTACGCGTGAGGTTCTTCGCACAGTCCCTCACAGGATCGGCTTTCGGGTGGTACACCTCGTTGCCACCAGACTCAATCCGGACTTGGAAGCAGATGGAGGAACAGTTCCACATGCAATATCACTCAGAGGCTTCCGAGGCTGGCATTGCCGATCTAGCACAAGTACGGCAGAAGCATGGAGAAACAGTGTCAGAGTACATCCAGCGCTTCAGGACCATCAGGAACCGATGCTATTCAGCTCGTTTGACTGAAAAAGAAGCAGTCGAGTTGGCGGTGGTGGGTCTCGCATCGCCGATCAAGGATATGGCTTCCCAAGCAGATTACCCTTCACTGGCGCACATGGTGCAGAAACTGTCATTATATGAACAGCGCCACCCAGAGTTGTACCAGGACAAATTCAAGCGTGCGGTAGTCCTGGTTGAGACAGAGGAAGATGAAGGATCCGCGGGAGATCAAGAGGTAGCAGTGGCTGAATGGACTCGGGGGGCAAGCCCCGTGTCCTGCAAATGGGTGAAGCCACAAGGTCCTCCAAGAGGGTTTGACTTTGACGTGACTAAAGCTGAGCAAATTTTCGACCTCTTGCTCAAGGAGAAGCAGCTAAAGTTGCCCGAAGGCTCAAACTCCCCACGGCACAGGAGCTGAACGGAAAGCCATATTGCAAATGGCATAACACGTTCACCCATACCACCAACGACTGCAGGGTGTGGCGTCAGCAGATCCAAATGGCGATAGAACAAGGGCGCCTAATCTTCAACCAGTACGCCATGAAAGTCAACACACACCCCTTCCCCGCCGTTAACACGGTGGAGTACGCTTACCCCGAGGGGTGCCAGCCAGGTTTCTCGTTCAGCATTAACATGGTCGAGCCTGGGCACCACTCTGGTAAGGACAAAGGCGAGGGCAGCCGCTCTCGTAGCAAGGACAAGGAAGAAGCCGTTCCGCGCGATCGGCTCCGACACGATGGCAAACGCTACATCACAGAGGGAGAAGTGAAGAATGTACGATATCAGCGACCTCTCTCTGATCATCTCCTCAACAAATATGTGAGTCAGTACGACCAGCGCCGGCGATACAACGACGACAATGAAAGAGATCGTCTGGCTAGCAGGGACGCCAGGAGACATCGTCGGCATGATCGTGACGAGGAGAGATACGAGCGCCATGCCAAGGAAAGGCCAAGAGAACAAGACGACGTGGACAAGCACTGGGACTGTCCTTTCTTCAAACACTGCTGGGATTCAGGAATGAGCCGATTTCCTACAATCGGCAACTGCCCAGAATGTAGACAGAAAAAGAAGGGTGCAGAAGACGTGTCAGTGTTCAAGCGTCTAGGGCCTCTCCCATCTAGGAACAAGCAAGCTGAGTCCTCTCGGGTGGAAGACCTCGAGGAGTTAGAAGATGACTATGAAGAAGAAGAAGAGGATAAGTACCACCGGCCAAGGTGGTTCCCTGATGGACTCAGCCGTTCCCAAAAGCGTAGGGTTCAGCGACTGCGTGGTTTGGAGGAAGCTGAAAGGCTATACCTGCACACGCTAAGGAAGGCGCGGCCTGATCTGGCCGCGAAAATTCAGCGAACTCTGGATGAAGAGGGTCGACCACAAAAGAAGGAGTGGCGCCCCAAACAAAGGAAAGCCGATGATAAGGCATCGGCTGGCACGAACAAGATGTAAACCTCTTTTGAGCAATGCAATCAAGATGGGGGCCGATTCTAGCAATCGGCCCATATTATCCTCGCCATACGTTTTGCCTGTGTTCAGTGTCGATCTAACAGGTGACGGAAAGCTAGGGTATGGGTTTACATCGGCTGATGAGCTAGAAGAAATCTACCTATGTTCAGGTATAAGTCCTTTGGACGACTGCAGAGCCGATATCCGCAGTAACCTGGCAGATTTGGCTCGGGGGGCACCTAATCAGATGAACATGTGCGATACATGGGCAGTAAAATTTGGGGGCCGATTCATGAAATCGGCCAGTAAAAAAAATATAGATACAAGTCACAGCCGATGCATAGACATCGACTTGAGGAAATATCTGAAAACGACATCGACTTCAGAATAAAAAGCTGATGCCGGTCATCAACTCTAGAGGTACAAGTTCAGCGAAGCATTGATCAATTCACACGAAGAGGCTCTACTGAAGAAACGCGTTGAGGGCATGAAGGGCGTCAGCACGGATGCGGTCCACCTCGGCGATCTCAGCCTCGTCGTCCTCGTCTTTGCCCGTCACCAGCTGACTGCTCAGGGCACGAATTTCAGCCAGATCGGTCTTCAGATCGGCTGTGAGGCCTTTTGCTTCCTCTTGATAGCGGGCAATAAGGGCTTCCTTGTCTTGGATAAGCTGCTTGGTCACCCTGACCCTCTCTTCAAGGTTCTCCAGTTCCTTACGTAGGGTCTCGAGTTCGGCACTGTTGGCAGAGGTGTCAGTCTTGGCGTCTAAGGCAGCCTTTTTCTCGTTGAGCCGTTGACACTTGTCTGCAATATCGGCTCTCAATGGAAGCTGGGCGTGGCGAAGGGTAATTCTCTGACGAGCCGACCGCACCCTTGACCTGAAGACCGACAGAGTCACGGCTGGCCAAAGCTTCACCTGCAGTGTCACCGGGAGATGGGGCTGGATGTCTTCGAGAATGCCCTTGACTTCCTCAGGGTTTTCGACCAGGGTCTCAACTGAGGATGAGAGCAAAGCCTTGAGACGCTGGAGTTGACCATGGACCGTGCTAGGACTTGGCTCTTCACCTGCCTTGGAAGTAGCTGGTTCGATGGATTCAGGGTCGAACGTCAGCAAGCTTGAAAGATCACAACCCTGGCAGACGAACAAGAACAGCATTAGTATACCGCAAAGAAAAGGGTAGAGCCCAGAGAGTGGGGTGTACCTCTCCCAAAGTGGGAGGAACAGCCGATGTTGTGACGATCGGCTTTTCTGTGGACTTGGCTAGGTTAGCCACTTGGTCAGCCACGCTCGGTGAGGTCGCTAGGTCTAGCGTGGCGGATGGCATCAGTACCTCTTCAACGTCCCCGCTAGAGGTCTCATTAGTCTGCAAAAAGAAATGGTGAGCCGATCCGAGTAGCAATGGGACGGCATGAAATATGAACCAGTGAAGTAATTACATTTGAAACCTCTTGGCTTGGCGAGGAAACTCGTGGGTCTTTGCGAGCCCTTTTGACGCATCGACGCTTCACGCGTGACCCTGTTTTGATCGGAGCTTGAGGAGCAGCAGGCTCGGGAGTTGACCTTTTCTTAGAAGCCGACGATGGCGAGTCCGTCTGGCTCTGTGTGGTGGACCTCTCGGAGTTGCCCGGGCTCGAGTCCCTTTGGCTGGACTGTGCCTTCCCGCTGGAGTTCTCTTCGGTGGAAGTCTGTAGAAAGAAGTATAAGCATGTTGCAAAAGACTGGGAAGACAGATAAATTCAGTCAGGGCACAAGTCAGCTTACGTGCAAGCTTTCTTGGGCAGGAGCTTTGCGCTTCAGGGTCTTTCTGGCAGCTACTTTCCTCACTGCCTTCCTCGCCTGAATTAAGGCTCGGGGGGCAACTGGCCCCGGGGATGCCTTATTCTTGGGAGCCGATTTCGGTGAAATCGGCTGGCTCTACATTATGACCTTCTTCAGGGGTGGCGAGCTCTGGCAGAAAAGAACCACCGGAGCTGGTGGAAGGAATTTGAAGGGGGAGCCATCGGTTTGCGTGGGCTCTGGGCCATCTTGTTGCTTCCAGGAGATAGAGCCAGGTTACAGACAGTCATCATGAGCCATTGCAAGAAATTTACAAGTAGTGGTACCTGGTCTGCAGGGATGTCATATTCGGCATCAAGTTGCTTCAGCAATGGTCCTAGAGCTCTTCTGAAGGCGTGGGTCTTCCACATGGACCACCAAGTCTCGAAGCCATCGGTAGTGGTAGTGAAACTGAGGTTGTGGGGAATTGGAATGGCCAGAGCGTCAAAGAAGGTATAGCACCTTTGGCCAGTAAGGATGTCAGGCAGTTCAGCTCTGCTTGCTGTCAGGTGGTGGAGAAAGAAGTGTGGGGGCACTTGCCTGAGACCAAGCTGTCGGGCTACTACCACCGGTTGGTAAGACTCATAACCAGGCTTGATGATCCGGTTTGAGGTACTCATGCCAACTGGGAGAAAGCAAGGACGAATCATGATAGAGTACAGGTGCCGGGTGCTAGCGTCATCGGCAAAGCTGTCCAACCGGAAGGAGACTGGGTTCTCGAAGTTCTCCGATTCAGCATAAGGAAAGAACATGGGGTTGTCCAAGCCTTGGAAGAAAATCTTGAACCACCCTGCTGCCTCCTTAGGGATCAGCCTGCTGCCTGGGAGGCTATACAAAGCTTGGCCATAGCCTGTGCGTCGGATCGCCTTCCCATTAGCATCTGGGAAGGTGCAGGTGGCCAAAGGTGGGAAGTCTGGGATCTGGTTCTGAAAGTACAGCTGAGCCCATAACTGAATAAACCACCAGGGGCCTCCTGTTTTAACTGTCTTTTGGGAGAACAGCTTGACAGACATCAGTTGAAGAGATCGATAGACCTCTCCAAGGAACAGTTTGCCAAGGCCAAGTTGAGTGCCTTTGGCGAGTTCATAGGCCAGGGAAAGGTAATTCTTGGTTGGGGCGAGTGAAGGACCACAGAATATGAAGTGCTCCAACCAGAAGTTCAAGAACGCTGTGTGTTCTCTCTCTGTCACAGGGCCTTTGGTTTTCATGTAACGTCTGAGGTAGGCACCCCAGCTTGTACACTCTGTTTTAGAGGAAAGGGTGAAAGGGACCTTTGGCAGCTTAAAGGCAGAGGGGCTGGAGGATGCAATGTCTAGGCATGTGATCATGGCCACGTCCAGCAGGGTTGGTGTCATGGGGCCATGGCCGAACATGAAGCAGTTCAATGCATCAGACCAAAAGTAGCCGATGGTTTTCAGAATGTTCTCATTCTTTTCAAGAGGGGACAAAGACAATGACAAAGCATCGGCTATCCCTATAGTTTCCCAAGTGGCATAATGGGTTTTAGACACTCTATTATACCATGCCACCCAACCCTCTGGAGGATTAGGCCAGGCTCGCAGGCAGTCGGCCCAGGAAGTCAGATCTAAATTTTGGTTCACAAAGGGGATTCTGTTGGCTTCGCATGAGATTAAGTGAGCGGGACTCTCGGAAGAACGGGGGCCGAGACACATAGAATTTGCGAGAGAAGGATGCGGCAGTAGGATGGCTGAAACCTAAAATTAATAACGGAATAGGACATTAATTCAGGTGTTTGCTGTTAATCCTAACATTGATTCGAATGGCAAGAGGTGGTTAAGGATTACCTTCAGACCAGAGACCATGGCATTGGCAGTGGATGGTTCCGCCATTGGGCGCGCTGTGGAGTTGGGACGACGCGGTCGAGATCTGAGATGCGTGTGGCCGTGAGTTGGAGTTGCTCGGGCGGCGATTTGGGGATCTGAATTTGCTTTCTCAGATGGAGTTCGCAGGTTACCGTTTGGAGGGGCAACTGGGTTGGCCTTACTCGCGTTTTATGGT
The DNA here is from genome assembly GCF_019359855.2 of Lolium perenne. Lineage (NCBI taxonomy): Eukaryota > Viridiplantae > Streptophyta > Magnoliopsida > Poales > Poaceae > Lolium > Lolium perenne. The sequence goes on along the minus strand of NC_067250.2, from coordinate 333,128,224 downwards.
AGAGGCCGATGCGATGCCATCGGCTCTTTTGGGGATCGTTTGACTTTGACTATCGGCAAAGAGTTGATTGGAAATACTTCTTCATTAATAAAAGGGGATTTTTACAATGAAGAGCCGATTGCTCAAGAAAGGAGGAACAAAAGAAGAGCCGATTGCTCAGGAACTACTAATCCTACACTACTAATCCTCGCTGGCCTCGTCGTCAGCATCATAGCTGCCGCCGGTGCTGCTTCCGGAGAATTCCTCGTCGCTGCTGCCCCAGCCCTCGGCCGGAGCTTCTTCCTCCTCGTCATCATCATCATCTTCGCTGTCCGCCCAAGCGCGGAAGCGCTTCGCCGGCGGATACCCAGCGGAGGAGGAGGAGTCGTCCTCCTCCTCTTCCTCCTGTTCCTCCTCTTCTTCATCTTCATTCCTCCTCCTCATCGGAGGAGGTGGGGTTCGCCCAGGAGTGGAGGTCGTCCTCGCTCTCGCTCTCCAGTTCCCCTTCGGTGAGGAACTGGTGGTCGTCCTCCCCATCGGTCAGGGGCAGGTCACCATCTGACCCGACGAGGGCTTCGGGTGGGCCATCTGGCACGAAGTCGAAGTCCCACTCTTGCTCTGACATTGGCTCACTCGAGGAAGAAGATTGGAAGGAGAGGCCTGATGAGACGGAGGAAGAAGAAGACATTGCTACAGGGGAAGAGGGTTTTTTGGTGCCGATGGCTAGAACAGAGCAAGGGGATGAAGAGGCGAACTGTTCGGCGCAGTTAAATAAAGGGAGCATAGTGGAAATTTAATGACATTACAGTTTCCGAGGAAGTGATGCTAAAAATCGTGCAGAGAAGTTGAGAAGGCAAGGCATCATGATGAAGGATACTACGACGGTTCTGCTCTGCCACGACATGACCCGACGAAGAAAAAGCAGAGTGATATTGGAATTATCAATTCCAAAACCAGGGGGCATGTGTTATCACCAGAATTTGACCGAGTCAGAGGTGGGCCGCGATTAAAGATGGGCTTGAAGAATATACATAGAAAATATACATGAATCGGCCTTGTATAAGGAGTTTGGGCTAATGTGCCCGTGTATCTATAAATATAGTAGGATACGTGTCGGTTAGATAGAATTTGTCTCGTACACGGTTGGGATTATTCCCACGTTAGAAAGTCTACGGACTATAAATATGTATCTAGGGTTATTGAGAAAAACAACAATCACGTTCATCACAAACCAATCTTGGCGCATCGCCGACCCCTTATTTCGAGGGTTTCTTCCGGGTAAGCATCATGCTGCCTAGATCGCATCTTGCGATCTAGGCAGTATACGTTTATTCGTTGTTCATGCGTTGCTCGTGCTGAAGCCTTGTTGATGGCGAGCAACGTAGTTATCATAGATGTGTTAGGGTTAGCATTGTATTATCGTACTACATGCTTTTATCCATGCAACCCTTAGACGTCTAGCCGCCCTTACACCTTTCTTAGGTGTAAGGGCGGCACCTTGCTTGATCATTATTTAGTAGATCCGATCCGTTATGATTGCTCCTTGTTCTTCAAGGATTAGTTTAATATCTGCATAGTTAGGCCTTGCAAACGGGTTGAAGGATCCAGTGGCGCGTAGGGTGCAGTTTGCTAGCCCTAGATAAGATGTTCCGGGGATCAACTTCGTGTTGGTTTTTAGGCCTTATCTAGGGTTGGTTCATTATCACCGTGCGTGACTGCCAGGCTCAATCACGTGTAGGACGTTCCGATTATGTGGTGAAAACCCTAAATCGTTGTAGATCGTTTTAGCTTTATTTTGATCAAGCAGGACCACCATGCTATCGTAAACCCCTTACGAGTCATGGGTGGATCGGCTCCTTGAGCCGATTCACGGGAAAACCTGAGAGCCGATCGAGGCTCGTATTTAATGTTTACGTGTATGCCATGCAGGAAACTAAGCGAAGCAAATCCATCACCTTCCTGACCATATAGGTCAGGTGGCACGCCCTTGCACCAGCATCGGACGTGCGTGTCGAGGCTTTGCGGGCCGTCGCTCGAGGGACCAGGGCCAGCCGCATCCCTGAGTTGTTCCCGGCTCTACGTGTTGCCAGCCGTTGCTCGTCGGTGGGTTTCGGACGCCAACAGGTGGAGAGAGATAGGTGAACTGACTCAACAATAAAAGTAAAAGAAAGGCCCTTCGCAGAGGGAAGCATTGATTGCTATATTTGTGCTAGAGCTTTGGTTTTGAAAACAAGAAACAATTTTGTCAACGGTAGTAATAAAGCATATGTGTTATGTAAATTATATCTTACAAGTTGCAAGCCTCATGCATAGTATACTAATAGTGCCCGCACCTTGTCCTAATTAGCTTGGATTACCGGGATTATTGCAATGCACATGTTTTAACCAAGTGTCACAAAGGGGTACCTCTATGCCGCCTGTACAAAGGTCTAAGGAGAAAGCTCGCATTGGATTTCTCGCTTTTGATTATTCTCAACTTAGACATCCATACCGGGACAACATAGACAACAGATAATGGACTCCTCTTTTATGCATAAGCATGTAGCAACAATTAATGTTCTCATATGAGATTGAGGATATATGTCCAAAACTGAAACTTCCACCATGATTCATGGCTTTAGTTAGCGCCCCAATGTTCTTCTCTAACAACATGCATGCTCTAACCATTAAATGAGTGGTAAATTGCCCTTACTTCAGACAAGACGGACATGCATAGCAACTCACATGATATTCAACAAAGAGTAGTTGATGGCGTCCCCAGGAACATGGTTATCGCACAACAAGCAACTTAATAAGAGATAAAGTGCATAAGTACATATTCAATACCACAATAGTTTTTAGGCTATTTGTTCCATGAGCTATATATTGTAAAGGTAGAGGATAGAAATTTTAAAGGTAGCACTCAAGCAATTTACTTTGGAATGGCGGAGAAATACCATGTAGTAGGTAGGTATGGTGGACACAAATGGCATAGTGGTTGGCTCAAGGATTTTGGATGCATGAGAAGTATTCCCTCTCGATACAAGGTTTAGGCTAGCAAGGTTATTTGAAACAAACACAAGGATGAAGTGGTGCAGCAAAACTAACATAAAAGACATATTGTAAACATTATAAGACTCTATACCGTCTTCCTTGTTGTTCAAACTCAATACTAGAAATTATCTAGACTTTAGAGAGACCAAATATGCAAACCAAATTTTAGCAAGCTCTATGTATTTCTTCATTAATAGGTGCAAAGTATATGATGCAAGAGCTTAAACATGAGCACAACAATTTCCAAGTATCACATTATCCAAGACATTATAGCAATTACTACATGTAGCATTTTCCAATTCCAACCATATAACAATTTAACGAAGAAGAAACTTCGCCATGAATACTATGAGTAAAGCCTAAGGACATACTTGTCCATATGCAACAGCGGAGCTTGTCTCTCTCCCACACAAAGAATGCTAGGATCCATTTTATTCAAACAAAAACAAAAAACAAAAACAAACCGACGCTCCAAGCAAAGTGCATAAGATGTGATGGAATAAAAATATAGTTTCAGGGGAGGAACCTGATATTGTTGTCGATGAAGAAGGAGATGCCTTGGGCATCCCCAAGCTTAGACGCTTGAGTCTTCTTGATATATGCAGGGGTGAACCACCGGGGCATCCCCAAGCTTAGAGCTTTCACTCTCCTTGATCATGTTGTATCATCTCCCTCTCTTGATCCTTGAAAACTTCCTCCACACCAAACTCAAAACAACTCATTAGAGGGTTAGTGCACAATCAAAATATACATGTTCAGAGGTGACATAATCATTCTTAACACTTCTGTACATTGCAAAAAGCTACTGAAAGTTAATGGAATCGAAAAATCCATCGAACATATCAAAACAGGCAATGCGAAATAAAAAAGGCAGAATCTGTCAAAACAGAACAGTTCGTAAAGACGAATTTTATTGAGGCACCAGACTTGCTCAAGTGAAAATGCTTAAATTGAATGAAAGTTGCGTACATATCTGAGGATCACTCACGTAAATTGGCATAATTTTCTGAGTTACCTACAGAGAATTTTGCCCAGATTCGTGATAGCAAAGAAATCTGTTTCTGCGCAGTAATCCAAATCTAGTATGAACCTTAGTATCAACGACTTTACTTGGCACAACAAAACACAAAACTAAGATAAGGAGAGGTTGCTACAGTAGTAAACAACTTCCAAGACTCAAAAATAAAATAAAATTGCTGTAGTAAAATAAACACATGGGTTAACTCCCAAGAAGTTCTTTCTTTATAGCCATTAAGATGGGCTCAGCAATTTTAATGATGCACTCGCAAGAAATAGTATTTGAAGCAAAAGAGAGCATCAAAAGGCAAATTCAAAACGCATTTAAGTCTAACATGCTTCCTATGCATAGGAATCTTGTAAATAAACAAGTTCATGAAGAGCAAAGTGACAAGCATAGGAAGATAAAACAAGTGTAGCTTCAAAAATTTCAGCATATAGAGAGGCATTTTAGTAACATGAAAATTTCTACAACCATATTTTCCTCTCTCATAATAACTTTCAGTAGTATCATGAGCAAACTCAACAATATAACTATCACATAAAGCATTCTTATCATGAGTCTCATGCATAAAATTATTACTCTCCACATAAGCATAATCAATTTTATTAGTTGTAGTGGGAGCAAATTCAACAAAGTGGCTATCATCAAATATAGGAAGCATATTGTAATCATAAAAGAAAATTTTCTCCTCAATGCTTGGGGGACTAAAAAGATCATGCTCATCAAAGCCAGCTTCCCCAAGCTTAGAATTTTCCATAGCATTAGCAACAATGGTGTTCAAAGCATTCATAGTAATAACATTCCCATTAGCATGCATATAAGGTTCCATGGGTTTTTTAATTCTCTCTTCAAACACATCATGTCCTAATTCAAGATAAAGTTCATAAAGATCTCTCATATTTTTGTTGTTTTCCATTATGCTTAACTAGTGAAATAAAAACATGCATGATATTAAGTAAAGTAAAACAAGTAACTAATTTTTTTTTGTGTTTTGATATAATGCAGCAAACAAGAAAGTAAATAAAATAAAGCAAGACAGAAACAAAGTAAAGAGATTGGATTGTGGAGACTCCCTTGCAGCGTGTCTTGATCTCCCCGGCAACGGCGCCAGAAAATCTGCTTGACACGCGTACGGCACGCGTCCGTTGGGAACCCCAAGAGGAAGGTGTGATGCGTACAGCGGCAAGTTTTCCCTCAGTATGAAACCAAGGTTTATCGAACCAGTAGGAGCCAAGAAGCACGTTGAAGGTTGATGGCGGCAAGATGTAGTGTGGCGCAACACCAGGGATTCCGGCGCCAACGTTGAACCTGCACAACACAACCAAAGTACTTTGCCCCAACGAAACAGCGAGGTTGTCAATCTCACCGGCTTGCTGTAACAAAGGATTAGATGTATAGTGTGGATGATGATTGTTTGCAGAGAACAGTAGAACAATTGCAGTAGATTGTATTTCAGTATAAAAGAATTGGACCAGGGTCCACAGTTCACTAGAGGTGTCTCTCCGATAAGAATAAGCATGTTGGGTGAACAAATTACAGTTGGGCAATTGACAAATAGAGAGGGCATGACCATGCACATACATGATATGATGAGTATTGTGAGATTTAATTGGGCATTACGACAAAGTACATAGACCGCTATCCAGCATGCATCTATGCCTAAAAAGTCCACCTTCAGGTTATCATCCGAACCCCTTCCAGTATTAAGTTGCTAACAACAGACAATTGCATTAAGTATGGTGTGTAATGTAATCAATAACTACATCCTCGGACATAGCATCAATGTTTTATCCCTAGTGGCAACAACACATCCATAATCTTAGAGGTTTCTGTCACTCCCCCAGATTCACGGAGACTTGAACCCACTATCGAGCATAAATACCCCCTCTTGGAGTTACTAGCAAAAACTTGGCCAGAGCCCCTACTAATAACAGAGAGCATGCAAGATCATAAACAACACATAGACATAAATTGATAATCAACATAACATGGTATTCTCTATTCATCGGATCCCAACAAACACAACATATGGCATTACAGATAGATGATCTTGATCATGTTAGGCAGCTCACAAGATCCGACAATGAAGCATAATGAGGAGAAGACAACCATCTAGCTACTGCTATGGACCCATAGTCCAGGGGTAGACTACTCACTCATCACTCCGGAGGCGACCATGGCGGTGTAGAGTCCTCCGGGAGATGATTCCCCTCTCCGGCAGGGTGCCGGAGGCGATCTCCTGAATCCCCCGAGATGGGATTGGCGGCGGCGGCGTCTCTGGAAGGTTTTCCGTATTGTGGCTCTCGGTACTGGGGGTTTCGCGACGAAGGCTATTTGTAGGCGGAAGGGCAGGTCAAGGGGCGTCATGAGGGGCCCACATGATAGGGTGGCGCGGCCAAGGCTTGGGCCGTGCCGCCCTATCATCTGGACGCCTCGTGGCCCCACTTCGTTAGCTCTCCGGTCTTCTGGAAGCTTCGTGTGAAAATAGGCCCCTGGGCGTTGATTTCGTCCAATTCCGAGAATATTTCCTTACTAGGATTTCTGAAACCAAAAACAGCAGAAAACAGCAACTGGCTCTTCGGCATCTCGTTAATAGGTTAGTGCCGGAAAATGCATAAATATGACATAAAGTATGCATAAAACATGTAGATATCATCAATAATGTGGCATGGAACATAAGAAATTATCGATACGTCAGAGATGTATCAGATGTCGACCAGGAGGGCAATGAAAGGGAGGTATAAAAACCTCCACAGTAAACCCTAGCTTCATCCATCGGCAGGCAACTTGGTAAGTCACCAGATAGCAAGAACACAAGAACAGGAAGAATAGCACTGTTGTTCAACCTGTCCAAAATCACCATAGAACCAACTCAAGCATCACAGGCTTGCAAGGTGGAGCAGGGCAAGCAGAAGATCAACATAGAAGCAATCCTCTACAACAACAAAACCATCTAGGAGCTGGAGTGAGGTATAAATCAAATCAACCTGAACAAAACCTTGGATTGCTCATAAATAAGCATCTGCATATGTCACAACAGCCAAAATGGGTAGAATACCCAGTTTGTATCATCATCTGGCTACTAAGCCATTTGGTGCAAGCAAACTGAAGATCAGCCAGAAGGAAATCACCAAGGGAACATTCGTATGTTAGTATGGTGACACTACCAGAGAAATCCAACATGGAATAATTCCTAACTAACCATTCCAATTCACCTAGCACTAAATGGTTCATTAACCATCAGAGTTTAGACAAATCATTGTCTATTTGATTTCAGCATCAAAAGCTACTGGCAATCCAACAAAAGGATCACCCAGAAACCATCCAGTGAGTCACAGCTAGCCAACTAGGGTGGGAGCTACCTAAACAGCAAAGAGTTGCTATCAAGGCCACCTCAACCACTTAACCAATCCAAACAAATAAGCCATGCACAGTTATCATCACCCAGTAGGGTTCAAAAGGAGGGCTAGGGTACACAACCAAGTGTTGGCATCCATCTAGCCCTACCAAACTCAATGAAATGATCATAACTGCAGAGCAGTTCACATCAATTATCCATGTGATCAAGCCAAACTAGATAGATAATTGAAATACACAAGCAACCAGTGGTACAGACACTTGAAAATGATCTAGATGATCACTGCAAGCAACAGCAGACACTTGATCAGGCAAGGCCTGCACCAGCACAAGGCATGGTGATACACAATCACCAGTACAAGCACCAGACAGTCATAGGCAGTAAGCTCAGCAAGCAACCATAAAGCAGTTGATGATCACAGGATTATCAGGGCTTGCCTAAGCATGCAAAAGCTTGACAGGGGCAAGTCTGGCAGCAATTCATGAACCATATAAATGAAGTAGCCACAGTTAATCAACAGATGCTTCATAGATAAATACATAAATAATTGATGATTGTATCCAGAAGCACATCAAATATTTGATGAACCACTGGATCATAATCCACAAGCAAAGCACATATCAATTCATCACTGAATAACCATGATAAGACCACAGTAATGCTCAATTGAGCATAATCATAAATTGAGCACAAGTATTAGTACACAATGGCTCTGGCACTTGCAAAAATGGCAAGAACTACACACTGTAACCAAGCTAGAGCAAAATACATGAACACACTTGAGTATCAAGCAAGCTTATTAACAAGAACAGAGGCACGGAGATAGATTTAGACAAGAAATGCAAGCATAGCACAGCCGCTAGGGAGCAGGCAAGCATGGCGCAGCAGGAGGGCACAGCAGCTCACGAGCAGGCTATCAAAGCACAGCAGTAGAGCATTGGCATGGTGAGCATCCCTGCACAGAGAGACACACCATGGCCAGAGCTAGAGGAGGTAGAAGATCATGCACAGGAGAGGGTAAGAAGGGAGGCGCACTTACCCGGGGATGAGCAGATCGACGCAGCCATGGCGGCCATGGCGGCACACGCCGGAGCGTGGCGGTGCCAGGCCAAGCCATGGCAGTACCACAGCACCACCCGCACCACGGCGGCGAAGCCACGGCGAACGCCAACACGAATCGCCGGCGAGGACCATAACCCTAGCACCAGAGAGGGTCGGGGATGAGCGCCGCAGGACGCCCGCATCAAATTGACACGAATAGATCGACGCGCCCTCATGAGGCGAGTCGATTGCGCCCCACGGCGAGGGCCAAGTCCGGCGGAGCTCACCGGAATCGAGCGGCGACGGCGGAGGCGACACGGATCGCTAGAGAGGGGAATTAGGGTTAGGGTTTCGGACGAGAGCGAGAGAGAGAGAGAGAAGTGAGGCTGGTCGAGCCGGACCAGGTGGGTCGGTCGACCTAACCCACTGGGTTACACCGACAGGTGGGCCCAGGGTTAATTTGGTCTTTTCCAAATTCCTTTAAAAGACACAAACTTTGACCAAATTTTATAAAATCATTATAGCTCTAAAAAAATAATTAAAAATATGAAAACCACTCAGTATTAAAAACTCTATCATAATAAAATATGAAATAGAATTTTTGAAGTTAAACAAGAATAAGTTCAAATTTGATGATTTAAATAATAATTTAAATCACACAATTTATTTTCAACAATAAAAATATGTCCATAAATTCTTTTGGACTCTAAAAACACCTTGATAACATTTCAAGGTTGTATTTTGCCCTAAATAGAGAATCCCTAAGTTATTCTTAGTATCAACCTCTCACATGAAATAATAACGACATCGGAAGGGGGAAAGAAACCCTAAAACTGGAATCATGCATCAATGCTTCTTTAACCATTGCCCTTATCGGACAATGATGCTATTTTTCAGCAACAGAGGACAAGGGTCAGTCCACACCATCCAACTGCAACACTTTGCAGTGTTCAGGCAAGTTCATCACTTGCTCATGTCATTTGAGTATTTTTACCAAATTACTTGCAAAGTACTATGTTTATCACTATCGTATGAAAAGCAAAACCACTATTTTCATAACTATGAATATGACTATGTGGTGGGCAATGGAACCATGGATTGTGTTGATATGGTGGAGGTTCCATTGCAAGGGTTTATATCCATCTAGGATTGAACAACAAATGTCGTCCAGTGATTCTTGTGCCGTAATACCCGTGTTAACCATAAGATCCGGAGTGGGACGGAGTAGTCAAAAGTGTTTCCACCTCTCGTTCATCAACGGATGCGCTTACCGTAGCAGTTGTATCTTGCGAGAACAACCGGAGGGTGGGGATCCCATTCTAATTCCCCACGGTAATGCGGTCTATGAGGGGTTGCAACGACCGGGAAGGTATCAGGCCGTCGTGCCTGGTATTAGTCGAGGTCGGATGGTATCCTTTGGATACGCTGACCGGCGAGGACCCAAGGTCGGAATTGCAACAAAGGGTGGGTGTTCGAGGTAGCGGAGGAACATGATTGGCTATGACCTTATATCAGGCCTCACACCAAAGGAAGTGTGGACGAGAACTAGACTCGGTTGGCACCAAGGTTAAGATCTCTTATGGGTAAAGCAACACACCTCTGCTGAGTGTAAAGAACCGTGACCTGTTACTCCCTGTTCCGGGATTTGGAACTGCGAACGCTGCCGGAAAGGAACTCCATGAAGTTCTAGTAAACCGGTGAAGGCTGACGGACATAGTTCTTTGAAATAAAATTAACCTCTTGAAGAAATGTTTATCAAAACTTGCATTGGTATTAGCCTTTCTGGTCTAGTATCGTAGCTAGTGCATTAAACACCTCTTTTCTATAATGAACTTGTTGAGCACGCTCGTACTCATACCACTCTTAAATCCCCTGCTTAGATTGTCTGAACCATCTGGTGGAGGACAACGACAACCCTGAAGGAGCCGACATCATCAGCTATGAAGAACCAGACCTCTCTGGAGGTGTCGAAGGTGTAGACTACCTTATAGTCTACGGAACCGGGGAGGGTTCCGGAGGAGAACAAGCTTAGACCGATAAGTAGTAGTAGTATCCAAGCAGTACGAACTCCTAGTACTTAACTGCTCGTGGGAATAAATGTACCACCTATTAAGACTTTTATATTGTAAGTTAAGATGGGTTCGCCTCGAACCCAGGAGTATCCCTCTTAGGACCCAAGAGGAGCTCCGAGATTATATGTATATTATGCTTGTAATAATAAATGAATGAGTTATGGACCTGCTATGTTCTGTTGTACTATTCTGAGGGATGTAATATTTGCGGAATGGTACTTCGTGAATGTTATATCAACGACTGGCATACTACAACATGCAGTGGTATGCAGGGTCACCACAATAAGGGGTAGCCCGATCTTCTCTGTAAGCAACCGTGATGATGATGATCATGGGATGATGGCAGCGGAGATAACTAGATGAAGTGGAAGATAACTTGTATGACGCGACGAGATCTCTCGATTGGCCCCTGTCGCCAATGCAACAGCTCTCAACCCTGCAAGATATTCGCAACTCCACACACTTGCGCATGTAGCCGCCGACCACGAAGCGGTAAGTTGCAATTCCCAATGGAACAGCAGATCACACAAGACTTTCAGATCTACATCAAATCAATCAATATGGTGTAGGGATTCAATAGTTTTACAAAGCAAACAACTAAGAACTAGGGTTTATCTTAAATGTGGTCTAAAGCTAGTTTGGGGGTGTCCTGGGCACTTATATAGGGGTTGAGGACGACCTCAGGTCGAAAAGATACAAGAATAACCGACCCAGAATAGATCTGGTCGAGACAGACTCGGACTCGGCCGGTCTGGGGTCCGGTCGACCGGGCCTGGGACCGGGCCAGTCCGGTTCAAACCGGGCCTGGCGTCGGGTGCTGACCGGATGCGGGAAGTGCTCTGCAGTACCCCGCCCGGTTGGCATCAGTCTGGCGTCCGGTTGGCGCCGGGTGGGATCCGGCGTACGGTCCGGTTGGACCGGGCCAGGGACCGGGCTCGCCAGAGTGGCGGCCGGTCTGACCGGATGCTGGGCCGGCCTGGACTTCATCTGCCTATCTCGCGCATGCCTCCCGCTCCTCCCTTGCGCGTCCATGAAATATCTTCATGTCCAGCTCCTTGTCCAGCTTCACGTCTATCTTTACGTCCAGCTGCTCCTCTCCTCCTCGTGCGATGCTTGCTCCCTCTTCATACCTGATCATACATAAGTAATAGCACTTCGGCAGTATAAAGTTCTCATCAATCAAAGTATCGTCTAGGAACAAGTTCACATGTTCTTTAAATAGCTTCGCACGAGCCCTTGTAATAGGTCCAATCCTAACTTCATTGGACTTGAGCTTCACAGCAGGTTCATCTTCATCTTGCAATGACGGAGGTAGTAGTGAGGTAGGGATGTCCTCATCAGCTTCTTCACCATCTTGATCCACCTCTAGGCCGTTTTCGGCAACGGTGTCTCATCCTAGCCGTCGAAGGCGATAGTGACCAAATCTAGTAGAGGGATGCAAATCATCATTGAACTTATGCTTGATGTCTTTGGCAAAATTGATACATGAGAGAAGTCCAGTCCCATAAAAAAAGTTGCATGCACCGAAATAGCCCTGGTAGAGTCTAGATCATCTGCAGGAAGTTCCACCCTAGTATCATGTTGAACCAGCGAAGGAGTCCCCAAAATTTTGCACTCTCACCAAGAAGATGAGTATCACTAGATGTAGTCAAAGATATATTAGCCTGAATACCAATGTAATTAAGTTCAACTGGGTGAGATTGAATAATCAAAGCTTTACCTATCCTGACCACATGATCATGAAACTGAAGTTTCGATCCAATACTAAAATTGTCCTCAGGCTCCTGAGGCTGCCTACCAATCTGAGCTCCCTTACCAGTTAGCATTCAACAAAATCAACCAACATCCTTCGATAGACAGAGAGATCCATCATAAGCTTTCATGCATCTGATATGTCCAAAACGTATCTACTTTCCCGAACACTTTTGCTATTGTTTTGCCTCTAATTTGTGTGTTTTGGATACAACTAACGCGGACTAACGCTGTTTTCAGCAGAACTGTTCTGGTGTCTCGTTTTTCTGCAGAAATCCAACTTTCAGGAAAATCCTCGGAATTTATGCGAAAGGTCTTATTTTTCCAGAAGACTCGCGGAGCCAGAAGGGCAAGCTAGGTGGAGGCCCGAGGGCCCCACACCATAGGGTGGCGCGGCCCAGGAGGGGGGCACGCGGCCCTAGCGTGTGGCCCCCTCGGACGGCCTCCGACGCCCTCCTCTGGACTACTTAAGGGGTTTCGATCTAAAAATCGCGACCAAGAAGTCGAAGTCGCCAGAAACCCTCCAGAACGCCGCCACATCGCGAAACTCCGTCTCGGGAGCCAGAAGTCTCCGTTCTGGCACTCCGCCGGGACGGGGAATTGGAGGAGATCATCGCCATCATCACCACCGACGCCTCTCCATCAACCAGCAATGTTTCCCCCATCCATGTGTGAGTAATTCCCCCGCTGTAGGCTGAAGGGGATGGTAGGAATTGGATGAGATTGGTCATGTAATAGTATAAGATTGTTAGGGCATAGTGCCTAGTGTCCGTAATTCGTACTTTGATGATATTGTTGCAACTTGTTATGCTTAATGCTTGTCACTAGGGCCCGAGTGCCATGATCTCAGATCTGAACATGTTATTATTTCATCATGATATTCATTGTTTATGATCTTACCTGCAAGTTGTATACACATGTCGCTGTCCGGAACCCGAGGCCCCGAAGTGACAGAAATTGGGACAAACGGAGGGGATGGTAGTGATGTGAGGATCACATGTGTTCACGGAGTGTTAATGCTTTGCTCCGGTACTCTATTAAAAGGAGTACCTTAATATCCAGTAGATTCCCTTGAGGCCCGGCTGCCACCGGCTGGTAGGACAAAAGATGTTGTGCAAGTTTCTCATTGGGAGCACGTACGACTATAATTGGAACACATGTCTATTGATTGCTTTGTACTTGGACACCGTTTTATTATTATCTGCAAACTAGCACAGTGGCCCTCGCAAATGTGAGGGCACCATCTTTTCATGTGTTTAAATTATAAAATAAAGTTATGTCTTCAAGGAGATCACACTATGTGATAATAATTTATGGTCCTCCGGCCATCACATATGTTCATAAACAAAATACCAAATATGTGTGTAGCAGACCTTACCTCATTTCTAATATTTGTTGTTTGTGTGAGATTAGATCAGCAAATAGTGCCAAGTTTTTTGCATGATGTCAGATCAGAACTTGAGGTTAATTAATATTTAAGTTCATGGTGGTTTCAAATGCAAAGTTACCGAAGAATATCAAATATGGTTGTAGGTATTGTACTTTTCTTCCATAAACGGCAGCTTGATTAGTTTTCTGGTCTACTCTTTCAAACGGACTGCGCTAGATGTTTTTTTTCTACCAATGGACTTGGGTAGCTCGCCGGTACTTTTATCTCAGATGGTCTCGCCTAGCTAGCCCGTGTAGGTTTATTTCTGAAAGGACTCGACGGTTATTTCTAGAACTTTCATTGCAAAATAATATTATTTAATCATTTTTTAGCAAATATTATCTCTAATAAAAAATAAAAAATATTACTCTGTTGTTGTAGCCTAGAGCGGGAATCACTAATCGCTCGAACATCGAACACGAGATGATAGGAGTTTTTCCTTCAGGCAGCAAGGAACCGTTGTAGGCGACAACGATAAGTACTAATCTCTGCAAGTGATATGATAATGGTTTCTTGTGTGATATTAGATCATCAAATAGAACCAAGTTTTCGTTCGATATCATAGTATGTGAGGTATATTTAAATTTAAGTTCAAGGTTGTTTATAGAATATACTACGTATATGTAAGCGGATGAAGCCTGGTGACCGGGTGTATACGTGAGCACGCGCTGATTGACTGCCACGTGTCTAACGGATGTTTGTTTTCTGTGAGATTGGCGCGTGGAAACCCTGACGTGTTGTTCTTTTGACGGGTAGACAAGTCACGAAAATGGCTCTTCGATGACGCATAGGGGTGGAACTGTAGAAGATTGAAAAGCATGAGGAATATTAAAACCGATTACCCCAACTCATTTTGACCAGGTCCCCAACTCCATACTACTCTCCCTACCGCAACAACCATCCGGCTCTCAGATCGACCGTCCGCCGCCGGCTGCCATCGCGCCCCCAAAGCCACATGAAGGAATACCTCGAAGCCGACACTACATCGCCTACCTCGGCCTCACCTGCCTCTTTCGCAGCTGCTCAGCTTTGCCCTCCATCGAGATGACCATGGTGGTCGGCGGCATCGAAGTCGTGCTGCTAGACGATGAGCTCCCATCGTGTTTGCTCGCACATTGACCGGCGGAGCCGGGAGAGGCCGGACGCAGTGGCCTGACGCCGGCCTAGGCCTCCCCTACCTCGCACGACTCGTCTTGTCGCCCTCCTAAACCGCCGCACATCGTCTGCCGTTTGAGGAAATGGATCAAGTCCGCCGCATCCGCGTCGACGGCCCGCGACCACGATCGTTGTTCGTCACCGACGGGAATCGGAGATGGGCGACCATGCATCCTTGATTTGGGAAAAATTGGGCTCAGTTCGCGTTCAATTTGGGAGAGGAGTTGGGCGGCGTCGGTGAGCTTGGACGGTATCCAGCGGACCACTGCCGGCCTGGAGTCCATCGCCGCCCAGCCTCAGCTCACCTCCGCCTACTCCCCTGCCCGACCAAGAATCAGAGCGCTTCGGGAGAGGGGCGATGGGGAGGTGTGGCCACTCTGCTCCGACTACGGCCGGCTCGATCTGGTGCGCCGGCCTCCTATTGCCTGCCATGGCGCCCCTTCGAGCGCCGGCTGACTCGATCGTGCCAAGTTTTTTTTGCATGATGTCAGATCAGAACTTGAGGTTAGTTAATATTTAAGTTCATGGTGGTTTCAAATGCAAAGTTACCGAAGAATATCAAATATGGTTGTAGGTATTGTACTTTTCTTCCATAAACGGCAGCTTGATTAGTTTTCTGGTCTACTCTTTCAAACGGACTGCGCTAGATGTTTTTTTTTCTACCAATGGACTTGGGTAGCTCGCCGGTACTTTTATCTCAGATGGTCTCGCCTAGCTAGCCCGTGTAGGTTTATTTCCGAAAGGACTCGACGGCTATTTCTAGAACTTTCATTGCAAAATAATATTATTTAATCATTTTTTAGGAAATATTATCTCTAATAAAAAATAAAAAATATTACTCTGTTGTTGTAGCCTAGAGCGGGAATCACTAATCGCTCGAACATCGAACACAAGATGATAGGAGTTTTTCCTTCAGACAGCAAGGAACCGTTGTAGGCGACAACGATAAGTACTAATCTCTGCAAGTGATATGGGTGAGGTATATTTAAATTTAAGTTCATGGTTGTTTATAGAATATACTACGTATATGTAAGCGGATGAAGCCTGGTGACCGGGTGTATACGTGAGCACGCGCTGATTGACTGCCACGTGTCTAACGGAGGTTTGTTTTCTGTGAGATTGGCGTGTGGAAACCCTGACGTGTTGTTCTTTTGACGGGTAGACAAGCAACGAAAATGGCTCTTCGATGACGCATAGGGGTGGAACTGTAGAAGATTGAAAAGCATGAGGAATATTAAAACCGATTACCCAAACTCATTTTGACCAGGTCCCCAACTCCACATACTACTCTCCCTGCCGCAACAACCATCCGGCTCTCAGATTGACTGTCCGCCGCCGGCTGCCATCACGCCCCCAAAGCCACATGAAGGAATACCTCGAAGCCGACACTACATCGCCTACCTCGGCCTCACCTGCCTCTTTCGCAGCTGCTCAGCTTTGCCCTCCGTCGAGATGACCATGGTGGTCGGTGGCATCGAAGTCGTGCTGCTAGACGATGAGCTCCCATCGTGTTTGCTCGCACATTGACCGGCGGAGCCGGGAGAGGCCGGACGCGGTGGCCTGACGCCGGCCTAGGCCTCCCCTACCTCGCACGACTCGTCTTGTCGCCCTCCTAAACCGCCGCACATCGTCTACCGTTTGAGGAAATGGATCAAGTCCGCCGCATCCGCGTCGACGGCCCGCGACCACGATCGTTGTTTGTCACCGACGGGAATCGGAGATGGGCGACCATGCATCCTTGATTTGGGAAAATCGGGCTCAGTTCGCGTTCAATTTGGGAGAGGAGTTGGGCGGCGTCGGTGAGCTTGGACGGTATCCAGCGGACCACTGCCGGCCTGGAGTCCATCGCCGCCCAGCCTCAGCTCACCTCCGCCTACTCCCCTGCCCGACCAAGAATCAGAGCGCTTCGGGAGAGGGGCGATGGGGAGGTGTGGCCACTCTGCTCCGACTACGGCCGGTTCGATCTGGAGCGCCGGCCTCCTATTGCCTGCCATGGCCGCCCCTTCGAGCGCCGGCTGACTCGATTTGGGCCGCCCCTTGGAGATGGATGCTGGATGGTGTCGATGTGCTGCAGAGGGAGGGGGAGAAGAAGGCGCGGTGGTGTGGGCGCTGTGGGAGGAGGACCTGCTGCACGAGCTGAACGACGCGGTCATGGCGTCCATCTCCAAATCAGGATCAACGGGGAGCTCGATGGGAGGCAATGGGTTTCCAATTCCAGTCAACGGGAGCTTGAGATCTTGGTCTGCTCCGCTACAAGCTGAGGACAGGGGGTGGAGAGATAGAAAGGGGAAGAAGGGATTGACGGATGTTTCAACCAACCAAAAAGGACATGCCCTGACAAATGCACAAACAGACGTTTAGTGGCTGTTAGCCGATCCAACGGTGATGATATGCATCCAACGATAATGGATGCGTGCTCACGTATACACGTGGTTACCAAATCCATTCTCGTATGTAAGTTATGGAAGTCTATCACCAGTGATCTTTTTGCAATCTTTTATTTTCAAACGGCCAGACTCCGCCGCACAGACGGCTAGCTAGCTCATCCACTCTTTTATTTTTGAGCGGCCAGACTCCGTCGGACGTTTTTCTTGTAAGAATGAACTTGGCTAGCTTGCCAGTTCTTTTATATCAAACCGACTCAGCTAGCTATCTTATGTAAGTATAATTTTTAACTTATATTTTAAAATATATGTTTTTACACAAATTTCACAAGTACTATGCCAATTTGTTTTAAATGTTACCCTATCTTTGTAGCCGAGAGCAATAAGTATTATTCGGTTGAACCTTGAACCCGGAGTCATAGGAGATTTTCTTCCAAACCTGCAGATGCAAGAAATAAATCATTTTAGGCATTGCAATAAATACTTATCTTTGTTTTTTTGTCGAGGCTGATTGCAATTGGTTCTGGTATGTGAGTTATTTTTTGTCGAAGAACAAAATAAACAGACCAGTTACATTATGTACGGAGAAAAAAAGATGAATCAATTTGCTTTTGGCACGTACAGATTTTTCTGGCTGTCAGTAATGTGATCAAGATTACCTGCAAATTCTTTTAATTCGCGCTAGATGGATCTAGTTATCACCACAAAAGGATGGAGCTTATACATAGCAAGAAATCTGCCGATCAGGTGTTGTTCCCATCATTGGAGGTTTAATCGTGTGGGCAAGGAGTCTATCTGTTTGGAACGTGCAGATATTCCAATTTATACACAATGTATATTTTGTGTAAACAACGGACTCGAACGGGTCCCGGCAAATAATATAAATAAATGAAACTATATCATCGTGTCAAACGCACCTACACCATTACGTAACTAATAATCTTTTATTAAATTATAGCCACTAATTTTAGATCGAACCATTAAAATAAATTAAAATGATGTGGATCAACCTAATGACTCTATTAAACATCTGTATTTTGCTTTTAGTATATAATAGATGGCATGCTTGATTGTTACATGAGTTTCTCTCATCCATGCAACGCCCGTTATCCGTTCCCGTGCCTACAGTATTTTAATCCTGCTGTTTACTATAATCACTACTGCTGTTTTTGTTACTCTGCTACTGTTATAAAACTGTTACTACTGATAAACTCTTGCGAGCAAGTCTGTTTCCAGGTGCAGCTGAATTGACAACTCCGCTGTTAAGGCTTTCAAGTATTCTTTGTCTCCTCTTGTGTCGAATCAATAAATTGAGTTATACTACCCACGAAGACTGCTGCGATCCCCTATACTTGTGGGTCATCAAGACTGTTTTCTGGCGCCGTTGCCGGGGAGCATAGCTTTATTTGGAAGTTCACTTGGATTGATATTGGTCGCTGCAAATTCTCCATCATGGCTAAAACTCGCGATCCTAAAGTCACCATATTACCATCCACTACAAGAAAAGGTACAACTCTGAGTACCTCTGCTACTCTTGATTCACCATCTGTGATAAGTCAACTTGTTTCACCGCCGCAAACTTCACTTGCTGGTACTTCTGCTGAATCTGAAAACTCTCATAATATTGATAATGTTTCTGCTGTGCTTGATGATAGTGGTTCATTGGGATCTTTTCTAGATGCTACAATTGCTAGGTCTAGACAAATTGAAAATACTGAAACTCCTAATGCCACTACACCTGTTAATTCACCTGAACTTGATTATTCTAGTGATGATCATGATGAGGATTATGTGGAGCTTAATGATTATTTTATTAATAGATACAATGCTACTGCTGATGCAAGAAAAATTAAAAAGATTCTCACACAATATACTGTTAGACATAAGTTATCTCCTGATCCTAAATTTGCCACATCTCCTATATGCATTAAGGATAAAGATTATGAATTTTCTCTTGATCTATCTCATATAGCTATTGTAGAGAAAGCACCCTTTTGCGGTACTGAAAAAGAAAGTGTTGTAGAACACATGATTGAACTTTCTTCTATGAGTAGTTTGTTTTCTGATGATGTCAAGATGCGTACTTATTTTGTCGCTAAAATTTTTCCTTTCTCATTAAAGGATGATGCTAAAACTTGGTATAATAATTTGCCTCATGGTTCTATTAAAAGTCCAACTGATTTGCGTGATGTTTTCTTTCGAAAATACTTTCCTGCTAGTGCTCAACATGCTGCTTTACAGAGAATTTATAGATTTGACCAGGGAGATGAAGAGAAATTGCCTGAGGCTTGGGCAAGATTTTGTTCTCTTATCAGAGCTCGACCTGGACATGATTTAGAAAAGAATGATCTACTTGATATATTTTATAGTGGACTAACCATTGAGTCTAGAGCATATTTGGATAGTTGTGCTGGTTGTGTTTTCAGGAAAAGAACTCCAGACGAAGCTGAAGAATTATTGGCTAAAATAGGTCGGAATTATGATGATTGGACTACACCTGAACCAACTCCAACACCAATATTGAAGAAGAGGGGTTTAATTAAATTGAATGATGAAGATATGAGGGAAGCCAAGAAGTCTCTCAAGGAGAAAGGTATTAAATCCGAAGATGTGAAGAATCTACCTCCCATAGAAGATATATGTGAGATAATTCCCCCTTTATCCATGATTGAGGTAAACTCCCTTCAGCGCTTTACTAGGGAAGATATTCCATATTCAAAACCTCATGCGCAATGCTTAGATGAGTTTGATAATTATATTGTTAAGCAAGAAAATTTTAATATGAGAGTAGAGAATCATCTAATGGAAAATTCTCAAGCTATTAGCAATTTGCATGATATTGTGGAGAGAACCTCCAATGATGTTAAGATGCTTGTTAAACATTTTCAAATGATTCAAACTCAAATTGATCAACTCACTAAAGTGCAAAATGACTTGTTAAAAAATAATTTTAAAGAGAAACAGCTTATGAAGTAACAACTAGAGGTGGTGTCTCTACACAGGATCCTCTATAAACTGAAGGGCATCCCAAAAGAATTGAACAATATTCTCAACGCATTGAACCTAGTGCTCCTTCTAAGAAAAAGAAGAAGAAACATAAAAATGTTGTAGAATCCTCTGAACCTGTTAATGATCCTAATAGTATTTCTATTTCCGATGCTGAAACTAAAAGTGGTAATGAACATGATAATGATAATAATTAGAATGATGCTTCTGATAAGAAGAAGTTGAAGATGAACCTGAAAAGCATGATAAAAATAAAAAGTATACTAAAGAAGATTTTATTGCTAAGAAACATGGTAATGAAAGGGAACCTTGGGTGCAAAAGCAAATGCCTTTTCCTGCTAAGAAACTAAAATCAAAGTAAGAAGAACACTATAATAAATTTTGTGATTGGATGAAACCTTTATTCTTGCAAATCCCTTTGACTGATGCTATTAAATTGCCTCCTTATTCAAAGTATATGAAAGATATTGTTACTAACAAAAGGAAAATCCCCAATGAGGAAATTTTCACTATGCTTGCTAATTACTCTTTCAATGGCAAAGTGCCAAAGAAGTTGGGCGACCCAGGTATACCTACTATTCCTTGTTCTATTAAGAATAATTATGTTAAAACTGCTCTATGTGACTTGGGAGCCGGTGTTAGTGTTATGCCTTTTTCTCTTTATAAGAGACTTTATTTAGATAAGTTGATACCTACTGATATATCTTTGCAAATGGCTGATAAATCTACTGCTATTCCTGTTGGTATATGTGAGGATGTTCCTGTTCAAGTTACTAATAACTGCTTGATATTAACTGATTTTGTTGTGTTGGAAATGCCTGAAGATGATAATATGTCTATTATTCTTGGGAGACCTTTTCTTAACACCGCAGGGGCTGTCATTGATTACAATAAAGAAAGGTTACTTTTAATGTTGATGATAAGGAGCATACCGTCTATTTCCCCAAGAGGGTTGATAAAGTATGTGGAGTTAATACTATTTCTAATGTGAGAACTATCAAAGTTGGAACTATCGATTGTCCTATATATGAGCCTAAAGAGGGATATAAAAATCTTATGATTGGATCCATATCAATACAATTCAAGGTAACATGATTGATTTGAGGTTTATTTCTTCTTATGCTATGTAAAATTTATTTGGTGGCAAGACTTGATCAACCTTGTTAACAAATACTTTTTATATGCATAGAGGAGGTAAACAACATCTCTTTCTTTCCTCCACTTGTTTTACTTGCTGTAGCACTTTTGATTTGCAAAGTTCCTTAGTTAATTAGAGATTTCAAAAAAAATTCCTGTCCAGTAATAATAAACTTAATGCCCAGAAATGTGCATTTTTCAAAGTTTTCAAAAATTCACAAAAATTATACCGTTGGTCCTATTTTCGAAAATGCACCTGGGAGCACCTGGGGATGATCAGTGGGGCACCCCAGGGTGGCACCCCACAGGCCGGCGCGGCCAGCAAGGGGGGCGCGCCACCCTGGTGTGTGGGTCCCCCTTTGCCCCACTTCAGCATCTCTTCCTCCCACACTCTTCTCTCTCCCGAAAAAATCAGCACCAGCTTTCTCTCACTCGCGTTTTTGCTCAAGAGCTCAGGATTTTTCGATCTCTTTGCTCAGCCCAGATTTCTGTCTGAAATTTGGCACATTTGCTCTCCGGTATGTGACTCATCCGATTATCCAAGTAGAATTTTGTTTGGTTGAGTATATCTTGAATATTTTGCTGCTGTAGGTAACATGTTTAGTGAGCTTGCATGCTTGTTCTAAGATGAATAAACTAGTTTTGATGCATGATTAGTACTTGTTATCACCAGAATTTGACCAAGTCAGAGGTGGGCCGCGATCAAGATGGACTTGAAGATTATTATTAAAGATTATATGTGAATCGGCCTTGTATATCTAATTTGGGCTAGTTTGCCCTTGTATCTGTAACATAGTAGGATACGTGTCGATATAGTTAGAGTTGGGCCCGTGCCCGGTTGGGACTGTTCCCACGATTAGAAAGTCCGCTGGACTATAAATATGTATCTAGGGTTTATGGAATAAACAACAACACAACGTTCACCCCAAAAACAAACCAATCTCGGCGCACCACCAACTCCTTCGTCTCGAGGGTTTCAATTGGGTAAGCGACATGCTGCCTAGATCGCATCTTGCGATCTAGGCAGCACAAGCCCCACGTTGTTCATGCGTTGCCCATACTGAAGCGTCTTTGATGGCGGGCAACGTAGTTATCATAGATGTGTTAGGGTTAGCATTGTTCTTCGTATAAACATGCTTACGTAGTGCAACCCTTGCATATCTAGCCGTCCTCACGCCTATCTCAGGCGTGGGGGCGGCACCCTGCTTGTTCATCGTTTAGTAGATCTGATCCGTTACGATTGCTCCTTGCTCTGCAAGGATTAGTTTAATATCCGCAATAGTTAGGCCTTACAAAGGGGTGGAGGATCCAGCGGCACGTAGGGTGGCGTTCGCAAGTCCTAAACAGGATGTTCCGAGGATCAACTTCATGTTGGTTTTTAGGCCTTGTTTAGGATCGGCTTATGAGCACCGTGCGTGGCCGCGAGGCCCAACCTGGAGTAGGATGATCCGATTATGCGGTGAAAACCCTAAATCGTCGTAGATCTCATTAGCTTTATCTTGATCAAGCAGGATCACCAAGTATTCGTGCACCCCGTACGGATCATGGGTGGATCGGCTCTTTGAGCCGATTCACAGGATAACCTGAGAGCCGATCGAGGCTCGTATTTAATGTTTACGTGTATGCCATGCAGGAACTAAGCGAGGCATCCCCATCACCTTCCTGACCAGGTATAGGTCAGGTGGCACGCCCTTGCACTTCGCATCGCCGCGTGTGACCAGAAGAGCATTGCGGGCTGTCGCTCGGAGGGGTCTCAGCCAGCCGCAGCTCTAGGCTCTTCCCGGCTCTACGGTGTTGACAGGCCGCTGCCCGCCGGTGGGTTTTGACGATCAACACATTCTGGCACGCCCGGTGGGACCATCATCTACGTCGACCACATCGCCATCTACATCTGAGATGGCGACGGACGGCACGCCAGTCACCTACGAGGAGCTGCCTGACGAGCTCAAAAAGAGATATGACGAGATCAAGGTCACCCTCGAAGCCGACCTCATCGGCTCTTTCGCAGGACCCGTTCCCATGGCATCGATGGAAGGGATTCTCACCACAAGGTGCACTCGATGGGATCGACCTCTCTGCCCCGTCGGAGGAACGCACCAGGGGCCTGCGGCAGGAGATCAACTACTTGGTGGCTCACTCGCTATTCCGCCACTCTGAAAACTTGGTCAACACGTTGGAGCGTGTCGCTCTGCGCGTGATCCAGGAAATCATGAGCCACCAATACTCGCCGTCAGGACCAGCTCTCGGGACGCATCAAGGAGAGTTGACACTCCAGTCCCGTCCACCGCTGCCATATGCGTTGGCAGCGTCAGCTGAAGTGCCGGCTGCACCGGCATTCGTCGTCTACAAGATTGGTGGTGATCCTAGCGACTACCAGTTCTTGGCTGAGGCGCCCAAGGAGATCCCTCAAGGATACGCGTGCACGTATGTGCCAGACTGTGGCAACTGGGCTCTCTCAAACCAGGCCACGACGTCAGGGACTCCGGCGAAGACAGGAGGAACGTCAGCGACAGAGCTTGAGAAGCAGACGTGGCTAACAAAATACGCCACCCCGACGAACCTCCAGAGCGCAGCTCCTGCAGTTGGCTCAGAATCAGAAAAGCAAGCGTGGCTGGCTAAGTACGCCACTCCGGCGAATCTTCAGAGTTCCACTCCTACAGCCAGCACCGTGGATCAAATCAGCACGATCCTGAGGGACCAGTTCGGCATGGTGCCGAAAATAAGGACGATCGGCTATTCCAAGCCGTATCCCGACAACTACGAATTGGTCCCACTACCACCTAAGTATCGGCTCCCTGATTTCTCCAAATTCAGCGGAACGGATGGCTCTAGCTCCATCGAGCATGTAAGCCGATACTTGGCACAGCTTGGAACGGCGTCAGTGTCGGATCCACTACGCGGGAGGTACTTCTCACAGTCTCTCACGGGATCGGCTTTCGGGTGGTACACCTCGTTGCCACCGCACTCGATCTAGACTTGGAAGCAGTTGGAAGAACAGTTCCACATGCAGTATCACTCAGACGCTGCCGAGTCTGGCCTTGCCGATCTAGCACAAGTACATCAGAAGCGTGGAGAAACCGTAGCAGAATACATTCAGCGCTTCAGAAATCTGAGGAACCGATGTTATTCGGTTCGTATAACTGAAAAGGAAGCAGTCGAGTTGGCAGCAGCGGGCCTTGCTTCACAGCTCAAGGACATGGCCTCCCAAGCAGATTATCCCTCGCTGGCGCACATGGTTCAGAAACTATCAGCATATGAACAGCGCCACCCAGACCTGTACCAAGACAAGTTCAAGCGTGCAGTAGTCATGGTCGATACGGAGGAAGGTGAAGTGCCTGCGGGAGACCAAGAAGTAGCAGTGGCTGAGTGGACTCGGGGAGGAACCCCCGTGTCCTGCAAATGGGTAAAGCCACCAGGGCCGCCCAGGGGATTTGATTTTGACGTGACCAAGACTGAACAAATCTTCGACCTCCTGCTCAAGGAGAAACAGTTGACGATTCCTGAAGGTCTCAAGTTCCCCACGGCGCAAGAGCTAAACGGAAAGCCGTACTGCAAATTCCACAACTCGCTTTCCCATGCCACCAACGACTGCAGGGTGTGGCGTCAGCACATCCAAGCGGCGATAGAGAAGGGGCGCTTAATTTTCAACCAGTATGCCATGAAGGTAGACACCCAGCCCTTCCCCGCCGTTAACATGGTAGAAGTCATCTACCCCGAGGGCTGCCAGCCAGGTCCCACGTTCAACATCAACATGGTAGGACCTGGGAACCACTCTGGCAAAGATGGAGATGAGGGCAGCTGCTCTCATAGCAAGGATACAGAGGAGGCCGCTCCACGCGATCGGCTCCATCATAATGGCAAGCGCTACGTCACAGAGGGAGAAGTGAAGAACGTAAGATATCAACGACCTCTCTCTGATCACCTCCTCAACAAATATGTGAGTCAATACGACCAACGCCGACGGTCCAACTATGATAATGAAGGAGATCGTCTGGCTAGAGAAGCCAGAAGACATCGTCGGCATGATCGCGATGAGGAGGAGCACGAGCGCCGTGCCACGGACAAGGCAAGGGAGCAAGATGACAACACCAGACACTGGGATTGCCCTTTCTTCAGACACTGCTGGGATTCAGGAATGAGCCGATTGCCCACAATCGGCAATTGCCCAGAATGTAACAAGAAGAAGAAGGAGGCAGCCAACGTTTCTGTGTTCGAACGTTTAGGGCCTCTCCCGCCACAGAGCAAACGTGCTGAGTCCCCTCGATGGGCAGATCTTGAAGATTCCGAGGACGAGGGACTAGAAGAAGAAGAAGACAGGTACCACCGTCCAAGGTGGTGCCCTGACGGACTCAGCCGTTGACAAAAACGCAGGGTTCAGCGGTTACGCGGCCTGGAGGAAGCCGAAAGGTTATACCTGCATACGCTAAGGAAGGCACGACCTGATCTGGCTGCAAAAGTTCAGCGAGCCCTGGATGAAGAGGGTCGTCCACGGAGAATGGAGTGGCGTCCCAAGCAAAAGAAAGCCGATGGTGAAACATCGGCTGGCACAAACATGGTGCTTGTCTTGCCGACAGAGCTTAATGCTCCGCGATTATACGATACACTCAAGGTGGACGACAGCAGGCGCATCAAGTCAGAGGTTGGGTTGGTTTTATCCAGCCTAACTGAGTAGCAAGATTAAACCAATGAGCAAACCGTGCGAGGCTGATCCTTGTGATCGGCCCCAAAAAATTCATGAAGGGACATTACAAGCCTTCACCGAGCAAGCAATGTGGAGGCCGATTCCAGCAATCGGCCAAAATTATCCTCATCATGCATTCTGCCTAGGTGCAACATTCGATCCAACAGGGAATCCCTGAAGAGCCGATGCCATCAATTCTCTTGACAGAATCGGCTCGGGGGGCACATAGAAGGAAAAAAAACACGAGGATATGCAGTAGAAGGGTCTCATCCTTTGATGATGAGTATTGGAGTATGGGGGCCGATACACAAATCGGCCGAAAATTCAAAATTTTCAAGCATAGCCGATGTGCAGACATCGACTTAAGAAATCAATGGAGCAGGGAGTGAGTCTCCCCTTCAAGGACCCCTAATTCCCATTGGCAAGTCTTCAAGTTCAGCGAGGAACGTGACATCTTCTGGAGCCAGGACTGCAGGATTGCGGATCGTAACCCTGATTAACGCACAAGTCAGGGTAGGGATGAGCTTAACAAAGGGAGCATATCTCTTCTGAGACCAGGAGAACCGCCGATGGCGAAGCCATCGAAACGCGAGGACATCCTCACCAGAAGTTGCTGCAGCCTGCCGAAGATGGTGAGCCGATCTGATCAGCAAGGCGCAAGGATTGGACTGAAGAAGCTCGGGGGGCAGCTCACCCTGAAGGTTCTCTGCTCCGGAGAGCCGATTTTGCTGAAATCGGCTGGTTCCGCATCATGACTTGGAAACCGATGGCGACACATTTGGTCAGTCCACTGATATGCTCGCCTTGATAAAGGCTCGGGGGGCAACTAATGGCGCAGAGTTTGCCGTTCTCGAGAAGCCGATTGAGATTTCATCAGGCTGAAAACCCAGTGGTATCGACTTCAGGATCAAGTCGTTTTCGGCAGCAATTCTGGGGCTCTCGTAAGAACGACGATTTGCATGGTTGTCCGCCAGAGCTCAAAGGGGTGGGGCATTGAGATACTGGTGCGTTGTCATCGGCTCGTTGGGCATCGGCTAAGTGACGATCGGCAGGGTCAGCAGAAGAGGGAATCGGCTCAATTAAACTCCGAAGAAATCGGCAAACTCAAATTGGGGACAAGTTCTTCATTGATAAACCAGATTTCTTACATAGAAGAGCTGATTGCTCTCAAAAGGGAGTGCTAAGGGGATACATTGCCCCGTCTACTGTTGCTGATCCTATTCTAGAGGACCTATTCTACGGGCCGTCACCGCCCTCATCGTCACCATCATAGCTGCCGTCGGCGCTGCTACCGGCGGGCTCCTCGTCACTGCTGATGAAGCCGCCGGCAGGGGCTTCATCCTCCTCGCCATCGTCGTCGTCATCGGACCAGGCCCAGCCACGGAAGCGCTTGCCCGGTGGGTATCCCGCGGAGGAGGAGTCGTCTTCCGATTCCTCCGCCTCTTCTTCCTCGTCGTCGGAGGAGAGGGCTGCCTCCCATGGGAAGAGGTCGTCGTCGCCTGCCGGTACCAGTTTCCCGTCAACGAGGAACTGGAGGTCCTCCTCCCCATCGGTGAGGGGTTTGTCGTCCTCCGACTCAATGGAGAAATCCCAATCCCGCGCGTCCCAATACTCTGGGGCGCGGGCCTCGTGGATGGCCATCAAATTGACCTCCTGTTCGAGTTCGCTGGAGGAGGAGGACTGGAAGGACAGGCTAGAAGAGGAAGAGGAAATCATGGCGGAAGGGTTTTTTGTTTGCCGATGGCTACCGTGGAACAAAAGGATGAAGAAGCAAGCCGCTCGACGCGGTTAAAAATAACGGGGACGGGGAAGTTTAATGCTGTGGTGATTCCGAGGAGGTGGTGCCAACACTGTCAATCATGCAGAGAAGTTGGGAAGGTAAATTGTCATGATGAAAGCTGCTGCGATGGTTTTGCTCTGCCACGACATGACCCGACGGAGAGAGCATAATGATTTTGGAAATGTCATTTCCAAAACCAGGGGGGCATGTGTTATCACCAGAATTTGACCAAGTCAGAGGTGGGCCGCGATCAAGATGGACTTGAAGATTATTATTAAAGATTATATGTGAATCGGCCTTGTATATCTAATTTGGGCTAGTTTGCCCTTGTATCTGTAACATAGTAGGATACGTGTCGATATAGTTAGAGTTGGGCCCGTGCCCGGTTGGGACTGTTCCCACGATTAGAAAGTCCGCTGGACTATAAATATGTATCTAGGGTTTATGGAATAAACAACAACACAACGTTCACCCCAAAAACAAACCAATCTCGGCGCACCGCCAACTCCTTCGTCTCGAGGGTTTCAATCAGGTAAGCGACATGCTGCCTAGATCGCATCTTGCGATCTAGGCAGCACAAGCCCCACGTTGTTCATGCGTTGCCCGTACTGAAGCGTCTTTGATGGCGGGCAACGTAGTTATCATAGATGTGTTAGGGTTACCATTGTTCTTCGTATAAACATGCTTACGTAGTGCAACCCTTGCATATCTAGCCGTCCTCACGCCTATCTCAGGCGTGGGGGCGGCACCCTGCTTGTTCATCGTTTAGTAGATCTGATCCGTTACGATTGCTCCTTGCTCTGCAAAGATTAGTTTAATATCCGCAATAGTTAGGCCTTACAAAGGGGTGGAGGATCCAGCGGCACGTAGGGTGGTGTTCGCAAGTCCTAAACAGGATGTTCCGAGGATCAACTTCATGTTGGTTTTTAGGCCTTGTTTAGGATCGGCTTAGGAGCACCGTGCGTGGCCGCGAGGCCCAACCTGGAGTAGGATGATCCGATTATGCGGTGAAAACCCTAAATCGTCGTAGATCTCATTAGCTTTATCTTGATCAAGCAGGATCACCAAGTATTCGTGCACCCCGTACGGATCATGGGTGGATCGGCTCTTTGAGCCGATTCACAGGATAACCTGAGAGCCGATCGAGGCTCGTATTTAATGTTTACGTGTATGCCATGCAGGAACTAAGCGAGGCATCCCCATCACCTTCCTGACCAGGTATAGGTCAGGTGGCACGCCCTTGCACTTCGCATCGCCGCGTGTGACCAGAAGAGCATTGCGGGCCGTCGCTCGGAGGGGTCTCAGCCAGCCGCAGCTCTAGGCTCTTCCCGGCTCTACGGTGTTGACAGGCCGCTGCCCGCCGGTGGGTTTTGGCGATCAACAGTACTCTAGCAAGTTCCTATAGTAGTTTCCATCAATTATATGTCACCAAATCAAGTTTTATATCATTTGTTGAAAAATTTCAGAGAAGGAGGATGGATAATCTCAACTTTGGAGAAGTGTTTGAGAGAGAGACGACGAGCACCGGAAGGCCCTCTAGGACCGCCACCCGATTTAGGCGATCCTATAACGAGGATGTCATCGCACCAAGCTTCGAACCCGAAGAAGACAATGGGGTTCCTAACGCTACGTCTTTCCCATGTTATGATTTCTTGAATAATGCAGGGTTGCAGGATGATTTCTTTACCCTCGTTAACAAGGCGGGCTTAGCCGCCTACGTGGGAGATGAAAGGGAGCAATACTACATGCTCACCAAAATCTTTGTTGAGAGCTTCAAGTTCCACAACAAGCACTATGGCCCGACAGTTGCATTCAAGATTTATGGTAATCCTATTACCATGACATTGAAAGAATTTTGTATTGCATTGGATATTGCCCCTGTAGGTGCATTAAGGAAGATTGAGGACAACCCCCGGGTCTTGTTGGAGCTCTATCGAGGGATCACCAGTGATGATTGTCGCACCATTCAGCGTGGCAAGATAAGAAACATCCAACTCCCCGCCATTAAGTATTTTGCTTATTACATTGCTACTAGCGTTCTTGGTAGGGAGAACACTAGCAATATTTCTAGCTATCATCTTGCTTTCTTGATTGCTGCACTTACTGGACAGACACCTTATCATCTTGGTTCTCTTATTGCTCGCCGCCTGTCTAATAGGGGGCCTATTTTTGGAGGAATTATTGCATCACGCATTTTAGCACATTTAGAACTTCCTCTTGACCCTGCTGATGTACAATTAACCCCCATGAGGCTTGATATTGCTGCTATGAAGTGCCACCAATTTGTCACCGCTGATTCCACTTTAGATAATTTGGTCTATAGAATGTTGTTTGCTGACGGGGATAAGGAAATTCCTCTTCCCCAACCAGATTTGTTCAGTCTTGACAGGGAACCATGGTCGCGCTCTAAGGAGGAGGTGGAGGAGAAAATGAAGATACAAGGCTTCCACCAGCAACATGACTCCGAGGACGCCGATCCCTCCTACGACTACACCGTCACATATCCGGGTGCTTCTTCTAGCACATACCCGGAATATGATCCATCCTCGTACTACGGAGGTGCTTCTTCATGGCCTCGATGGGATTGAACTCCACTTAGGCCAAAAGCCTAAGCTTGGGGGGAGGTATACCGGCATCACTCATTCTTTGCATATTATGGTTGCTGGATACTTGTACATACTTGTTTAGTTTCTTTGAGTAGTTTTCTAATGAGAGGGAGATGATATTTGGGGAAGTGCTGCCTGAAAACAGATTCTGGACTGTTACCGAAAAAATTCTCAAAAATAGCCAGAACGATATTTTGCGAAGCCAATTTTTCTGCATGTTCCCCAGGTTGTTATCTAACTTTCATTAGTTGAACACTTTTCGATTTGAGCAGTGTAAGAATTTCTTAAAAATCGAGTACTATACTGCTGTCAAGTTTGACGAATTTCTGCTGCTTTGTGTTTATGCGACTTCTCTAGTTTGCCATTTCTTGTTTTTGCTTGGTTTCTTTCCCAAAACACAAAAAGACCAAAAATATTTCTGTTGTTTCTCTTCATAATTTGTTTGCTTTGGTTTCTTGCATTTATTTTGCTTTGTTTGCTATTGCTAGTTTGCTATAAGAAAATCCAAAAAGATTTTGCTTTATTTGTTTGTTTTCCTTTGTTCTTGTTTCTAATTCGAAAACACCAAAAATATTTGTTGTTCTTCTTTGGTTTGTAAAGTTCATTATGAGTTCAATGGTCTTCGGTGGCTGGAGCGTGGTTTTCATTTCATATTATCCAAGATACACAAGTGAAAGGCAATAATGACGATCAACGACAATTGGATTGTGGTGAGAGGCTGGTATGAACTCTATTTGTTTTCATTTTTGTACATATACTCATCCATGTGAGCATGCTTAGTTGGTTCATGTGAAGTATATGTCATTTAAGAAAGTCTAGTAGTTCATGATCTCTCATGTTTAGCTCCAATTTATTAATATGAGTAGCATGTCATGGATGTTTGCTTGCATTGTTTTATTCATAAGTAGGTATGATATTGTGGTATCCTCCTCTGAATAATTCGTTTGAATTAACTTGGCACATGCTCACGCATGCATATGACTGAACAAAAGTCAATTAAGCCTCTATGATTTACATTGCTTCAGAGTTCTTATATCACTTTTATGCCTCCGTTAATTTATTTTGTCGCAAGCATGATTATGACAGTTATTGCTCTCTTGATTTGTCGCTCCCTAGTCTTTTGCTAGCCTTCACTTGTACTAAGCGGGAACGCTGCTCGTGCTTCCAAACCCCTGAAAACCAAGTTGTTCCAAAGTGTCCACCATAAATACCTATGCATGGCATTTCAAACCATTCCAAGTAAATTCTCATGCGCTACCTTTAAACCTTCAAAATGCTTCTCAATTTGTGTTAATGTTTCATAGCTCATGAGGAAGTATGTGGTGTTTAACTTTCAACCTTGTCATTTACTCTTGACGGACTTTCATATGGACTAGTGGCACATCCGCTTATCCAATAATTTTGCAAAAAGAGCTGGCAATGGGGTTCCCAGCCCCGATTAATCAAACTTCATTAATAATTCTCTTCACATGTTTTGCTCTGATTCATCAGTAAGCAACTTAATTTTGCAAATAGACACTCCTCCATGTTATGTGATTGATGGAAGGCACCCGAGGATTCGGTTAGCCATGGCTAGTGTAAGCAAAGGTTGGGGGGAGTGTCACCCATAATAAAACTAAAATACGTGTGTAAACAAAAGAGAAGAGGGATGATCTACCTTGCTGGTAGAGATAACGTCCTTCATGGGAGCCGCTCTTGAAAGTCCGGTTGACGAGGTAGTTGGTGTACCCATTACCATTCGTTGACAACAACAAACACCTCTCAAAATAATTTTACTCCTGTTTTAAAAATGAAAAGCTCTAGCGCATGTTAATCCCTGTTTCCCTTTGCGAAGGGTCAATCTTTTACTTTTATGTTGTGTCTTCATCCTTACTTTGAGCACTTTCTTGAGAGCACAACTGTCATTCTTAGTATAATATGCTTGTCTCAAAATATGATTGATTGTGGTATAACTTTGATGCTTTTATCTTTGACAATCACTATTTCTAGTCTTTCTATGAACTTCAGAGGTGCCTGAGCATTTATGTTTTGCTGATCAAATATGGGCAAGCGAGATACCACTCTATCATACTCTTTTATGAAAATTGCAATCCTGCTTATAGACATGATTCATGATGCTTATTATTAATTGTTGGTACCTTTCAATGATTGACATAGCTATTAGATGATCTTATTTGCATGTATCTTATTATGAACTGCCTAAGTATTAGCCATAGCATGAGAATATTTGCATCATATGAACAAATGTGTTCGTGAAAGTTCTTTTATCGCTCAGTCGTTAACTGAATTGCTTGAGGACAAGCAATAAGTTAAGCTTGGGGGAGTTGATACGTCCAAAACGTATGTACTTTCCCGAACACTTTTGCTATTGTTTTGCCTCTAATTTGTGTGTTTTGGATACAACTAACGCGGACTAACGCTGTTTTCAGCAGAACTGTTCTGGTGTCTCGTTTTTGTGCAGAAATCCAACTTTCAGGAAAATCCTTGGAATTTATGCGAAAGGTCTTATTTTTCCAGAAGACTCACGGAACCAGAAGGGCAAGCCAGGTGGAGGCCCGAGGGCCCCACACCATAGGGTTGCGCGGCCCAGGAGGGGGGCGCGCGACCCTAGTGTGTGGCCCCCTCGGCCGGCCTCCGACGCCCTCCTCTGGACTACTTAAGGGGTTTCGATCTAAAAATCGCGACCAAGAAGTCGAAGTCGCCAGAAACCCTCCAGAACGCCGCCACATCGCGAAACTCCGTCTCGGGAGCCAGAAGTCTCCGTTCTGACACTCCGCCCGGACGGGGAATTGGAGGAGATCATCGCCATCATCACCACCGACGCCTCTCCATCAACCAGCAATGTTTCCCCCATCCATGTGTGAGTAATTCCCCCGCTGTAGGCTGAAGGGGATGGTAGGGATTGGATGAGATTGGTCATGTAATAGTATAAGATTGTTAGGGCATAGTGCCTAGTGTCCGTAATTGGTATTTTGATGATATTGTTGCAACTTGTTATGCTTAATGCTTGTCACTAGGGCCCGAGTGCCATGATCTCAGATCTGAACATGTTATTATTTCATCATGATATTCATTGTTTATGATCTTACCTGCAAGTTGTATACACATGTCGCTGTCCGGAACCCGAGGCCCCGAAGTGACAGAAATTGGGACAACCGGAGGGGATGGTAGTGATGTGAGGATCGCATGTGTTCACGGAGTGGTAATGATTTGCTCCGGTACTCTATTAAAAGGAGTACCTTAATATCCAGTAGATTCCCTTGAGGCCCGGCTGCCACCGGCTGGTAGGACAAAAGATGTTGTGCAAGTTTCTCATTGCGAGGACGTACGACTATAACTGGAACACATGTCTATTGATTGCTTTGTACTTGGACACCGTTTTATTATTATCTGCAAATGCACTGCTTGATTGTTACATGAGTTTCTCTCATCCATACAACGCCCGTTATCTGTCCCCGTGCCTACAGTATTTTAATCCTGCTGTTTACTATAATCACTACTGCTGTCTTTGTTACTCTGCTACTGTTATAAAAAACTGTTACTACTGATAAACTCTTGCGAGCAAGTCTATTTCCAGGTGCAGCTGAATTGACAACTCCGCTGTTAAGGCTTTCAAGTATTCTTTGTCTCCCCTTGTGTCGAATCAATAAATTGAGTTATACTACTAAGGATGGCAATGGGCAGGGTATGGGCAGGGTAGAGCAATACCATACCCATACCCGTATAGTCGATGGGTACAAACTTCTACCCATACCCGTGCCCATGGGTATAAAACTTTACCCATACCCATACCCGGCGGGTACCCGTACCCATTGGGTACCCGGTGGGTAGGTTAAAATGTACATAAGTTTCTCGCAATTTTACATTTATCGATAATAAATTCGATTAAAAAATGAATTGACTCAACTCGATAACATGTAGTTGAGTACATAACAATTAAAAAATATAAAATTCCCATTCTCATACAGTAACTCATAAGTCAATAAAAGTATATGTGTAACATAATTAAGATATTGACAATAAATGGGCAGGGTATGGGCGTACCCGCGGGTACAAAGCAATACCCGTGCCCTACCCAGGACTTAACGGGCAGGGTATGGGTACTACCCATGGGCATAAAAATGTACCCATACCCTGCCCATGCGGGTACGGTACCCACGGGTACCCGTACCCGTGGGTAAAATTGCCATCCTTATATACTACCCGCGAAGACTGTTGCGATCCCCTATACTTGTGGGTCATCAGCATCCACGATCAAGATCTTTAGATGTGGAATACGTCACCTTCCATAGCTTACTGGATCCAAAACCTTGGTCTTGCAACTAGCCAGATCTGAAACATACTTGTGATCCTTGGTGGGGGAGAGGACGCAATGGGTGATTTTGGCATGAAAGGAGGAGAACTGCACCACATATCTAATTTGAACCACGTCGCCATCGGCCAGGAACTTCCAAATGATGGGCTTGCCCTTAGCATTGAAGAGAGCAATCCAATCCATACCAGTCTAGAGATGCAACTCCCCATCGAGAACATTGAGTACCCCATTGTCCAGATCATCCACAGATGAAAACGAGACACTCCATTTCCATGACGGGGACGACATCCGAGAAGCAGGGCAGCAAGGGAGAAGGGGGTTACCTTAGAGAGGAGGAGACGCGCGCCCGATGTGATGGTGGGAGAGGCGATCCCAGGTCACCGAACATTTACACGATCGCCGGCGAGAAGGAGTCTAGGGTTTAGGGGTGGTCGTGTCGCCATGTTTTGATCCAATGATCATGAATTTGTTGTCACTCCATGACATAGGTATGCATTGCTTCCTTGTTGAACAGCTTGAGCATCCGTTTGTCCTACGATGAGATCTTGGATCTCTCCCATCCGGAGATCTTTTCCTTCTCCACGCGCTCGCCGGTGTCGGGAGCAACGTTCCTGGTGAGCTTGGTTCGCGGAGGCATGGTGACGAAGTGGCGGAGAAAAGAGAGGAAGAGGAAGATAGGCGCAGGTGGTGCTCAAGGAAGAAGAAAGGGAGCAAACAACTGGCTCTGGTGGTTAGGTCCATTGTGGTGGAACCAGCCCACTCAGGTTCAAGTCCTAGACTTGGCATGGGTGTTCGCATTTACCTAGATTTATTCCAGGATTTAACCGGCGCTATGCTTTCAGTGATAGCTGACGTGCCCGTCAACAGCGAGGCGCCAGTGGTGACTTCGTCAACCTCAAGATATGTCGGCTCAGTCCCTCGGAGGTGCTCATAGGGGTAAGATGTGCGTGCGTGCATTCATAGGGGTGTTTATACGTGCGTGTTTATGAGCGTCTGCGTTGTACTGTGTTCTCAAAAAAAGGAAGAAGAAACGGATAGCAATGGCAAGAGTGAACAACAATGAATCGGTAAGTACCCTTCACCTGATTTTTTTTGTGAACAACGCACATGATTGGAGGAAGGGTCTATGGTAAATAATCCTTTTATAGAATTACACCTTCCCCTTTTTATCTCTAACTAGCACAATTACCCGTACGTTGCTACGGAATAACTTTTATTTAATATTTATTCTTGCATTGCTACCCGTTATTTTTTATTAAATACCTTAAACATGCTTTCGTGGTAGGCTTTCTTCATGAGTTTATGTAGTGAAAAGTAGGCACGATAGAATTAGTATCATTTTGTGCATCCTAACTAAAGCCTAGAATTCCATCGGTGAACATGTGACGAAAAAGATTAGTAGAACAGCCGATCCTACGTACGACAAGTCAACGTAGTTAGAGATATACTGTACTAAGCAATTGATTTATGCTCACCAATCAAATTAAATTAGGTCGAGGAGGCCTTACCACTCATCTTGGTGTACCGCATAAATAAAGTCTGTCCAACCTTTATGCTGGTATAAACAATGAATTTAACATGTTGTATAGTCCTTTATTGTGTAGATCAAGCATGGTGTTTTAAGTTTGCAAGCCACCCAACAAAATCGATCAGCTCATCTGGCGTATGTAGCCAGGTGTTTAATGGTGATTTTTCTTTTTTTTTTGAAATAGGGGAAATATCGCCCCATCTTCTGCATCCAAAGGATGCACACAGCTTTTTTTATTAGATTATTCACAAACCCTTACAAAAGCAATACAAAAGATCAAAACTCGAAGCCACCTCGCTAAACCTACCGAGGGATGAAGGGGGTGACAATTCACCAAGTCATATCATCCAAAAACCAAATACCTTCCCAGGCCGCCCAATAGCAGATGAGAAGCACATCCAGTCAAGCGGACTCTCAGCATACACCAACGCACATGCCGTAGAAGTTGCTATCGCCATCTTCCTCGACTCCATCTTCAAGAGAGATCATTGCATTGAACCCTGCCAGGCCTGCCATCGATGCCGCCACGGTGCCAGACGACTCCACCATCCTGCGCGTGTCCATCATACTGCATCCTTCTCGAGACACCACTGCACCATGCCATGGCGACTCGACGACGCCAACACAGCAAGAGCACACCGCTCCACCTCAGCACCACCGCCATCCGTTGTCTGCTCCAAAAACGATACCCCAACAGGGAGAATGGCGTTGTGCGCCGCCATCGTTCGATCCGGGAGACCCGAGTCTGGGGTTTCCCTCGGAGCAGCCCAGACGAATGTAGTTGTAGGAACAATGTCTTCAACAAGGATGCGACGAACAGGCGCCGCCATCGTCCGCCATAACTGCAGTCAAGACCGGATTTCGCCGGCAGCCATGCCGTCGTCTGGGACTAACGCAGCTGCAGGAACAATGCCTTCACTCGCCATGGAGAGAATCGATCAGCTTCGTGCAATCAGTATGTTTCAGGTAGCAGAATCGATCAGCTGATCTGCTTATAGCTAGCTTTTCTGTAGGTCATAATAATCACTGATCAAAGGTTAATTCGATCAGCTTCGAAAAACAGATCCGATCACATCACTTCGGCCTTATTTAGCGCGTACAAGCCGTCGGCCGTATTCGCCTCGCAGAGGTACGGACACTCAGCTGTATCCGTCACGAAGAGCGCGTACGGACCCTCATGGCATGCAGGGAACCGGCATTGCAGTGGGGAGCACAAAGACGACGGTCTTGACGGAGCCTGTTTGGTCGACGCGGATGACGTCGCGCTCCCGGAGGTCAAGGGTCACGTAGGCCATCTGGATGGACGTCACCATACCGCACCAGGTCTCAATGTCTCATCGACGATGCAGAGCAGCTCATCTCATCAGGTAGCTTGCTCTCCGCCCAGCTTCGCATCGGCAATCATCTCGCCCACCGCTTCCAGTGCTTGTCCACGCGCATGCCCAGAGCATCCTACGTCATGGCGCCATTGCAGTCGTAGAGGAGCAGGGGAGCCTGTCACGGGGCTCGTGCTCTCTTCGTGTAGCTCCGAATCTTTGTGGCAATGATCTCGGTATCCTCCCCGGTTCCGATCAAAAGAAGAGGAATCGAGAGGGACTTGGTAGGGAAGCTTGGTCTTCAACGAATCTTTCGCCCTGCATGCGGCGGTGGCTGGCAACTCTCGACGGTGAACACGGGACTCGCTCCGTGGCGCCCCGCGCCCGTCGAGCACTTCATAGCGGCGGCGCTACTCGGGACAAAGATGTGTCGAGCGGATAGGTTTGGTTGGAGGAGCCACGGAGGCCGGAGGGGATTGGTCCATTATAAAGTCTAGACTCGTCGTGACTCAGAAAACGTATATGGTACGAACTCTGATCTTTGCGTGCGGTTCAAGACGTACAAACAAAGAACTTCGATCGCGAGGGATGAAAACATATAGTAAAACGGACGAAAGCACGTGGAATAACTTACGAGTGGCAGTAGTGGGTAATTTGTACCAATTTTTAGGGCAGTTTTGAATTGACGAACGACCGAGAGAGAAATCGGGCGACTCTAGGTCTCAGTCGACCGAGACATAATATGTCTCAGTCGCCTATGTCATGTGACAAATCTCAGTTTCAATATAGTTGTAACTTATAAAAATAGTACTAATTATCAGTTTCAACCTAGTTGAAACTCATTAAATTCTTAGTTTCAACCTAGTGGAAACTCACTATGTTCTCACACTGCACAAATCGCGAGGCAAAATCCAAAGGCTAAATGCGTCGACTGATACATACTAAAAATCAGGCGCCTGATTTCTAGCCATTCCGTTTATTATTAGGTATAGATTTGGTGGGAGGGCAAGTCGGTCCAAAAAAGTGTTGGACCAAGGAAACAATCCTCCCTTTATTATTAGGTATAGATATAAAAGTTTGCTCTATGTATCTTTTGTTTTCTGCTATAAAGTAAAGTATCAATCAAAAAAGTAAAGTATCAAAATTTTGAAGCAAGCTTGACTACACGTGCATCTGTGTTGTCCAATATATGCCCATTTGCAATTTGCAATGATTGCTACATCAAGTGTTTTTTAAGCTTATATTTGAAAATTCGATGTATAATCCGTTGCAACGCACGAGCAATTTCACTAGTTATATCAAAAGTAGTGTATGGGGGCCGTACGGGATGAACAGCCAGGTGGCAGCACCTCCCCATAACCACATCCGCGCCAGCGACCCCATAGGGGCCAAAAAACATTCACCGGACGCCGTATATTTTGGCATGGGGGAGTACGCCGCGCAGAGAACGAACAACGTTTGGAAACGCTACACAATGGGGCGATCGCATTGAATCAATTATATAGGCGTGTAGCCTTGAGTTATAAGTAATATCTCAACAAATCTAGATAAGTATCCTAGCCTACCATATACGGTTAGCTATACAAAAGGAATACTTTGACATCCCCCTCAGTTTGTGCGTCGGCTGGGTGAACGCATAAACTGGAACGAAACTCCGAGAACAGCTGCGAGGGAAGTCCTTTTGTCATGATATCAGCATACTGATGAGTAGATGGCACATGGAGTACGCGGACCTGTCCAAGAGACACCTTTTCTCGAACAAAATGTATGTCGATTTCAATGTGCTTGGTGCGCCGGTGTTGGACAAGATTAGAGGCCATGTATACCGAGCTGACGTTGTCACAAAAGACCACAGTTGCAGCATGTATGGGCTGGTGGAGTTCGCCAAGGAGCTGTCGTATCCAGCAGCACTCGGCGACAGCATGAGCTACCGCCCGATACTCCGCTTCGGCACTTGATCGAGAGACGGTGGTCTGGCGTTTGGATGACCAGGAAACCAAATTATCGCCAAGATAGACACAATAGCCAGAAGTAGAACGGCGAGTGTCCGGACAACCAGCCCAATCAGCATCGGAGTATGCGGTGAGTGACGCTGTCGGAGAGCAGGAGAGATGCAGGCTCATATCGAGGGTGCCCTTGATGTAGCGAAAAAACCGTTTAACAAGATTCAGGTGGGGCTCCCGAGGGGCGTGCATATAGAGGCACGCCTGCTGAACGGCGTGAGCAATATCAGGATGAGTGAGCGTCAGGTACTGTAGTGCACCGGCATAGCTCCGGTACTCAGTAGGGTCAGCAAGGAGAGGGCCTTCATCAGCGGAGAGCTTGCAGCGGATGTCGGACTTCTGGCGTAAAGGAAATGTCCACATAAAATGAGTAAAGTCGTCGACAATAATGAGGTAATATTTAAACCCCGAATAACTCAAAATAGGAGAGGTCCAAAGATCACAATGAACTAGCTGAAAAGGTTCGACACTTATCGAGGTAGACCTAGAGAATGGAAGGCGCACGTGTTTGCCAAGCTGGCAGGCGTGACAAACATGTGAGGCCGCTTTATTACATGGGATAAACGGTTGCATATGGAGATGTGACATGCTGTCACGACCCGGGTGACCTAGACGTCGATGCCAGAGCTCGGTGGTGGTGGTGGCGATGAGTCCATGGGCGGTGGAGCGGAGTGCCGATGACGGAAAGACGTAGAGGTCGCCACGGCTATTGCACCTAATGATCACGGCCTTGGTGCGAAGATCCTTGACAGAAAAACCAAACGGGTCAAACTCAATAGAACAAAGATTATCAATAGTGAAGCGGCGAATGGAAATCAAGTTTTTGACAAGGTTAGGGACG
Organism: Lolium perenne; assembly: GCF_019359855.2. Taxonomy (NCBI): domain Eukaryota; kingdom Viridiplantae; phylum Streptophyta; class Magnoliopsida; order Poales; family Poaceae; genus Lolium; species Lolium perenne. Next base: position 333,087,787 of record NC_067250.2, on the reverse strand, counting down.
ACAAGAACATTTTTAAGAGTGAGAGTGTGAGCGGAAGAAGGAAGAGAGACATGGCCGGTGTGAGAGATAGGCAACGTGGAGCCATTGCCTACGGTGACAAGGGAGGGTAGGAGGGAGGGTTTAAGAGAATGGAGCATACCGGGGTCGGACGCCATGTGGGCAGTGGCACCCGAGTCCATGACCCACTCACCAACAGTGGAGGGCGTGGCCGCGCTGTTCAGGGCAGCCATGAGCGCGGACGTATCCCACGCCGGGGAGGTGGCCGATCCCAAGGCGTAGTGGGGAACCGGCGGGGCGTTGGTGCCGAACGCCTGGCCGTGAAGCGGCGCGAGCGAGGTGAAGGCGCTGGCGGGCGGAGTGGGGCGAGGACCAAGGAGGCCGGCTCCGGTGGGATGCATCATGGGAAGCCCCTGCTGACAAGGTATTAACTTGTCAATGCCTACGAATAGTAGACTAGGGTTTCGTGTAATGTAGAGGGCAAGTAGATCTCGAAGGTTATCAGCCGAAAAGTACTCGACGAAATAAAACTAGGGTTTGCTCAACAATGATTCGATGATTTCCTCGTCCCTCGACTCCCCCTTATATACAAGTTGGAGCCGAGGGATTCGTAATACACAAGTTTACAGAGTCCGGGAGGGTTTCTAACCCGTCCCGCAAGATTACAGTTTGACACTTCCTATTACAACTCTATCTTTCCATAATAATATCTTGGGCTTTCCGAGTCTTCCTGTTCTTCGAGTAGTGGGCCTTCAGTAAACCCTGGGTACTATCTTCGGCAGGCCCATTGGGGATGCCTATGTCAGTAGCCCCCGAGATTTTGCTTGAATCGTAGAATCAGGGAAAATCTCCCCTGTTTATTTTTACTCGACAACTTTAACTTGTCTATATTTCTTCATATGAATTTCTATATTGTACAGGGATAATGGTAGTTGGGGCTAGTTCATCTGACGGATCAGGTACTAGTTAACTGCTCTAGTGGCAATCCGCAAAAACCTACTTCAAGATCACGTCCCTGGACATGATCTCGGTGATACTGGTGTAAACTTCGACAGGTGCCGCTTAAGGTCTTACCATTCTGTCGAGTCCCAGTCAATTTTATCGAATCCACAGCGCGTCCGCTGGGATATTTCTTCACATCTGTTGATGTGGAAAAAAGTAGCAGAGCGCAGTCTTTGGCGATGCCACGCCGCACAGAACGGATCTGGGGTCTTACCTTCGCAGTGTTTTGCGGCATTCAGAATTCGCAACTTTTGGCGTTCTGAGAATATATTGTCGAGTGCTTATTCGGCTGTTGGAATAGCACATTTTATCGAGTCAATTTCTGACTTATATTGCTCTCCCGATGGGAGTATATGTAGAGTTATCTTTATAACTCGAAATATGCTCCTTCTTTCTTCTTGTTCTTTCTTTCTTTCTCTTTTTTCTTCTTGATAATTTTCATCGGGCACGCGAACAGTTTCGATCTGTTTACCTCTATCCATGATGTTGCTTGCTGCCGATGAAGTCGACGATTCTGAACGTGCCATCGAGATCAGCTCCTTGTCTCCTCTAAATCCCACAGACGACGCCAATTGACAAGGTATTAACTTGTCAATGCCTACGAATAGTAGACTAGGGTTTCGTGTAATGTAGAGGGCAAGTAGATCTCGAAGGTTATCAGCCGAAAAGTACTCGACGAAATAAAACTAGGGTTTGCTCAACAATGATTCGATGATTTCCTCGTCCCTCGACTCCCCCTTATATACAAGTTGGAGCCGAGGGATTCGTAATACACAAGTTTACAGAGTCCGGGAGGGTTTCTAACCCGTCCCGCAAGATTACAGTTTGACACTTCCTATTACAACTCTATCTTTCCATAATAATATCTTGGGCTTTCCGAGTCTTCCTGTTCTTCGAGTAGTGGGCCTTCAGTAAACCCTGGGTACTATCTTCGGCAGGCCCATTGGGGATGCCTATGTCACCTGCATCTGCTGAGTGTGGCCCGTGTAGGGGTTGAAGCACACCCAGGGCCCAAGCATGGCCTGACCGTTGGCGCGGTTGCCGCCAGAGTTGGCGCCAGTGTTGCCGGTGGAGGTGCCGCCAGAGTTGCCGCCGCCACCGTTCTTCTTCTTCCGATAGTACCCGCCACCATTGCGGTTGCCACCGTTGGAAGCGCCGCCACCGGTGTTGCCGCCACCAGTACGGTTGCTGTTGCCACCAGAGTTACCGTCGGCGCCAGGAGAGGACGCGCCGTACAGGGCGGTCTGGTTGGCCACCTGGGTGGAGTTGGCGAGCTGAGTCTCGCGCAGCGTGAGGAGGGAGCGAGTCTGCGCGAACGTGGGCAGGGGGCTCTGCATGGTGACGATGGTGGTGATGTCGGCGAAGCGCGGGTTGAGGCCGCGGAGGCAGTTGAGGACGAGCGTCTGATCGGACACAGGGGTGCCGACGTCGCGGAGGGCATCGGAGAGGGCCTTGAGACGGTGGCAGTAGCCGGTGATGGAGAGGTCGCCCTGCACGAGACCGCGGAACTCTGCCTCGAGGTAGACGGCGCGTGTCATCTGGTTGTCGAGGAACAGGTTGGTGATGAGCACCCAGGCCTCCTGCGCCGTCTGCTCCTCCGCCATGATGATGTCGAGGATCTCGTCAGAGATGGAGCCATAGAGCCAGGACCGGACGATGTAGTCCTCCCTGACCCACTCGGGGGTGCGGGCGTCCGGCGGAGCGATGGTGTTGACGTGGTGGAGGAGGTCGTACTTGCCGAGGAGCACGCGGATGAGCATGCGCCACTTCGTGAAGTTGGAGGCCTTCAGCTCCAGGGTGACTGGCACGTGCGTGTGGACGCTCGCGACGTTGACGGCCGGGATCGAGGAGATGGGCATGCCCGTGTTGACGAGGGCGCCGGCAGTGGAGGAGCTGAGAGCGGGCGTGGTGCTGAGGCCAAGGGCAGGCATGGTGGAGGCGCCGAGGGCGGGCGCGGTGGAGTCGGAGGGGGCAGCGGAGGTTTGGCTGTCGGCCATGGCGAGATCGGATCGGGAGGTGGGGATCGGGGAGTCTGATACCAAGAGAATGAACAACGTTTGGAAGCGCCACACAATGGGGCGATTGCATTGAATCAATTATATAGGCGTGTAGCCTTGAGTTACAAGTAATACAACAACAACCAAGCCTTTCAGTCCCAAACAAGTTGGGGTAGGCTAGAGTTGAAACCCATAAGATCTCGAAGCCAAGTCATGGTTCCAGAACGTGGATAGCTAACTTCCACGCACCCCTATCAATGGCTAAATCTTTGTCGATATTCCAAACCTTCAGGTCTCTCTTAACGGACTCCTCCCATGTCAAGTTTGGTCTAACCGTATATGGTAGGCTAGGATACTTATCTAGATTTGTTGAGATATTACTTGTAACTCAAGTAATACTTTGACACGCGCCGAGATCGTTGGGATTCATTCCGTTAAGATAGATTAGCAGCCAAGCTGGGAAGAAGTTTTGCATAACACACAGAGTAACCCGCAACGCGAAACTCAACAATGTAACGTACCCTTCAGAAAGCAAAGAGTAAAATGCATGAACGGTCACTGTACTCGTTGGAGAAGCTCGCTACGGTCACCGTACTCCTGGAATACGCCGCGAAGGTCACTCAACTTGTCTGAGAGGAGTTGTACGGTCACTCATCACGTATTGGTGTGTGTATTAGGTGACGTGGCAGGCGGAGGTCACTCAACTTGTCGATGAGATTCATCAACGGTCACTGCGTCGGCTGGATCGTTGAGTGGAAGAAAAGAGGTAGGGGTGTCAACACCCGGATTTTTAAGTCCAGATGCCTATTATGCCGTACATCGCAATCCCAGGAATAATGTTTTTGCGAGATATAATAGTAAGTAGCATAGAGTCATCATTTATTACAACACACATTGTCTTACAACCATAGATCACATGATCCAATATTACACGAATATAATGTTCAACATCACAAATAGTAGCGGAAGCGAAGTAGTAGTGGACTATCTATTCCACAGGCAACGCTTGACGTTAGAAGACGATCCTAGTTATCGTAGACGTCCTGCTGTCCGTCATCCTGATACTGGTGCTCTCCTTCATAGTCTGGCATTTGAATAGCCAGGGCAAAGCCATGAGTACTTTTTAAAGTACTCGCAAACTAACTTAACAATAATTACTTATTAAGTGTCATAAGGGGGTGCTAAGCTCTAGGTTTATTTGCATAAAGCCAAGTTTTAGTTTAGTAAACCTTTAGCAAAGCCTTATCATGTGCTAGACTAACTCGGGTGGGAACATTAGTGTCATTCCCACGACTCATTATGGTTCACCATAATGTCACCTTTCAATCCACCATTCATTTCTAGAATCAAAACATTTTAATGATAATGGAGATAGTATGGCCTTCCCAATCGTCCGTAACCGTGGACACGGCTATTCGAATAGGTTTAACACTCTGCAGAGGTTGTACTCTTGTGCCACAACTTTTGATTACATCCGTCGAGGATAACCCCGAATCATCGTAACACAGTACGCGGATCATCAACCATAACCTTTCACTTATATATGCTAGTATGAGCACCTCTCCCCATGAGCTTGGCCTCCCGGTGAAAACCGCAGTCAACCCGGGAACTGCACAGGGCTTGGGCCGTACATTCACCTCATATTAACATCATTCCACACTTAACGGAGGCAGCCTCGGCGTAACCCCTATGATGTTTGTTTAGAGGGAACCCATACTAAAATACACAAGTTTCTAGTTAGGCCCTACCCATAATCAGGTATTGTGGGGGTACTTGTATAATTGGAAGGGTATCGCATTCAGATCCAATCATCAATTTTATCAAAAATCACTATCTTCCCTTGTTCACATCCACCTTCACTTTACCTTCTTTCAAAGTCATTTCACTTCACCATGTTCCCATCTAGAGTAGTCAATTTTAATTGATTAGCACTAGCAACAACATGAGGGGTGCTATCTAGCCTTGAGTTGTGCTAATCTATTTCAAGTATTGTTCTACTCTAGACCAAGTGAATCACAAATCAAAAGGTACTTTGAAACAAAAACAGCAAGGTAAATTTGTAAGTAAAAACATGGGGTAGGTAATACATAAAAGTAAAAATGTGATGGTGCCTTTGCTCTTGTAGAGCTAAGCACTTGTGTTTAGCAAGGGTTAGCTTGCCTTGAGCTGAGTAGTTATCGAAGTTCTCTTCTTCTTCCTGTGAGTAGCCTTCCTCCTCTTGGTATTCCTCGTTACTAGCATCTATATACGAATACGAGGTATAAATACTAAACCAAGCTCACATACTAAACTAGAAACACTCAAAAGAGTTCACACTCTAGTCCTATTATCAATCAAACATGGCATGGTGGGTTATTTGATGAATTCTTATTTAGGAGAAAATAATTTTCTCTCATTATTCCTATTTCTTAAACTTGATATGCAGATCCTTAGAGAAATTCAATTCTTATCATTATATCTTATTAAGATTTAATCTCTTCATATAATAATAAGGTATGAAATATAGGTTGACCCAGAGTCAACATTTCATATCTATTATATGTGAGTATAATTTAATTGAAGTGCTATACTTCACATAGTGTTAAAACTTAACATTTAAATGAATTAAAATCTCTAGGTAATAATTATCAGAGGTTCATTAGCCTAAGTCATTCCCTCTGGTAGTATTACTTAGGATCAAGATTTAAATGAGAGGGTAGCTCTCATATTCTTTATTGAATTTGAATTCAAGTTTAATTGCACTAGAATTGACTATATAGCCATTTTAATTGATCTAGTCCATGATCATACAAAGAACATGTCTATATTATTGCATAATCAATTAGAGGACATCATTTGTGATTTATTGGAATTGGAATTAATTCAAAATCTATTCTGGTTAAAGTTTAAATAATGTTTGAATATACAAAAGTCCTTGTCTTGTCTTTTTTGTCAATTTAAATCTACTATGAATTTGGAGGCGGGACCAGTGGCATTTGCTAGATAATTTCGTTGGCTTTCCAACGGTATAATGTTTGCTAAATTTGGTTTGGCAGATTTCAAACTATTCAAATTTGACTAAACCATCTGCTGAACAATTTGACTAAAGATTTAATCCGAATTTGAATTGATGGGCTAGGCGGGAAACGTTATTGGGCCGAAACGGTATTTAAAATTACTGCGCAGCCCAACAAGCAACTGGTGCGGGTGGGCTGCCCTGACGAGGTGGGGGCCACCCGTCAGTGGCTCTTTAAACGCCGAAGCGGTATGCGCGCGTTAGGCCGTAGGATTAGAATAGAAATCAACGGTGCTGGAGCATCGTCGTCTCCGACGAGCGACGGCTCACTGGCGGCGAGCCTAGGGGGTGGGAGAGCCTACCAGGCCGTTGCAGGTGTCTGGCAGTGTGCGCGGAGAAGTGGAAGTAGATGGGGAAGAGCGTGGTGCAGCGGCGGTGCTCGGGGAGGTTCCAATCGACGCAGCGCTTCTGCAGGCTCCGGCAGACCTCAGCTTCCAATTGCTGCTGCTCCGGCGAGGACTGATGAAATTGAGGGGTGGAGGAGTGATGTCTACGTTCCCCCTCCTTTCCTGTAGACAGTGTTGGGCCTCCAAGAGCAGAGGTTTGTAGAACAGCAGCAAGTTTTCCCTTAAGTGGATCACCCAAGGTTTATCGAACTCAGGGAGGAAGAGGTCAAAGATATCCCTCTCATGCAACCCTGCAACCACAAAGCAAGAAGTCTCTTGTGTCCCCAACACACCTAATAGGTGCACTAGTTCGGCGAAGAGATAGTGAAATACAGGTGGTATGAATATATAGTAGCAAAGAGCAACGGTGCGTAAAATAGCTTGTCAAGCGTGTAGTTGATGGTGGTAGTATTGCAGCAGTAGTAACACAGTGAAACAAGAAACAAGCAAAGAGTAACGCAGCAGTATTTAGGAACAAGGCCTAGGGATTACACTTTCACTAGTGGACACTCTCAACATTGATCACATAACAGAATAGATAAATGCATACTCTACACTTTTGTTGGATGATGAACGCATTGCGTAGGATTACACGAACCCTCAATGCCGGAGTTAACAAGCTCCACAATTTGTTCATATTTAAGTAACCTTTAGTGTAAGATAGATCAAAAGACTAAACCAAGTACTAACATAGCATGCACACTGTCACCTTCATGCATATGTAGGAGGAATAGATCACATCAATATTATCATAGCAATAGTTAACTTCGCAATCTACAAGAGATCATGATCATAGCATAAACCAAGTACTAACACGGTGCACACACTGTCACCTTTACACACGTGCAGGAGGAATAGAACTACTTTAATAACTTTGCTAGAGTAGCACATAGATAAATTGTGATACAAACTCATATGAATCTCAATCATGTAAAGCAGCTCATGAGATTATTGTATTGAGGTACATGGGAGAGATGAACCACATAGCTACCGGTACAGCCCCGAGCCTCGATGGAGAACTACTCCCTCCTCATGGGAGCAGCAGCGGTGATGAAGATGGCGGTGGAGATGGCAGCGATGTCGATGGAGAAGCCTTCCGGGGGCACTTCCCCGCTCCGGCAGCGTGCCGGAACAGAGATCCTGTCCCCCAGATCTTGGCTTCGCGATGGCGGCGGCTCTGGAAGGTTTCTGTGGGTTTCGTCCAACGCCTCAGGGTTTTCGCGACGGAGGCTTTATATAGGCGAAGAGGCGGCGCAGGAAGGCTGAAGGGGGGCCCACACCATAGGGCGGCGCGGCCCCCCCTCTGGCCGCGCCAGCCTAGGGTTTGGTGGCCCTGTCCCCCTTCTCTGGCGGTTCTCGTGTGTTCTGGATGCTTCCGGGTAAAATAGGAACTTTGGCGTTGATTTCGTCCGATTCCGAGAATATTTCGTTACTAGGATTTCTGAAACCAAAAACAGCAGAAAACAGGAACTGGCACTTCGGCATCTTGTTAATAGGTTAGTTCCAGAAAATGCACGAATATGACATAAAGTGTGCATAAAACATGTAGATAACATCAATAATGTGGCATGGAACATAAGAAATTATCGATACGTCGGAGACGTATCAGCATCCCCAAGCTTAGTTCTGCTCGTCCCGAGCAGGTAAAACGATAACACAGATAATTTCTGGAGTGACATGCCATCATAACCTTGATCATACTATTTGTAAAGCATATGTAGTGAATGCAGCGATCAAAACAACGTATATGACATGGGTAAACAAGTGAATCATATAGCAAAGACTTTTCATGAATAGCACTTCAAGACAAGCATCAATAAGTCTTGCATAAAAGTTAACTCATAAAGCAATAATTCAAAGTAAAGGTATTGAAGCAACACAAAAGAAGATTAAGTTTCAGCGGTTGCTTTCAACTTGTAACATGTATATCTCATGGATATTGTCAACATAGAGTAATATAACAAGTGCAATATGCAAATATGTAGGAATCAATGCACAGTTCACACAAGTGTTTGCTTCTTGAGGTGGAGAGAAATAGGTGAACTGACTCAACAATAAAAGTAAAAGAATGGCCCTTCGCAGAGGGAAGCAGGGATAAATCATGTGCTAGAGCTTTTCAAGTTTTAAAATCATACAGAGCATAAAAGTAAAATTTTGAGAGGTGTTTGTTGTTGTCAACGAATGGTAATGGGTACTCTAACTACCTCGCCAACCAGACTTTCAAGAGCGGCTCCCATGAAGGACGTTATCTCTACCAGCAAGGTAGATCATCCCTCTTCTCTTTTGTTTACACATGTATTTTAGTTTTTATTTATTTATGGGTGACACTCCTCCCAACCTTTGCTTACACAAGCCATGACTAACCGAATCCTCGGGTGCCTACCATCAATCTCATACCATGGAGGAGTGTCTATTTGCAAAATTAAGTTGCTTGCTGATGAATCAGAGCAAAACATGTGAAGAGAATTATTAATGCAAGTTGTAATTAATTGGGGCTGGGAACCCCATTGCCAGCTCTTTTTGCAAAATTATTGGATAAGCGGATGTGCCACTAGTCCATTATGAAAGTCTGTCAAAAGTAAATGACAAGGTTGAAAGATAAACACCACATACTTCCTCATGAGCTATAAAACATTGACACAAATTAAGAAGCATTTTGAATTGTTTAAAGGTAGCACACGAAGTATTTACTTGGAATGGCGGAAAACACCATGTAGTAGGTAGGTATGGTGGACACAAATGGCATAGTGGTTGGCTCAAGTATTTTGGATGCATGAGAAGTATTCCCTCTCGATACAAGGTTTAGGCTAGCAAGGTTTATTTGAAACAAACACAAGGATGAACCGGTGCAGCAAAACTCACATAAAAGACATATTGAAAACATTATAAGACTCTACACCGTCTTCCTTGTTGTTCAAACTTAATACTAGAAATTATCTAGACCTTAGAGAAACCAAATATGCAAACCAAATTTAAGCATGCTCTATGTATTTCTTCATTAATGGGTGCAAAGCATATGATGCAAGAGCTTAAACATGAGCACAACAATTGCCAAGTATCACATTACCCAAGACATTTATAGCAATTACTACATGTATCATTTTCCAATTCCAACCATATAACAATTTAACGAAGAAGAAACTTCGCCATGAATATTATGAGCTAAGAACACATGTGTTCATACGAACCAGCGGAGCGTGTCTCTCTCCCACACAAGCATGATGTAATCCAATTTATTCAAACAAAACAAAAAACAAAAACAAACCGACGCTCCAAGAAAAAGCACATAAGATGTGATGGAATAAAAATATAGTTTCAGGGGAGGAACCTGATAATGTTGTCGATGAAGAAGGGGATGCCTTGGGCATCCCCAAGCTTAGACGCTTGAGTCTTCTTAATATATGCAGGGGTGAACCACCGGGGCATCCCCAAGCTTAGACTTTTCACTCTTCTTGATCATAGTATATCATCCTCCTCTCTTGACCCTTGAAAACTTCCTCCACACCAAACTCGAAACAAACTCATTAGAGGGTTAGTGCATAATCAAAAACTCACATGTTCAGAGGTGACACAATCATTCTTAACACTTCTGGACATTGCCCAAAGCTACTGGAAGGTAATGGAACAAAGAAATCCACCCAACACAGCGAAAGAAGCAATGCGAAATAAAAGGCAGAATCTGTCAAAACAGAACAGTCCGTAAAGACGAATTTTAAAATGGCACCAGACTTGCTCAGATGAAAATGCTCAAATTGAATGAAAGTTGCGTACATATCTGAGGATCACTCACGTAAATTGGCATAATTTTCTGAGTTACCTACAGAGAATTTTGCCCAGATTCGTGACAGCAAAGAAAACAGTTTCTGCGCAGTAATCCAAATCTAGTATTGACTTTACTATCAAAGACTTTACTTGGCACAACAAAACACAAAACTAAGATAAGGAGAGGTTGCTACAGTAGTAAACAACTTCCAAGACACAAATATAAAACAAAGTACTGTAGCAAAATAACACATGGGTTATCTCCCAAGAAGTTCTTTCTTTATAGCCATTAAGATGGGCTCAGCAGTTTTAATGATGCACTCATAAGAAATAGTAGTTGAAGCGAAAGAGAGCATCCAGAGGCAAATTCAAAACACATTTTAAGTCTAACATGCTTCCTATGCATAGGAATCTTGTAAATAAACAAGTTCATGAAAAGCAAAGTAACAAGCATAGGAAGATAAAACAAGTATAGTTTCAAAAATTTCAGCACATAGAGAGGTGTTTTAGTAACATGAAAATTTCTACAACCATATTTTCCTCTCTCATAATAACTTTCAGTAGTGTCATGAGCAAACTCAACAATATAACTATCACATAAAGCATTCTTATCATGAGTTTCATGCATAAAATTATTACTACTCCCAACATAAGCATAGTTATTCTTATTAATTGTAGTAGGAGCAAATTCAACAAAGTAGCTATCATTATTATTCTCATCAAGTGTAGGAGGCATAGTATTATCATCATAAAAATTACTCTCCATAGTAGGCGGCACTAAAAGACCAATATCATTATAATCATCATAAATAGGAGGCAAAGTATCATCAAAGAAAATTTTCTCCTCAATGCTTGGGGGACTAAAAAGATCATGCTCATCAAAACCAGCTTCCCCAAGCTTAGAATTTTCCATATCATTAGCAACAATGGTGTTCAAAGTGTTCATATTAATATGTTCCATGGGTTTTTTAATTTTCGGATCAAACCATCCATGTCTTAAATCAGGAAATAGAGTAAAAAGCTCATTGTTGTCCATTATGCCAAACTAGTGTAAACAAGAAACAAAAAGATGCAATTGCAGGATCTAAAGGAAATAGCTTCGAGTACTTACAACGCCGGAAAATAGCTTAGTAGCCGAGATACGGAGTGTGAGTACCTTTTACCTTTCCTCCCCGGCAACGGCGCCAGAAAAGTAGCTTGATGTCTACGTTCCCCCTCCTTTCCTGTAGACAGTGTTGGGCCTCCAAGAGCAGAGGTTTGTAGAACAGCAGCAAGTTTTCCCTGAAGTGGATCACCCAAGGTTTATCGAACTCAGGGAGGAAGAGGTCAAAGATATCCCTCTCATGCAACCCTGCAACCACAAAGCAAGAAGTCTCTTGTGTCCCCAACACACCTAATAGGTGCACTAGTTCGGCGAAGAGATAGTGAAATACAGGTGGTATGAATATATAGTAGCAGTAGCAACGGTGCCGTAAAAATAGCTTGCTGGCGTGTAGTTGATGGTGGTAGTATTGCGATAGTAGTAACACGTTGAAACAAGAAACAAGCAAAGTAGTAACGCAGCAGTATTTAGGAACAAGGCCTAGGGATTACACTTTCACTAGTGGACACTCTCAACATTGATCACATAACAGAATAGATAAATGCATACTCTACACTTTTGTTGGATGATGAACGCATTGCGTAGGATTACACGAACCCTCAATGCCGGAGTTAACAAGCTCCACAATTTGTTCATATTTAAGTAACCTTTAGTGTAAGATAGATCAAAAGACTAAACCAAGTACTAACATAGCATGCACACTGTCACCTTCATGCATATGTAGGAGGAATAGATCACATCAATATTATCATAGCAATAGTTAACTTCGCAATCTACAAGAGATCATGATCATAGCATAAACCAAGTACTAACACGGTGCACACACTGTCACCTTTACACATGTGCAGGAGGAATAGAACTACTTTAATAACTTTGCTAGAGTAGCACATAGATAAATTGTGATACAAACTCATATGAATCTCAATCATGTAAAGTAGCTCATGAGATTATTGTATTGAGGTACATGGGAGAGATGAACCACATAGCTACCGGTACAGCCCCGAGCCTCGATGGAGAACTACTCCCTCCTCATGGGAGCAGCAGCGGTGATGAAGATGGCGGTGGAGATGGCAGCGGTGTCGATGGAGAAGCCTTCCGGGGGCACTTCCCCGCTCCGGCAGCGTGCCGGAACAGAGATCCTGTCCCCCAGATCTTGGCTTCGCGATGGCGGCGGCTCTGGAAGGTTTCTGTGGGTTTCGTCCAACGCCTCAGGGTTTTCGCGACGGAGGCTTTATATAGGCGAAGAGGCGGCGCAGGAAGGCTGAAGGGGGGCCCACACCATAGGGCGGCGCGGCCCCCCCTCTGGCCGCGCCAGCCTAGGGTTTGGTGGCCCTGTCCCCCTTCTCTGGCGGTTCTCGTGTGTTCTGGATGCTTCCGGGTAAAATAGGAACTTTGGCGTTGATTTCGTCCGATTCCGAGAATATTTCGTTACTAGGATTTCTGAAACCAAAAACAGCAGAAAACAGGAACTGGCACTTCGGCATCTTGTTAATAGGTTAGTTCCAGAAAATGCACGAATATAACATAAAGTGTGCATAAAACATGTAGATAACATCAATAATGTGGCATGGAACATAAGAAATTATCGATACGTCGGAGACGTATCAAGGAGGCTCAGTGAGGAGAGGGGAGTGGATTGTGTGAAGAGAGGAGGCGCCGATCGTCTCTATTTATAGAGGGAGGGAGGTGGCCGAGCGTGCTGTGGAGGAGCATCCATGGCATGGCGCTTCTGGCGCTCCAAGGGGCAAGTGAAGGACGGCATCGGGTAGGCGTCGTCCTGGCGATGCTCTAGGTATAGCTGGCGCGTCCAGGGGACGATGGGATCGCTCGGGAGATCGATCGAGTGCGGCAGTACCCGCGGTACTTCGCCGGCGAGGACGATGGTGACGAGGCCTCTGCGCGTGCTTGAGCATGTCTAGCGTGTAGAGGGCGGGGAGTAGCTGCTCAACGCCGTGGTAGGGATGCAGGAGGAGGACGGTTGCGCTCGAGTGCACGGCGTCCTGGCGCGGCCAGTGCGCGCTCACCGCGTGCATGGGCGTGTGCTGGCAAGGTTTTGGACGCGGGCGTTCCGGCCAATGGGGTGCGTTGGCGATCGATCAAGCGGTACTAGTGTGATCCTTGTGCTTCAGAGATGCTCGAAGACAAGGGGAAGAGTTGAGAGGGAGGCCAGAGAGAGGGATGCCCAAAGGTGGCCGAGGTACATGTCATGCCATTGTTTTAGTGCTTTCCTCTCCTTTAAACGATGGTGCAAGTACCTGGCTCGATGCAGGAGACTCAGAGGAGCAACAATGATGAAGATTAGAAAGGGGTTTAGGCTATGGTCCAACAGATAAAGAGCTGTGTTGTTTTTCCAAAACAATGTCTGCCAGGTGTTTGTTTAAATGGCCGCATGAGTTCAAATTTTGAATTTCGAAAATCTCTTTGGTGGATCTCAAACATATTAAATATAGGTCAGTTTGGTGGTGGTTAGGTTTAATTTGAAGTTGAAATGCAAAGTTTCAAATTTGGGGGTAATCTTCTTTTTCTTCTCAGATCCCACTTTGGCAATTTAATTCTGGTCAACCCAGTCAACTCTAGACATGGTGGTCAACATGAAAAGTACTCACCTTGACATGGTCTTGGATGACATGGCTTTGGTTGACAAAGTTTAGTTTAGGTTTCAAGAAATAGAGGGGTGCAAAGTAGGGAAGAAAATATTTTTGCCACATATGACCATTATCATATGTAGTTGAGTTTTGAATTTATCCTTGATTTGAAATGGATTTCTTTGGTGCATTTGTGTTTGTTTGAGTTATATATGAGTTTTAGAAACCATAGAGCAATCAAATATGGACTAGGGTGAGGATTTGCATTTTGGTATTAGGGGTATGTAAGAGAGAAATGAATTTTTTTCCATTTTTCCATTTCTTCTTCAATTAGGGTTTAGTGATCTTTGTTAGGGTTCAACATGGCACTTGATCATTATACTAACACTCATCATGGCAATTGCACAAAAGAACTTCACTCAAATGCATGAAACTATATGTGGCACTTAATGCATAGAAAAAGTTTTTGTTAATTGCAAAATTTGAGTAATTGAAACTCTCTCTTGATCTTTATTATTGTTGAAACTTGGGATGTTACAAGGGGTCTTCACTGCAAAAACGCATCGTGTTGGCCCCAGTTGATAGGCCTATTGTGTCTTGCCTCGACCACATCGGGGTTGTTTTCTGAAAACCCCCTCCCACGCCAGAAAGATCACGCAGAAGAGCCCTTCCACGTATAGTAAACAGACACTCCGGTCGTTGTGTTCGTCAAAGGGCACCTCGGTGGGTTTTAGCGTGTTTCTAAATTTTCCAGTGTTTCGGTTTTGGGATTAAATTCCATGTAGCAGCAAAGGGCACCTCGGTACTAGTTGTGTTCTTGGTAGATGTAAGGGAGGATCTGTGCAAGCATGGATTAGATCATATTGGGGTGGGTTTAGGGGAGGATTTACTGAATTTGCATCTCTGAATTTGCAAGCATGACATATAAAGATGCATGTCTAAATTTGTCCCTGAAATATGATGAAAGGTTCCGACTTCAAGCATCAATTGTTGTCACATGTCATCGTAGCAGCTATTTCTCAGTGCAAATCAACCATGGAGAGTTTTTTGTGGGATCTGGTAGAAGCAGGAAGTACGTCAGTGGACACACTATTTGGTTTGATCATGTGGACAGTGTGACATGGTCACCACTGATCATTGATCTTGTGGAGGAGATGGGCTATGAGATGTGTGGAAGAATAAAAGTTTACTTCTCTTGCCTCACTTGGATGTTACCAAACGCGCCCGATATGAGCCAGCACACAACTCTTGAGCTCCACCATCCTCCTCACCCTCATGTCCCGCTCAATCCCAAGGACGAGCTCACTTCCCCTCCTCCTCAACTCTGGCCCCAGATTGAGTGCCTCTTCCAGCGTTGTAGGCGTCGGCACCTCCGCCTTCTCCACCCCTGCTAACTCCAGCAACCCCGCCGCTGCTTCCTCCACCTTCTCCAATTCCGCCGGCGCCGGCAGCGGGTAGCAGAGCGCCTCAATCTCCATCGAGTGGGGACGGGGAGAAGGCGGATCTGTGAAATGGGATGAAGAGAATGACGACGGAGAGGGCGGCGAGGTGGAGGAATGCTACGGCGGCGGGGTTCCTGCAATGGCAGGGTGGCGGGATGGAGGAGATGCCGCCGGTTGGAGGATGGGGGTGGCGGGGCGGAGACGTGGAGGAGGGAGAGGCGAGTGAGGACCGGTCAAACGGCCAGGTGGGGATCCGACCAGGTGATCCGTGCGGTTTTTTGCAATTTGTCCCCTCCACCTTTTCTCTTCTGCACGACGGCCAGCCCGACGTAGTGACCTTTCGTGCATCACAACGACAAGTTCGATTACCTGACACGTCCACGTCACCTAATGCACGCGCGCATACAGCAACAGTGACCGTAGAAATCATCTTCAACAAGTTCAGTGACCGATGCGACAGTATTCTGGGAATACAGTGACCGTACCATGCCGTCTAGACAAGTTGAGTGACCGTTGATGTATTTTACTCGAAAGCAAACCGCCCTCCCTTCTCCATCAGACCTATCTAACAACATCAGCAATAACAAGGAAGAAATCCATGATGCAGCAGCAGCAGCCTCGCCTTTCTGGATGTCTTCTCCGGTCCACATTTTACCACCACTAGCAACAACGCCTCACGGCAGCTCCCATCCCAAACCAGAAAAAAAAATCAAAATGCCTAATCTTCTCACGGCAGCTTCATTAATCGGCTTGGTTCGTTTATGCAGCGGGTGACTATGACTGCTCCGCAAGATAACGCCTCAGCGTCGTCGTCAAAATCTTACCAGATCAGCATCATTCAAGTCAGTTTGATAACTCCAAGGGAAAGAAATTGCTGTTAAAATACCAAAATCATGTTGAAGAAGATTTCACGGAGCTCCTGTATGTCTGCTTTCCATCTTCATCACCAAAATCAATATTGACAACCCTTCATTTCAACGGCACACATCTTCATCTCACAAATGTTCCTTGCATTTCAACGACACACATGCGCTCCATATATACAGCAGCAGCAACAGCAGTCTTCTCCCATTCTATCTAGTCCATCACCACCTATCACTAACGCAGCAAGTCCGGCGCACCCATCCAAACTAAAAACCAAAACGCCTACTCTTACCACCACACCTCCAAAAAAAAAGCAACCACGCGCGCTGGCTTCTCTCGCTAGCCGTCTTCCGGCACCGTTCCCAGGACCGGCTTGTGCAGGGTGGACGTGCCATGGAACACCGTTGTGCGCCCGCCCTTCAGGCGCTCCAGCAGCTGCAACACCACATTATTTTGTTACACGCATTAGTCAATGGACTTCACAAATCATATAAACATGTGACAAAGATGATGGTGAGCGAGCGACCTCGTCCTGGGTTATCTTGGCAAACCCGAACCGCTGCGTCCAGATGGACACTGCCTCGTCTGCCGCCGGCAGCACAAAGTGCTTCACCCCCAGCGACGCCAGCAGCCGCTCAATGCACGAGAATAGCGCTTGGAAGTAACCCTGCCCAGTTCCATTAGCTAGCTCAGTCGGTTTACTGCCAAACTTGGTTTTTCTTTTTCTTCTTTTTGCTACACAAAGTATGCTAGCGCTCAACTGACAATAGAAAAAGGATCCTTACGAGGCCTTGGTTATCCCTGCTGGTGGCAACCAAGGGCAGCTCTGCGGCTTCGATGCCCATCACACGGAAGAGACCCGCGGAGACAACAGTCTTGCTGCACCAGCAGAACCCAGATTTTAGAGCAGCAGCAAACTAGTTTGGTCCTTTTTGCCAAAATAAAACAGCTCAAGAAGAAAGCTTACCCGACAGTTAACACGGCACAGTACATCCCTGTGTAGTCTTGGTCCCTTACGCTCCTCCTAGAAAGAGAAACATGTAGTTGTCATATGTGAGTCCCACAGATAACTTTAGCTTGAGCACGATACATGTAAATAAATGAAATAGCCCATCGTACCCGTAAACCATGGCTGGGATAAGGTCTCTCCCGGTCGTGGCTTGGATGATAGGATCAAATGATTCCTGCAGAAAGTGCCAGATTAGTCTGACACCGCCACTCATGACTTGGATGCATCATTGTCTGTAACGTGATCAAAGGGGCGCAGCTGTTCCAGCAATCACTTGCCAGGGGAAGAATAGCTTACATGGAAGATTGCGACAGCCTTGGATAGGACCAGTTTACTGTCTTCTGAACTCTTATCCCTCAGAACTCTCCATCTCACATCGAGGTCGCCCTCTTCATTCAAACCTTTCTCTTCGCGCTTCTTCTTTATAAGATCAGCATCCGCCGCCAGAACAGCTTCTGCTCCACGACTGACGAGGTCTTTCAGTGCCTCCCAAATCTTGACACAGTCCATGGAACAGTACCATGCTCCCTTGGGCAAAGCCTGCAGCAGTCGACCATTAATCAATATAGTTCATTGTTTAGCGATACAAACTTTTCCAGGTATCTCAGGCTCATGAAATGAAGAAAATCACCGTCAGATCAGCCATGCCGTGCTCTTTCAGGCACCCAACATGGTATTCCCTCCCACACTGAACAAACAGCAAAACACAATTAACAGTTGGTCACAACACGAGATTTGCCCAACTAAAAAACAGCATTGAAACTGTAAACTACAGTATATGGGATTCATGAACGTACTTGGTCACAGAGCAGCACGGTTCTGGCACTAAATTTCTTCTTGCCGAATTCATGGAGCCTGCAAAAGCCAAAACAAAGACGTTTGTTGGAGCATTAGAGCAAAAAACAATAACGAAGAAACGTCCTAAATCCTAGATCAGATGTAGTGGCAGTTGGGTTGCAACAAAAACAATCTGCAACTTTCTTTCTGATAGGAGATAGCAATGGTATGATTTTGACACAAGTCAGAAAGAACCGAAAGCAAGACTGGCGGGCACAAACAGATAGTAATTTCAACATGATAAACTATGAACAATACAAAGAAATAATTACTAGGGTCATCCGCATTAAGAAAAAAGGATATATTGGGGAAGCTGTGATGAACTCAAAAGTGTCCGATGGATTGGCATGGTGTAAGGAGTTGAAACAATCATATATTAAGCCTCCACAGAGCCAGCCGTCTATACTCCAATAACAAGTGTTTGATGCCAATGCTGACTATTTTCTTGTGTCAGGAGGATAATTTTATATGGTAGATCGGCAGTATATAATATGTTGTATGGCAAAGATAATGAACTAGAGTAGAAGTATACGCCAGTGAACATATAAGGCCGATGGTGAAGGGACACTTACTTGCACAATGCACATCCACCAAATGCAGTCTGAGGTGTTGTAGCGATACGTATCGAGCGTGTAAATATTTGTTCGATGGAATCAACTCCATCAATCTTCCCAGCGGCTCTTGCATTGTTGTTGTACGCAAATGCACCTTCTCTCTGTTCCCTAGCCTCGCAATACCGGCAACACCAAGTTCCTCTGGGTACAGAAGACAAGCCAACACATTCTGCAATAGGTAATCAAAGATAGGCAGTACTGAGAACCCAGAAACTAGACCTTAGTGAAATGGTTCACCAAAAGGGATGTATAAAACATATTTGCAGGCCTTGTGACACTCTAAACCGCTATGTGAAACTACATGGTCAAGCCATCCATTCCACCATCAAACAAATATCTGGATGCTCGCATAAATGAATGTACGGGGGATTAACTGAACAAACTAGGCATAAGTGCATAATGATATTACCTCTGTGAAAAGCTCTTGGACAGGTGTCACAAAGGAGAAGCTCCCCGCCATCTGAACAGATGCTGCACAAGTCATCGCTCTGCCTGTCTGAAGTTTTCCGACCTTTTGAAAGTGAAATCGCCAGTTCATGCAATGAAACACCATTGGACATGTATATGTTGTGGTAGCTGCATAGTGTGTAGTAGCAAAAGAAATGAGAGCCTCAACAGTGTCCAATTGCCCCAAGCAGAACATGTTACAGGAACACAAGAAACTCACGGTTTGCGTCGAGAAGCTCGGCCAGCGTGACCTTCAAACTGTGAAGGACTAACCTGTCCATTCAGCATAACATCAAACCAAGAACCCAGGCTGCTTCTTCTTGATTGAGTTGATGTATGTGTCTAATGAAAGACAGGAGTAAAATTTACCACTGAATTGCAGCAATGACAGTAGATTCCGAGCTCCTTTATGTACCCATCCAGCAACCTCTAGAAAGTTATCAGTAACAGTGTTAATAACAATGATATTACAAGAAGTTGCATAACCAGACAAGAAGAAGTAAACCTTCCCCCCAATATAATAGCCAACATCAGTGCCCTCTGGTAGAACACCACTCATGAAAACCAACTTATTGAAACCGTGGTCCCTGCAGGATGAACATGGGACAATAAGATGTGATAAACTCTAGCAGAAACAACTAAATACTAATGAAAGCAGCCAGGCCTACTTTTTTGTAATTCTTCCTGGGCTTGTTATAGTATTGGCTCCCGGGGAGAAACTCTTAGGCACCCTAGCAGATTTTAGAGTCCGTCCAACTTTTGGTGACCTAAAATACAAACAGTAGAAAAATTGCTCTATGAGTCAGTTACCAGCAAAAAACTGGAATAATTACGTGGTTAAATATGTATTAAAACATGAATACCTTGTACTGTTCCAAGCTCGCTTAGACTTGAGACATGGATCACACAATGAAGCAAACTTCCCAGTGTGAGGAGTTGTGAGTGGACCTGAAAGGTCAAACAATGATCAAACCCTAGAGCACCAAACAAAGCAAAGCTTGGTGTCGATGAGAGAGAAAAAAAGAGCTCACTTTTGCAAGCTTTGCATCTGACTGTCCTCTTCTGGGATGTTGAGCCAATTGCAGCCCGTATCACAGATTCCAACGTGTCCAAGGTAGCACCTGCACACGCCTTCAATATGCTATAGAGATTATTGTTTCCCCTTTCGAGGAAAATGTAATCGGATGGGCGTTTCTTCAAACTCCCAGCATGCACCTCGAAA